>NC_082713.1:1217500-1817500 GCF_030144855.1 Hypanus sabinus
CACAATTGATGAAAGCCAATACACCATATGCCTTCTTAACCACAGAGTCAACCTGGAAGCTGCTTTGAGCGTCCTCTGGACTCGGACCCCAAGATCCATCTGATCCTCCACACTGCCAGAGACTTACCATTAACACTATATTCTGCCATCACATTTGACCTACCAAAATGAACCACTTGACACTTATCTGGGTTGAACTCCATCTGCCATTTCTCAGCCCAGTTTTGCAACCTATCAATGTCCCGCTATAACCTCTGACAGTCCTCCACACTATTCACGACACCTCCAACCTTTGCGTCATCAGCAAACTTACTAACTCATCCCTCCACTTCCTCATCCAGGTCATATATAAAAATCACGAAGAGTAAAGGTCCCAGAACAGATCCCTGAGGCACACCACTGGTCACCAACCTTCATGCGGAATATGACCCGTCTACAACCACTCTTTGCCTTCTGTGGGCAAGCTTGTTCTGGATCCACAAAGCAATGTCCCCTTCGATCCCATGCCTCCTTACTTTCTCAATAAGCCTTGCATGGGGTACCTTTTCAAATGCCTTGCTGAAATCCATATACACTACAGCTACTGCTCTTCCTTCATCATTGTGTTTAGTCACATCCTCAAAAATTCAATCAGGCTCGTCAGGCACGACCTGCCCTTGACAAAGCCATATACAGTCGGCCCTACGTATCTGCGGGTTCAACCAACCGCGGACCGGGAAAACCCAGAAGTTCTCTCTCTAGCACTCATTGTTTGAGCATATACAGACTATTTTGTCCTGTCATCTTCCCCCCAAACAATAAGTATAACAACTATTTACATAACATTTACATTGTATTAGGTATTATAAGTAATTTAGAGATGATTTAAAAGTACAGGCAGTCCCCGAGTTATGAATGCGTTCCGTTTCTGAGTCCGTGTTTAAGTCGGATTTGAAGTCGGGACAGGTATATCCAGTATTATGTAGCCTCAGTTAGTGAAATGTTTGTCTTAGTATATAGTATATATTTTACCTTTCTATGCATATAGATCACTTAAGAAACATATGTATTTCAATAATTAAACCACTGCGTTGCTTAGTAATAATTGTAGCTTTCATTGGGGCAGGGCCTTTCAAATGCTCCATTAAAATTGTTTCGATCGTTGACTGACTGTAGTCTAACACTTTTCCAATGACTGATGATGCTTCACCTCTTTCCGATTGTGTTACTACTTCCACTTTATTTTCAATCGTGATCATGATTATTTTCGTGAACAGAAACCCTGCGGATTCACAGCTGCGCCAGGTCCTACAGTCCACCGCTCTGATACAGGTTAAATAAGGTCCAGGGTTCTGCTGGGTCCTAAAGACCACTGCATTGAGCCAGGTTAAATAAGTGACTTGAGCATCCGCGTTTTTTGGTACCCACGGGAGGGTCCCGGAACCAATCCCCCACAGATAAGGAGGGCCAACTGTAATCATATTATACCTCTCCAAACATTCATAAATCCTGCCTCTCAGGATCTTCTCCATCAACTTAACAACCACTGAAGTAAGACTCACTGGTCTATAATTTCCTGGGCTATCTCTGCTCTCTTTCTTGAATAATGGAGCAACATCAGCAACTTTCCAATCCTCCGGAACCTCTCCCATCCCCATTGATGACTCAAAGATCATTGCCAGAGGCTCAATAATCTCCTCCCTCGCCTCCCACAGTAGCCTGGGGTACATCTCATCCAGTCCTGGTGACTTATCCAACTTGATGCTTTCCAAAAGCTCCAGCACATCCTCTTTCTTAATATCTACATGCTCAAGATTTTCAGTCCACTGCACGTCATCACTACAATCACCATGGTCCTTTTTCATGGTGAATACTGAAGTATTCATTAAATACCTCTGCTATTTCCTTCGGTTCCATACACACTTTCCCACTGTCACATTTGATAGGTCCTATTCTTTCACGTCTTATCCTCTTGCTCTTCACATTATTGTAGAATGCCTTGGGGTTTTCCTTAATCCTGTCTGCCAAGCCTTCCCATGGCCCCTTCTGACTCTCCTAATTTCCTTCTTAAGCTCCTTCCTGTTGGCCTTATAATCTTCTAGATCTCTAACATTACCTAGCTCTCTGAACCTTTTGAAATGTAATCAGTTAGCATATTTTTAATTGGTGGTAGGAAAGCAGAGCACACTGCAGAAAGCCACATCACAGGTAGAAGATACATAATCCCACATTCTCTATGATTGAGCAGAGGACTGAACCCAACTCCTTGGAGCTTAGGGAGCTGCACTCTCTGCTGTACCACTGTGCCGCCTGATTCTAATTTTATTCATTCAAATATGTTTTTCTATTTTCTGTTTTTTGCTAAGTACCAGTTCTATCTCTGCAGACACCTAAGCTGAACAAGTAATTTATCTATTCTAGTTAATATTCAACAGCTGATCTGTGGAGATTTACTTTGTAGGCCTCCGTTAGTCTCGATAGACCATGGATTTGCACCTTGGAAAGTTTCCAGGACGCAAACCTGGGCAAGGTTTTTTTTTTAATGGAAGACAGGCAGTTGCCCAAGCTGCAAGTCTTCCCTCTCCACATGTTGTCCAAGGGAAGGGCATTAGGACCCATACAGCTTGGCACTGGTGTCATCGCAGAGCAATATGTGGTTAAGTGCCTTGCTCAAGGACACACACGCAAGCCTCAGCCAAGACTCGAACTAGCGACCTTCAGATAACTAGATGAAAGCCTTAACCACTTGGTCACGTGGAAAGCGGCCAGTGAGTGAGTGGGCGGGCCAGTGAAGGAGTGGAGATTTGAGGCTTTGACTCGAGAGGCTTCGATGAGAAGAGGTGGAGGACAAGCTTGTTCCCAGTTAGTCTTTAAAATGCCTCCTGAGACAGTGATGTGCCTCTCCTGTGAGATGTGGCAGTCTTGGGGGAGCTCCCCTCTCCCGCAGAGTCACATCTGCCAGAAGTGCTTGCAGCTGGGTGATCTGGAAGACCGTGAGGGGAATCTGAAGCAGCAGCTGGATGACTTTCGACTCATTAGGGAGAATGAGGCAGTCATAGATGAGAGCTACAGGGAAGTAGTCACACCTAGGCTGCCGGAAGCAGGTTGTTGGGTGACAGTCCGAGGGGGGAAAGTGAAGGAGAGTAGATAGGTAGTGCAGAGCACCCCTGTAGCCATTCCCCTGAATAATAAGTTTACCGTCCTGGATGCTGTTGGTGAGGACGACCAACCAGGTGTGTGAGCCACAGTGGCAGGGCCTCTAGCACTGATTCTGACCCTGTGGTGCAGAAGGATGGGACGAAGAAGAGGAGAGCTGTCGTCATTGGAGATTCTATAGTCAGGAGAGCAGACAGGAGATTTTGTGGACGTGAGAAGGAAACCCATATGGTTTGTTGCTTCCTGGGTGCCAGGGTCTGGGATGTCTCTGACTGGGTGCATGATATCCTGGTACGAGAGGGAAAGCAACCAGAAGTCGTAATACATGTTGGGTCCAACAACATAGGCAAGAAGAGGGATGAAGTCCTGAAGTGTGAGTTTCGGGAACTAGGCAGAAGGGTGAAGAACAGGACCTCAAGGGTGGTGTTCTCAGGATTGCTGCCAGTACTACATGTTAGTGACGGTAACAATTGGAGGAGAAGGCAGTTGAATGCGTGGCTGAGGAGTTGGTGCAGGGGTCAGGGTTTTAGATTTTTGGACCACTGGGATCTCTTCTGGGGAAAGTGGGACCTGTACAGATTGGATGGGTTGCACCCGAACTCGAGGGGGAGCAATATCCTTGCTGGCAGGTTTGCTAGCATGGTTCGGGAGGGTTTAAACTAATTTGCAAGGGGGATGGGACCCGGAGCGATAGAGCAGTGAAAGTAGTTCATGGAGTAAAGCCAGATCCAATAAATAGAGAGGCTTTGAGGAAAGAGAAGCAGAAAAAAGCGTGTAAAGGTAGTAAAGTAGAAGGGCTAAAGTGCATTTATTTCAATGCAAGAAGCATCAGGAACAAAGGTGATGAACTGAGAGCTTGGATATATACATGGAATTATGATGGAGACTTGGCTGGCACCAGAGCAGGAATGGATTCTCAATATTCCTGGATTTCAGTGCTTTAAAAGGGATAGAGAGGGGGGAAGGGGAAGAGGGGTGGCATTACTGGTCAGGGATACTATTACAGCTGCAGAAAGGGTGGGTAATGTAGCAGAATCCTCTTTTGAGTCAGTATGAGTGGAAGTCAGAAACAGGAAGGGAGCAGTTACTCTACTGGGGGTATTCTATAGGTCCCCTGGTAGCAGCAGAGATACCGAGCAGATTGGGAGGCAGATTTTGGAAAGGTGCAAAAATAACAGGGTTGTTAACATGGGTGACTTTAACTTCCCTAATATTGATTGGCACTTGATTAGTTCCAAGGGTTTAGATGGGGCAGAGTTTGTTAAGTGTGTCCAGGATGGATTCCTGTCACAGTATGTTGACAGGCCAACTAGGGGGAATGTCATACTAGATCGAATATTAGGTAACGAACCGGGTCAGGTCACAATTCTGTCAGTGGGTGAGCATCTGGGGGACAGTGATCACCACTCCCTGACCTTTAGCATTGTAATGGAAAAAGATAGAATCAGAGAGGACAGGAAATTTTTTAATTGGGGAAGGGCAAATTATGAGGCTATAACGCTGGAGCTTGCGGGTGTGAACTGGGATGATGTTTTTGCAGGGAAATGTACTATGGACATGTGGTTGATGTTTAGGGATATCTTGCAGGATGTTAGGGATAAATTTGTCCCGGAGAGGAAGATAAAGAATGGTAGGGTGAAGGAACCATGGGTGACAAGTGAGGTGGAAAACCAGGTGGAAGAAGGCAGCATACACGAGGTTTAGGAAGCAAGGATCAGATGGGTCTATTAAGGAATATAGGATAGCAAGAATGGAGCTTAAGAAGGGGCTGAGAAGAGCAAAACGGGGGCATGAGAAGGCCTAGGCGAGTAGGGTAAAGGAAAACCCCAAGGCATTCTTCAATTATGTGAAGAACAAAAGGATGACAGGAGTGAAGGTAGGACTGATTAGAGATAAAAGTGGGAAGATGTGCCTGGAGGCTGTGGAAGTGAGAGAGGTCCTCAATGAAAACTTCTCTTCGGTATTCACCACTGAGAGGGTACTTGATGACGATGAGGACAACACGAGTGAGGTTGATGTTCTGGAGTATGTTCATATTAAGGGAGAGGAGGTGCTAGAGTTGTTAAAATACATTAGGACAGATAAGTCCCTGGGGCCTAACGGACTATTCCCCAGGCTGCTCCACGAGGCAAGGGAAGAGATTGCTGAAACTTTGGCTAGCATCTTTATGTCCTCGTTGTCCACTGGAATGGTACTGGAGGATTGGAGGGAGGCAAATGTTGTCCCCTTGTTCAAAAAAGGTAGTAGAGATAGTCCAAGTAATTATAGACCAGTGAGCCTTATGTCTGTGGTGGGAAAGCTGTTGGAAAAGATTCTTAGAGATAGGATCTATGGGCATTTAAAGAATCATGGTCATCAGGGACAGTCAGCATGGCTTTGTGAAGGGCAGATCATGCCAAACAAGCCTGATAGAGTTCTTTGAGGACCAGGCACATAGATGAGGGTAGTGCAGTGGATGTGATCTACATGGATTTTAGTAAGGCATTTGACAAGGTTCCACATGGTAGGCTTATTCAGAAAGTCAGAAGGCATGGGATCCAGGCAAGTTTGGCCAGGTAGATTCAGAATTGGCTTGCCTGCAGAAGGCAGAGGGTCGTGGTGAAGGGAGTACATTCAGATTGGAGGGTTGTGACTAGTGGTGTCCCACAAGGATCAGTTCTGGGATGTCTACTTTTTGCGATTTTTATTAACGACCTGAGTGTGGGGGTAGAAGGGTGGATTGGCAAGTTTGCAGACAACACAAAGGTTGGTGGTGTTGTAGATAGTGTAGAGGATTGTCGAAGATTGCAGAGAGACATTGATAGGATGCAGAAGTGGGCTGAGAAGTGGCAGATGGAGTTCAATCCAGAGAAGTGTGAGGTGGTACACTTTGGAAGGACAAACTCCAAGGCAGAGTACAAAGTAAATGGCAGGATACTTGGTCGTGTGGAGATGCAGAGGGATCTGGGGGTACATGTCCACAGATCCCTGAAAGTTGCCTCACAGGTAGATAGGGTAGTTAAGAAAGCTTATGGGGTGTTAGCTTTCATAAGTCGAGGGATAGAGTTTAAGAGACGCAATGTATTGTTGCAGTTCTATAAAACTCTAGTTAGGCCACACTTGGAGTACTGTGTCCAGTTCTGGTTGCCTCACTATAGGAAGGATATGGAAGCATTGGATAGGGTACAGAGGAGATTTACCAGGATGCTGCCTGGTTTAGAGAGTATGGATTATGATCAGAGATTAAGGGAGCTAGGGCTTTACTCTTTGGAGAGGAGGAGGATGAGAGGAGACATAATAGAGGTGTACAAGATATTAAGAGGAATAGACAGAGTGGAGAGCCAGCGCCTCTTCCCCAGGGCACCAGTGCTCAGTATAAGAGGACATGGCTTTAAGGTAAGGGGAGGGAAGTTCAAGGGGGATATTAGAGGGTTTTTCACTCAGAGAGTGGTTGGTGCATGGAATGCACTGCCTGAGTCAGTGGTGGAGGCAGATACACTAGTGAAGTTTAAGAGACTACTAGACAGGTATATGGAGGAATTTAAGGTGGGGGGTTATATGGGAGGCAGGGTTTGAAGGTCGGCACAACATTGTGGGCCGAAGGGCCTGTAATGTGCTGTACTATTCTATGTTCTAATGTTTAACACAGATTTACTTTACAGTATTGCTGAACACACTTGAATCAATTATGAAAATCATGCATTTCTAAAGGAACAACGGTATGTGTTTGAAAAAGTTGTGTTTCTAGAAACACCCAAGCCAGTTTCTGAAGCATAAACTCCCTAGTTTGTCTTCTGTGTGTATAAAAATTGCTTAAAGTCATAGAGTCATAGAAAAGTACAGCACAGAATCAGACACTCTGGCCCATTTAGTCCACGCCAAACCATTTAAACTGCCTAAACACAAAATACTCTGCTGATGCTGGGGTCAAAGTAACATGCACAACAAGCTGGAAGAACTCAGCAGGTCGGGAAGCATCCGTGGGAACGTTGACTGTTCGTTTCCATGGATGCTGCCCAACCTGCTGAGCTCCTCCAGTGTGTTGTACATGTTTCATTTAAATTGCCTAGTCCCATTGACCTGCATCAGGACCATGGTACTCCATACCCCCATTTTCCATGTGCTTATCCAAACTTCTTTTAAACAGTGAAATTGAGCTCACATATACTTGTTCTAGCAGCACATTCTACACTTTCACAACCCTCAGAGTGAAGTTTCCCCTCATAGTCCCCTTAAACATTTCACCTTTCACTCTTAGCCCATGACTTGTAGCAGTGGTGCCCTGGGGAAGAGGTGCTGGCTGTCCACTCTATCTATTCCTCTTAATATCTTAATATCTATTATGTCTCCTCTCAGCCTTTCAGCCTTATTTACATCTTTCCTGTAGGTGGATGATCAAAACTACACACAATACTCCAAATTAGGCCACATTTATATCTTGTACAACAACATCCCATCTCCTGTACTCAGTACTTTTGACTTATGAAGGCTAATATGCCAAAAGCTTTCTTTACGACCCAATTACCTGCACTGCCACTTTCAATGAGTTGTGGACCAGTATTCCCAGATTCCTTTGTTCTACCACACTCGTCAGTGTCCTACCATTCACTATGTAAGACCTACCCTGGTTAGTTTAGAAACAGAAAGCCCCTCAAAGATGTTACACTTAGTAATTTAAGAACTAGACTTTTTAATTTAGTTATTGCAGACCAACTTGATTTGTAGAATCCAATCTTGTGTCTCAGCATATGTACTTCACAGAAGATATGGGGTACCAAGACCAGCTAGCGATGGGATGCTATACATCTGTGCATCAATGTACGGAGCGCCTCAAGTACAAGTTTTCTGACTGTACATACATACGACCAAATAAAACAACATTCCTCCGGACCACAATATATATCACATACAGCACAGTTACAAAAAGTATTAATATGTATTGGAACAAATGAAGGATAGGATATAGAGATCATGAAAACGAGAGTGCAGCAAGGGCTTCTTCAACAGGTGCCTGGTAATTCAGACAGGCTACATGCAACAGAAATTTAGCATTCTTACAACAAAACTGTCTTGCTGCTGAAAGATTAACAGCTCATGGAACAAGTTGATAACAAAGCCAAATCCTTCTGTATGAAAAGCTGCTTTCAGCTGCCATTACTGATTATAGACTCACCTTTTCAGAAAACGTTAACTGCAGGAAGAAGACTAATTCAAGTAGTGGATCTGCAATGACAATGTGTTACATCTGCCACTCTGTAATTAACAACTCACACAGTGTTTAATACAGCTGTCTTCTGGTATGTTTATGCACACCACAGCTCCTAGCATCACCTTCACATAATGCATTAGTGCTCCACATTTGGCAACCATCAATTAACCAAGATTGATCCAGCTGAGAGGGACCATTCAGGTTCACCTTCAGCTCATCTGTTCAGAAAAATTCTATAGTTTAGTCAGAATAATTTCTTCCATAGAAGGCTTTATTTTTGATAGGACACTGAGGAATGTGGTAGTCTCCACTGGCCCACCAGATTTAAAACTGCCTAGCATTCGGAATAAGATGGACAAACTCATGGTACAATCAATGATTGGTTGGTGTCAGGGAAGTGAAGCATGTGCAGTGAAAATTACAAACGAGAAGGTGCTCAGAAAGCTTAATGGTCTGAGGGTGGATAAGTCTTCTGGACGTGATGGAATGTACCCTCGGGTTCTGAAGGAAGTAGCTGGAGAGATTGCAGAGGCAATAACAATGATCTTTCAAGAATAATAGATTCTAGCATTGTACCAGATGACTGGAAGACTGCAAATGTTACTCCACTATTTAAGAAGGGTGGAGGCAGCAGAAAGGAAACTATTTACTTGTTAGCCTGACATCAGTGGTTAACACACAAGTTAACACAGAAATCTACAGCACATTACAGACACTTCGGTCCACAATGTTGTGCTGACCATGTCACCTACTCTAGAAACTGCCTAGAATTTCGCTACCACATAACCCTCTATTTTTTCAAATTGTTTATTTATTAAATTTTAGAAAATTACAAAGAATAAATGTAATGAAAAATTAGTAAGAAAAATAATATTAATCCTCCCCCTCCCCTTAACCCTCCCCCCCTTAACCCTTATCTAAAGAAAGAAAAAAAAAGAAAGAAAGAAAGAAGAAAAAGATTGCCTGGATATCGGAGGATCCCCACATGCTCCATGGAGTTCAAAATAATTTTAATATTTATTTTTACTTTCCCCAATTACTTTATAATTTTATCTTCTAAGGACCTATATATTTAATCCCATCTTTTGTAGGTATGGGAGCCAAATTTTCAAAAATATATAATATTTCTTAGATTATATGTAATTTTTTCAAGTGGAATACAACTATACATTTCATTATTCCAACGATCCATAGTTAAATATAAATCAGATTTCCAAGTAACTGCGATAACTTTTTTAGCTACTGCCAATGCAATTTTTATAAATTTTTTCTGATACTTATTCAATTTAAGTTTCGGTATTGTCCCTTCAATATCTCCTAATAAAAATAATATTGGACTATGTGGGAGTTGTACTCCAGTAATTTGTTCCAATAGAAGTCTTAGATTTATCCAAAATGGTTGAATTTTAAAACAAGACCAAGTAGAATGTAAAAAAGTACCAATTTCTTGATTACATCAAAAACATTGGTCCGACATATTTAAATTTAACCTATATATTTTCTGTGGTGTTATATATAATTGATGTAAAAAATTATATTGTATTAATCTAAGTCGAACATTTATTGTATTTATCAAACTATCAGAACATAATCTTGACCAACTTTTTCCATCAATTTTAACATTCAAATCAGATTCCCATTTTTGTCTTGATTTATGAATTCCAGATTCAATTGTCTGTTTTTGAATCAAATTGTACATACAAGATGTAAATTTTTTAATTTTTCCTTTTTGAATTAATATTTCTATTTCACTAGGTTTTGGCATCAACATTGTTTGACCCATCTTTTCTCATAAATAAGCCTTTAATTGAAAATAACAGAAAAGAGTGTTGTTTGATATTTTATATTTATTTTTTAATTGATCAAACGACATCAATACACCTCCTTCAAAACAATCACCTATATATTTAATCCCCTTTTGGAACCAATTATGTAAAAGTTTATTATCCATTGTAAGGCCTTTGACAAAGTTCCACATGGGAGATTAGTTAAGAAGGTTCAATCGTTAGGTATTAATGCTGGAGTAATAAAATGGATTCAACAGCGGCTAGATGGGAGATGCCAGAGAGTAGTGGTGGATAATTGTTTATTGGGATGGAGGCCGGTGACTAGCGGGGTGCCTCAGGGATCTGTTTTGGGCCCAATGTTGTTTGTAATATACATAAATGATCTGGATGATGGGGTGGTAAATTGGATTAGTAAGTATGCCAATGATACTAAGGTAGGAGGTGTTGTGGATAATGAGGTGGGTCTTCAAAGCTTGCAGGGAGATTTATGCCGGTTAGAAGAATGGGCTGAACGTTGGCAGATGGAGTTTAATGCTGAGAAGTGTGAGGTTCTACATTTTGGCAGGAATAATCCAAATAGAACATACAGGGTAAATGGTAGGGCATTGAGGAATGCAGTGGAACAGAGAGATCTAGGAATAACAGTGCATAGTTCCCTGAAGGTGGAGTCCCATGTAGATAGGGTGGTGAAGAAGGCTTTTGGAAGGCTTGAAGAAGGCCTTTATAAATCAGAGCACTGAGTACAGAAGTTGGGATGTAATGTTAAAATTGTACAAGGCATTGGTAAGGCCAAATTTAGAATATTGTGTACAGTTCTGGTCACCGAATTATAGGAAAGATATCAATAAATTAGGGAGTGCAGAGACAATTTACTAGGATGTTACCTGGGTTTCAGCACTTAAGTTACAGAGAAAGGTTGAACAAGTTAGGTCTCTATTCATTGCAGCGTAGAAGGTTGAGGGGGGGATTTGATCGAGGTATTTAAAATTTTGAGAGGGATAGATACAGTTGACGTGAATAGGTTGTTTCCATTGAGAGTAAGGGAGATTCAAACGAGAGGACATGATTTGAGAGTTAGGGGACAGAAGTTTAAGGGAAACACAAGGGGGTATTTCTTTACTCAGAGAGTGATAGCTGTGTTGAATGAGCTTCCTGTAGAAGTAGTAGAGGCCAGTTCAGTTGTGTCATTTAAGGTAAAATTGGATAGGTATATGGACAGGAAAGGAGTGGAGATTTATGGGCTGAGTGCGGGTAGGTGGGACTAGGTGAGATTAAGAGTTCGGCACGGACTAGGAGGGCCAAGATGGCCTGTTTCCATGCTGCGATTGTTATATGGTTATATGGTTAAAAGGAATAAGCCTATTTTGAATTAAAGTTCTTTTTGCTAATAAAGATTTCTTTATCTCATCGTCCACATTTACCTTATTCCATAAATCAATCAAGTGTCTTAATATAGGAGATTCTTTTTTTCCCGTATCCATTTGGATTCCCATTTATATATAAAATCTTCTGGTATGTTTTCTCCTATCTTATCTAATTCTATTCTAATCCATGCCGGTTTATTTTCATCAAAAAAAGACGCAATAAATCTAAGTTGATTTGCTTTATAATAATTCTTAAAATTTGGAAGTTGTAACCCTCCTAAATCAAATTTACATGTCAATTTTTCCAATGATATTCTTGACATCTTTCCTTTCCAAAGAAATTTCCTTACATATTTATTCAGTTCTTGAAAAAACTTCTGAGGTAAGTGTATTGGTAAAGTTTGGAATAAATATTGCAATCTAGGAAATATATTCATTTTTACAGCATTAACTCTAACTATTAATGTTATTGGTAACATCATCCATTTATCAAGATCCTCTTTTACTTTTTCAATAATGGCAAATAATTTTGTTTATATAAATTTTTTACATCATTATCAACTCTAATACCTAAATATTTTATCCCATTTATTGACCATCGAAATTGAGTTACTAATCGACATTGATTATAATTTCCTTTGGTAAGGGGTAAAATTTCACTTTTATCCCTATTTACTTTATACCCTGATACTTTCCCATATTCTTCTAATCTAAAAGATAATCTTTGCAAAGTTTGCAATGGGTTTGTTAAATAAATCAAAACATCATCAGCAAATAAATTAATCTCATATTCTTCTTGATTAACTCTAAAGCCCCCAATGTCTGTATCTCTTCTAATTAATTCAGCTAATGGTTCTATTGCCAATACAAATAAAGCAGGTGATAATGGGCAGCCTTGTCTAGTTGACCTCGTTAAGCAAAATGGTGTTGAAATCTGACCATTTGTAACTATTTTAGCTTGAGGATTAGTATTTAAAGTTTTAATCCATTGTATAAAAGATTTTCCTAACTCATATTTTTCCAATACCTTAAATAAAAAATCCCATTCCAATCTATCAAATGCTTTTTCTGCATCCAAAGCAACTGCCACACTCATTTCCTCTCTTTTTTGTGCCAAATGAATTATACTAAGTAACCAGGTTATATTATCCATTGATTGTCTGTTTTTAATAAAACCTGTTTGATCCATATGTATTAATTTTAGTAAATATTTAGATATTCTATTAGATAAAATTTTTGCTATTATTTTACAATTGATTTTAAAGGGTCTCTCTTTTTTTGGCAATACAGTTATGATTGCTATTAAAAAAGATTGTGGGAGTTTATGCATTCTTTCCACTTGATATATTAATTCCATAAAAGGAGGAATTAATAAATCTTCAAACTTTTTATAAAATTCAGGAGGAAAACCATCTTCTCCTGGGGATTTATTACTCTGAAGTGATCCTAAAGCTTCTTCAACCTCTTTTAATGTAAAGGGCATATCTAATCCTTTCTGTTCTTCCAAATTTAATTTTGGAAGGGCTATTTGTGATAAAAATTTATCTATCTCAGCAATCTTATTTTGTGATTCTGATTGATATAATTCAGTATAAAAATTTTTTAAAGTTTCATTAATTTCTAAAGGTTTATAAGTAACCTTATTTACACTTGTTCTAATTGCATTTATTGTTTTAGAAGCCGGTTCTGTTTTCAACTGCCAAACAAGAATCTTATGTGATCTTTCACCTAATTTGTCATATTTCTGTTTAGTTCTCATAATTACTTTTTCTGTACGATATGTCTGGATTGTATTATATTATAATTTTTTTATTAACAAGTTGTCTTCGTTTTTCTTCTGTCATATATCTTTGAGATTCTTTTTCTAACTTTATGATATCTTTTTCCAATTGATCTATTTCTGCCAAGTATTCCTTCTTAATTTTAGATGTATAACTTATAATCTGACCCCTTAAATATGCTTTCATTGCTTCCCATAATACAATTTTATCTTCAACTGAATGTAAATTTGTATCCAAAAAAAAATTGAATCTGTTTTTTCATAAAATCACAAAAATCTTGACGTTTTAATAAAATTGAATTAAATCTCCATCTACAGATCGATTCCTCCTTATCCATCATTATCACTGTCATTATCAAGGGGGAATGATCTGACAGTATTCTTGCTTTATATTCCACACTTTTCACTCTATCCTGAATATTTTTTGATAATAAAAAAAAGTCAATCCTCGAGTAAGTTTTATGCCTATTTGAATAAAATGAATAATCTCTTTCTCTTGGATTAATTTTTCTTCATATATCAGATTTAAATCTTTCATTAATGATAAAGTTAGTTTTATTACTTTTGATTTTGTAGCAACTTTAGTTGACCTATCCAAAACTGGATCTAAACAAAAATTAAAATCTCCACTTATTAATATTTTATCATGTGCATCAGCCAAGTTCAAAAAAACTTCTTGTCTGAATTTTGCATCATTTTCATTTGGTGCATAAATGTTCATAAAAGTCCCTAATTCTGAAAAAATTTGACAATGTATAATCACATATCTTCACACAGAATCAATTACTACATTTCCTATTTTAATTGGTAAAGTTTTATTAACCAAAATTGCAACTCCTCTCGATTTTGAATTAAATGAAGCTGCAATGACATTTCCAACCCAATCTCTCTTAAATTTCTTAAGTTCTGTTTCTGTTAAATGTGGTTCTTGTAAATAATTAATGTCTCTACTCCCAATTAATACTCAACTATTTTTGTTTTCTTTATAAATGTCCGTCAAGTCCAACCTTATTTCAGTCTTCATCATTAGTCCGCTTCATTTCTATAATTCTTTACTCCTCTTCGTGGACATCAGGTAATTCTTGTACAAATTTCTCCCCTTTCCGGTAGTCAACGAAAAATCTTCTTTCTTCGTTATCCAGGAAAATTATCAATTTTGCTGGGTAGCTCAATAAAAATTTATAGCCCTTTTCCCATAAAGATTTTTTCACTGGATTAAGTTCCTTCCGCCTCTTCAGAAGATCGTAGATTATGTCTGGATAAAAAAAAACTCTTTTCCCTTCTATTATCAATGGCCCATTTCTCTTTTTAGCACCTTGAGTAGCTGCCTTCAAGATCATTTCTTTATCTTGATACCTTAAGCATTTTATCAAAATTGATCTTGGATTTTGATCTTGTTGAGGTCTTGGTCTTAAAGCTCTGTGTGCTCTTTCAATTTCAATTACTTGGCTTCCTTCTTTCATTTCCAAAATTTTCAGAATCCATTCTTGAAAGAATTTTATTGGATTTTCTCCCTCTGTACCTTCCATAAGACCAACAATTTTAATATTTCGTCTACTAGAGTTTTCAAGCGCATCTATTTTTTCCAACATCCGTTTTCTTTCTATTGTCCAGGCAAGATTATTGTCTTCTATCTTATCTATTCCTTCAGTGTTTTCTTCCATTTTTACTTCCATCTCTTTAACTTTATCATCCATCTTCTTTTGTTCTTCCACCACATTATCGAGTATATTCTGCATCCTTCTTATAGCTTTTAATTCATTCATCATATATATCAGGATATCTCTTATGTCTCCTTTAATCTCTTCCTTCTTTTCCTCTTCTTCATCCTCTGTATTTCCCCAAAGAGTCTGATTCCACTTCCGATTCACTTCCAGCCGTAGTTGGGATTTGTAGTTTTGTTAATATCCGTTCATGCATACTTGTTCCTTCGCGCATGCGTTGTTCTTGCCGTTTCTTCTTAGAGACCGCCGACATTGCTGCAACTTCCTGTCCCGCATCATCAGAAGTGCCATGCACTTCGCCGGGAGGAGATCCAACTTGAGTCCAAGGCTTCGCCGAGACGGTTAGGCCTTTTCCCCCGCCGATTTGCGCAGTCTTCAAAGTAGTAGCTTTCTTCTGTTTCGGTTTAGAAGCCATATCCAAAAATAATCCTGAGTTACTTATAAATAGTTTCTCATAGGTATTTATTAATTCTTCTTCATTTAAATCCTATTTCATTACATTTTACGAGGGAGCTGGATTCCCAACGTCTCAACCCTACGTCATCACGTGACGTCCCCCACACTCTATTTTTCTAAGCTCCATGTACCTATCCAGGAGTCTCTTAAAAGACCCTATCGTATTTGTCTCCACCACCGTTGCCAGCAGCCCATTCAACACACTCATCACTCTGTGTAAAAAAACTTATCCCTGACATCTCCTCTGCACCTACTTCCAAGCACCTTAAAACTATTCCCCCCCCCCCCCCACTTCCCGTGTTTGCGGTTTCAGCCCTGGCAAAAAGCCCCTGGCTATCCACATGATCAATGCCTAGCTTCATTGTTGGGGTTGTTGTGGACAGTGTGGAAGGCTGTCACAGGTTACAGCAGGACATCGATAAGATGCAAAACTGGGTTGAGGAGTAGCAGATGGAGTTCAATCCAGATAAGTGTGAGGTGGTTCATTTTGGCAAAATATAGTATTAATGGTAAGAATCTTGGCAGTGTAGAGGATCTTGGGGTCTGTGTCCATAGGACACTCAAAGCTGCTAAGCAGGTTGACTCACCGGTTAAGAAGGCATATGGTGAATTGGCTTTATCAATCGTGGGATTGAGTTCAAGAGCTGAAAGGTAAATAGGTATATAGGACAGCGGTCAGACCCCACTTGGAGTACTGTGTTCAGTTCCAGTCACCTCACTACAGAAAGGATGTAGAAACTACAGAAAGGGTGCAGAGGAGATTTACAAGGATGTTGCCTGGATTGGGGAGCATGCCTTATGAGAATAGGTTGAGTGAACTCGGCCTTTTCTCCTTGGAGCAGCGGAGGATAAGAGGGTGATGTAGGTGCATAAGATATCGAGAGGCATTGATCGTGTGGATAGTCAGAAGCTTTTTCCTGTTAGCTGAAATGGCTAACACCAGAGGGCACAGTTTTAAGGTGCATGGAAGTAGGTACAGAGGAGATGTCAGGGGTAAGTTTGTTACACGGAGAGTGGTGAGTACGTGGAATGGGCTGCCAGCAACGGTGGTGGAGGCAGATATGATATGGTCTTTTAAGAGACTTCTGGATAGGTGCATGGAGCTCAGAAAAATAGAGGGCTATGGGTAACCCTTAGTAATTTCTAATTAAGTACATGTTCATGTTTATGTTAAGTACATAAAGGGGGCCTTTTCTGGTTGGCTGCCAATGAATAGTAGTGCTCCTCAGGGGTCTGAGGGATACTACTAGTCCCAAGTAGTATTGGGACCGCTACTTTTCACATTGTTTGTCAACGACTTGGATAATGGAACTGATGGCTTTGTGGTAAAGTTTATGAATGATACCAAGATAGGTGGAGGGACAGGTGGTGCTGAGGAAGCAATGCGATTGCAGCAGGACTAAGACAAATGGGAAGAGTGGGCAAAAAAAATGGCAGGGTGAATGCGGAGAGAGGTTTCCTATGGGGGAGGGTATGCAGAACTAGAGGGCACAGTCTCAAATTTGACCTTTTAGAAAAGAGGTAAGGAGGATCTTTTTTTATAGCCAGAGACTAGTGAATCTCTAGAATGCTCTGCCACAGACTGCAGTGGAGGCCAGGTCCATGGGTACATTTAAGATGGAAGTTGGTAGTTTCTTGATTGATCAGAGCATCAAAGGCAATGGCGAGAAGGCACATGTATGGGGTTAAGTGGGATCTGGGATCAGCCATGAAGGAATGGGAGAGCAGACAATGGGCTGAATGGCCTAATTCTGCTCCTGTCCTATGGTCTTATGGACACACCCACTCTATCAAGGCCTTTCAGCATTCAATAGGTTTCAATGAGGTCACCTTTCATTCTTCAGAATTCTAGTGAATACAAGCCTCAAGCCATCAAAGCTTATATGACAAGCCACTGAATCATCTTTGTGAACCTCTTTTGAACCTTCTTCAGTTTCAGCACATCCTTTCTAAGATCAGAGGTCCAAAACTGCTCCAAGTGAGGCCTCACCAGTGCTTTATAAAGTCTCAACATTATATTCTTGCTTTTATATTCTAGTCCTCTTGGAATTAACGCTAACATTGCACTTACCTTCCTCACCACAGACTCAACTTGCAAATTAACCTTCAGGGAATTTAGCACAAGGATTCTCAAGTCCCCTCCCACCTCAGTTTTTTGTATTTTCTCTCCATTTAAAAAATAGTCTATACTTTCATTTCTTCTACCAAAGGGCATATTCCATCTGCCATTTCTTTGCCCATTCTTTGAATCTGTCTAAGTCCTTCTGTAGCCTCTCTACGTCCTCAAAACTACCTGTCTCTCCATCTATCTTCATATAGTCTGCAAATTTTCTCGTGTTCTGGGGAATAATTTCCTGCAGTCTAACTGATGTATACTGTTCAATTTCTGATTAAGAGTGTTACAGAATTTGAGCTCAGCACCCAGGCAGCCGAAAGCATTGATCCCAATGAAGCTTACAGAGTAAGGGAGGAACACAAAGCAAGGATGGGTTGTACAGAGAAGTTAAGGGTAACAGGACTGAAGAAGGTTACTATGCTTGGTCAGGACAGACTATGCCAAGGTGATGCTGTCCATAAGAAGCAGGACAAATCCAATCTGAGTCAACTAGAGTTCTGATACAAGGTCCAATCTAAAATGCTGATCATCACAAACACAGCAGGTTCTGCAGATGCCAGAAATGTTGATCATCACAAAGCCTCCATGATGTTGTCTAACCTAGCAAATTCTTTGATCTTTTTGCTCTGGATACTATCATTTACAGTATTTCCTGCCCCCATTTACCCAATCTGCCTAATTACCACCTATTCAATCTACCCTCAATTATTTGCAGAGTCATCCAGCAAGGAAACAAGCACTATAGCTCGTAAAGGCTATGCTAGTCATCAGGTACCCATCTGTACTATTCTTATCTTCCAGCACTCAATATCTCAGGGCCTCATTTAACTTATAAAAACCTGTCATTTACAGACATGGTAAGTGCTTACTCACCAATGCCCAGTTTAGGTTATGCCTGAAATGTGGCCCAAGAGCTAAATTCTACCAGTGAGGCAGAGTGGCTGCCCCTGACATCATCTGTACCCCTGATAAACCTGATCAATGGATACTAAGAGTAAAGTGCTCCAACAGCTTGAAGCATATTTTGCAAAAAGGTGGTCACTTCATCCCCCCTCACCCTGGACATTGCTGCACTAGTTTCTGTGTCTGACCATTTTCCCCTTTTCCTTCTATTGCAAGCTCAAAAGCAGGGTTGCCTGCTTAATTTTCAGTTTCAATCATTGCACCTTGGGGGGAAAAAACCTCATTCCTACATGGATAAATATCAAGACAATTCTGAAGCATGGACATATGAGTGGAAAGTGTTGCATGAGGTACCAAGAAATGACCATCTCCAATGATTAATGCTGCTGCCGTTTAGCTCCAGTGGCCTGCATTCAATTCTGGCCTGAAACGCTGTGCAGTTTGTCAATTCTCCTTATGACTTTATTGGCTTTCCCGTGTGCTTGGGTTTCCTCCCGCATTCCAAGACAAGCTGGCATGTTAATTACCCAACGTGAATTCCTCCGAGGGTTGCTGTAGAAACAGGGGAGTTGATGGGCATGAGGAAATAGCTTCTAAGGTGGATGTGGGCCAATGTGAACGCCCTGAGAACCAACATAGAGGGCATCCACACACAAAATGATGGAGGAACTCAGCAGGCCTCCCTCTGGTGCTCTTCCCTCCCCCAGTTTTCTTTCTTCCATTGCCACCTTTTTTTTTGCACTTTTTTAAATCTATTCAATATACGTACACTGTAATTGATTCACTGATTTACTTATTATTATTTTATTTATTATTTTTTTCCTCTTCTATATTATGTATTGTATTAAACTGCTGCTTCTAAGTTAACAAATTTCATATCACATGCCGGTGATGATAAACCTGATTCTGATTCTGTCTCTTTCACCAATCAACTTCCTAGCTCTTTGCTTCATCCCTCCCCCTCCAGGTTTCACTTATCACCTGGTGTTTCTCTCTCCCCTTCCCCCATCTTTCCAATCTACTCCTCAGCTTTTTTTTTCTCCAGTCCTGCAAAAGGGTTTCAGCCCGAAATGCTGACTGTTTTTTTTCCCACAGATGCTGCCTGGCCTGCTGAGTTCCTCCAGCATTTTCTGCGTGTTGCTTGAATTTCCAGCATCTGCAGATTTTCCCTTGTTGGAGGGCATTCAGCCTATTAATCAGCATAGACTTGACACCTAAAACGATGCTAAATTGTTCAGGAGCATACAAAAGACAGTCTATTACTGATCTAAACATTTCTTTTTCCAAGCCTAGAGGTCAGAACAGTTTTAACTAGGCACAGCATCTATTATAGTGAAGCACCCGTTCACTGCTAAAATTTCAGATGCCACCAACAGCTCAAGCAAGTCAGAACAGTGTCACAATGGGCCACTCATTCTCTGCCAAAAACCCAAATCACAAGATTCTGGAAATCTTAAAAAAACTAAAAGTCAATACAAAATGTTCGAGGAACTCACCAGGTCAGACAGCATCTATGAAAAAGAATACAGTCAACATTTTGGACCAAAACCCGATGTTTTGGCAACACACACAAAATGCTAGAGTAGTGGTCACTAACCTTTTTTAAGCCCAAGATCCTCTACCTCGGCCTTAGTTCAAGGCAAGATCGACCCCAGAGCAATTAGTTACACGCACGCGCACCAGGGCAGAAAAGACCGGAAGTAAACCCCCGCAATCCGGAAGTAGAAATAATGTATGAACACCGGGGTACCCACCCTTTTATGCACTACAGATCAGTTTAATATTGACAATATTCTTGCTGACCGGCCGACAGGGGGGTGGGGGGGATGGGTGTGTTAAACACGACGGGAATACAATGGTACTTGAAGCAGGTTCCTTATGTTCACAACGCTGGAAGAACTCAGCAGGTCAGGCAGCATCCATGAGAAAAGAGTAGCCAACGTTTCAGGCCGAGACCCTTCATCAGGATGAGACCCTCCTGATGAAGGGTCTCGGTCTGAAACGTTGGCTACTCTTTTCTCATGGATGCTGCCTGACCTGCTGAGTTCTTCCAGCATTGTGTATGTATTCTTTGATACACAGCATCTGCAGTTGTATTTTTGTGTTCCTTATGTTCAGTCTGTTCCGCAATTTCGCAGCCTTCGGCACTTAGCTTCTGTCCCACGCTGCTCACAAAACTCAATGCGTTTGTCTTTAAGTGCTGGGTGCTTGGACTCAAGGTACCGAAGCAGCTTTGAGGGCTTCATTGCCTTGGACAACCTCCTGGCCCGAACTCCAGCCTCCCGCCCGCCCGCCACCAGACGCCTTGGCCAGGTGCAATTGGTTGTGGGTCAGGTGAGAGGACAAGGTCAGGGCTGGAGGTACCCGTACCGGGGGGGCAGCAGTTGCAGCCCGATGAGAGCCATCGAGCAAGCGAGGAGTCTAACAGGGAGCGGGCCCAACCCGTAGGATCTATTGGCCGACAAAAGTTTGTTTCAGTAGATCACAGCGAGGTAGCTGCTCTGATACTTACAAACACTGAGCCCAAATTAGGCCGTCTGTGAAAATTTTAGCACCAGGTTCCCTGCGAACATTCGGTGTGCTAAACAGGTTTAGAGGCAGCGCTCCAGGTCAGTTGCGACGGCATTTCCTGCTGGCCGCCCAAGGCCAACCAGTGATCCCCAGCGTGAGGGTATCACTGAGTTTAGGCGACTGAAGACTTTGAATGCGTTCAAGTTCAACAGTGGGCTGACAGGGAATGAGGAAAGGTGCAACTGACTCATATTGTTTCCTCCCAGCCCAGTGGTTGGGGACCACTGAATTACATAGTGTAGTGCGGGGGAGCTACACGCATGCGCACTGAGCAGAAAGAACCGAACTAAAACCCCGCAACCCGGAAACAATCTCTCAACAGTATTTATTTTTCATTTTTTTTCAGTATCTACTTGGAAAGTCTCAAAGATCGACAGGTTGGCAACCACTATACTAGAGGAACTCAGCAGGCCAGGCAGCATCTATGGCAAAGGGTACAAATGACGTTTCTACAATGCTCCGAAACCAACGCACCGTATCCATAAAAGGCACCATTCCGAAATGTCTACCCACGTGTTGGCGACTTTCTTCCTCCGGAGGGGCTGCTGTCTTCATGAAGGCATGCGGCTACCACCGGCGGGTGTCAGCCGTACTGCTTTGCGGAGTCTGCCCGGCTTCTATCAGGACCTACTGAGAGTCTGGAACATGGTCGCCTCAGGCCGGGAATCCTCTCCTCTGGTGGAGGGCGGGGTCCCAGCTGACCCTTGCCCTACCTCAGTGGCTGTCGGTGCGGCTCAGTTGTGTGGACCGACTAAGGCCGAGCTGCTGGTTGGGCCCAGACCCCGCAATCTTCTCCGGGAGCCGTGTCCACACAACTTGAGCCGTCTCTCATCGATACCCATAGTCCCATTCAGGGATGCAAGTAGGAGGTATCTGTATGGGCTGCTACTCCACATCCTCCACTTCCTTGCCCTTGTACACCGTCCCGACACGCCATGGCGGTCGGTCCTTCCACCCAGAGGTGAGGAGGGTCCCCACTGGAAGTCCCTTTACGCCGGGGTTCTTCCCATGCACCTGGGGGATCTTGGCTGGAGGGTACGGCATAGGGCAGTGCCCTGCAATAAGTTTTTCAGTTTGTACATGGACTTCCCACCCACATGCCACTTCTGCGGGCTGGAGGAGACCGTGTACCACATGTACATGGAGTGTGTGAGGCTGCAGCCTCTTTTTGCATATTTGCGTGGGCTGCTTCTCGCCTTCTGGCTGCATTTTAGTCCCACCCTGTTTATATATGGTCATCCAGTAAGGAAGGGGGCAAGGAGGGATGAGGATGTCCTAGTCAACTTGCTCCTGGGGCTGGCGAAATCTGCCATCCGTGGGTCTTGGAAACGGGTGGCGGGAGGATCTCCCTGGGCAGACTGCCTGGCGATGTTTAGGGGGTATGTTCATGCCCGGGTAACTATTGAAAAGGAACACGCGCAGTCCACAGCGGCCTTGGAGGAGTTTCGAGACCGTTGGGCTCCGCGGGGTGTAAATGCCATCGTGGATAGGGATGGCAACATTCTGGTGTAATGTCTATTGTCTCTTTGTAGTGCAGTAATTGTGTTTGCCACTGTTTTGTATATATTGTATAGCACCGATATTTGTAATAAAGGATTTTGTAATATAAAAAAAATGGGAGCAAACACTAATATGTTAGATACCTGCCTGGTTGCTTCACTAAACAGACCACCAAATCCTGGAATTCTGGCACCACTTGTGGATTATTGCATTTGGTTTAACTATTGAGAGATGGGGATATGAGAGGATGCTTAGAAGCTACAATTTTTGTTGATGTAACTGAGAACCACTTTGCATTCATTTTAAAAGCAACCAGAAAAAAGCAACAGAAAGTATTGATGTCAGAATGGAAATCAAACTAGAGATGGCCTTTTTAACAGGGCAGTTAGTATGATTGCTCGGATAAAGAGACAGACTGCTTTCTGTGAACTAGTGTCAGAATGCAGATCTACCAAAAATAGTTAAATTCAATTAGCAACATAAGTTACTACACATATACTGTAAGAGCAGTCACATTATCACAAACCCACCCTGTCAGTATACTGCTGAACTATCAAAGCCCAATGGCTCCCATTCCCTCCTGGATGCATGTGAACATACCCCAACATATCGAAGTAGTTATAAAAGAAGGCAAGACAGCAGCTATACTTTATTAGGAGTTTGAAGAGATTTGGCATGTCAACAAATACTCAAAAACTTCTATAGTTGTACTGTGGAGAGCATTCTGACAGGCAGCATCACTGTCTGGTATGAAGAGGCTACTGCACAGGACCAAAAGAAGATACAAAAGGTTGTAAATCTAGTCAGCTCCTTCTTGGGTACTAGCGTAGCTACAAAGTACCCAAGACATCTTCAGGGAATGGTGTCTCAGAAAGGCAGCGTCCATTATTAAGGACCTCCAGCATCCAGGGCATGCCCTCTTCTCACTGTTACCATCTGATAGGAAGTACAGAAGCCTGAAAGCACACAGGAACAGCTTCTTCCCCTCTGCTAGCCAATTCCTAAATGGACATTGAATCTTTGGACACTACCTACAGTATTTCTGTTTTTGCACATTTTTAAAATCTATTCAATATATGTATACTGGAATTGATGTACTTGTTTAGTTATTACTACTTTTCATTTTATTTATTATTATTTTTTTTTCTCTGCTAGTTTATGTATTGCATTGAAGTGCTGCTGCTAAGTTAACAAATTTCATGTCACATGCCAGTGATAATAAACCTGATTCTGAAATCTTGAATAGCTTAAAATATACTCTATCAGCAGCTTACTGTGAACTGCATCAAGGCTCTTTGGCACAATGAAAGATGAAAGGATATATAACCAAACTAAGACAAAGAAATGTAAAAATAGAACCACAGCTAGCAACTAAGTGCCCAGACATAAGAGTCCTGCTGCAATTAAAATGCTGACTTAAAGATGTTCACTTGGTTGGAAAGGAGATCAATATTCCTACAACACAAAGCACAGCCTGGAAGTTTCAATGGTGCTCTGGGAAATCACTTGATAATAACTGTCATGATACCCAGTTAAAATTTCCACTGCTATGTTGTGAGGTAGTTTATATTTAGTAGTTTTCTGTAAAAGCAGTGTGCCATGCTGGAAAGTGTGTTTTGGCTTCGGCTAAGAAAAGGACCCATGTTGTCTAACTTAGGAACGTGAGTCAGCCAATCAGAATCAGGATCAGGTTTATCATCACTGACATGTAATGTGAAACTTGTTAACTTAGCAGCAGCAGTTCAATCCAATACATAATCTAGCAGAGAGAGAAAAATAATAATAAATAAAATAAAACATAATAATAAACAAGTAAATCAATTACATATATTGAATAGATTTTTAAAATATGCAAAAACAGAAATGCCGTATATTAAAAAAAAGGGAAGTAGTGTCCAAAGTTTCAATGTCCATTTAGGAATCGAATGGCAGAGGGGAAGAAGCTATTCCTGAATCGCTGAATGTGTGTCTTCAGGCCTCTGTATCTCCTATCGGATTAAGGGATGTGAGAGAAGGTTCTAGAGAGCCATGGGGAAGAGTTTTCTGAAGGATAGTAGCCTGCCTTGGGGTCTTTTGGCAGGAGCTGCGGAGTGGGACAGAAGGGAAGATGCATCAGAATGCCGTTTAAAGGAGAGACCCCATTGCAAGAAGTGGTTTGTGCAGATGAATGGCTTCAAGGAGGAAGGGCCAATACTCCTGAGAGCCAGTTTCTTTGAGATAAACTTCAAGGGAAGTTCGGACCATGGTGGGCGCTTTCACACAGACCAGGGTTCTTACCCATGAGTAAGGGTTATACCCAGCTTTTGGAAGAGACGAGCTCCAACTCCACGAACACATTTAGCTGGTCTAGCTGTAATGGGCCTTTTTTTTTGCTTTCTTTCCCTTAACAGATGTTTCATAAAGCTGAAATTAGTAAATACACTTCTTTTATAATTTTATGCAATGTATGATCTGTTATTTCTTGCTGAATTCTGTATGGGCATTATTTACACAGCATTCATGCAAATCAAGGTTTCTTTAATTAGAACATCACGACGTTCCTGCTTGGTTGTACCCCAAATCATACTGATCCTAGATATATATGTTTATGAAAGATGGCCTTCTCACCACCAAGTCACGTAGGTGTGAGCAGAGTTAGCTACTGAGCCAAGTTTGTATACAAGCTTTCAATCGTCCAGAATCATACTGTAATATTAAGAAGTTAGCATCTCGTAGGCCGCTTGTGACCCTGGCTATTTTTTTAAAGGTCAGAGCAGCTATGAGCTTGAGAAAAAGAGTATAAATGCACAAATGCTTTCCCATAAGATAAGCTGAGCGGGTGACAGGAGCCTTGGTGTGAGAAATATATTGTGCCTTGTGTTTCTTATGGCACCTGCAAGATAAGCAATTAGAGGGAGTGACTATTTACAAGGGCAGCAGACTTTGGGTGGTGGGCTTGCGCATGTCTGTATCCAGACATAGTAGCAACTAAAACTGTTATATGAACAACTTATGACTGATAACATTAACAATACTCATCTGTAGAGAAACTAAGGGGGGTGAACCCACATGTATCTGTGTACGTGACTGCATGATATAAAAGAACTGTATTTGCTTCAGGAGGCGGAGACCCTCGAAGCAGCCTCCGAGAGAGAGTGCTTAAGGAGGGTTCTCTCGAGTAACTTGCTAATAAAGAGTTAAAGTTACTTTCACCATAGTACATGGCATCTTTGCATCGAGTAGATTGAAAGAAGTTTATAACAATACAAGATAGAAAGCTGCTAGTTGGTCTATCAGAGCCAGCCTCTCCTGTTCTTTCCTATAGCACTATATTGGAACCTAATTACCTTTTGGAAATATTGCTGAATCTTCTTCCACCAGCCTTTCAGTCACAACTTAACAAAGTAATAAAACACAAACACGAGGAAATCTGCAGATGCTGGAAATTCAAGCAACACACACAAAATGCTGGTGGAACGCAGCAGGCCAGGCAGCATCTACAGTAATAAAACATATTTTCCCATTCCAAATCACTTCAACCATAACCCTCTGGATAACAACTCTTCTGCCTATATCCAATATTAGGTTATTACTTAACTACCTCTGCACCAAAGTGTCTTGGTTCACTCAGTATCCAAATAACTATTGAAACACCCTGGTTCCCCTGGCTGCATAAGTCTAGGGAAGACAACCTCCAGCCCCACCAAACGCATGAGACTGAAGCGTGCTCAATCCTACCCCAAACCCTGGTTCATGTGGATACTGTGTCATTCACTACCCTGTTACAAAGTAATGCCACAACATAACAGACAGTACGCTGCATATAATTAAAATAATTATATTTATTAATCTTAACTGAGGGGTTAGTAAAGAATAATGATAAGAAAAGGACCCATTCTAATCAGACAGACAAATATCTTCATAAGTTGGAGCTCATCTTGAACTTCTCTGTCGCTCACGCGCTGGGCACTCGGTCAATGTGAAAGCACACACCACCTTCCGAACTTCACTTGTAACCCATCTCAAACAAACAGGTCTCACATCAGATCGTATGCTACAACTGGTTCTCCCCAGTATCTTCTCTCTTCATTTCCTCTCGAACAAAAGCCCCAAGCCCAAACTTACTGAACCTTACTAGAGAAACCTCCCTCTAATCCAATCATCCTAATTGGATGGCACACATTTCTCCTCATCTTCTATCTTCCACAGTAACCCAAACAAGCATGAAAACAGAACAGATTGCCAAAATGAAATACATACAGCATAACAGCAAAAATATGAACCAGGGCCTTACACTATCAAGCTCTACTTTGGTGTGCTTGGCAACTGAGCCTCTGCAGCCCTTGGACAAAGAAGTCCAGAGGTGCCTTACATTCTTGATCAGTTAGGGCGGGGGTCGGCAACCCGCGGCTCCGGAGCCACATGTGGCTCTTTTACGTCTGTGCTGCGGCTCCCTGTTGCTTTGGGAAATAATTGGTCAGTATTTAATTAAAATGTATTTTATGTTAGTTTGTTAGTTTTTGAAATGTAATTCTAAATTTGAAGATTATGGTGATCTTGTACAATCTAAATAAGACATTGTGGCGACCCATTTCCTGAGACATCCAGTGTTCAGGCTAAGGGAGATAGCCTACGGGGGGTTGTGAGTACGTGTCTTTTGCAGCATCCACGCCCATGGGGGGGGCGGGTTGAGGGAGGCTTAAAAGCAAGGCTGTTTAGTTCGAATACAGCTATCTTTGACTGCAGTTTACTGACTGCGTGTAGCACACCGCTACAACGTGTTTTTATCGCTGGCTGTCCAGAGGGGAGGTGCTGAAACGCTTTGTCGCGTGTCTGGAAGAAGTGAAAACTTTCCTGGGCAGCAAAGGGCTCACCTTTCCTGAGCTGGAACAGCCAGAGTGGCTGGAAAAGCTACACTTCATGGTCGACATGACAGCGCACCTGAACACGCTGAACACAGCTCTTCAGGGGTAAGGACGTACAGCCCTACACATGTTGGAGGATGTTTTGGCATTCGAGCGCAAGTTGACAGTGCTTGCCAGAGATTTACAGAAAGGCACATTGTCTCACTTCCCCAATTTGAGAGAGTTCAAACAAGGTCACGACATGATAAATTCGGAGTATTTACATTCTGCAATCATCGCAATGCAAACATCATTTGGGAAACGCTTCTGTGAGTTCAGAGAGGAAAAAAACACATTATCCTTCCCGGTCCCCTAAGCATCGATCCATCCCTACTGAATACGACTGCATTGTCAGGTGTGAGTCAACCTGACCAAGTATGATAAATATTTTAATTGCCTATTATTTTACGTATATTCATATGTTTTCATTGTTCAGTGAAATAGTCCTTTTATTTTTCAGGTTGACAGCTGGCTGACGTTATTTTTGGTTTGCTGCTGGCAGCAAATTTAAGTTTGGCGTTTTTCATAAATACAAGAAGGACTCAAATAGACGTTGAGTATTTTACTTAAAAGTAACCTTCAACCCAACGTCTTTTTTTCGGAGTTCAAAATGTTTTTGTTGCATGCAGAAATGTAATTTCGTTTTCTCTGCAGGAGTTCATCAATTTCATAAATGCAACACATTATAGTTTGTTTATACATAGCATAAAGGCAAAACAAAACGTTGTATGCAGTGTTATTTCATTTTAAATGTCAAACGGGTTTTGCGGCTCCCAGTGTTTTCTTTTCTGTGGGAAATGGGTCCAAGTGGCTCTTTCAGTGGTAAAGGTTGCTGACCCCTGAGTTAGGGCATGAAGGGTTACGGGGGGAAGGCAGGAGGTTACAGGGAGATGAAATGGCGGAGCAGACTCGATGGGCCAAATGGCCTAATTTTGCTCCTATGTCTTATGCTTCACCACCTTTGTAATACATTTCTCATTTTACCCCTAAATGGCAAATTCTTATTTTGCATTCTTATTTATTATTTCCACACAACACATATTCACATATCCCCTCAACACCTCTGCACTGGCATATCTTCATTCTCTATGCTCCTCAATGTCACTCACTGCTACTCCAGTTATGTTTCAGCAAGAAGTGTTGAAATATTACACCAAGCACACTGAATGGCTGAAGGTCCAGTACAAATTACTGTGGAATACTACTTGTTACATAACCTGAAAATGTCCCTCTTATTCCAACAGTCCCAACCCTGAACAAGAGAAAATCTGCAGATGCTGGAAATCCAAGCAACACACACAAAATGCTGGAGGAACTCAGCAGGTCAGGCAACAGCTATGGAAAAAAATACAGTCAACGTTTTGGGCTGAAACCCTTCGGCAGGACTGGTTTCCAAATTTGTTTTCAAGCCTCTCGATTTGGACCCTCTGAGGACCCCAGGTATTCACATTTAATTGACTGCTTCTCCCACTGTTTGACCCAACTCTGATCACACTTGTACCTTACTCCCAACACCACCTATTCTGACCTTCACCTCAATGAAAGCCTCTGACAGACAGAATATACCACATCCACCATGTCATTTAGTCCCACAGCTGCACCTTCAAAATAAATGCATAAATCCACTTCGATTCTGCCTGATATGATTGTACTTTTCTAAGAGTAATGGATAACCTAAGTGTTTTCTCTATTTCTGAAGTTAAGCTTATTGTAGTTAAGCCCATCACTCGGGCAGCAGCCACCAACAGCAGCTCCCAGAGTCCTGTCCTGGGTCAGTGTTTCATGTTGTCCCCAAGTGTAGCCCATCTTCAAAGATGAGGTCTTCGGAGCTCCTGTTGGCATTTCCATAGCCTTGGGGTTTTACAAGATGGGGTTACTAGCCCGATGCCCAAACCTCCTGTTTTTGCAGCCATGTTTGAGACCATCCATGACGGAGTTTTAAGCTAGGTTGTCCAAGACCCATTTGTCTTTCTATTTTAAAATCATTTGTTTTTTTTCCCCATCATACCTGCAAGTTTCTAATGCAGCCTCAAAACTTCTCCATAAGCCATGTGAAGGTAACTTGTGCCAATCTCAAGTTCAACTGTTATGCAAACTAAGCCACTGCCAGAGACACAGAACATAGACATCTACAGGACAATGTTGTGCAGACTATGTAACTAGTAACTGCTTAGAATTTCCCTTCTGCATAGCCCTCTATTCTTCTAAGCCCCATGTACCTATCAAAGAGTCTTTTAAAAAACTCTATTGTATCTGCCAGAAGAAGCAGGATCACCCAGTGCCGACCCATTTTAATTCCACTTTCCATTCCCATTCCAGTATGTCCATCCATGACCTCCTCCACTGTCATGATGAGGCCACACTTAGGTTGGAGGAACAACACCTTATATTCCATTTGGGTAGCCTTCAACCTGATAGCATGAATGTCAGTTTCTCAAACTTCCAGTAATGCCACCCACCCCCAACCCCCCTTCAGAATTTCCTATCCCCTTTTCCCTCCCTCACTTTATCTCCTTGCCTGCCCATCACCTCCTTCTAATGCTACTCCCCCCTTTTCTTTCTTCCATGGCCTTCTGTCTCTTTTACCAATCAACTTTCCAGCTTCTTACTTCAATCTTCCCCTTACAGGTTTCACCTATCATATTGTGTTCCTCTCTCTGCTCATACCTTTTAAAATTGTACAAGGCATTGGTAAGGCCAAATTTGTAGTATTATGTACACCGAATTATAGGAAAGATGTCAACAAAGTAGAGAGAGTACAGAGAAGATTTACTAGAATGTTACCTCTGTTTCAGCACCTAAGTTACAGAGAAAGGTTGAACAAGTTAGGTCTTTATTCTTTGGAGTGTAGAGGGTTGAGAGGGGACTTGATAAGAGGTATTTAAACTTATGAAGGGGATAGATACAGTTGACGTGGATAGGCTTTTTCCATTGAGAGTAGGGGAGATTCAAACAAGAGGACATGAGTTGAAAGTTGGGGGAAAAAGTTTAGGGGTAACACAAGGGGGAATTTCTTTACTCAGAGAGTGGTAGCTGTGTGGAATGAGCTTCTAGTAGAAGTGGTAGAGGCAGGTTTGATATTGTCATTTAAAGTAAAACTGGGTAGGTATATGGACAGGAAAGGAATGGAGGATCATGGGCTGAGTGCAGGTTGGTGGGACTAGGTGAGAGAAAGTGTTCGGCATGGACCAGAAGGGCTGAGATGGCCTGTTTCCATGCTGTAATTGTTATATGATTATAAATCTACTCCTCAGCATTTTTCTCTAGTCCTGCCAAAGGGTTTTAGCCAAAACGTCGAATGCATTCTTTTCCTATATATGCTACCTGGTCTGCAGAGTTCCTCTAGCGTATTGTGAGTGTTGCTCTGATTTCTGGTATCTGCAGATTTTCTCGTTTGTGAACATCCTTGTAAATCTCCTCTGCATTCTCTCTTTCTATAGTATCCACATTCTTCCTGTAGTGAGGTGACCTGAACTGAACACAATACTCTAAGTCGAGTCTGACCAAGATCTTATAAAGCTGTAACATTATCTCATGGCTCTCAAACTCGTTGTTGATGACTGCTAACACACCATGCTTTAACAACACTGTCAACCTGCGCAGCAGCTTTAAATGTTCAATGGACACAGACCCCAAGATCTCTCTGATCCTCCACACTGCCAAGAGACTTACCACTAATATTCAAACACGAGGAAATTACAGATGCTAGGAATTCAAACATTATATTATACTGGCTGGGTAGCCTTCAACCTGATGGCATGAACATTGACTTCTCTGACTTCCGTTAATGCCACTTAGCCTCCCCTTCTTACCCCATCCCTGATATATTTATTTTCCCCCTTCTTTTTTTTCTCTCTCTCTCTGCCCATCACTCTGCCTGTTCTCCATCTCCCTCTAGTGCTCCCCTCCCCCTTTCTTTCTCCCTAGGCCTCCCGTCCCATGATCCTTTCCCTTCTCCAGCTCTGTATCCCTTTTGCCAATCACCTTTCTGGCTCTCAGCTTCACCCCACCCCCTCTAGTCTTCTATCATTTCATATTTCCCCCTCCCCCTCCTACTTTCAAATCTCTTACTATCTTTTCTTTCAGTTAGTCTTGACGAAGGGTCTCAGCCCAAAACGTCGACAGTGCTTCTCCCTATAGATGCTGCCTGGCCTGCTGTGTTCCACCAGCATTTTGTGTGTGCTGTTACCATTAATATTATGTCTTTTCATATTTGACCTACCAAAATGAACCACTTCACACTTTATCTGGGTTGAACTCCATCTGCCAGATTGATGTCACGCTATAAGCTCTGACAACCCCCCAAACTTTCCACAACACTTCCAACTTTTGTGTCATCAGCAAACTTACTAACCCACCCTTCTACTTCCTCATCCAGGTCATTTATAAAAATCACAAACAGGAGTCCCAGAACTGATCCCAATGGAACACCACTGGTCACCAACCTCCATGCAGAATATGAACCATTTGCAACCACCCTTTGCCTTCTATGGGCAAGGTCTCCTTGGACCCCATGCCTCCTTACTTTCTGAATGAGGCTCAAATGCCTTACTGAAATCCAGACATTGTATCTACTGCTCTACCTCCAATGTGTTTTGTCATATCTCAAAGAATTCAATCAGACTCATAAGGCACGCCCTGCCCTTGACAAAGCCACACTGACTATTCCCAATCAGATTATGTCTCTCCAAATGCTCATAAATCCTGCCTCTCAGGATCTTCTCTAATAACTTGCCTATCACTAAAGACTAACTGGTCTACAATTTCCTGGGTTATCTCTACACTTTTTCTTGAATAAGGGAATAACATTTGCAACCTTCCAATCCTCTGGTACTTCTCCCATCCCTACTGATGATGCAAAGATCATCGCAATCTCCTCCCTCACTTCCCACAGTAGCCTGGGGTATACTTCATCTAGGCGGGCAAATTATCTAACTTAATGCTTTTCAAAAGCTCCAGCACATTCTCTTTCTTAGTGTCTATATGCTCAAACATTTCAGTTCACTGCAAGTCATCCCTATGATTGCGAAGGTCCTTTTCCCTGGTGAAAACTGAAGCAAAGTATTCATTAAGTACATCCGCCACCTCCTCCGACTCTATGCACACGTTTCCACTGTCACACCTGATTGGTCCTATTCTTACACGGCTCATCCTCTTACTCTTCATGTATTTGTAGAATGCCCTGGGGTTTTCCTTATCCTGCTCGCCAAGGCCCTCTCATGGCCCCTTCTAGCTCTCCTAATTTCATTCTTAAACTCCTTCCAGGCAACTTTTATATCTTCTAGAGCTGACAGTACCTAGTTCCTTGAGCCTTTCATAAGCTTTTCTTTTCTTAACTAGATTCTCTACACCCATTGTACACCAAGGTTCTTTAACCTTGCCAACCTTTCCCTGCCTCAATGGAACATACCTATGGAGAACACAATGTAAATGTTCCCTGAACATTTGCCACATTTCTGATGTGCATTTCCCTGAGAACACCAGCTCCCAATTAATACTTACAAATTCCTGCCTGATAGTATAATTTTTCCCCCTACCTCAACTAAATGTTTTCCCAAATTGTCCGTTCCTATTCCTTTCCAGCGATATGGTAAAGGAGATACTAGTTGTGATCACTACCTTCAAAATGCTCTTCCACCGGGAGATCTGATTCATTTCCCAAAACCAGATTAAGTATAGCCATTTATCTACCCAAGGCTGTCACAAGCCATGCCATTGTTGATATGGTAAACTGTAAAACATTATGCTTAAGATCTGATTGTGTTATCTTCCTGTGTTGAACACAACTCTGTCCATCTATATGATGTGTGATGAAGGGTCTCAGCCTGAAACGTCAACTGTTTACTCCCTTTCAAGGTCGCTGCCTGAGTTGCTGAGCCGTGGAAGTCCATATTCCCTTCTGCCGCCTACATGAGATGATGAGTCTATTGGGACCCTGAGGACTTGTGGAAACTGTGTGGTGGTTTCTTTCGAACTTATAGTCTTTTAACATCTTTGGACTATCTTTACTGTGCCCATGGTCTGTTTATTTTTAAATCAATTATGGTATTGTCTGCACTGTTGTAACTATATGTTAACTATAACTATATGTAACTATGTGGTTTTGTGTAAGTCTTGTAGCTTTAGTTTTTGGTTTGTTGGGTGGTAGAGTTGATCTCCTGACTTGGTGTGTCTGGGTAGTCTTGTTTTGTCTGGTGGGTTTGGAGCTCCTTCCCGGGGAACGCGCTAAGATGGTAGTGCGATATTAATACGCAGCAGCCTCTCCGGACTCTGGATTTCGGGATTACCAAACGTTATGTGGATTTTCTGGTGTAGTCTGCTTTATCATGTGCTTTTGTGATATCATTCTGGAGGAACGTTATCTCATTTTTTAAATGCATTGCATTTGTGGTTTTTAAATGACAATAAACTGAATCTTGTATTTTGTGTCTCCAGCATTTTGTGTGTGTTGCTCTGGATTTCCAGCTTCTGCAGAATCTCTTGTGTCTATAATATCTGAATTCCTTTCTGAAAGTTTTTGTCATGATCCCACTAAATGTGCAGGGGTGTGGGAACCGAAGTGGAGAGGCAGAGGATGGAGTGGTTAGAAACAGCTTGTAGGTAGTTTGCAAGGAAAGATGATAAGAGCACAGAAAAATGCATTCTATTTTAATGTATCTATTTTAATGCAAGGAGCATCATAAACAAAGCAGATGAACTTGGATCAATACATGGAAGTATGATGTTGTGGCCATTACAGACTTAGATGTCTCAGGGACAGGAATGGCTGCTGAGTGTGCTGGGCTTTAGATGTTTCAAAAAGGGCAGGGAGGGAGGCAAAAGAGGTGGGGGTGTGGGATTGCTAATCAGGGATAATATCGCAGCTGCAGAAAAGGAGAAAGTCATGGGGGGATAGTCATTGACAATCATAGTGGGTGGATATCAGAAACAGGAGGGGGCAATAGCTCTACTGGTTTTTTTTGACACCCCAATAGTAACAGAGACATTGAAGAACAGGAAGGAGCAAGATTCTGGAAAGATACAATAATTATAAGGTTGCTGTGATGGGTGATTTTAACTTTCCTAATATTGACTGGCACCTCCTTACAGCAAGGGGTGTGGATGTGTTGGAGTTTGTTAGGTGTGTTCAAGAAGGTTTCCTAACATAATATGTAGATAAGCCAACTACTATCACTTCTACCAAAACCAGTATGGGGGGGGGGGGGTGCGGGGGGGGGGGAAGCAGTTTGGCATTAGAGAATGTAATACACCCAGATAAAACATACAGCCAGCTGAAGCAACAGGGTTAGGGTTGGAGGCATTGGAAAAAGACAAAATCCAGGCAAGGACACAGTTAGGATGCAGATGCTGTATCATCTAACTGATGTTCAGCCTCTGAACTGCACCCTCCCTCAGTCAGGGCTGACTATCAGCCTGATAGTCTCGCACTGTGCCACGTGCGAGTGAGGCGAAAAATAGAATGATTATGCACATTAATACGAGGCTGAGAGCATAGTGCAGGAAGGAAGGGTTCAGCTTTTTGGATAATTGGTCTTTGTTCCAGGGACATTGGGATCTGTTTCGAAGGGACGATCTACATTTGAACCGGAGGGGTACTAACATTCTTGCAGGAATGTTTGCCAGTGCTGCTCGGGGGGGGGGGGGGGGGGGGGGGGGGGGTTTAAACTAGATGTGCAGGGGGCAGGGATCCAGATCCACAGGGTTGGTCAGAAGGAGCATGGGGTTAAATGCGTAGAAGGTTTGGGTGATCTTGAGAAGGTCATCAAAACTCAAGGTGCAATTAGCCCGATGGAAGTTCAAGGAGCTGGGTTAGGTACAATAGATAGTGTTTTAAGCAAAGAGCGGAGGAATGGGCTAAGAATTCTATACTTGAATGCGCGTAGTGTCAGAAATAAGACAGATGAGCTTGAAGCTCAGATGAAAATGGGGAACTACGATATTGTTGGGATAACGGAGACATGGCTGCAAGGGGATCAGGCCTGGGAATTGAGTGTATCGTAGAGACAGAAATATGGGAAGAGGGGGTGGGGTGGCCCTGTTGGTGAGGGATGAGATTCAGCAAGAGGTGACTTGGGAACAGGGGAAGTAGAGTCAGTGTGGATTGAGCTGAGGAACAGTAAGGGTAAAAAGACCCTAATGGGTGTTGTGTACAGGCCCCCAAACAGTAGCGTGGATATTGGGTACAAGTTGATTAGGGAGTTAACATTGCCATGTGCTAAAGGTAATGCAGTCGTTATGGGAGATTTCAACATGCAGGTGAACTGGGAGAATCAGGTAGGTGCTGGACCCCAGGATAGGGAGTTTGTGGAGTGTCTAAGGGATGTATTTTTGGAACAGCTTGTGCTTGAGCCAACCAGGAACGAGGCTATTTTGGACTTGGTGATGTGTAATGAACAGGAATTGATAAGTGATCTTGAAGTAAAGGAGCCATTAGGAAGTAGTGATCATAACATGCTAAGTTTTTATCTACAATTTGAGAGGGATAAGGGCAGATCAGAGGTGTCAGTGTTGCAATTAAATAAAGGAGACTACGGAGCCATGAGGGAAGAACTGGCCAAAGTTAAATGGGCGGATGCCCTGGCAGGAAAGACAGTGGATCAGCAATGGCAGATATTCTTGGGCATAATACAAAAGATGCAAAAGCAGTTCATTCCAATGAGAAGGAAGGATTCAAAGAGGGGGAAGGGGCCACAGTGGTTGACAAAGGAAGTCAGAGATTGTATAGCATTAAAGAAAAAGAAGTATGACAGGGCTAAGATGAGTGTGAATACAGATGATTGGGAAAGTTTTAAGGACCAGCAGATCTTAACTAAAAAAGCAATACGGAGAGAAAAAATCAGGTATGAGCTCAGTCTAGCCAGGAATATAAAAGGGGATAGCAAAAGCTTTTTTAGCTATGTGAAGAGAAAGAAGATAGTTAAGAACAATGTTGGCCCCTCGAAGAATGAATTGGGAGAAATTGTTATGGGAAACAGGGAAATGGCAACAGAATTTAATGTGTACTTTAGATCTGTCTTCACCAGGGAGGACACAAGCAATCTCCCAGATGTATGGATGGGCCAGGGTCATATCAGAGCAATTGAGACAGATTGACATTAGGAAAGAAACTGTGATGAGTAGACTGGTAGGACTGAAGGCTAATAAATCCCCGGGTCCAGATGGTCTGCATCCGAGGGTTCTAAAAGAGGTGGCTCAGGAAATTGCGGATGCATTGGTAATCATTTTCCAATGTTCATTAGATTCAGGATCAGTTCCTGAAGATTGGAGAATGGCTAATGTTATCCCACTTTTCAAGAAGGGAGGGAAGGAGAAAACGGAGAACTATCGCCCTGTTAGCCTAACGTCAGTAGTGGGAAAGATGCTTCAGTCCATTATTAAGGACGAAATAGTGGCACATCTTGATGGCAGTAATAGGATTAGGCCGAGCCAGCATGGATTTACCAAGGGCAAATCATGCTTGACTAATCTGTTGGAGTTTTTTGAGGGTGTAACAAGGATGTTAGACGAGGGTAAGCCAGTGGATGTTGTGTACCTAGATTTTCAGAAGGCATTCGATAAGGTGCCACATAGGAGATTGGTGAGTAAAATCAGAGCTCATGGCATTGGGGGCAGGGTTTCAACATGGATAGAAAACTGGTTGGCAGATAGAAAGCAAAGGGTAGCAGTGAACGGGTGTTTCTTGGACAGGCTGGAAGTGACTAGTGGGGTACCACAGGGCTCTGTATTGGGACCACAGCTCTTTACAATTTATGTCAATGATTTAGATGAGGGCATTGAAAACTATATCAGCAAGTTTGCTGACGATACTAAACTGGGTGGCAGTGTGACATGCGAAGAGGACGTTAGGAGAATACAGGGAGACTTGGATAGGCTGGGTGAGTGGGCAGATACTTGGCAGATGTCATTCAATGTCAATAAATGTGAAGGTATCCACTTTGGAAGCAGGAACAAGAGGGCAGAGTATTGTCTGAACGGTGTAGAGTTAGGTAAGGGAGAAATGCAAAGAGACCTAGGAGTCCTAGTTCATCAGTCAATGAAGGTGAATGAGCAAGTGCAACAGGCAGTGAAGAGGGCAAATGGAATGTTGGCCTTTATTACAAGGGGAATTAAGTACAAGAGCAAGGATGTCCTTTTGCATTTGTACAGGGCCCTGGTGAGACCACACCTGAAATATTGTGTACAGTTTTGGTCTCCAGGTTTAAGGAAGGTCATTCTGGCAATTGAGGAAGTGCAGCGTAGATTAACTAGGTTGATTCCTGGGTTGGCAGGGCTGTCTTACGCAGAGAGATTGGAGAGATTGGGCTTGTACACGCTGGAATTGAGGAGATTGAGAGGGGATCTGTTTGAAACGTGTAAGATAATTAAAGGATTTGATAGGATTGAGGCAGGAAATATGTTCCAGATGTTGGGAGAGTCCAGTACCAGAGGGCATGGATTGAGAATAAGAGGTCAGTTATTTAAAACAGAGTTGAGGAAGAGCTTCTTCTCCCAGAGAGTTGTGGAGGTGTGGAATGCACTGCCTCGGAAGACGGTGGAGGCCAATTCTCTGGATGCTTTCAAGAAGGAGCTGGATAGATATCTGATGGATAGGGGAATCAAGGGATATGGGGACAAGGCAGGGACTGGGTATTGATAGTGAATGATCAGCCATGATCTCAGAATGGCGGTGCAGACTCGAGGGGCCGAATGGTCTACTTCTGCACCTATTGTCTATTAAAAAGGGGAGGTGCAATGAGACCTGGGTGTCATTGTACACCAGTCATTGAAGGTGGGCATGCAGGTACAGCAGGCAGTGAAAAAGGCAAATGGTATGTTGGCATTCATAGCAAGAGGATTCGAGTACAGGAGCAGGGAGGTTCTACTGCAGTTCTACAAGACCTTAGTGAGACCAAGCTGGAGTATTGTGTGCAGTTTTGGTCCCCTAATCTGAGGAAAGACATTCTTGCCATAGAGGAAGTACAGAGAAGGTTCACCAGATTGACTCCTGGGATGGCAGGACTTTCATATGAAGAAAGACTGGATCGACTAGGCTTATACTCACTGGAATTTAGAAGATTGAGGGGGGATCTTATTGAAACGTATAAAATTCTAAAGGGATTGGACAGGCTAGATGCAGGAAGATTGTTTCTGATGTTGGGGAAGTCCAGAACGAGGGGTCACAGTTTAAGGATAAAGGGGAAGGCTCTTAGGACTGAGATGAGGAAAAACTTCTTCACACAGAGAGTGGTGAATCTGTGGAATTCTCTGCCACAGGAAACAGTTGAGGCCGGTTCATTGGCTATATTTAAGAGGAAGTTAGATATGGCCCTTGTGGCTAACGGGATCAGGGTTACGGAGAGAAAGCAGGTACAGAGTTTTGAGTTGGATGATCAGCCATGATCGTACTGAATGGCGGTGCAGGCTTGAAGGGCCGAATGGCCTCCTCCTGCACCTATTTTCTATGTTTCTACCCAGAGCCTGGACTGACACCTTACTGCCCTATTGTCCTGTTTATTATTTATTGTAATGCCTGAACTGTTTTGTGCAGTTTATGCAGTCCTGAGTAGGTCTGTAGTCTAGTGTAGTTGTGTGTTTTTTTTCCTCAGTGTTGTTTTTTTTTGTTTACGTAGTTCAGTCTCGCTTTTGTACTGTGTCATGTAACACCATGGTCCTGAAAAACGTTGTCTCATTTTTACTATGTACTGTACCAGCAGTTTTGGTCAAAATGACAATAAGAGTGACTTGACTTGTGACCAGAACTGTGCACAATACTCCAAATTTGGTCTCACCAATGTCTTATACAACCTCACCATAACATTCCAACTCCTATACTTTGATTTATGAATGCCAGGATGCCAAAGCATTCTTTACAACCCTGTCTACCTGTAACGCCACTTTCAGGGAATTTTGTATCCGAGCTCCCAGATTCCTCCATTCCTCTGCACTCCTCAGTGCCCTACCATGTCCTACCTTGATTTGTCCTTCCAAACCGCAACACCTCACACTTGTCTGCTTTCAATTCTGGCCCATTTTTCCAGTTGGTCCAGATCCCTCTGCAAGCTTTGAAATCCTTCCTCGCTGTCCACAACGGCTCCAATTTTAGTGTCATTAGCAAACTTGCTGATCCAATTTACCATGTTATCATCTAGATCATTGATACAGACAACAAACAACTACGGTCCCAGCAGAGGTCTCTGAGGCACACTACTAGGCACAGGTCTCCAGTCTGAGAAGCAATCATCCACTATCCTTCTCTGTCTTCTCTCACACAACCAATTTCAAATTCAGTTTACAACCTCTCCATGGATACCCAGTGTCTGAACCTTCTGAGCTAACCCCCCATGTGGGACCTTGTCAAAGGCCTTACTAAAGTCCATGTAGACAACATCCACATCCTTTCTTTTGTCTACTTTCTTGGTAACCTCCTCGAAAAACTCTACAAGATTCATTAAACACAATCTACCACGCACAAAGTCATGCTGACTATCCTTAATCAGCCCTTGGCTGTCCAAATACTTGTATATCCAATCTCTCAGAACACCTTCCAATAATTTATCTACTACTGATGTCAGGCTCACTGGCCTGTAACTACTTGGTTTACTTTTGGAGCCTTTTTTTAAACAATGGAAAAACATGAGCTACCTTCCAATCCTCTGGCACTGCACCCAAGGCTAAAGACATTTTAAATATTTCTGCCAGGGCCCTTACAATTTCTACACTAGTCTTTCTCAAGGAATGAGAAAATATCATGTCAGGCCCAGGGGATTTAACTACCTTTATTCGCTGTAAAGCAGCAAGCACCTCATCCTCTTTAATTTCTATATGTTCCATGACACTACCGCTTGTTTCCCTTCCTTCCATATACACTATGCCAGTTTCCTGAGTATATACTGATACTTCAACCCTCCCCCTTGAGGTTTCACCTAGCACCTTGTGCTTCTCTCTCCTCTCCCCACCCCCCCCCACACCCCAAGCTTTTAAATCTACTCACAGCTTTTTTCTCCAGTACTGCACAAAACATCAACTGTACTCTTTCCCATAGATGTTGCCTGGTCTGCTGAGTTTCTTCAGCATTTTGTGTGTGTTGCTCAGCTTGTACCAGATGGGCTGAAGGGCTGTAGTGTTCTTTGATGTTCAAAGAGCAAATGTTTTGGATCATAACCTCCCTTTGCATAAACTTCTTCCACATTTCTCTCATCCATCCCTTTAAATGTCCCTGATTCTTGAACAAGCCAATAACAGGAAATGTCTATACATTGATTTGCTTAGTTGCAACCAACTACTGATTTATCTTGGTCTAATCTCCTCAACCTGCTTTACTTAGAGCAACACCAACTTCTGCAATTTAACCTTGTAACAGAAATCTCTTCATGATTCTTTTGAGTTTTATTCTGCAATTTCTCTTGAATCCTTATTTAACTGTGGGTTTTTGTATTGGCCTAGCACTTTGCTATCTCCAGAAATGGCCTAGAAGACATGCGCCCTTAGGGAGCAGCCCCATGGATCTTTGCCAATTTCGCTGAATGAAGCGTCGTGGGAGACTGAAGCATCCAGACAGTAGGCGGTGTGTTTGCTAATTGCTGGCTGCGGTCAGAAGAAGGCCCTGCACTCAAATGATCCTGTCCCCCACCCCCTCCCCCTGATGGAGAGTGAGAGCTTGTCAGTCCTCAGGGGGTGGTGGCTTGGAGAAGCAATGTGGAAGATTGCAATATTGGAACAGCCAGTTGCTGGTCTCCATTCTCATTGATGCAGGAGAGAGAGAGCCCATTTGAGATACCTAAGTGCTGGGTTATGGGCTGTAAATTTGATGGACTGGAACAGGGTCTCTGTGAAGCTCCTGGTGTTGCTTGCATGGTGGGGTGGAGGGGAGGGAAGAGTCAGTGTGTCTGCTAGCGAGAGTGGGGTTCAATGCTTTTGCTGCTCATGGAAAAGAGTAAACAGTTGACATTTTGCGCCAAGATCTTCCACCAGTTGAAGCATCTCGGCCCATGACATTGACACGTTTACTCTTTTCCATGGATGCTACCTGGCCTGCTGAGTTCCCCCAGCATTTTGTGTGTACTGCTTGGATTTCCAGCATCTGCAAATTTTCTCATGTTACTGATGGTGGTGTATTATGGAATTACTTCCTGGTTAGTGAACAACTTTAAGATTTAAAAAAAATTACAACCAACAGGGGTATACCATCAGTGACCAAGACTTGGCAATATATTGGTAATACTCTGCTCACAGCAGTATCACTAAATAGCAAACAAGTAGAATTTAAAGTTAGGTTGGTATATAATTTAAACTTGTTGCATACATCCCAAATGTCAACCATAACTCAGTAGCACTCCCTCTAAGAAAGGTGGTTATGGGCTGAAATTCAAATTTGGGATTTGAATGCAAAATTCCAGGCTGACTTGCAGTATTGTGATTAGGCTTCAGGCACTTTAATTTGGATGCGATGTTAAATCAAGTTTATTCTCTCACATATAACGGAAGAGCAGTGAGTTATTTCCTCATGGTCACACTTATCCCTCACTCAACATCATAAAAAGAGCTTTGCACAAACTGGCTACACTAGTCCTTAACAATACCACAACACTTTCAAAGCATCATATAACAAAGGGCAAGAGAATTACCTTTCTTCCTCAAATGCATGACAATAAAAATGCAATTATTCATAACAGTCAAATTAGTTCATATAACTAACATGACATAAAACTGACATGATAGAGGTAAAGTGCTGTTGCATGTTAACATGCAGATGAAGTGATTGTATACATTTCTGCTGTATGTTTCAAGCAGGTAAACATTTCAAGCAAGTACTGGACAGAAGCAGTGATGAACTTTCATTTACTGAATTATTAATCTGCCATGTAATGCTAATCTCTTTAGGGTATCTATCTGCCAATGCATTAGGGAATTTTCTGTAGAGATTACAGAATCCCAGTTATGCATCCCACCCCCACACCACAACAAGAAACAGGCAAGACGCACATTCTCAACCTAGTTCAATGCTACATACACTCAGCAGTTTCCTAATTACCCTCAGGATCGAGACAGCACTGATTCTGAAAGAGCACAGTACGATTACAAAACCTTGAAACTCCTTACATATACTAACTTAACATGACAACTGCATAATCTGTTTTGTTAATTTATCCAAAGCTTCCTATGACATCAAGGTCAACTCCGCCCATCTATTAAACCACTTTAGCCCCCTCTGCAACTGAATCTGGCTTCCTCAGCTGAACATTCATCAATGCTACTTCATTATTCATCTTTTGCCCTATTTATTTATTTTGTAATTTATAATAACTTTTAATGTCGTGCTCTGTACTGCTGCCAGAAAACAATTTCACAACCTATGTCAATGATAATAATTCTGATTTTGGAAATGAAAACTCAAGCTGTTGGAAGTTCCAGACAGCAATTTGCTGCCAGCAGAATGGAAGGCATTGTTTTAAATAACTTCAGGTAAGTATTAAACTTAAAAATCTAACAGATAATTTCAGATGTAAGCCCCAAGCAGTGCATTTTGAAGAAATTACAGATAAAATAAAATTTCTGATTGCTTCTGGCAAATGTAATCATACACGAATACAGTAGTAGCAAAAGATTGGCTAATATTGCAGAGATAATATCAAATCACCACCCTCAGCATTCGTATCTCAAGCATACACATCTCAATCCCTGCCTCCCTCTCACTTCAACCATACCCCTAGCTCACCAACTCCCTACCTCATCCACCCCTCTTCCTTTCCCGCGACTCACTCACGCCTCCCTACCACACCCTCCCCACAACTCGTTTCCCCTCCACTCAATATGACACTACTCTCATCCTCCTCCCTCACCACCTCATTTGCACTCCCACCGTCGACTCCATCCAGCCAAGGCGGGAAAAGGAGCAGAAGCAGAGTAAGCGGTACAGCAAGCCACATCCCCTCACCGTACTGGGCCCGCAACTCCTTCAGAGACGTCGCGCCCTCCGCCATCTTGCCTCAGAGTGGCCGCGCATGCGCAGCAAGTTGATGGGGATGGGAGGAGGAAGGGGAGGTGGAGCGGGGAGAGAGGGGAATGGGTGGGGGAGGGGGGAGGAGGGAGGAGGAAGGGGAGGGGAGGAAAAGGCGGAGGGAAGAGCTGGGGAGGGAGAGGGTTATGAGGGAGGAGAGTGGAGAGGGGTTGAGGAGAGGAGAAGCAAGGGAAAAGGGGAGGGCAAGGGAGAGGAGGGGGAAGGGCGGGTGGGGGAAAGAAGAGAGGGGTTGGGGAGAGGGGAAAGGGGTTGAGGAGAGGGCAGAGGGGGAGGGGAAAGGGGTTGAGGAGAGGGCAGAGGGGGAGGGAGGGGAAAGGGGTTGAGGAGAGGGCAGAGGGGGAGGGAGGGGAAAGGGGTTGAGGAGAGGGCAGAGGGGGAGGGGAGGGGAAAGGGGTTGAGGAGAGGGCAGAGGGGGAGGGGAGGGGAAAGGGGTTGAGGAGAGGGCAGAGGGGGAGGGGAGGGGAAAGGGGTTGAGGAGAGGGCAGAGGGGGAGGGGAGGGGAAAGGGGTTGAGGAGAGGGCAGAGGGGAGGGGAAAGGGGTTGAGGAGAGGGCAGAGGGGAGGGGAAAGGGGTTGAGGAGAGGGCAGAGGGGAGGGGAAAGGGGTTGAGGAGAGGGCAGAGGGGAGGGGAAAGGGGTTGAGGAGAGGGCAGAGGGGGAGGGGAGGGGAAAGGGGTTGAGGAGAGGGCAGAGGGAGGGGAGGACGAGGGGGGCAGGGAGTGGAGGGGAGGGGGGAGAGTTGGAGGGCAGAGTGGTAAGAAGGGGTGGGCAGGGTGAGGGAAGGGGAGGGGGTATAGGAGAGGAGGGTGAGGGAGGAAGAGAGGAGGGAAAAGGGGAGAGAGAGGTGGGTATAGGAGAGGAGAGAAAGGAAGAGGGAGGAAAACAGGAGGGGAAGGGAAGGAGAGTGGAGTGATTTCAGTCTCAGTCTCACAGTGATTCCATTCTTGGTCACACAGTGAATTATGTGCTGGTGCAGAGGCTAGTGGGTGGTATTTGGTAGGTGAGGACAAGAGGGACCTTGGGGTGCTGTGTGGATGGGGTAAGAGCAGACATGCCCGAACCCCTCCCCCCCATGGGATCCCACCACCAAGCACATCTTTCCCTCACCCCCACTTTCTGCTTTCCACAGGGATCACTCTGTTCATGACTCCCTTGTCCATTTGTCCCACTGATCTCGCTCCTGGCACTTATCCTTGCAAGCGGAACAAGTGCTACACCTGCCCTTACACTTCCTCCCTCACTACCATACAGGTCACCAAACAGTCCTTCCAGGTGAGGCGACACTTAACCTGTGAGTCTTTTGGGGTCATGTACTGTGTTCAGTGGTGAGGAAGGCAAATGCCATATTAGAATTCATTTCTAGATGGTCTGGAATACAGGTGCAAGGAGGTGATGCTGAGGTTTTATAAGGCACTGGTGAGGCCTCTCCTTAGTATTGTGAACAGTTTTGGACCCCTCATCTTTAGAAAAGATGTGCTGAACAGAAGGTCTCCTGATATGTGGAGGAGACTTAAATTTACAATTACAACCAAAGTTAGACTCTTCCAAAAGAAAAAAATTATGAAACAAAATCCTTACATAAGAAAGTTAATACACCTTGAGGATGTTGGTCTAATTGATACATGGAAGACTACACTCATTATTCTGCCCCCCCCCCCATTCTGTATGTACAAGAATAGACTATTTCATAACATTTGGAAAAGGCAAAGACAAAATGAACACCTGTGGAATTCAGACAACAGAGGTTAAGTGACCATGCACCTATATATTTATCTGTTGATTTTGACCTACAGCCAAAGAATACTATTTGGAAACTAATTTCAAGTGTACTCAATGATCACTACTTTAAGTAACAAATTAGAAAAGAAATTGGTCTTTACTTAGAATTCAATGATAATGGAGAGGTTTCACCTCCCACTCTATGGGATACTCTGAAAGCTGTTTTAGAGTGAAAATTATAGTGATATCTTCATATAAGAAAAAAATAAGGAATAAAACATTAGAGGAATTACAAAATAGGCTGAACTAGAAAAAACACATAAATTGAATTTGGCACAGGATACATTAGAGGAAATTTCTTAAAAAATTAAGAATAAAATTAATAGTTTGGATACGCAAGAAATCAGGAAACATTTAATGTTTCAGAAACAGAGACATTATGAAAGTGGATCTAAGTCTATGAAAATACTGGCATGGAAACTGAAAAAAAAGATAGAAAATACAACTCATAGAACTAGGAATCCAAGAACAAAAATGATAAAAAAAAATAAGCTAAGTGAAATTCAAGGAGCTTTTGAGGTGCTTTACAAAACACTATATTCCAAAGTTCCAGAGGGAAGCATAACCCAAATTGACACCTTCCTGAATTCTCTAGAGTTACCCACTTTAAGCAAAGAATAAAATAGAATGAAGACTGCTGATATAACTGAAGTTGAATTAAAAGCTGCAATTAGTAGGCTTAAATTAAGCAAGTCACCAGGATCAGATGGGTATACGGCAGAGTGGTACTAAGAATTTAAAAATGAGTTAATTCCTGTCTTACTCCCCACACTCAATTGGGCTCTAAAAAAGGCACAAATGCCACCCAGCTGGAAGGAAGCGATAATCTCAGCTATACCAAAAGAAGGCAAGGATAATATAGAATGTGGGTCATTTAGACGAATAGCTGTTCTTAATGTAGATGATAGATTATTTACATCCATCATGGCCAAATGATTAGAAGGGTTTCTACCCATACTGGTACATAACGATCAGACAGGTGTAATACAACAACGCCTAACACAAAACAAGATATGAAGGACACCACAATATACAAAAAAAAATCAAAGCAAAAGTGATAAGCGTGGACGTTGAAAAGGCATTTGATTCGTTTAATTGGAATTTTCTTCCTTTTCAAATCTTTTTTTTATTATTATTATTATCCAAAATACAAGAGTACATCGAAGTAAGTAATACAATGTCTCAAAAGAGAAAACAAAACAATTTTTTTTAGAGTTTTACATAGATTTGGTTTCCATGACACAATTATTAAAACTATACAGACACTAAATGAAAACCCTACTGCTAGGATTAAAATCAATGGATATTTATCAAATAGTTTTACCCTAGAAAGGGGCACGAGACAGGGTTGTGCATGGTCACCGCTACTCTCCGCATTACATCTGGAACCATTAGCTCAATACATCAGACAAAATGAAGATATCAGGGGAATTTCTATTAAAGTGACAGAGCATAAATTGACCTGTTACATGGATGACATTTTGATCTATCTAGGGCAACTAGCATACTCTTTACCTAAATTGATGCAATCTTTTGAACAATATGGTCAATTATCAGGATACAAGGTCGACATAGATAAAACCCCATTACTTTCATATAACTATAGCCCACCGAGAGAAATTGAAAGTAGATATCCTTGGGAATGGCAAACAGAGTCTTTCAAATATATGGGCATAATTATGCCAAAAGATTTGGCAAAATTATCAGAATGCAATTATCAACCTATATATAAAAAATCAAGGAAACTATGACAAGGTGGAACCTAATTTCTTTTTTTAGTCTCAGTTCAGGAATTGAATCTGTTAAAATTAATATACTGCCCAGACTATTATACCTCTTTCAGACCCTCCCAATAGAGATTAATCAAAGTCAATTCAATGAATGGAATAAAGTGTTATCAAGATATATTTGGCAATGTAAAAGGCCTAGAGTTTGTCACAAAACTTTGCAATTAGTCAGGGAAAAGGGAGGATTGGGCCTACCTTCTCTTAGAGATTATTATTTTGCAACACAGTTGAGAGCTTTGATATGTTGATGCAACCCATCATATGACGCTCAATGGAAAAACATTGAGGAGGGGATACTTCCCATCCCCATAGGGTAAAGGAAAACCCCAAGGCATTCTTCAATTACGTGAAGAACAAAAGGATGACAGGAGTGAAGGTAGGACCGATTAGAGATAAAAGTGGGAAGATGTGCCTGGAGGCTGTGGAAGTGAGCAAGGTCCTCAATGAATACTTCTCTTCGGTATTCACCAATGAGAGGGAACTTGATGACGATGAGGACAATATGAGTGAGGTTGATGTTCTGGAGCATGTTGATATTATGGGAGAGGAGGTGTTGGAATTATTTAAATATATTAGGACAGATAAATCCCCAGGTCCTGACGGAATATTCCGCAGGCTGCACCAAGAAGCAAGGGAAGAGATTGCTGAGCCTCTGACTAGGATCTTTATGTCCTCGTTGTCCACGGGAATGGTACCGGAGGATTGGAGGGAGGCAAATGTTGTCCCTTTGTTAAAAAAAGGTAGTAGGGATAGTCCGGGTAATTATAGACCAGTGAGCCTTACGTCTTTGGTGGGAAAGCTGTTGGAAAAGATTCTTATGACCATATAACCATATAACAATTACAGCACGGAAACAGGCCATCTCGGCTCTTCTAATCCATGCCGATGCTTACACTCACCTAGTCCCACTGGCCCACACTCAGCCCATAACCCTCCATTCCTTTCCTGTCCATATACCTATCCAATTTTACTTTAAATGACAAAATCTTAGGGATAGGATCTATGGGCGTTTAAGGAATCATAGTCTGATCAGGGACAGTCAGTATGGCTTTGTGAAGGGCAGATTGTGCCTAAGAAGCCTGATAGAGTTCTTTGAAGAGGTGACCAGGCATATAAGTGAGGGTAGTGCAGTGGATGTGATCTACATGGATTTTAGTAAGGCATTTAACGAGGTTCCACATGGTAGGCTTATTCAGAAAGTCAGAAGGCTTGGGATCCAGGGAAGTTTGGCCAGGTAGATTCAGAATTGGCTTGCCTGCAGAAGGCAGTAGGTCGTGGTGGAGGGAGTACATTCAGATTGGAGGGTTGTGACTAGTGGTGTCCCGCAAGGATCTGTTCTGGGACCTCTACTTTTCGTGATTTTTATTAACGACCTTGACGTGGGGGTAAAAGGGTGGGTTGGCAAGTTTGCAGAGGACACAAAGGTTGGTGGTGTTGTGGATAGTGTAGAGGATTGTCGAAGATTGCAGCGAGACATTGATAGGACGCAGAAGTGGGCTGAGAAGTGGCAGATGGAGTTCAACCCGGAGAAGTGTGAGGTGGTACACTTTGGAAGGACAAACTCCAAGGCAGAGTATAAAGTAAATGGCAGGATACTTGGTAGTGTGGAGGAGCAGAGGGATCAAGGGGTACCTGTCCACAGATCCCTGAAAGTTGCCTCTCAGGTAGATAGGGTAGTTAAGAAAGCTTATGGGGTGTTAGCTTTCATAAGTTGAGGGTTAGAGTTTAAGAGATGCTATGTCTCTTAGGTTCAATCGTTAGGTATTAATATTGAAGTAGTAAAATGGATTTGACAGTGGCTGGATGGGCGATGCCAGAGAGTAGTGGTGAATAACTATTTGTCAGGTTGGGTCCAGTGATTAGTGGTGTGCCTAGGGATCTGTACTGGGTCCAATGTTGTTTGTCATATACATTAATGATCTGGATGATGGGGTGGTAAATTGGATTAGTAAGTATGCAGATGATACTAAGGTAGGTGGCATTGTGGATAATGAAGTAGGTTTTCCAAGTTTGCAGAGAGATTTAGGCCAGTTAGAAGAGTGGGCTGAGCGATGGCGGATGGAGTTTAATGCTGATAAGTGTGAGGGGCTACATTTTGGTAGGAATAATCCAAATACGACATACATGGTAAACAGTAGGACATTGAAGAATGCAGTAGAACAGAGTGATCTAGGAATGATGGTGCATAGTTCCCTGAAGGTGGAATCTCATGTGGATAGGGTGGTGAAGAAAGCTTTTGGTATGCTGGCCTTTTTAAATCAGAGCATTGAGTATAGGAGTTGGGATGTAATGCTAAAATTGTACAAGACATTGGTAAGGCCGAATTTGGAGTATTGTGTACAGTTTGGTCACCGAATTATAGGAAAGATATGAACAAATAGAGAGAGTACAGAGACGATTTACTAGAATGTTACCTGGGTTTCAGCACCTAAGTTACAGGGAAAGATTGAACAAGTTAGTTCTTTATTCTTTGGAGCATAGAAGGTTGAGGGGGGGATTTGATAGAGGTATTTATAATTATGAGGGGGATAGATAGAGTTGACGTGGATAGGCTTTTTCCATTGAGAGTAGGGGAGATTCAAACAAGAGGACATGAGTTGAGACTTAGGGGGCAAAAGTTTAAGGGTAACATCAGGGGGAATTTCTTTACTCAGAGAGTGGTTGCTGTGTGGAATGAGCTTCCAGTAGAAGTTGTAGAGGCAGGTTTGATATTGTCATTTAAAGCAAAATTGGATATGTATATGGACGGGAAGGAATGGAGGGTTATGGGCTGAGTGCGGGCCAGTGGGACTAGGTGAGGTTAAGCATTCAGCACGGACTAGAAGGGCCGAGATGGCCTGTTTCCATGCTGTAATTGTTATATTGTTAATTGTTATATGTAACGATGCAGCTCTATACAACTCTGGTTAGGCCACACTTGGAGTACTGTGTCCAGTTCTGGTCACCTCAGTATAGGAAGGATGTAGAAGCATTGGGAAGGGTACAGAGGAGATTTACCAGGATGCTGTCTGGTTTAGAGAGTATGCATTATGATCAGAGATTAAGGGAGCTAGGGCTTTACTCTTTGGAGAGAAGGAGGATGAGAGGAGACGTGATACAGGTGTACAAGATATTAAGAGGAATAGACAGAGTGGATAGCCAGCGCCTCTTCCCCAGTGCACCACTGCTCAGTACAAGAGGAAATGGCTTTAAGGTAAGGGGAGGGAAGTTCAAAGGGGAAATTAGAGGAAAGTTTTTCACTCAGAAAGTGGTTGGTGCGTGGAATGCACTGTCTGAGTCAGTGGTGGAGGCAGATACACTAGTGAAGTTTAAGAGACTACTAGACAGGTATATGGAGGAATTTAAGGTGGGGGGGTTATATGGGAGGCAGGGTTTGAGGGTCGGCACAACATTGTGGGCAGAAGGGCCTGTCATGTTCTGTACTATTCTATGTTCTATGTCCGTATAGGCAGTTTTGTCTGATAACCTGACCAAAGGTACTTAAATACTATTGATAACCCATTGGTGAAATGGACTCTTAAAATATGGAAAACTATTATGAAATGATATAACCTAGAGGGAGATATTGCAATTCTTAAATGGTGTGCATATGACTTGGATTTTAAGCCGAATAAACTGGATGCTAGATTTAAGGACTGGACAGCTAAAGGAATAATAGTTCTTTGCAATATAATGGAAGAAGGAACACTGTTCAGTTTTGAAATGCTTAAAGAGAAACACTTAGTAGAAAAACAAGACTTTTATAAATATTTACAGATGCAACAATATGTTAATAAGATGGTTAAAAATGTAACCAAGGCAAGTACATGTTTGATAGAGCTATTTAGAAAAGCATATAATTTAGATAACGGTAGTAGAATCATTTCAAGAGTGTATAAGGGTTTGTCAAATCTTAAAACACATTCGTCTTCATACATTAAAACAAGATGGGAGAAGGAAGGAGGGATAATTATATCTGAGGAAGAATGGACAGTAATATGGAGGTATCAATGGAAGTGTACCAGTTCACAGAAATGGAGGAAGTTTGGATGGAAAAATTTTGAAAAGATATTTTATTACACCCTCTCAGAAATCCCATTATGACAGTAACCTCCCTGTTTGCTGGAGAAATTGTGGAAATCAAAATGCAAACCATTATCATATTTTCTGGGAATGTGCCGTTATCAAAGACTGTTGGAGTGGGATACACAATGCCCTACAAGACATCTTTAAATGTGAAATACCTGGAGGCTGGTAAAAAGACTCTTACTAGGAAATGGTTATCACAGGAGAGCTCAACCTTAAATGCTCCCAAATACCAGACAGTGATGCAGCCTGTCAGAAAGCTCTGCATGGTACATCTATAGAATTTTTTGAGTGTTTTAGCTAACATGCAAAATCTCCTCAAACTCCTAATTAAATATAGATGCTGTCTTGCCTTTGATATGTTGGGACCAGCAGTTACCTAGGTGACAGTACGGATAGTTTTGGTCAAAAGCTAAATAATTCTATTGAAATGAAAAGAAGACAGCAATCAGAAATGGAAAATTTAAATCATAATTAATACTCCCCAGCTTTGAATGTAAAGAGAGTTGTTGGCTGTTCACGACACTTTTAACATTCGTATACTTTTTTGTGTCATAAGACAATAATGTGAGGTAATTGCTTACACAATTAACAACAGTTTGCCACAGTGATTGGTGTATTTATCATCTATATTAAAGATGTGGATGAGAATGTGGTGAACTGGATAAACAAATTTGCAGATGATGCCAAGATGGGGGTATAGTGGACACTGAACAAGACTATCAAAGCTTGAAGGGGGATCTGGACTAGCTGGTAAAGTGGACAGAAAAATGGCAGATGAAATTTAATGCAGACAAGTGTAAGATGTTGGGAGGACAAACAAGGATAGGACTTGCACAGTAAGGGGTAGGGCACTGAGGTGTGAGGCAGAACAAAGGGATCTGGGAATACAGATTCATAATTCCCTGAAAGTGGTGGTGCAGGTCATTAGGGTTGTAATGAAAATTTTTGGCATATTGGCCTTCATAAGTCAAAATATTGAGTATAGGAGTTGGGATGTTATGTTGAATTTGAAAAAGCTGGTGCTGAGGCCTAATTTGGAGTTTTGCAACCTACAGGACAGATATCCATTAGATTGAAAGAATACAGAGAACACTTACAGGGATGTTGCCGGGACTTTACAAGGAAGCTGGCTCACAAATAAAGAAATCTTGTAGACAGTGCGAAAGGGAGAATAGACAGGTGATAGAGAATGGACGCGCTCAAGCTGAAGGTTTGAGATGTGTCTATTTTAATGCAAGGAGTATTGTGAACAAAGCAGATGAGCTGAGAGCGTGGATCAGTCCTTGGAGATATGATTTGGTGGCCATTACAGAGACTTGGATGGCTCAGGGACAGAATTGGTTACTTCAAGTGCTGGGTTTTAGATGTTTCAGAAAGGATAAGGAGGGAGTCAAAAGAGGTGGGGGGCGTGGCACAGTTGATCAGAGATAGTGTCACGGCTGCAGAAAAGGTGGACGCCATGGAGGGATTGTCTACGGAGTCTCTGCAGGTGGAGGTTAGGAATAGGAAGGGGTCAATAACTTTACTGGGTGTTTTTTATAGGCCACCCAATAGTAACAGGGATATCGAGGAGCAGATAGGGAAACAGATCCTGGAAAGGTATAATAATAATAGAGTTGGCGTGATGGGAGATTTTAATTTCCCAAATATCGATTGGCATCTCCCTAGAACAAGGGGTTTATATGGGGTGAAGTTTGTTAGGTGTGTTCAGGAAGGTTTCTTGACACTATATGTAGATAAGCCTACAAGAGGAGAGGCTGTATTTGATTTGGTATTGGGACATGAACCTGGTGAGGTGTCAGATCTCCCAGTGGGAGAGCATTTTGGAGATAGTGATTATAATTCTATCTCCTTTACAATAGCATTGGAGAGAGATACAAACAGATAAGTTGGAAAAGCATTTAATTGAAGCAAGGGGAATTATGAGGCTATCAGGCAGGAAATTGGAAACAGATGTTCTCAGGGAAGAGTACAGAAGAAATGTTGCAAATGTTCAGGGGATATTTGTGTGGAGTTCTATATAGGTACATTCCAATGAGACAGGGAAGTTATGGTAGGGTACAGGAACCATGGTGTACAAAGGCTGTAATAAATCTAGTCAAGAAGAAAAGAAAAACTTACAAAAGGTTCATAGAGCTAGGTAATGTTAGAGATCTAGAGGATTATAAGGCAAATAGGAAGGAGCTTAAGAAGGAAATTAGGAGAGCCAGAAGGGGCCATGAGAAGGCCTTGGTGAGCAGGATTAAGGAAAACCCCAAGGCATTCTACAAGTATGTGAAGAGCAAGAGGATAAGACGTAAAAGAATAGGACCTATCAAGTGTGACAGTGGGAAAGCGTGTATGAAACTGGAGGAAATAGCAGAGGTACTTACTTATTACTTTACTTCGATATTCACAATGGAAAAGGACCTTAGCGATTATAGTGATGACTTCCAGCAGATGGAAAAGTTTGAACATATAGATATCAAGAAATAAGATGTGCTGGAGCTTTTGGAAAGCATCAAGTTGGATAAGTCACCAGGACCAAATGAGATGTACCCCAGGCTACTGTGGGAAGTGAGGGAGAAGATTGCTGAGCCTCTGGTGATGATCTTTGAATCATCAACGGGGACGGGAGAGGTTCTGGAGGATTGGAGGGTTGCGGATGTTGCTCCTTTATTCAAAAAAGGGAGTAGAGATAGCCCAGAAAATTATAGACCAGTAAGTCTTACTTCAGTGGTTGGTAAGTTGATGGAGAAGATCCTGAGAGGCAGGAGTTATGAATATTTGGAGGGGTATAATATGATTAGGAGTAGTCAGCATGGCTTTGTCAAGGGCAGGTCATGCCTTACGAGCCTGATTGAATTTTTTGAGGATGTGACTAAACACATTGATGAATGTAGAGCAGTAGATGTAGTGTATATGGATTTCAGAAAGGCATTTGATAAGGAACCCCATGCAAGGCTTATTGAGAAAGTAAGGAGGCATGGGATCCAAAGGGACATATCTTTGTGGATCCAGAACTGGCTTGCCCACAGAAGGCAAAGAGTGGTTGTAAACGGGTCATATTCTGCATGGAGGTCAGTCACCAGTGGAGTGTCTCAGGGATCTGTTCTGGGAGCCTTACCCTTTGTGATTTTTATAAATGACCTGGATGAGGATGTGGAATGATGGGTTAGTAAGTTTGCTGATGACACAAAGTATGGAGGTGTTGTGGATAGTGTGGAGGGCTGTCAGAGATTACAGTGGGACATTGATAGTATGCAAAACTGGGCTGAGAAGTGGCAGATGGAGTTCAACCCAGGTAAGTGTGAAGTGGTTCATTTTGGTAGGTCAAATATGATGGCAGAATATAGTATTCATGGTAAGACTCTTGGCAGTGTGGAGGATCAGAGGGATCTTGGGGTCCAAGTCCATAGAATGCTCAAAGCATCTGCACAGGTTGACTCTGTGGTTAAGAAGGCATATGGTGTATTGGCCTTCATTAATCATGGAAATGACCTTAGGAGCAGAGAAGTAATGTTGCAGCTATATAGGACCCTGGTCACACCCCATCCCATTCCCTGTGGTGTAAGAGTGTAAAAGGAGATCTGAGAGAGGTATACAAAATTATGAGTAGGAGTAGTGCGAATGATTGCACAGTTTTCCCTCTGAGGATGGTTGAGATTACAACTAAAGATCATAGGTTAAGGTGAGATATTTAAGGGGAACCTAAGGGGGAACTTCTTCACTCAGAGGGTGGTGAGAATGTGGAATGAGCTGTCAGTGGAAGTGGTGCATGCAGTCTGTGGTGGGAAAGCTGTTGGAAAAGATTCTTAGAGATAGGATCAATGGGCATTTAGAGAATCATGGTCTGATCAGGGACAATCAGCATGGCTTTGTGAAGGGCAGATCGTGTCTAACAAGTCTGATAAAGTTCTTTGAGGAGATGACTAGGCATGTAGATGAGGGTAGTTGTATCCAGAGATACCAGCCACGTGACAGACGCACTGCCACCTGGCTGGTCGGAGGACACACCACACACCAATCAACATTTGGTCCCTCCTAACTAATCAATGAACACCTAAATTATTGGTCACCTTAATTGGATTATCTCGCCCAGCCCCATACTATAAAAGGTGAAACATGTGCCTGGCTAGCCCTCTCTTACAGACCACCTCATTGAAGGTAAGTGCATTGATTTATGTTTGGGAAGGTTTATCGTTTATCCTGGTAAGGGAGCCGCAGCTATCCAGGGTCAAGGGGGATAGCTGTCGTAGTGCTTTTCCCTTGTTCTTTGTATGTGTAACCGTACCCTGTCCCCACACCGCTTTCTGCGTATTGTACAGCCGAACCGACCTTCCCCACACGTGTTAACCCTAAGCGTTTAGAATATTGTAGTTGCTTTTGTTGACCCGACTTCCCCTTGTAAATAAATTCCTTATTATTAAAACTGTGTGTGTCCAGGCCTCTACTGTTGAGACTCAAAGTACCAGTTACTTTCCATCACAACAGTAGTGCAGTGGATGTGATCTACATGGATTTTAGTAAGGCATTTGACAAGGTTCCACACAGTAGGCTTATTCAAAACGTCAGAAGGCATGGATTCCAGGGAAATGTGGCCAGGTGGATTCAGAATTGGCTTGCCTGCAGAAAGCAGAGGGTCGTGGAGGAGGGAGTACATTTGCAAGTTTGCAGACGACACAAAGGTTGGTGGTGTTGTGGATAGTGTGGAGGATTGTCGAAGATTGCAGAAAGACATTGATAGGACGCAGAAGTGGGCTGAGAAGTGGCAGATGGAGTTCAACCCAGAGAAGTGTGAGGTGGTACACTTTGGAAGGACAAACTCCAAGGCAGAGTATAAAGTAAGTGGCAGGATACTTGGGAGTGTGGAGGAGCAGAGGGATCTGGGGGTACATGTCCACAGATTCCTGAAAGTTGCCTCACAGGTAGATCGGGTAGTTAAGAAAACTTATGGGGTGTTAGCTTTCATAAGTCGAGGGATAGAATTTTAAGATTTGTGAGGTAATGATGCAGCTGTATAAAACTCTGGTTAGGCCACACTTGGAGTACTGTGTCCAGTTCTGGTCACCTCACTATAGGAAGGATGTGGAAGCATTGGAAAGGGTACAGAGGAGATTTACCAGGAGACTGCCTGGTTTAGAGAGTATGCATTATGATCAGAGATTAAGGGAGCTAGGGCTTTACTCTCTGGAGAGAGGAAGGATGAGAGGAGACATAATAGAGGTATACAAGATATTAAGAGGAATAGACAGAGTGGACAGGCAGCACCTCTTCCCCAGGGCACCACTGCTCAATACAAGAGGACGTGGCTTTAAGGTAAGGGGTGGGAAGTTCAAGGGGGATATTAGAGGAAGGTTTTTTACTCAGAGTGATTGGTGTATGGAATGCACTGCCCGAGTCGATGGAGGCAGATACACTAGAGAAATTTTAGAGACTACTAGACAGGTATATGTAGGAATTTAAGGTGGGGGGTTATATGGGAGGCAGGGTGTAAGGGTCAGCACAACATTGTGGGCCGAAGGGCCTGTAGTTTGCTGTACTATTCTATGTTGTATGTTCTATTCTGATGTATTTATGATACAGATCTGCAAATCTGCTTAAAATTTAAGAATTTAATGCTTAAGAAGCGAGGCAAACTGGCAGAGGTCCGTGCCAGGCTAAAAGCAAACCCTAGCCGGCCGGCTCTCCCGTCCACTCTGCTCTCCAATGTCCGCTCCCTGGACAATAAACTGGACCACATCCAACTCCAACGTAATACTCGGCGGGAGTACAGAGTTTGCTCCGCGTTTGTCTTCACAGAGACATGGGTCACTGATGGGGTTTCGGACGCTGCCATCCAGCTAGACGGGCTCGCTTTGTTTCGTTCGGACAGAGATAGAGCTGTCTCCGGTAAGGTCCGCGGTGGCCGTGTCTGTGTTTATATCGACACGGAATGGTGTAAGAACTCTGTGCTGGTTTCCAGACACTGCTCATCGTTAGTGGAGTTTGTGCCAATTCGATGCAGACCATTTTATTTGCCACGGGAATTCACCTCTGTCCTTATATTCGGTGTCTACATTCCCCCCAGCGCTACTGCTAAGGAGGCGCTCTGTGAACTGTATGGGGCTATTAGCGAACTGCAGAACGCACACCCTGATGGTCTGTTTATTGTCGCCAGTGATTTTAACCATGCAAACCGTAAGTCAGTGCTCCCCAAATTCCAACAGTATGTGGACTTTGCAACGAGGGGGGAGAACGTGTTGGACCTGGTTTACATAAACATTCCCGACGCGTACCGGGCAGAGCCCCGCCCCCACCTCTGATACTCAGACCACATCTCTGTTATGCTAATCCCAGCATACAGACCGCTCGTCAGGCACTCCAGACCAGTTCAGAAGCAGGTGAAAACCTGGCCAGCAGGAGCCATCTCTGCTCTTCAAGACTGCTTTGTGCACACTGACTGGCACAAGTTCAGGGAGGCTGCAACCGATGGCGACTCTACCAACTTAGAGGAGTACACAGCATCAGTGACCAGCTACATCAGCAAGTGCATTGATGATGTTACTCTGTCCAAGACCATCACTATACGTGCCAACCAGAAGCCATGGATGACCGCAGAGGTGCTTGCGGGGCTGAGGTCCCGCGACTCCACCTTCAGAGCAGGCAACAAGGCAGATCTAACAACAGCAAGGGCCAAACTGTCCCGAGCCATCAGAGGGGCAAAGCATGCACACGCCCAGCTAATCCACAGTTACTTCCAGGACAGCGGCGACATGTGGCGCATGTGGAAGGGCATCCAGGACATCACCAATTACAAGGCAACATCACCTGACTGTGCAGGTGATGCCTCGCTCCCAGATGCGCTGATTGACTTCTCCGCCCGCTTTGAGGCGGAAAATGAAGTGACGCCGAGGAAGTCCACCCTCCTGCGAATGGCCTGGTGCTGTGTCTCCCTGTGGCCGTCGTGAGAAGAACCCCGTGCAGGGTCAACCCACGGAAGGCTGCTGGACCAAACAACATTCCTGCTGGAGTGCTCAGAGGATGTGCAGACCAGCTAGTAGATGTTCACACTGACATCTTCAACATCTCCCTGAGCAGCGCCACCGTTCCAACGTGCTTCAAGGCCGCCACCATCGTCCCCGTGCCGAAGAAGTCTTCAGTGTCCTGCCTAAATGACTAATTACATCCATCATCATGAAGTGTTTCAAGAGACTCGTCATGAGGCATATCGAGACCCTGCTGCCTCCCCTCACTGGACCCCCTTGCGTACTGTCCTAACCGCTCAACAGATGACGCCATTGCCACCACCCTGCACCTGGCCCTAACCCACCTGGACAAAACAGACACATACCTTCAGATGCTGTTCATAAGCTTTAGTTTAGCACTCAACACAATCATCCCTCAGAAACTGATTGGAAAGCTGAGCCTATTGGGCCTGAACACCTCCCTCTGCAACTGGATCCTAGACTTCCTGACTGGGAGATCTCAGTCAGTCTGGATCGGGAGCAGCATCTCCAACACCATCACACTGAGTACAGGGCCCCCCAGGGCTGCGTGCTCAGTCCACTGCTGTTCACTCTGCTGACCCACGATTGTGCTGCAACACACAGCTCGAACCACATCATCAAGTTCACCAATGACACCACCGTGGTGGGTCTCATCAGCAAGAATGACGAGTCAGCTTACAGAGAGGAGGTGCAGCGGCTAACGGACTGGTGCAGAGCCAACAACCTATCTCTTAAAGTGAACAAAACAAAAGAGATGGTTGTTGACTTCAGGAGGGCACAGAGCAACCACTCCCCACTGAACATCGACACCTCCTCGGTAGAGATTGTAAAGAGCACCAAATTTCTTGGTGTTCACCTGATGGAGAATCTCACCTGGTCCCTCAACACCAGCTTCATAGCAAAGAAAGCCCAGAAGCGTTTCTACTTTTTGCGAAGGCTGAGGAAAGTCCATCTCCCAGCCCACATCCTCATCACATTCTACAGGGGTTGCATTGAGAGCGTCCTGAGCAACTGCATCACTGCCTGGTTCGGAAATTGCACCATCTCGGATCACAAGACCCTGCAGCAGATAGTGAGGTCAGCTGAGAAGATCATCAGGGTCTCTCTTCCCGCCATCACAGACATTTACACCACACGCTGCATCCGCAAAGGAAACAGCATTATGAAGGACCCCATGCACCCGTCATACAATCTCTTCTCCCTTCTGCCATCTGGGAAAAGGCTCCGAAGCATTCGGGCTCTTATGACCAGACTATATAACAGTATCTTCCCCCAAGCTATCAGACTCCTCAATACCCGAAGCCTGGACTGACACCTTGCCCTACTGTCCTGTTTATTATTTATTGTAATGCGGGTACTGTTTTTGTGCACTTTATGCAGTCCAGTGTAGGTCTGTAGTCTAGTATAGCTTTCTCTGTGTTTTTTTATTACGTAGTTCAGTCTAGTTTTTGTACTGTGTCATGTGAACTATGGTCCTGAAAAATGTTGTCTCATTTTTACTATGCACTGTATCAGCAGTTATGGTCGAAAAGACAATAAAAGTTGACTTGACTTGACTTGATGACTTGAAATGGCCGCAGGGACACTGAGGAGCAGATATACAGACAGATTCTGGAAAACTGCAAGACCAACAGGTTTGACTGTGGGTGGCCACAGGCTCTCCAACTTAGACTGGGGAATCCTTAGGGAAAAATGTTTAGCTGATACAGAATGTGTCAGGTGTCCAAGAGGGCTCCTAAAAGAGGTGTGGATAGTCCAATTAGAGGGGAGACTACACCAGAGTTTGTATTGGAGTATGGCCCAGGCAAGTGAGTGACCTTTCAGTGGGTGAACACTTGGGAAAAAGTGATCACAAGCTTTAAGATAGCTATGGATGGACCTCAGAGTAAAGTATTAAACTGTGTCCCTGATTTGGGAAAGAGGTAGTGTTAGATATCTGGAAAAACATTGAAATGGATAAGTCCGCAGGGCCTGAGGGATATACATGAGGTTACCGAGAGATAAGAGACGAAATTGCTGGCACTTTGACCAAGATCTTTGTATCTTTGCTACCTGTAGATGTGATGCTGGAGGTCTGGTGAGCAGCTAATGTTACTGAAGAGGGAAAGTAAGAATAATCTTGGAAACTATAAATGGGTGAGTCTCACACCACAAGAGGGGGTGAGAGATCTCTCGGCCAGTAGTGTAGTCACTGATACTGTCAGTGTCAGGTACTCCCTTTCCCTAGTTACAGTGTCTTGTGGTCATAAATGAAAGCTGACTCCAGGACATACTGCAGAATCCAATCTGCTGCAGTTTACTTAAGTTTTATTGAGACACAAGTTAAATATTTGAAGGATTTTCTTCACAAATTATTTGTTTGTATTCCTGTGTTTATACAGGCTTCTGATGTTGGGTATTGTGTCATGGCCAGCCTTTATGACTCCTCGCTAATTATATTTGAGAAGGAGACAGTGATCTGCTCAAGTGCCTTTGTTAATGGGGCTCTCACTCGCAGCTCCTCCCTTTCCCACATGTCTGTGCTCACCCCTCCCCTCCCCTCCCCAGACAGAACAGAGACAAAGATTCCCCAGTCCTAATCTTTCACCCCCACCACCCTCTGCATCCAGCACGTCACCTTCACCAGGTCCTGCTAACTCCAATGTCTTCCCACCACCACTCATATCTTTCTCTCTCTGTACCTTTCTGCTTTCTGCAGGGTACCCTCCCTATGGTCAATCATATATTCATTTACCCCTCCCCTTCCCCGGGCACCCACCCCACTCCCTTATCCCTTCATCACTCCCTTCATCAACATCCAGCATCCTAAGTATCTATCCAGCTTTGGCAGAGAATCAGCTGAACCTTCTCCAACATCTGGTGCTGTGATGTGGCCTCCTCTGCATTGCTGAGAGCAGGTGCTGTTTTGAGGAACACTTGTACTCAGTCTGCAGCAGATATCCTGAGCTTCCTGCTGCAGGGTATGTCCAATCCTCCTACCATTCCCACACTGGTGGGTCCATCTCCAGAAATCTCCACTGCTCAGGTGAGGTTAAATGCTGGCTTGAATGGCACCCATTAGTTCACCTCAGCAGTGAACAAAGTCAAAGTGAAAGTAGATTAGTTATCAAAGTACATATAGTATATGTCATCAAAACAACCCTAAGATTCATTTTCCTGCAAGCATTCACAGGAAATTAAAGAGAAACAATAGAACTTATGAAAAGTTAATACGTAAGGTTCAGAGAGCTAGGTAATGTTAGAGATCTAGAAGATTATAAGGCAAATAGGAAGGATCTTAAGAAGGAAATTAGGAGAGCGAGAAAGGGCCATGAGAATGCCTTGGTGGGCAGGATTAAGGAAATCCCCAAGGCATTCTACAAGTATGTGAAGAGCAAGAGGATAAGACATGAAAGAATAGGACCTATCAAGTGTGACAGTGGGAAAGTGTGTATGGAACCAGAGGAAATAGCAGAGGTACTTAATAAATACTTCATTTCAGTATTCACTATGGAAAAGGATCTTAGTGATTGTAGTGCTGACTTGCAGTAGAATGAAAAGTTTGAGCAAGTAGATATTAAGAAAGAGGATGTGCTGGAGCTTTTGGAAAGCATCAAGCTGGATAAGTCACCAGGACCAGATGAGATGTACCCCAGGCTACTGTGGGAGGCGAGGGAGGAGATTGCTGAGCCTCTGGCGATGATCTTTGAATCATCAACGGGGACGGGAGAGGTTCTGGAGGACTGGAGAGCTGCGGATGTTGTTCCCTTATTCAAGAAAGGGAGTAGAGATAGCCCAGGAAATTATAGACCAGTGAGTCTTACCTCAGCGGTTGGTAAGTTGATGGAGAAGATCCTGAGAGGCAGGAGTTATGAATATTTGGAGAGGTATAATATGATTAGGAATAGTCAGCATAGCTTTGTCAAGGGCAGGTCATGCCTTACGAGCCTGATTGAATTTTTTTGAGGATGTGACTAAACACATTGATGAAGGAAGAGCAGTAGATGTAGTGTATATGGATTTCAGCAAGGCATTTGATAAGGTACTCCATGCAAAGCTTATTGAGAAAGTAAGGAGGCATGGGATCCAAGGGGACCTTGCTTTATTCCAGAACTGGCTTGCCCACAGAAGGCAAAGTGTGGTTGTAGACAAGTCATATTCTGCATGGAGGCCGGTGACCAGTGGTGTGGCTCAGGGATCTGTTCTGGGACCCTTACTCTTTGTGATTTTTATAAATGACCTGGATGAGGAAGTGGAGGGATGGGTTAGTAAGTTTGCTGATGACACAAAGGTTGGAGGTGTTGTGGGTAGTGTGGAGGACTGTCAGAAGTTACAGTGGGACATGGATAGGACGCAAAACTGGGCTGAGCAGTGGCAGATGGAGTTCAACCCAGATAAGTGTGAAGTGGTTCATTTTAGTAGGTCAAATATGATGGCAGAATATAGTATTAATGGTAAGACTCTTGGCAGTGTGGAGGATCAGAAGGATCTTGGGGTCTGAGTCCATAGGACCCTCAAAGGGGCTACGCATGTTGATGCATGCTCATTTCTGGTCATCTCACTACAGGAAGGACATGGAAACTCTAGAAAGGGTGCAGAGGAGATTTACAAGGATGTTGCCTGAATTGGGGAGCATGCCTTATGAGAATAAGTTAAGTGAACTTGGCCTTTTCTCCTTGGAGTGACGAAGGATGAGAGGTGACCTGATAGAAGTGTATAAGTTGATGCTTCTCCATGGATTGTCACCTCGTCGTGGTGGAGAAGCTTGTGTGGTCCTGAGATCTGGAGAGTGATGCCGTCTGGAGCTATGCTTCTTGTAGGGTCACCCATGGCGGTAAGGTCGAGGGTGAGGTCCCTGACAAAGAACAATCAAACCAAGACCTCAACAGTGGCACAGACAGATTAAGTTACTTCGAACTCAACAGCTGTGAAGGCAGATGAAGTCTGCAACAAATCCATCAGCTTCAATTGTCGTGGTTTCCACGCCTTTGGAATCAGTTGGTTGATTTGTGAAGTATTGTGTGCTTCTTGGAGTGCAACTTCAAGTACACATTAAACAAATACATGCACAGGTGTCTTCACTCTGTGATAGATCAAGGGAATGAAGACCATCATCATCGACCTCGAGGGATAGCCACAACAATGATAAGTTGATGAGAGGCATTGATCGTGTGAATAGTCAGAGGCTTTTTTCCAGGGTTGAAATGGCTAACATGAGAGGGCACAGTTTTAAGGTGCTTGGAAGTAGGTACAAAAGGGATGTCAGGGGTAAGTTTTTTACCCAGAGAGTGGTGAGTTCATGGAATGGGCTGCCGGTGACAGTGATGGAGTTGGATACGATAGGGTATTTTCAGAAACACCTGGATAGGTACGTGGAGCTTAGAAAAATAGAGGGCTATGGGTAACCTTAGGTAATTTCTAAGTACATGTTCGGCACAGCATTGTGGGCCGAGGTGCCTGCATTGTGCTGTAGGTTTTTTCTATGTTTCTGTGTTTTGAGGTAACATAGTCAGCATGGTTTCTGTAAAAGGAAATCTTGTCTGACAAATCTGTTAGAGTTCTTGGAGGAAGTAACAAGCAGGGTGGACAAAGGAGAGGCAGTGGATGTCACTTGCTTTGATTTTCAGAAGGCATTTGATAAGGTGCCGTGTGTGAGGCTGCCTAACGATAAAATCCTATGGCATTACAGGAAAGATACTGGCATGGACAGAGGAATGGCTGACAGGCAGGAGGCAGCGAGTGGGAATAAAGAGGGTCTTTTCTGGATGGCTGCCAGTGACTGGTGGTGTTCCTCAGGGACTAGTACTTTTCACATGGTTTGTCAATTACTTAGTAATGGAATTGATGGCATTCTGACAAAGTTTGCAGATGATATGAAGATAGGCGGAGGGGCAGGTAGTGCTGAGGAAGCAATGTGATTGCAGCAAGGCTTAGACAAATTAGAGGAATGCACAAAAAGTGGCACTTGGAATACAGTGCTGGGAAATGTATGATAATGCATTTTGGTAAAAGGAACAATAGTCGGACTATTATTAAATAGGGAGAAGTTACAAACATCAGGAGTCTTAGGAGTCCTCCTGCAAGACTCCCAGAAGGTTAATCCACAGGGTGAGTCTGTGGTAAAGAAGGCAAATACAATGTTATTACTTATTTTAACAGAAATAAAAGGCTGGAAATTGGAACTCGATGGGAGAATAGTTTAGCTCATGGTGGAGTGGTGGAGCAGACTCGATGGGCCAAATGGTCTACCTCTGCTCCTTTGTCTTGTGATATGTGCTGAGTCCCTGCAGCAATTTGTGTGTGTTACATACCGATTTGCCTGAGTTTCCTATCTCCTCTCCTCTTCATACTTTCCATCCCTTCCTTCATACCCTCCATCCCTCCCCTTCCCCTCTACATGCCCCCATCCCTCCCTCACCACCTTAGGACCCTCCATCCCTCCCTCCCCCTCTTCATACCTTCCATCCCCTTCCCCTCCATACCCTCCATCTCTGCCCTTCCCCTTTTTGTATCTTCTTTCCTTCTCTTACCCTCTTCATACCTTCCATCCCCTTCTCCCTTTGTATCCTCCAACCCTCCCTCCCCCTCTTTGTACCCTCCACCCCACCCTTCTCCAGTTCCAACTCACCTTTTTATAACTCTGTTTTCCCTCTATGTTCTTGGGTGTTAATGCAGGGGCTCGAGTTGAAATGTGAATCATCCTTTGCCTTCACAGAAGCTGCTCGACCTGCAGAGCAGAGTGTTTCTGCTGCTGGGGTTGATTTGTCTTCATGAGCTGCTTTTACTCTGGTGGAGGGAGTGCTACCTCAGCTGTAGTGACAGAGTGTCTGCATTTACCCCAGTGGAGACAAAATAATCACAATCTGTTTCCATGGTAGGACAGTGTACCACTCAGAGGGGTACCTGAAGGTAGTGGTGTTCTTATGTACTCTACCAGCTTCCTCTCCTTTCTGGGGATTTGGGAGGTTCTGCAGAGTAATCAGGGCAATTTACTGCTGCGTTTTATAGCTGGTGATCATAGCAGCCAGTGTTTATCATACAGCACAGGCCTACCTGCCATTAAAGTCTGATATGCAGAAAGATGCCAGAAAAGGGCCAGTAACATCCGGAAGGTCCCCCTCTCCCCTGCCCCACCCTGCTCATGGACTCCCGTCAAAGAGGACGCTATGTAGCATCCACACCAGACCACCAGACTCAAAAGCAGTTACTTCCCCCGAGCAGTAAAGCTGATTAACATCTCCACCATCTAACCCACTCCTTCACACCCCAAACACTACCACTTTATCATTTCCTGTCAGTCACCTTATGTACAGACACTCCTATGCCTAGTGTCACCATGCAATCAATCTATGTATATACCGTAAGCTATCTTATGTACTTGTATTCACTGTAATTTTTATTATTGTGTTTCTTATCTTATTGTGAAGGCTGGTCCTTTATTCAAGGTTCAAGATTCAAAATGTCTAATGTCATTTCCAGTACAAGTGTGTAAAGGAGAATTAAATAATTGTTACTCCTAAACTGATGCAGCACAAAAAAAACAATAAGCTAAAGGGCACCATTAACCATGGGCCTCTAACCAGAATAAGTCCCACTGACTATTAACCTCTGTCTTCTGTGGTTATGAATTCAACCAACCAATTCACTATTGATCCCATGCATGCTAATCTTCTGATGAGCTTCCCATGAGGGACTCTGTCAACACTTTACTAAAATCCGTTATAGATGACATCCATAGCTCTACCTTCATCAATCACCCTTAGAACATATAACATAGAAAACCTACAGCATGATACAGGCACTTTGGCCAACAAAGTTGTGCCAAACACGTCCCTACCTTAGAAATTACTAAGCTTACCCATTGCCCTCTATTTTACTAAGCTCCATGTAGCTATCTAAAAGCCTCTTAAAAGACCTTATCGTATCCACCTCCACCACTGTTGCTGGCAGCCCATTCCATGTACTCACCGCACTCTGAGTAAAAAAACTTACCCCTGATATCTACCCTGGACCTGCTCCCCAGCACCTTAAACCTGTGTCCTCTTGTGGCAACCATTTCAGCCCTGAGAAAAAGCCTCTGACTATCCACATGATCAATGCCTCTCATCATTTTGTACTCCTCTATCAGGTCATCTCTCATCCTCCATCACTCCAAGGAGAAAAGGCCAAGTTCACTCAATCTATTCTCATAAGGCATGCTCCCCAATCCAGGCAACATCCTTGTAAATCTCCTCTGCACCCTTTGTATGGTTTCCACATCCTTCCTGTAGTGAGGCAACCAGAACTGAGCACAGTACTCCAAGTGGGGTCTGACCAAGGTCCTACATAGCAGCAACATTACCTCTCGGCTTCTAAATTCAATTCCACGATTGATGAAGGCCAATACACTATACGCCTTCTTAACCACAGAGCCAACCTGCGCAGCTGCTTTGAGTGTCCTGTGGACTTGGACCCCAAGATCCCTCTGATCCTCCACACTGCCAAGAGTCTTACCATTAATACTATATTCTGCCATCATATTTGACCTACCAAAATGAACCACTTCACGCTTATCTGGGTTGAACTTCATCTGCCACTTCTCATCCCAGTTTTGCATCCTATCAATGTACCGCTGTAACCTCTGACAGCCCTCCACAATATCCACAACACCTCCAACCTTTCTGTCATCAGCAAACTTACTAACCCATTCCTCAACTTCCTCATCCAGGTCATTTATAAAAATCACAAAGAGTAAGGGTCCCAGAGCAGATTCATGAGTCACACCACTGGTCACTGGCCTCCATGCAGAATATGACCCGTCTACAACCACTCTTTGCCTTCTGTGGGCAAGCCAGTTCTGGATCCACAAAGCAATGTCCCCTTGGATCCCATGCCTCCTTACTTTCTCAATACGCCTTGCATGGAGTACCTTATCAAATGCCTTGCTGAAATCCATATACACTACATCTACTGCTCTACATTCATCAATGTGTTTAGTCACATCCTCAAAAAATTCAATCAGGCTCGTAAGGCATGACCTGCCCTTGACAAAGCCATGCTGACTACTCCTAATCATATTATACCTCTCCAAATATTCATAACTCCTGCCTCTCAGGATCTTCTCCATCAACTTACCAACCACTGAAGTAAGACTTACTGGTCTATAATTTTCTGGGCTATCTCTACTCCCTTTTTTGAATAAAGGAGCAACATCCGCAACCCTCTAATCCTCCAGAACCTCTCCCGTTCCCATTGATGATGCAAAGATCATTGCCAGAGGCTCGGGGATCTCCTCCCTCACCTCCCACAGTAGACTGGGGTACATTTTGTCTGGTCCCAATGACATCCAACTTGATGCTTTCCAAAAGCTCCAGCACATCCACTTTCTCAATATCTACATGCTCAAGTTTTTCAGTCAGCTGCAAGTCATCACTACAATCACTAAGATCCTTTTCCATAGTGAATACTGAAGTAAAACCTTAATCAAGTTAGTAAGACATGACTTGTCCTGCACAAATCCAAGCAACACACACAAAATGCTGGAGAAACTCAGCAGGCCAGGCAGCATCTATGGAAAAAAGTACAGTTGAGGTCTCAGGCCAAAACCCTTTAGCAGGACTGGAGCAAAAAAAACTGATAAGTAGATTGAAAAGGTGGGGAGAAGGGAGAGAGAGAAACACAAGGTGATAGGTGAAACCTGGAGGGGGAGGGATGAAGTAAAGAGCGGGGAAGTTGATGATGAAAGAGACAGAAGTCCTTGGAAGAAAGAAAAAGGGGGATGGAGCACCAGAGGGAGGCAATTGGTGGGAAAGGAGATGAGGTTGAGGGAGGGAAAAGGTGGTGGGAAATGGAGAAGAGACGGGGAGACATTACTGGAAGTCTGAGAAATCAATGTTCATGCCATCAGTCGGAGGCTACCCAGACGGAATATAAGGTCTTGTTCCTCCAACCTAAGTGTGGCCTCATCATGGCGGTGGAGCAGGCCATGGATTGAAATATCAGAATGAGAATGGGACATGGAATTAAAATAGGTGGCCACAGGGAGATTCCACTTCTTCTAGTGGATGGAGCATAGATGCTTGGTGAAGCGGTTTCCCAATGTACGTCGGGTCTCACCTATAAGCCATGCTGGCCTGTCCTAATTAGGCCAGGGTTTTCCAAACACTCATAAGTCCTATCCCTAAGAATTCTCTCTAGTAACTTCCCTACCACTGACGTGAGACTCACCGTTCTATAATTTCCAGGGTTGTCCTTGGTTTTTTTCTTAAATAATAGAATGACATTGGCTTCTTTCCAGTCCTCTGGGACCTCACCTGTGGCTAGAGTGGACACAAGTATTGGTCAAGGTCCCAGCAATCTTTTCACTTGCCTCTCTGAAACCTGGGGTATATCCCAACAGGCCCTGGGAACTTATCCACCTCAATGCCCTTTAAGATACGAAACTCCATCTCCTCCTTTACCTCAAAATGCCCCAGCACTAATCTCCTTATCCTCCACATTATTCTCCTTGTAAATACTGATACTAATGTAGGACCACTACCATATCCTCTGCCTCCAAGCATGTATTCCCCTCTTTAACCTCGAGTAGTCCTTGATACTACTTGCCAAGGACTCTTCATGGCCTTCTGGCTTTCCTAATTCCCTTCTTGAGTTCTTTTCTGGCTTCTTTGTAAATCTTCTATTTGAGTTTAGCTTCCTAAATATAGCATGCATTTTATTTTTCTTCTTGACTAAATTCACCAATTTGTTCAACAACTGAAGTTCCCTAATCTTGCCTTTGCTGGTATTGGAGAGAAGTGTGGGGATGGGTTGCTAATTGAATCCTGGGTGGGTCACGAGTTCTGTAAGTTTTATTGGAGCCAGGCTGATCCAGGCAGATGGTAATTGTTCCATCATACTCCCGACTTGTGCTTCATTAATGGTGGAGCATTTGCTGTGGGCCATCAGCTTCTGCCCCTCTCCTGTAGCTGGATACATTTGCAGCTGGTCCTGTTCATCTGTTCAATGCTGAGGCTCATGACCTGGTGATGGTAAAATCACTGTATGTGCATAGAAGGTGATTACTTATTTTCTCCCTATTGGACGAAGTCAAGGCATTTCTATCCAATGAATGTCATGTGCAAGCTAACAGCCATTGCCTGGGAGCTGTCCATCATGGCCTGAGGGGATGTGTAAGGGGGTGACCATTGTTCAGTCACCAGTGAACATTCCCAACTCTGAGCTGATAAGGGGAGGACAGTCAGTGGGGAAGCAGCAGAAGGTGGCTGGAGGAACTGCCACCAAGATATCTTGGGGTGGGGCTGATCAACCACAGAAGAACAAGTACCAAGGTTGTGGCATTCATCCCAATCCAGAATGGACTTTGGGACCAGGCAATGGGCTGCTTGGAGCTCTGGAGACATGTCCTTCAGGCTGCGAAAGTGGGGATGGCTGGGGCCTGACGTACGGTGAATTGTGACAGATCAGATGCTAAACAGTAGGGAAAAAGCCATTAAACTTGGAGCTTAGGCAGCAATGAAGGAGGCAGCACATAGAGAATACCTAGCTTGTATAATAGTTGGGGCAAGGAAGATCACAGCAGGAGGTCATGGTGCAACTTTATAAAAGGTTAGTTGCAATCTAGCTTGAGTACTGGTGTAGTTCTGGTCACCATACCAGAGGAGGGAGGTGACTGCATTGGAGAGGGCAGAGAGGAGATTCACCAGTTTGTTGCCAGGGATGAAGCACTGAGATTGTATGGACTTGAGCCTGTTTTCTTAGTGGAGGAGGCTGAGTGGTGGTGGGGTGGGGGGGATTGATTGGTTTGTATTTTGAACACAGTCCTTTGGATGTGGTGAAGCAGAAACATTTCAGAACTATCTGTTCAAAGACTCGAATCCTCAAGGCAGAGAAGATTCTGGACCCAAGGCTGGTCACTGGGATTGTCTAGATGGGTAAATGGTTGTCATGGACACAGTGAGCCAAAGGGACTGTTTATGTGCTGTGTAACTCTATGACACATGTGGTGGAGCAGCGTCAAAGAGGCAGATGTGTTTATGTTTTTACACATGGGTGTGGGTTCTGGAAAGGTCCAATCTTTAAAACTTTATTCAAATACCATTGCAAATGTCCAGTGTTAACTAAAAAGCATGTTTCCTGTTTCTAGGGAATGATGCTGTGATCACCAGTGGATGGTCAAAAGTGTGCACACTAAGGGCAGGTCTGGGTACACATCCACCGAGACCAGTATATGTAGGTGGGCTGTGGATGTACAGAAACTCTCTGAGGCACGTCTGATATTCCTGCCCCAGTCTGTTTGTGAAAAGTAGGTTCAATACATTCAAACTTCTCCGAGGATCATAACCTTGTCATGGTGGTGAGGCTTGTGAGTTCCTGAGATCCTGAGAACAATGCTGTCTGCAGCTTAATTCCTGGGAGGATCACCCATGGCAATAAAGTGAAGGGGGATGGTCCAGACAAACAGCGATCCAACCAAGACCTCAGCAGTGGAGCTGGCGGAAGATGATGACACATCTCAACAGCACCGAAGATTGCAGCAGTGTAGGGTCCACAGTCATCTTGCATTCCATGCCAATGGACCCTAAGCCCAATCTGTCAAGGAGCATGTGATGGCTGCTCTTACATCAGCCTCCCACTTGAACAAAGTCATGCACAGGCATTCTCCATGAAGGGAATAATCCCTCAGAAAAGGGGTTCTTGAACTTTTTATGCCATGGACCCCTACCATTGACCAAGGGGTCCATGGAGGTCAGGTTGGGAACCCTGCCATAGAACATCATTCTCATCTTTTTTTTTAATTATTAGTTTTTTAATACATTTTCTACTTCGCTACAGATAAAAAAAACCCAAATCAAAATGAAGAACATTAATACAGTGCAAAAATAAACATACAATAACAATATAATACAAAAAAAGATAATTGAGAAAGCACCCAAATTGAAGACATGTAAAATTAGTATCCTCCCCAAACCCCGCAACAAAAAAAGAACTCCAGACCAACCACAACACAATATAGAGAATATAAATCAGGACAATCAAACCCCCAAAACTGTAAATACACTTAGCAACAGAAGATATTAATGCCTACTACCAAAAAAAAAAGGAGCTGAAAGCAAGGGGCCGGGAAAAAAACCTTAGTTAAGAGGAAGGCTATGAAAGTACTCAATAAAAGATCCCCAGACCTTATGGAACTTTATATCCGAATTAAGAAATGAATAATGAATTTTTTCAAGGTCTAAGCAGGCCATAATATCGTTAAGCCATTGAGCATGCGTGGGCGGGGCAATATCTCTCCATCTAAGGAGGATTAAATGTCTAGCCAGGAGAGAAGCAAAAGATAGTATTTGACACTTAGTCGAACTCAGACGTAAATCTGTCTCACCCAAAAAACCGAACGAAGCAATTAAAGGGTTAGGTTCTAGGTGGTGATTTAGAATATACAATAATGTTATGAAGACATCTTTCCAAAATTTCTCCAAGCTAGGACAAAACCAGTACATATGAATGAGAGAGGCCTCGCCCCTTTTTCATTTATCACAAAGCGGACTAATATTAGGGTAAAATCGAGATAGTTTAGATTTAGACATATGGGCTCTATGAACAATCTTAAACTGTAAAAGGCAATGGCGAGCACAAAGAGAGGTTGAATTAACCAATTTGAGAATCGAGTACCAAGTCTCATCAGATAAGGAGGTATTTAAATCATGCTCCCAAGCCATTTTAATTTTATCCACAGAGGCACGTCGTAAGGCTGCTAATTTATCACAAATAAATGATAAAAACCTTTACCTAGTGGATTAATAGAAAGAAATAAATCCATAACATTTTCTCAGGCATTTCAGGGAAGTTAGGCATTAAAGGATTAATAAAGTGTCTAATTTGGAGATATCTAAAAAATGAGCATTGGACAGATTGAACTTAGCAGAGAGCTGTTGAAAAGATGTGAAGCGATTATCAATAAAAAGATCTTTAAAATGTCTAATGCCCTTCCTATACCAATCATGGAATGCTGAATCATACATAATAGGTTAAAAAAAGGTGATTATGTAAGAAAGGGCTAGAAAAGGAAAAACCATGGAAACCATAAAATTTCCTAAACTGAGCCCATATACCCAAAGTGTGTCTAACAAGAGGATTAGCTATTAATCTGAACAAACTACTAGGGAGTACAGAGCCAAGAAGTGCAGAAATAGATAAATTTTTAGTGGAACTCAACTCCATTGCCACCCAATTAGGGCACTCGGGTTGGCCATGGAAAAAAGACCAAAAGGTAGCACAACGTATATTGGCTGCCCAATAATATAAACGAAAGTTAGGTAAAGCCATGCCACCCTCTTTTTTAGATTTTTGGAGATAAACTTTTTTAATTTTAGAGCGCTTATTCTTCCACAGATATGACAAAATAATAGAGTCTAAGGAATCAAAAAAAGATTTAGGAATAAAAATTGGGATTGATTGAAATAAATATAAAAGTTTAGGGAGAACATACATTTTAACAACATTAATACGACCTACCAAAGACATAGATAGAGGTGACCATTGTAACAGACTCTGTTTTATAGTATATGAAAGATTGGCAAAATTTTCACAAAAAAGATCTTTAAACTTCCTTGTGACTGTAATCCCAAGATAAGTAAATTGATTATGAACTACTTTAAAAGGGAGATCATGGAACATTAATTCTTGTGCTTCTTTATTAATTGGGAAAAGTTCACTCTTATGTAAATTAAGTTTATAGCCAGAGATCTGGCTAAACTGATCAAGAAGTGAAAACATTGGAGGTAAGGATATAGATGAGTTTGAAAGAAAAAGTAATAAGCCATCAGCATAAAGAGAAACTTTATGCTCAACACCCCCTCTCCAAATCCCGGTCAATTCAGGACAATTTCAAAATGCTATCACCAAAGGTTCTATAGCCAAATCAAAGAGAAAGGGACTTGAAGGGCATCCCTGACGGGTGCCACGTTTGAGGTTAAATAACTGGGATTTCTGAAAATTAGTCAAAACAGAGACAGTAGGACACAGATACGGCAATTTGATCCAAGAGATAAAACTTTGACCGAGGTCAAACTTTTCTAAAACTGCAAAAAGGTAGTTCCACTCTATGCGATCAAATGCTTTCTCCGCATCGAGGGAAATAAAACATTCAGGGGTCCCAGTTGGAGGTGAATATAAAATGTTAAATAAATGCCGAATGTTAAAAAAAAAAGGAAGACGGTTTTTAATAAAACCAGTTTGATCCTCAGAAATAATAGAGGGAATAACAGTTTCTAATCTATAAGCCAAAACTTTGGCCAAGATTTTAACATCAACATTAAGCAAAAAAATCGGCCTAAACGAGGAACACTCTGTTGGGTCTTTACCCTTTTTTAATAAAAGAATAATAGAAGCCTCATTAAAAGAGGGTGGCAATTTACTGTAATTAAACGAATCAGATAATACTGAGAATAACTGAGGAGAAAGAAGTGAAGAGAATGATTTATAAAATTCTACGGGGAACCCATCAGGTCCAGGAGATTTCCCTGAAGACAATGCAGAAATTGCAAAAGATATTTCTTCTGATGATTTAGGCGCATTAAGTTTAGCTTTAAAATCAGATGAAAGCGAAGGAATATTCAGATTATTTAAAAAATGATCAACAGAGATATTCTCATTCAGAGATTCAGAGGAATAAAGTTGAGAATAAAAATTTTTAAATGCATCATTGATTTCTAAGTGATCCGACGTAAAGTCTCCATTCTCCTTCCGGATCTTTGTAATATGTTGTTTGGTTTTGGAATGCCTCAGCTGATTGGCTAGAAATTTACCAGATTTGTCACCATGAATATAAAAGCGACTCTTACTTTCAAGAAGTTGGCTTTCGACAGGTTGAGTAGACAGAAGATTAAATTTAGTTTGAAGTTCTACATGCTTCTTGTATAATTCAGGATTCTTAGTTTGAGCATACAGTTGATCCAATTCTTTAATCTGATTAATGAGGTCTAATCGATCTGCACAGGACTTTCTATTAAGATTTGCTGTATAGGAGATTATTTGACCCCTCAAATATGCTTTCATGGCATCCCAGACAATCTGGGATGACATTTCAGATGATGTATTGGTGTTAAAATAAAAGGTTATCTGATCCTTAATAAATTTTAGAAAATCATCATCCGATAATAAAGTCGAGTCAAACCGCCAGTGTTTATTCCTCTGAGGGAGACCAGGAAAATTTAAAGAGAGAGTAATTGGGGCATGGTCAGAAATCAATATACTCTGATAATCACAAGAATAGACAAATGGAATAAGTTGATTATCATCATTCTCATCTTGAGTGATCGCACTACTACAACTATGGGATGTATTTAGGTGCACTTGTATGAAGGTAGATTCAGGAGGGCAGACAGACATGGGACACATGTTTACAGATATATATACTTTTATGAAAGTAAATACAGGAAATTGGAAATCGTGATTAGATTTGTGACAATAAACTCTCTGAATGATAACACAATGTGGAGAGAGAAAGCTCTCATAGTTAGAGGAAATGGTGTAAACTTTGGGATGTTTTATGATGTGGTGAATTGCTGTTCCATTCTGGGAACCAAGGCAACACGCTGTAATATTTACTGAGGCTTAATTGCCCTGAGCAATCGCAAGTAAGCTTGGGAAACATGACAGGGGCTTTTAGGATGGACGGATCTGCTGTGGTTTACACAGAGCAGCTGTGATCTTATTGCCTTGGGACCGAGAGTTATTGTAAGTGACCAAACAGTTAGTTCCAGTGAAGGAAGAAGTCAGGTGTTGTTGGGCTAACTAACCCGTGGCATCATCAGAGCAGTGAAGGTAAGTGCTGTCAAAACATTCTGGAACAAGAAACTCAGCAGGAATTTCTCTTCTTCCAAATAACTATGGAATTTTACTTGTTGTCTATATTGATGAACTCGATGATGATGTAGTAAACTGGATCAGCAAGTATGTGGATGACACTAAGATTAGGGGCGTGTGGACTTTGAGGAAGGTTGTCGAAGCTTGCAGTGGGATCTGGACCAGTTGGAAAGAGTGGCAGATAGTATTTAATGCAGACAAGTGTGAGGTGTTGTTGTTTGGCAGGAAAACCCTGGGTAGGATTTACACAATGAGCAGTAGGGCACTGAGGAGTGTGTTAGAAGAAAGTGATCTGGGAATATTGATCCATAATTCCTTGGAAGTGGTGTTACAGGGGGAAAGGTTTGTAAAGAGAGCTTTTGGGGATGACCGCCTACCTTTTGATCACTGCCAGAGAATGAATATGTGAGCGGCTATTGCTGTGTGGCTCGCGAGTAGGCCTCTGCACTTGTGTGGTATCTCTCTCTCTATGATGTCGGTGATGTCAGAGGATGTTCTCAGTTTATGGATTGGATGATTGCGTTTATAGACTGGACGTTTTCAGACTTATGGTTTGATATTCCGTGTTATTTGCCTGCTTTTTTTCATTTTGTTGTGTGATTGGAGGGGGCTGGCTACTGCACCAATAGGGAAGGTGCTTTGGTTGTGAGGGGGCTGGCTCCCATCCCATCGGGAGGCTTGGGAATGCAGAGGGCTTTTGGCTCCACTAACACCCGGTCAGCCGTAATTGCTTATTGGATCCAAGGCCTCTCGGGAGAGGGTCCCACACAATGAGTGCCATCTTGCAGTGCCACCATATCGTTCCGTGACGCACCGAGGTGCTTCTTGTACAGGCTACTCCGCACACATTTCACTTCCTCACCTTCGTCTGGCACCAGACACACCATGGCAGTCTGTTTTACCATCTGCTAGCAGGGGAGGCCCCCCATGTAAATCTCTTTATGCAGGGGTCCTTCCCCTGTACATTGGGGATCTGGGGTGGAAGGTGTCGCATCGGACAGTACTGCACAACAGGTTTTGAGCAGGTTCACTGACACCCCGTCCACCTGTCCATTCTATGGCCAGGAGGAGTCATGCTTATATGGAGTGTGAGAGGTTGCAAACCCTGTTTTAGTATCAGGGGCTTCCGGTCTGGTACTGGTTACACATCAGCCTTGTGCTCCTTATATACAGTATGGGCACCCAGTACAGAAATGGGCTGCTCGTGAGGAAATTCTGCTGGAGTGTTGTTGGGCCATTCACAAGTTGAGACAGCAGGCAGTCAAGGGCTCTGGCTTTCTTCTGAGAGTACGTTTGTGCCCAGGTGTCCTTGGAGAGGGAGCATGCAATCACGATGGATAGGTACGATGGGGGTTTTCGGGAGTGATGGGCCCCCCAGGAAATTGACTGTTTTATAGAAAGTAATAATCATATTTTAATTTGAGTTTGTTTGCTGTCTTGTAAATACAGTATTTGATGTTTGTATTTTGTGTAGTTTTGTGAATAAACACAGAAACATTGAAAACCTACAGCACAATACAGGTCCTTTGGCCCACAAAGCTGTGCTGAACATGTTCTTACCTGAGAAATTCCCTAGGTTTACCCATACCCCTCTATTTTTCTAAGCTCCATATACCTATCCAGGACTCTCTTAAAAGACCCTATCATAACTGCCACTGTTACCGGTAGCCCATTCCACGCACTCCACTCTGTGTAAAAAGCTTACCCCTCACATCTCCTCTGTACCTATTTCCAAGCACCTTAAAATTGTGCCCTCTTGTGCTAGCCATTTCAGTCCTAGGAAAAAGCCTCTGATCATCCACACGATCAATGCCTCTCATCATCTTCTACACCTCTTTCAGGTCACCTCTCATCCCCCGTCTCTCCAAGGAGAAAAGGCCAAGTTCTCTCAACCTATTCTCATAAGACATTCTCCCAATCCAGGCAACATCCTTGTAAATCTCCTCTGCACCCTTTCTATGGTTTCCACATCCTTCCTGTAGTGAGGCGATTAGAACTGAGCACGGTACTCCAAGTGGGGTCTGACCAGGGTCCTATATAGCTGCAACATTACCTCTTGGCTCCTAAACTCAATCCCATGGTTGATGAAGTTTTGAAAAACTTTTGTAGTTTTGAAAAACAGGGGCGGTATGAAGGGAGTGATGGCTCAAGAGGCTTCCAGACCCCTGAGGGAATAATGTTTCACTCTGACATTGGACTCTGACTTTCAGGAGGATTTTCTGTGAAGAACGGAAATGTTAAATGCACCCTACTCATCGCAGTGGCCCCTGTTCCTTGGAACTCTCATCTCAGTCCACTTACACGTGACAGGTAACAATCAGTTTATTAAGGGAACCAGGGAGTTCCTCCGGGTTTGAATGCAAGGCATTTTGCTGTCATGCCTATGTGCTAATGCTCTACATCTGGACCAGAGGTCCATGAGATTCTCTGATCTTCCATCCCAGAGTGCAATGTGATATCACTTCCAGTGAGATGTATTACAGTAGAGTGCAGCGAATGGCTCCATTACACAATGCACTGGCTAATATCTGTCCTATACTGGTGGAAGTCTCCCTCCACTGACAGTGTGGCCACTCTGGCTGAGAGGACTCTACCAGCAATATGCCTCTCCACTGGCAGTGCAATCTCTCTCTCTCCCCATCCACCTGTGCCCTCCCTGTTTGTCCCTGCTGAAGATCTGCCATCCAGGCTCCCTTAGTGCCAGAGGCTTAGATAGGACAGAATTTGTTTGGTGCGTCCAGCAGGGTTTCTCATAGATGGTCCAACCAGGGATGGAACCACACAACCACACACTGAGGGACGACACCTGGCTAGGTGATTGGAGTTTCAGTGGGAGGAAATTTTGGGAGCAGTGTTCATAATTCTGCAGGTTCCCTTTTGGAAAAGGACAATCCTGGACATTGAGGTAAATGTTAAATTGGAGGAGGATAACAACATCAGTATCAGGCAGGAGTGATGAGAGTGAACTGGGAACAGGAGTCAGGAGACAGGGAATGGGAGTGAAGAGACTGAACAGGAGTCAGGAGACAGGGAATGGGAGTGAAGAGACTGAACAGGAGTCAGGAGACAGGGAATGGGAGTGGGGAGACTGGGAAGAGGAGTCAGAGTAGATAGGAAGTAGGAGTGGGGAGACTGGGATCAGAAGAGAGGAGAGTAGACTTGGGAACAGCACTGAGGGGACTGGGAACAACAGTGAAGAGTCTGGAAACAAAATGGGGAGAGTAGACTGGGAACAGGAATGAAGAGATGAGACTGCAAACAGGAGTGAGGTGAGCAAAGTGGGAACTAGAATGCAGAGAGTAGACTGGCAATAGGAGTGAGGAGACTGAGAACAGGTGATAGGAGAGTAGATAGGGAATGGGAATGAGGAAAATGGGACCAGGAGAGAGTTGACTGGGAACTGGAGTAGGGAGAGTAGACCGTGAATAGGAGTGGGGAGACTGAGAACAGGTGATAGGAGAGTAGATAGGGAATGGGAATGAGGAAAATGGGACCAGGAGAGAGTTGACTGGGAACTGGAGTAGGGAGAGTAGACTGGCAATAGGAGTGGGGAGACTGAGAACAGGTGATAGGAGAGTAGATAGGGAATGGGAATGAGGAAAATGGGACCAGGAGAGAGTTGACTGGGAACTGGAGTAGGGAGAGTAGACCGTGAATAGGAGTGAGGAGACTGGAAACAGAATGAGGATTGTCAACTGGGAACAGGAGTGTGGGGAATAAACTGGAGTCCATAAGATCATAAGACATAGGAGCAAAATTAGGCCATTCAGCCCATAGAGTCTGCTCCGCCATTCCATCATGCTGATCCCTGATCCCACCCATATTGATCCCACCCAGATTCCTGCCATATTGTGTGATGCCCAGGTTGATCAGGAAATGGTGCCATAGGCACACAGCATTAGATTGGCAACAGGTCAGGCACACGGTGTCAGACAGGCAGTAACATGGCATTAGATCGGCAGCATCATGGATACAGGGCATCAGGTAAACAGTGTAGCTGACACAGCACATCAGATCGGCAGCATCTCAGACAAATGGTGTCTGATACACAGTGTCACAGACACACGGTATCCAATGGACAGTGTCACAAACACACAGTATCAGACAGGCAGGGTTTCATATACACGGCATCAGACAGGCAGTGTCACAGACACACGGCATCTGACAGGCAGTGTCACAGACACACGGCATCTGACAGGCAGTGTCACAGACACACGGCATCAGACAGACAGTGTCACAGACACACGGCATCAGAGAGACAGTGTCACAGACACATGGCATCAGACAGGCAGTGTCACAGACACACGGTATCCAATGGACAGTGTCACAGACACACGGCATCTGACAGGCAGTGTCACAGACACACGGCATCAGACAGGCAGTGTCACAGACACACGGCATCAGAGAGACAGTGTCACAGACACATGGCATCAGACAGGCAGTGTCACAGACACACGGTATCCAATGGACAGTGTCACAGACACACGGCATCTGACAGGCAGTGTCACAGACACACGGCATCAGACAGGCAGTGTCACAGACACACTGCATCTGACAGGCAGTGTCACAGACACACGGTATCCAATGGACAGTGTCACAAACACACAGTATCAGACAGGCAGGGTTTCATATACACGGCATCAGACAGGCAGTGTCACAGACACATGGCATCAGACAGGCAGTGTCACAGACACACGGCATCAGAGAGACAGTGTCACAGACACACGGCATCTGACAGGCAGTGTCACAGACACACGGCATCAGAGAGACAGTGTCACAGACACACGGCATCTGACAGGCAGTGTCACAGACACACGGCATCAGAGAGACAGTGTCACAGACACATGGCATCAGACAGGCAGTGTCACAGACACACGGCATCTGACAGGCAGTGTCACAGACACACGGCATCTGACAGGCAGTGTCACAGACACACGGTATCCAATGGACAGTGTCACAAACACACAGTATCAGAGAGACAGTGTCACAGACACACGGCATCAGACAGGCAGTGTCACAGACACACGGCATCAGAGAGACAGTGTCACAGACACACGGCATCAGACAGGCAGTGTCACAGACACACGGCATCAGAGAGACAGTGTCACAGACACATGGCATCAGACAGGCAGTGTCACAGACACACGGCATCAGAGAGACAGTGTCACAGACACACGGCATCTGACAGGCAGTGTCACAGACACACGGCATCTGACAGGCAGTTGCACAGACACACGGCATCAGACAGGCAGTGTCACAGACACACGGTATCCAATGGACAGTGTCACAGACACATGGCATCAGACAGGCAGTGTCACAGACACACGGCATCTGACAGGCAGTGTCACAGACACACGGCATCTGACAGGCAGTGTCACAGACACACGGTATCCAATGGACAGTGTCACAAACACACAGTATCAGAGAGACAGTGTCACAGACACACGGCATCAGACAGGCAGTGTCACAGACACACGGCATCAGAGAGACAGTGTCACAGACACACGGCATCAGACAGGCAGTGTCACAGACACACGGCATCAGAGAGACAGTGTCACAGACACATGGCATCAGACAGGCAGTGTCACAGACACACGGCATCAGAGAGACAGTGTCACAGACACATGGCATCAGACAGGCAGTGTCACAGACACACGGCATCAGAGAGACAGTGTCACAGACACACGGCATCTGACAGGCAGTGTCACAGACACACGGCATCTGACAGGCAGTTGCACAGACACACGGCATCTGACAGGCAGTGTCACAGACACACGGCATCTGACAGGCAGTGTCACAGACACACGGTATCCAATGGACAGTGTCACAAACACACAGTATCAGAGAGACAGTGTCACAGACACACGGCATCAGACAGGCAGTGTCACAGACACACGGTATCCAATGGACAGTGTCACAAACACACAGTATCAGAGAGACAGTGTCACAGACACACGGCATCAGACAGGCAGTGTCACAGACACATGGCATCAGACTGACAGTGTCACAGACACACGGCATCAGAGAGACAGTGTCACAGACACACGGCATCTGACAGGCAGTGTCACAGACACACGGCATCAGAGAGACAGTGTCACAGACACACGGTATCTGACAGGCAGTGTCACAGACACACGGTGTCACAGACACACGGCGTCTGACTGACAGTGTCACAGACACACGGCATCAGAGAGACAGTGTCACAGACACACGGCATCTGACAGGCAGTGTCACAGACACACGGTGTCACAGACACACGGCATCAGAGAGACAGTGTCACAGACACACGGCATCTGACAGGCAGTGTCACAGACACACGGCATCAGAGAGACAGTGTCACAGACACACGGTGTCACAGACACACGGCATCAGAGAGACAGTGTCACAGACACACGGCATCTGACAGGCAGTGTCACAGACACACGGCATCAGAGAGACAGTGTCACAGACACACGGCATCTGACAGGCAGTGTCACAGACACACGGCATCTGACAGGCAGGGTCTCATACACACGGCATCAGAGAGACAGTGTCACAGACACATGGCAACTGACAGGCAGGGTCTCATACACACAGCATCAGAGAGACAGTGTCACAGACACATGGCGTCTGACTGACAGTGTCACAGACACACGGCATCAGAGAGACAGTGTCACAGACACACGGCATCTGACAGGCAGTGTCACAGACACACGGTGTCACAGACACACGGCGTCTGACTGACAGTGTCACAGACACACGGCATCTGACAGGCAGTGTCACAGACACACGGCATCTGACAGGCAGGGTCTCATACACACGACATCAGACTGACAGCATCACAGACACATGGTTATCCGATATGCAGCTGTACAGAGACAAGTCATTACATAGGTAATATCACAATGTCTGATACGCAGCGTCTGAATCACATAGTGTCAGACTGGTAGTGTCAGAAGCAGATGGCAGATAGGCAGACTCACAGACACCCGTGATCCGATAGGCTGTGGCACAAACTCACGGTGTCTGGTAAGCAGCGTCTGAGAAACATGGCATCAGAAATGCATTATCACAGACACATGGCATCACAGAGATAGTGTCAGAGACACATGGTGCCAGACTGACAGTGTCACAGACACACGGTATCAGACTGACAGTGTCAGTTTTCAATCTTTTTATTGATTTCCAGTAAAAAAATACACAAATGAGAGGAGAAGTTCAGCAAACAGATAATGCAAAGACATATAAACAGCAATAAAGAAAAGTATATATTGTCAAAATCAAATAAGTATAATGTTACGATGTTATATATGTATATATACAGTATAATAAAAAAAGCCACAACTCCTCTTAACAGATTGTAAAAAAAAGATTGGAAAATTTTATTTATATAAGGGGAAAAAACACCGCTAAACTAAATAAGAGCAAAAAAAAAGAGAGAAAAAAAAAGAAAAGAGAAGAAAAGAAAGATTGGGCAGTCCATTTGAGAAAACATTTTTAAAAAAAGGAAAAAGAAAGAACATCCTTCCAGTCACCTCTGAACCTTCATGGATAAGGATTTTCCCCAAAGAGAATAAAGAAAAATAAAGTAAATCATATGAAAATATTGAATAAAGGGTCGCCAAACTTGCTCAAAATTAAAAGATGTATCAAAGGTCCGGCTTCTAATTTTCTCCAAGCTTAAACATGAGGAGAGCCAATAGAAAACAGTAGGCAGATTAGATTCTTTCCAGTATAACAAGATAGCTCTCCTAGCCATTAAAGTTGAAAAGACTATCACATGTTGAGCGGAAGCAGATACTCTACCTACTTCCTCTGGGATAATCCCAAAAATTGCCGTAAGTGAATTGGGTTGAACATCCAGATCTATAACTTTAGATATTATTCTCTCCAAAAATTGTTTAAACTTACACAGGACCAAAACATATCAGTTAGAGTAGCCACCTCTATGTTACATCTGTCACAAATAGGACTTATATTAGGAAATATATGTGCCAATTTATCTTTAGACATATGGGCCTTATGTACTATCTTAAACTGAATTAAGGAATGGTGTGCACAGATAAATGAATTATTAACTAGATAATAAATTTTATTCCATTGATCATCTGAAAGTGAATGTTGAAGTTCTGTTTCCCAAGTGCGTTGAACCTTATCGTTAGGCGACATGCGAGCATTCATTAACTGTTTATAAATGATAGCTAAAAAATCATTTTTGAAATAGTTTGAGCTGAAAAATAACATAGGCCAAATTTGAGGAATAGGCCAAAGGATAACTCGGTAAAAAATAACGTAAAAAATTCCTAACCTGTAAATATCTAAAAAGATGTGTGTTAGAGATATCATATTCATCCATTAACTGGGAAAAAGACATTAAACAATCCTGTAAGAACAAATCTAAAAAAGTTTTTATTCCCTTAGTTTTCCATATTAAAAAAGCCTTATCCAGAATTGATGGTTTAAAAAAATTAGAATAAATATCACTAGAAAGTAAAAAATTATTTAATTCAAGAAATCTACGAAACTGAAACAAAATTTTTAAAGTATGTTCAACGATAGGGTTGAGAGTTTGTCTACTTATCCTGGAGAACAAAAAATGAAGGGGAGCTCCTAATAAAGAAGCTAAAGAAAACCCTGTTGCCGAATTGTCCTCCAAATGTAACCATGGAGGGCGATCCTGGTTATCTGTATTATAAATCCAAAAAGTAATATAATGAATATTAATTGCCCAACAATAAAATCTAAAATTTGGTAGGGCCAGTCCTCCATCTTTTTTGATTTTAGCAATAAAAGTTTGTTCACTCTAGAGCTTTTGTTATTCCAAACATAAGACAAAATCATAGAATCTATTTTATCAAAAAATGTTTTTGGAACAAAAGAGGGAATTGCTTGAAATATATATAGAAATTTCAGTAAAATAACCATTTTTATAGCATTAATTTGACCTATCAATGACATCGACATAAGTGACCATTTAGAAAGCGCTTGGTGAGTATATTCAATTAGAGGTGGAAAAATTATATTTATATAGGTCTTTAAAATTTTTAGTAATTTTGATACCAAGGTAAGTAAAATAATTTTTAGCAATATTAAAAGGTATTTGGTCATAATAATCAGAATATTTATTAATAGGAAACAACTCACTTTTATGTAAATTAAGTTTATATCCAGAGAAGCTACTAAATTCCGTAAACATAGATAGCATAAAAGGAATAGATTTCCTTGGGTTTGAAATGTAAATGAATAAATCATCTGCATACAACAAAACCTTATGTAATTTATCCCCTCTCTTAATGCCCTGCATGGAATTAGAATCCCTAAGGGCAATAGCAAGTGGTTTTAAAACCAAATTAAATAATAAAGAACTAAGAGGACATCCCTGACGGGTACTTCTATACAATCTAAAATAAGGAGACTTTTGATTATTAGTTATAACCGCAGCCACCGGGGTATGGTAAATCAATTTAATCCAGGAAATAAATCCCGGACCAAAATTAAACCTCTTCAGAACCTGAAATAAATAAGGCTTTCTCTGCATCCAGAGATACAATACATTCAAATTCTTTAACTGAGGGGGAATAAATGATATTTAACAATCTCTGAATATTAAAATGTGAGTACCTATTTTTAATAAATCCTGTTTGATCATTTGAGATAACATTAGGTAAAATATTCTCAAGTCTATTAGCTAGAATCTTGGAGAGAATTTTAAAATCTACATTCAATAAAGAAATAGGTCTATAAGATGCACGCCAGTGGGTATTTTCCTTTTTTAAGAATCAATGAAATTAATGCCCCATAAAAAGTTTTGGGAAGGTTCCCGGAAGATATAGAATCGGTAAATGTTTGATGAAGATGTGGCATAAGCATTTCATGAAAAGTCTTGTAAAATTCTACCGTGTAACCATCAGGTCCCGGAGCTTTCACTAATTCCATAGGTGATACAGCCTTGGCTATCTCCTCTTGTTTAATAGGTGCATCTAATATATCAACATCTTGAGTCAAAATTTGAGGTGTATTCAATCTTTGCAAAAATCTATTCATAATAATAGCATTATCAGAGGGTTCAGATTTGTAATTCTTCCTCTCAAAAAAAAGAATGAATGAGTATATATATATCTATATAAAAAACCTAAAACTATGTTATTATTAAAATAAATAAAAGAAATAAAAAGATTAATTCACAACAGGTCCTGTGTGGACCAATAAAGTATAATACTATAGAAATTCCCTACAAAACAGTTATGTATATACTAAGTATTAATAAGTAAAAAAAAGTTTAGTCAGCCACATCCCATACCAGAGACTAAAACAAGTGTAGAATAGACATAACTCCGAAGATCCATAAACATCTCATACAATAAAATACTTCAGAATTAACTATTGAGTAATCAGGTTAAATTTAAGATTTTATTCAGTAGGTATACTAAATATTAATAAGTAAAAAAAAAGTTTAGTCAGCCATGTCCCATACCAGAGACTATAAAGAGTATAGAATAGCCTTAACTCCGAAGATCCATAAACATCTCATACAACAAAATACTTCAGAATTAACTATTGAGTAATCGGGTTAACTTTAAGATTTTATTCAGTAGGCTTCACTTTAAGATTTTTAATGTACTCCCATCCCACCTGGGCAGAGTAAACTCTCAATGACTGAGACTTTCCAGGATGAATTATCAACCTTGCTGAGTTACCAAGGGAGGGATATAAATCTAATTTATACATTTCGCTCATGACTTCTCGGTATTTCCTTCTTTCGGCAAAGATTTCAGGAGGATAGTCTTCTACTATATGAATCTCTATTGAATTAAAGATTAACTTTCATTTTTTTCTGGCTTCTCGAAGTATGGCTTCCTTGGGTGTATAATAATGCAGAGAAAGCACAATTGGTCGAGAATGTAATTCAGGTGAACGCTGAGAAAATGGGATTCTACGGACTGTCAGTTAAAGGGTTGGCTTCAAGGGTCTCACTAAAAAGTGAGTACAGCATATCTGAGAAAAGCTTTAACAGATCGCCAGTTTCTGTATTTTCAGGCAGTCCTAAAATACGCAAATTCCTCCGACGCCCTCTACTATCTAAATCAACCATTTTTTTCTTCGTTTTAGATAGTTCCGAGGTAATTTCATTGATTTTCTTTTCCATCAAAGATATCTTCATTCCTTGATCTTTAATAGTTTGCTTGAATTGATCATGCTCCTTCTCAATTCGGGTTGTAGTCTGCTGAAGTATTTGAAGTTGACAGTCCAGATTTTTCAGAGAATCTTGAACCATAGAGATAGCTTTTTCAAGCTTCCCGTTTGAGCTGGTCAGCTTATCAATTTTCATATTACCAAATTCCAACTTCATGTCTTTTATTGAAGAAAGTATTTCTGCTAAAGTAACAGTTTCCTCCACCTTCTTGGTTTGTTCCGTTCGTTCCGTTTCGGGAAAAGTCTTGCTGCTTCTCGGTTCAATGCCAAAATGACTTTTATCAGCCATTGTAATTAGATCGCAAACCCTTCAGTAAAAGTAATAAGTCCTTCAGTAGAAGTGATAACTCATCAAAGCTAAAAGCTGTCAGTGGGATATAAAGTATATTAAAAAAAAAGCCGCTAAGAATGCGACTACTCCATATGCTGCAAAGTGGTGAATCAGACTGACAGTGTCAGAGACACATGGTATCAGACTGACAGTGTCACAGACACAGGGCATCAGAGAGACAGTGTCACAGACACACGGTATCAGAGAGACATATCTGTCTTGCACCTTCCTCACTTCTTGCATAAATTCCAGCCACTGCTGCTCTGCTGTCCTTCCTACTAGTGTCCCTTTCCAGTCAACCTTGGCTAGTTCCTCTCTCATGAGATAAGACCATAAGACAAAGGAGCAGAAGTCGGCCATTTGGCCCATCCAGTCTGCTCCGCCATTTTATCATGAGCAGATCCATTCTCCCATTTAGTCCCACTCCCCCGCCTTCTCACAGTAACCTTTGATGCCCTGGCTACTCAGATACCTATCAATCTCTGCCTTAAATACACCCAATGACTTGACCTCCACTGCTGCCCGTGGCAACAAATTCCACAGATTCACTACCCTCTGGTTAAAAAAATTTCTTTGCTTCTCTGTTCTGAATGGGCACCCTTCAATCCTTAAGTCATGCCCTCTCGTACTAGACTCCCCCACCTTTGGAAACAACTTTGCCACATCCACTCTGTCCGTGCGTTTCTGGTCCAGGAGATTTATCTGCCCTTAGACTATTCAGCTTCTTGAGTACTTCCTCTGTCGTAATTGCAACTGCGCACACGTCTCTCCCCTGAGCATCCCTTGAGTGTCCGGTATATTGCGGATGTCTTCCTCAGTGAAGACTGATGCAAAATACTCGTTCAGTTCCTCCGTCATCTCCTTATCTGCCATTACAATTTCTCCAGCATCATTTTCTATCGGTCCGATATCTACTCTCGCCTGTCTTTTACTCTTTATATACTTGAAAAAGTTTTTAGTATCCTCTTTGATATTATTTGCTAGCTTCCTTTCATAGTTCATCTTTTCTCTCTTAATGACCTTCTTAGTTTCCTTTTATAAGCTTTTAAAAACCTCCCAATCGTCTGTCTTCCCACTAATTTCTGCTTCCTTGTATGCCCTCTGCTTTGCTTTTACGTTGGCTTTGACTTCTCTTGTCAGCCACAGTTGTATCCTTTTACCATTTGAAAATTTTTTTCTTCTTTGGAATATATCTGTCTTGCACCTTCCTCACTTCTTGCATAAATTCCAGCCACTGCTGCTCTGCTGTCCTTCCTACTAGTGTCCCTTTCCAGTCAACCTTGGCCAGTTCCTCTCTCATGCCACTGTAATTTTCTTTACTCCACTGAAATACCGACACATCAGATTTTGGCTTCTCTTTCTCAGGTTTCATAGTGAACTCAATTATGTTACAATCACTACCTCCTAAGGGTTCTTTCACCTCAATCTGTTTAATCACCTCTGGTTCATTACACAATACCCAATCCAGTACAGCCGATCCCCTAGTGGGCTCAACAACAAGCTGTTCTAAAAAGCCATTTCGCAGACATTCTACAAATTCTCTCTCTTGAGATCCAGTGCCGACCTGATTTTCCCAATCCACTTCCATGTTAAAATCCCCCACAATTATCATAACACTGCCCTTCTGGTAAGCCTTTTCTATTTCCTGGTGTAATTTGTAGTCCACATCACTGCAGCTGTTAGGAGGCCTGTATATAACTGTCATCAGGGTCCTTTTACCCCTGCGATTTCTTAGCCCAACCCATAAAGATACCGCACCTTCCGATCTTATGTCACCTCTTTCTAATGATTTAATATCATTTCTTACCGATAAAGCCACGCCAACCCCTCTACCTACCTGCCTATCCTTCCGATACACTGTGTATCCTTGGACGTTCAGCTCCCAGAGCTATGCATCCTTTAGCCACGTCTTAGTGATGGCCACAATATCATACCTGCCAATCTGTAACTGTACGACAAGATCATCCACCTTATTCCTTATGCTGCGTGCATTTAAGTATAACACCTTAAGTCCAGTATTTGGTACTTTTTGCATTGATTGCACTGCAACTCATCCCAATGGCTGCAAATTTGCTCCATCACCTGCCTGTCCTTCCTGACATCCTTACTGCTCACTACCTTAGATTTATTTCTGATTTCCCCCTCCTCTGCTCTATCATTCTGGTTCCCAACCCCCTGCCAAATTAGTTTAAACCCTCCCTAACAGCTCTATTAAACCTTCCCACCAGGATATTGGTCCCCTTTGGGTTCAGGTGTAACCCATCCTTATTGAACAGGTCATACTTCCCCCAGAAGAGATCCCAATGATCCAAGAATCTGAATCCCTGCCCCCTGCACCAGTCTCTCAGCCACGCATTCATCTGCCTGATCCTACTATTCTTGCCCTTGTTAGCATGTGGCACAGGTAGCAGTCCTGAGATTACTAGCCTGGAGGTCCTGCTTCTCAGCTTCCTTCCTAACTCCTGGAAATCTCTCTTCAGGACCTCCTCCCTTTTCCTCTCTATGCCATTGGTACCAACATGTACCTAGACAGCTGGCTGCTCGCCCTCCCCCTTCAGAATATTCTGGACCCGATCCAAGACGCTGGCACCTGGGAGACAACACACCATGTGGGTATCTCTATCAGGCTCACAGAATCTCCTGTCTGTTCCCCTGACTATGGAATCCCCTATGACTACTGCATTCCTCTTCTCCCTCCTTCCCTCCTGCACAACAGCGCCAGGCTCAGTGCCAGAGACCCAGTCACCATAGCCATCCCCTGTCAGGTCATCCCCCTCAACAGCATCCAAAGTGACATACTTGTTGCTGAGGGGGGCAGTCACAGGGGTGCTCTCCACTATCCGGGCATTTCCCTTCCCTCTCCTGACAGTCACCCAGTTTTCTGACGCCTGTAGCCGAGGGATAACTACCTCCCTGTAGCTCCTGTCTATCACCTCTTCACTTTCACTAATAAGCAGTAGGTCATCAATCTGCAGCTCCAAATCCCTAACACGGTGTCTGAGGAGCTGTATCTCGGTGTACCTGGCACAGATGTGGCCATCAGGGAGGCTGGAGGTCTCCCAGGATTCCCACATCTGACACCCTGAACAAAGCACTAACCCTGCAGACATGCTATCTAATTCTACAGGAATGAAACAAGGAAAAATAAGTCTACTCACCCACTTAACTTGCCAAACACACAAACTTTTTAAACTGTTAGCTGTGTGAGACCTGCTGTTCCTCTGTCTGTCCGGGCTGATTTGCCAAGGGGGAGAAAAGAGTTGGTGCCTCGCTCTCGCCTCTTCCCATTACCGCCTAAGCCTGTTGAGCCAAAGTCCTACACTCTGCTGCCACCCACTCCGCTGCCCGCTTCGACTGCTGTTGGCAGTGTCAGATACTCACAGCATCAGAGAGACAGCATCTCAGACGCAGGATATCAAATCAGCAGCGCACATACACAGGACATCAGCTGGACAGCTTCGCCAAAGCCTCAGATACTCAGCATTCAGAAGAAGGGCATAATCAATCATTATTATTGCAATGGAGTGTAGAATCGGTAAAAACAAATCCACTTCTGTACGAGGTGGAAGATGAATTTTTTCAGCATGAGGGTGGTGAATCTGAGGCATTCAATTCCACTGCCAACTCCTACAAAATGGCCCAGTTGAGGAAGGGTAACGTCCTTTCCTCTATTGAGCTCATCAACGTGGTCTCCTCTCGCAGTAAAGCAGCATCCATCATCAGGGCCTCCATCAACCCAGGTTATACTCTCTTCTCATTTCTGCCACCAGGAAGATGGTACAGGAGTCTCAGAATCCTCAGCACTAGGTTCAGGAAGAGTTATCATTCTTCAACCATCAGACTTTTGAACCAAAGGAGATAACTTCACTCAACTTCACTTGCCCCATCGCTGAAATGTTCCCACAACCTATGATCTCACTTCCAAGAACTCTTCATCTCCTGTTCTTGATACTTATTGCTAATTCATTCGTTATTGCTATTCTTCTCTTTTCTATTTGCAAATTTTGTTGTTTTTTCACATTGATCCTATTATAGTTCTTGGATTTCCTGGGTATACTGACAAGAAAATGAATCTCAGGGATGTATACAGTGACAGAATCAGAACCAGAACCAGAACAAATCAGAATCAAGTTTATTATCAGCAGCATGTGACGTGAAATATTTTAACTGAGTAGTGGCAGTTCTATGCAATACATAAAATAGAATTAAAAAAATAAGTAAATCAATTACAGTGTACGTATATTGAATAGATTAAAATTTGTGCAAAAAACAGAAATGCTGCATATTAAAAAAATTGAGGTAGTGTCCAAGGGTTCAATGTCCATTTAGGAATCTGATGGCAGAGATGAAGAAGCTGTTCCTGAATCGCTGAGTGTGTGCCTTCAGGCTTCTGTATCTCCTACCTGATGGTAACAGTGAGAAAAGGGCATGCCCTGGGTGCTGGAGGTCCTTAATAATGGACACTGCCTTTCTGAGATACCTCTCCTTGAAGATGTCCTGGCTATTTTGTAGGCTAGTGCTGAAGATGGAGCCAACTAAATTTCTGCAGCTTCTTTCTGTCCTGTGCAGTAACGCCCCCCCCCCCCACCCCCTATATCAGACAGTGATGTAGCCTGTCAGAATGCTCTCTGCGGTACATCTATAGAAGTTTTTGAGTGTATTTGTTGACATGACAAATCTCTTCAAACTCTTTATAGCCGCTGTTTTGCCTTCTTTATAACTGCATCAGTATGTTGGGACCAGGTTAGATCCACAGAGATCTTGATACCCAGGAATTTGAAACTGCTCACTCTCTCCACTTCTGATCCCTCTTTGAGGATTGGTATTTGTTCATTCATCTTACCCTTACCAGCTCTTTCGTCCTATTGATGTTGAGTGCCAGGTTGTTGCTGCAGCACCACACCACTAATTGGCATATCTCACTCCTGTATGCCCTCTCGTCACCACCTGAGATTGATAATAAATTTATGTAGAGCTTTGAACTGTCCCCCCATATCACACTTGTAGGTAGTGAAAATGCAAGTATCTTGGTTATGGTCCCAGCGATCTAATCTCTCATTTCTTTCAGTAATTTCAGGTGTATCTCATCAGGCCCTGCGGACTTATCCATTTCAATGTTTTTCTGGATATCTAACATTTTTTCCTTCTTCAATAACCAGACCAGACCACCAGCACCACATCTGCAGGTAGCAAAGATACAAAGATCTTGGTCAAAGTGCCAGCAATTTTGTCTCTTATCTCTTAGTAACCTCATGTATATCCCTCAGGCCCTGTGGACTTATCCATTTCAATGTTTTTCCAGATATCTAACACTACCTCTTTCCCAAATCAGGGACACAGTTTAATACTTTACTTTGAGGTCCATCCATAGCTATCTTAAAGCTTGTGATCACTTTTTCCCAAGTATTCACCCACTGAAAGGTCACTCACTTGCCTGGGCCATACTCCAATACAAACTCCTGTAGCCTCCCCTCTAATTGGACTATCCACACCTCTTTCAGGAGCCCTCTTCGACACCTGACACATTCTGTATCAGCTAAACATTTTGCCCTAAGGATTTCTCAGTCTATGTCTGAAAGCATGTGACCATCCACAGTCAACCCTGTTGGAAAAATGAAGGTGGATCTCACTGAAACCAATCAAATATTGAAACACCAAGATGGAGTGATTGTGGAGAGGATGTTTCACAGAGTGGGGCATTCTAAGACCAGAGGGTACAGCTTCAGAATAGAGGGGCAAGCACTTCGAACAGAGATGAAAAGGAATTTCTTTTGCCAGATGGTGGTGAATCTGTTGAATTTATTGCCATTGACAGCTATGGGGGCATGTCATTGGGTATATTTAAAGAGGAGGCTGATAGGTTTTTGGTTAGTCAGGGTTATGGGGATATGCATGAGAATGGGATTGAGAGGGATAATAAATCAGCCATGATTTATTTGGGGGGGTGGAGTAGACTCAATGGGCTGAGTTGCCTAATTCTGCTCCTATGACTCATGGGGATCGTTGGAAAGTTGGGGTAGTGCGAGGTTCTGGGACAGACACTGACCATCCTTTCTCTTTTGCAGACGGTGTCTCCCTGAGCGGACTGAAGGCCAGTTTTAGCACGGTGTCCAGATACGGCTGGCTGCAGGAAGGGGTGCGGGTGCCGCAACTCCACAACCTCACCGCCTGCATCGACATCTACCCGAGGGCCAACCTGAGCAAGTGGGCGGCTTTCACATACCAGGCAACTGCGGCAGGCGCCGAGCAGGAGCTAGGCATTGGTGGTTATGGCAACCGCCTGCGGGTGTGGCTGGCTGGTACGGAAAAAGATGTGGCCTGCCCGCTGCCGCTCCACACCTGGCACACGGTGTGTGTTAGCTGGAGCAGTGCTGATGGTCGCCTTGTCATCTACCTCAACCACTCGCAGACTCGAATAGAGCAGTGGGCTGCAGCTCGGCCGCTGCGTGCCGGGGGCTACCTTGCCCTGGGTCAGTATCAGCTGTGGCCGCCAAACGCCTCGGGGCCCCACTTTGATCCAACCTGGGCCTTCCTGGGTGAACTCTACTACTTCAGGCTGTGGGATACAGCGTGGAGGCCTGACCCCCCCTGCGCCCCTGGCTCCATCCTCCACTGGTCTGACAGGCATCTCAACTTCACTGGCAACACTCTGAGGGCTGACTCCACACTTCGTTGTGGTGAGGTAGTGGGGGGTGGGAGAAATGGGTGGGGTTGGGGGAGGCTGGTGGGGTGGTCAGGGGGTGGGAATTTGGTAGAAGGAGTGGGGGTGTATTGGGGAGGTGTGACAGGGAGGAGCTGAGGGATGTGGGGTAGGGAAGGCAGAGGGTGGAGTCAGATTGGTGGGGGTGTGTTGGGGAGCTGGGAGGAGTGAGAGGGTGTGATTGAGTTCAGGGGTGACAGGAGGGGTCTCATTGGGTGTGGGGGGGGGAAGAGAACAAGATGTGCACAATTAAACCCAGGGCTCATTGATCAGGGTGGGGGAAAGACTGCATATCCCACAGCCCCTTCCAGAGGGGCTGGAGGGAGGTGAGGTTGAGAGGTGATTAAGGAGGGGAGTCTCCCTAGCATCGACATCACTGTCTGAGACCTGGAGAAATCTGAAGCCAAGGAGATTGCTGAGTCAGGTCAACACCTGATGCCATGTTTTGGTGCTGAATTAACACAATCTCTTTGAGTGTCTCTACATACAGCTGTGGCCGTGGAATGGGGTGAAGCTAAGCACAGACTTTCTGCATTGCTGTTGTCTAACGCATGTCCTTTAATGGTTTCATGGTCTTCTCTTTGACACCAGCTGTTGCTTCAGGCACCCAGAACCCGGTCTCACCCACAGGTAAATGCACACTGAACCTTGTCTCCCCCACAGGAAACTGCAGGCTACGCCAAACACTGTCTGTCCCACAGGTAAATGCACCCCAAACCCTGTTCCTCCCACAGGAAACTGCCGGCTACACCAAACACTGTCTGTCCCGCAGGTAAATGCACCCCAAACCCTGTTCCTCCCACAGAAAACTGCAGACTACGCCAAACACTGTCAGTCCCGCAGGTAAATGCTTCCTGAACCCTACCTTTCCCACGGGTAAATGCAGACTTCCCTTAACCCCATCTCTCCCCCAGTAAACTCACCCTGAACCCTGTCTCATAGAGAGAAACATAGAAAACCTACAGCACAATACATGTCCCCACCTTAGAACTATCTAGGCTTTACCCATAGCCCTCTATTTTTCTAAGCCCTATGTAGCTATCCAGGAGTCTCTTAAAAGACCACCGTTGCTGACAGCCCATTCAACGCACTCACCACTCTCTGCATAAAACATTTACCCCTGATATCTCCTCTGTATCTGCTTCCAAGCACCTTAAAACTATGCCCTCTCATGCTAGCCATTTCAGCCCTGGGGAAAAGCCTCTGACTATCCACACGATCAATGCCTCTCATTATCTTGTACACCTCTATCACCTCTCATCCTCCACCGCTCCAAAGAGACAAGGTCGAGTTCACTCAACCTATTCTCATATGGCATGCTCCCCAATCCAGGCAACATCCTTGTAAATCTCCTCTGCACTCTCTCTATGGTTTCCACGTCCTTCCTATAGTGAGGCGACCAAAACTGAGCACAGTACTCCAAGTGGGGTCTGACCAGGGTCCTATATATCTTCAACATAACCTCTCGGCTCTTAAACTCAGTCCCACGGTTGATGAAGGCCAATACACCGTATGCTTTCTTAACCACAGAGTCAACCTGTGTAGCAGCTTTGAGTGTCCTATTGACTCAGACCCCAAGATCCGTCTGATCCTCCACACTGCCAAGAGTCTTACCATTAATACTATAGTCTGACATCATATTTGACCTACCAAAATGAACCACCTCACACTTATCTGGGTTGAAATTCATCTGCCACTTCTCAGCCCAGTTTTGCATCCTAACGATGTCCCGTTGTAACATCTGACAGCCCTCCACACTATCCACAACACCCCCAACCTTTGTGTCATCAACAAATTTACTGACCCATCCCTCCACTTCCTCATCCAGGTCATTTATAAAAATCACCAGAAGTAGGAGTCCCAGAACAGATCCGTGAGGCACACCACTGGTCACCAACCTCCATGCAGAATATGACCCGTCTACAACACTCTGCCTTCTGTGGGCAAGCCAGTTCTGGATCCACAAAGCCAGGTCCCCTTGGATCCCATGCCTCCTTTCTTTCTCAATAAACCTTGCACAGGGTACCTTATCAAATGCCCAAATCTCCCACAGGTAAAAGCAGACTTCTCTTAACCCCATCTCTCTCCCAGTAAATGCACCCTGAACCCTGTCCCTCCAAAGTTAAATGCACCCCAAACCCTATCTCTCCCCCAGGTAAATTTTCCACAACCTTGTCTCTCCCACAGGTAGGTGCACCCCAAACCCTGTCTCTCTCACGGGTAAATGCACCCTTACTGTTGAACTTCAGCTCGTACGTTGACCACCCTTCACCTAGGGCATCTCCTCCCACTGCAACCACCCTTCCCTTAGGCAACTCCTCCCACTGTGACCATCCTTCGTCTAGTCATCTAGACGAAGTCATCTGCTCCCACTGTAACCACCCGTTCCCAGAGGCGTCCCCACCAACCATGACCACCAATTTGCAGGAACATTATTTCCCACCGTGACCAACATTCCAATGGGACATCTCCCATCATGTCCACCATACCGCTAGGTCATCACTTCCACTGTGACCATCCTTTCCCTGGGGTATCTCCTGCAACTGTGATCGCCCTACCCCGTGTGATGAACATCCTTCCCCTGTGTTGTCACCTCCCAGCAAAACTACACTTCCCCTGGCATCTCCTCCCATAATGTCTGCACTTCCCCTAATGTGACCACCCTTCCCCTGCATCATCACCTTCTACCTTGACAACCCTTCACCTGGGTGATGTCCTCCCATTGTGACCACCCTTCCCCTGGTGCATAGAACATAAAACATAGAAAGCTACAGCACATTACAGGTCCCTCAGCCCACAGTGTTGTGCTGACCATGTAACCTACTCTAGAAGCTGCCTAGAATTTCCCTACGGCATAGCCCTATATATTTCTAAGCTCAATGTACCTACCTAAGAGTCCCTGAAAAGACCCTATTGTATCCGCTTCCACCACTGTTGCTGGCAGCCCATTTCACGCACCCACCCTTCTCTGTGTGAAAAACTTACTCCTGACATTCCCCCTGTACCCACTTCCAAGAACTTTAAAACTCCATCCCCTCATCCTAGCCATTTTAGCCCTGGGAAAAAGCCTCTGACTAGTCACACAGTCAACGCCTCTCATCATCTTGTATACCTCTACCAGGTCACCTCTCATCCTCCGCTGCTCCAAGGAGAAAAGGCCAAATTCATTCAACCTATTCTCATAAGGCATGCTCTCCAATCCAGGCAACATCCTTGTAAATCTCCTCTGCACTCTCTCTACAGTTTCCACATCTTTCTTGTAGTGAAGTGACCAAAACTAAACATAGTACTCCAAGTGGAGTCTGCTCCATCATGACCAACCTTCCCCCAGACATCTCCCACCATGACCACAATACCCCTGAGTCATCACCCTGATAACCCTGTCCCTCTGGCATGTCCTCCCATTGTGATCTTCTTTCCCTGGGACATTACCTCCCACTGTTGCAACCCTGCTCCCGGAATAACAGTGAATACCCTTCCCTGTATTATCACCTCCCATGGTAACCACACTTCCCTGGAATCTCTTGTCACTAGGTCTAGCTTTGTCCTGTATATTTCCTCCCACCTAGGGCATCTCCTCCCACTGTGACCACCCTTCTCAAGGGCAACTCCATCGTGGCCACACTTGTCCTGCGGTATCTCCTCCAAATGTGACTACCCTACCCCTGTGTCATCACCTGCCAGCATGACCATACTTCCCCTGGGCATCTCCTCCCTTCATGACTACCCTACCATGGGGGCATCTCCTCCCCTGAGGTACCTACTATCACAGTGAACACCCATCCCCTGGGGCAGCAGCTTTTGCCTTTACTACCCTTTCTCTAGGTCATCTGCTCTCATTGGGCCACCTTTCCCTGGGATATCACTTCTCAAACCAATGAATTCCTTGGCGCATTTCTTCCCACTGTGACCACACTTCCCCTGAACATCTCCTCGCATGTTGACCACTCTTCTCATGGAGTATCTCCTGCCACAGTGACCACTGTTTCTTGGGGCATCTCTTCCCACTGTGACCACTCTTTCCACGGGGCCTCTCCTCCCACCATGAAATACTTCTCCTGTATTATCGCCTCCCATTGTAAACAAACTTCAATTAGCATCTTCTCCCACCATGTCTAACCTACCCCTGGGCATTTTCTCCCTCCATCTAACCTTCCCTTGGGGTATCTCCTCCCACCATAACAATGTATCCCTTGGGGCATCATTTTCCACTGTGACTAAACTTCCAGTGGACATCTCCCTCCCTGACCACCCTTCCTCTAGGTCATCTGCTCTCACCATGCCTTAAATATACATAAGGTCTTGGCCTCCACAATTGCCTGTGGTAAAGAATTCCACAGATCATCATTCTCTGTCCTGAAAGAACACCCCTGTTCTGAGGCTGTGACCTCTGGCCTTAGATCTCCCACCATAGGAAACATCCTCTCCACATCCACTGTATTAAGGCCTTTCACCATTCAATAGATTTCGATGAGGTCATCTCTCGTTCTTCTGAATTCGAGTAGATACAGACCCAGAGCCACCAAATGCTCTGGGCCTGTATTTGTATGTCGAGCCATTCAATCCTAGAATTGTCTTCAATAACTTCCTTTGAACTCTCTCTAGTTTCAGCACATCCTTTCTAAGATCAGGGGTCCAAAACTGCTCACAATACTCCAGTGAAACCTTATCAGTGCTTTATAAAGTATCAACATTACATCCTTGCTTTTATATTCTAGTCCTCTTGAAATGAATGTGCACATTGCATTTGCCTTCTTCACCACAGAGACAACCTCCAAATTAATCGTTATGGAATCCTGCACAAGTATACCCAAGTCTCTTTGCACCTGTTTTTTCGTATTTTCTCTCCATTTAGAAAATAGTCAACTCTTTCATTTCTTTTACTGAGCTGCATGACCATACACTTCCCAACACTGTTTTCCATCTACCATTTCTTTGCCCATTCTCCTAATCTGTCTAAGTCCTTCTGTAACCTCTCTACTTCCTCAAAACTACCTGTCCCTCAGTCACAACACAGACCCCGTGGAACACCATCAGTAACCAAAAACTAATCAGAACAGCCAACCCCTTTACTCCCCCTTTACTCCCTCTCTTCCTGTCAATCAGCCACTGCTTTATCCATGCTAGAAGCTTTCCTGTAATACCACAGGCTTGTAGCTTGTTAAGCAGCCTCATGTGTAGCACCTTGTTAAAAACCTGAATATCTATCCTGCTTGTTACTTTTTCAAAGAATTCCAACAGATTTGTCAAGCAAGATCTTCCTTTGTGGAAACCATGCTAACTAGGTCTGTTTTATCAAGTGCTTCCAAGTACCCAGAGACCTCATTCTTAATAATCGACTCCATCATCTTGACAACCACTGAGATCAGAATAGTTGGTGTATAGTTTCCTTTCTTCTGCCTCTTTCTCTTCTTGAAGAGTGGAATGACATTTCATTATCCCCCATTCCTACCTCTCCAACATTTTCCAGCAGTCTGATATTCACACTTGCCTCTCCTTTACACTTCTTGTGTGACCTCATAACCACACATCCCCGGCTTCTCCTCCCACTGTGACCATCCTTTCCCTGGGACATCAACTCTCACCATGGACCCCGTTTCCCTAAGGCATCTCCTCCCACTGTGACCACACTTCACCTGGGACAACACCTCCCTCCATGACAACTCTTTCCCTGGGACATCAGTTCCAACTGTGACCACTTTCAAGGGACATTGCACCCATCATGGCCACCTTTTCCATGGGAAATCTCCACCCACCATGACCTCCCTTTTCCTGGACGATCTTCACCCACTGTGACCTCCCTTTTCCTGGGAAATCTTCACTCACTGTGACCTCCCTTTTCCTGGGAAATCTTCACCCACTGTGACCTCCCTTTTAGAACCATAGAACATTACAGCACAGAAACAGGCATTTTGGCCCTTCTTGGCTGTGCTGAACCATTTTTCTGCCTCGTCCCACTGACCTGCACCCAGCCCATATCCCTCCATACCCCTCTCATCCAAGTACCTGTCCAAGTTTTTCTTAAATGTTAAAAGTGAGCCCGCATTTACCAAGTCATCTGGCAGCTCACTCCACACTCCCACCACTCGCTGTGTGAAGAAGCCCCCCCCCCATGTTCCATTTAAACTTTTCCCCCTTCACCCTTAACCCATGTCCTCTGGTTTTTTTCTCTCCTAGCCTCAGTGGAAAAAGCCTGCTTGCATTCACTCTATCTATACCCATCATAATTTTATATATCTCTATCAAGTCTCCCCTCATTCTTCTACACTCCAGGGAATAAAGTCCTAACCTATTCAACCTTTCTCTGTAACTCAGTTTCTCAAGTTCTGGCAACATCCTTGTAAACCTTCTCTGCACTCTTTCAACCTTATTAATATTCTTCCCATAATTCGGTGACCAAAACTACACACAATACTCCAAATTTGGCCTCACTAATGCATTATACAACCTCACCATAACATTCCAACTATTATACTCAATACTTTGATTTATAAAGGCCAATGTACCAAAAGCTCTCTTTACGACCCTATCTACCTGTGATGCCACTTTTAGGGAATTTTGTATCTGTATTCCCAGATCCCTCTGTTCTACTGCACTCCTCAGTGCCCTACCATTTACCTTGTATGTTCTACCTTGGTTTTTCCTTCCAAAGTGCAATACCTCACACTTGTCTATATTAAACTCCATCTGCCATTTTTCAGCCCATTTTTCCAGCTGGTCCAGATCCCTCTGCAAGCTTTGAAAACCTTCCTCACTGTCCACTACACCTCCAATTTTTGTATCATCAGTAAATTTGTGGATCCAATTTACCACATTATCATCCAGATCATTGATATAGACGACAAATAACAATGGACCCAGCACTGATCCCTGTGGCACACCACTAGTCACAGGCCTTCACTCAGAGTAGCAATCCTCCACTATCACTCTCTGACTTCTCCCATTGAGCCAATGTCTAATCCAGTTTACTACCTCACCATGTATACCTAGCGACTGAATCTTCCTAACTAACTTCCCATGCTGGACCTTGTCAAAGGCCTTACTGAAGTCCATGTAGACAACATCCACTGCCTTCCCTTCATCCACTTTCCTTGTAACCTCCTCAAAAAACACTAATAGATTAGTTAAACATGACCTACCACGCACAAAGCCGTGTTGACTCTCCCTAATAAGTCCCTGTCTATCTAACTACTTGTAGATCCTATCTCTTAGTACTCCTTCGAATAATTTACCTACTATAAACTTCAAATTTACCAGCCTATAATTTCCCGGATTACTTTTAGAGCCTTTTTTAAACAACGGAACAACATGAGCTATCCTCCAATCCTCCAGCACCTCATCCATAGATACTGACATTTTAAATATATCTGCCAGGACCCCTGCAACTTCAATAATAGTCTCCTTCAAGTTCCAAAGGAATACCCTGTCAGGTCCTGGGGATTTATCTACTCTGATTTACCTCAAGACAGCAAGCTCCTCCTCCTCTTCAATCTGTATAGTTTCCATGACCTCAGTACTTGTTTGCCTTATTTCCATTGACTCCATGCCAGTTTCCTTAGTAAATACAGACGCAAAAAACCCATTTAAGATCTCCCCCATTTCTTTTGGTTCCGTACATAGCCGACCACTCTGATCTTCAAGGGGACCAACTTTATCCCTTACTATTCTTTTGCTCTTAATATACCTGTAGAAGTTTGGATTATCCTTCACCTTGACTGCCAAAGCTACCTCATGTCTTCTTTTAGCCCTCCTGATTTCTTTCTTAAGTATTTTTTTGCACTTTTTATACTCAAGTACCTTATTTGCTCCCTGTTTCCTATACATGTCATACATCTCTCTCTTCTTCTTTATCAGAGTCCCATTATCCCTTGAGAACCAAGGTTCCTTATCCCTATTCACTTTGCCTTTAATCCTGACAGGAACATACAAGCTCTGCACTCTCAAAATTTCTCCTTTGAAGGCCTCCCACTTACCAATCACATCCTTGCCAGAGAACAACCTGTCCCAATCCACGCTTTTTAGATCCTTTCTCATTTCTTCAAAACTGGCCTTTTTCCAGTTTAGAACCTCAATCCGAGGACCAGATCTATCTGAATTCATGATCAAGTTGAAACTAATGGTGTTATGATCACTGGAACCAAAGTGTTCCCCTGTACACACTTCCGACACCTGTCCTAACTCGTTTCCTAATAGGAGATCTAATATTTCATCCTCTCTAGCTGGTACCTCTATATATCGATTTAGAAAACTTTCCTGAACACATTTTACAAACTCTAACTAGTCTAGACCTTTAACAGTATGGGAGTGCCAATCACTGTGTGGAAAATTAAAATCCCCTACTATCACAACTTTGCCTCCTGCAGTTATCTGCTATCTCTCTGCAGATTTGCTCCTCCAATTCTCGCTGACTATTGGGTGATCTATAATACAACCCTATTAATGTGGTCATACCTTTCCTGCTTCTCAGCTCCACCCATATAGCCTTGGTAGACAAGTCCTCTAATCTGTCCTGCCTAAGCACTGCTGTAACATTTTCCCTGACTAGCAACGCCACTCCTCCACCCTTCATCCCTCTGCCTCTATCACATCTGAAACATCTGAACCCTGGAACATTAAGCTGCCAGTCCTGCCCCTCCTGTAGCCAAGTTTCACTAATGGCTACAATGTCATAATTCCATGTGTCAATCCATGCCCTCAGCTCATCAGCCTTCCCCATAATATTCCTCGCATTGAAATAGATACAACTCAGAAGATTATTACGACCACACACAACCATTCTATTTGTGACTTTGCATGAAATGTTAGCATCATTTATTTTCAGCCCTGCTCCACTATCTATTCTGGCACTCTGGTTCCCATCCCACTGCAAATCTAGTTAAAACCACCCCTCGCTCCATAGCACTAACAAACGTCCTGTCACGTACCCCGTTACGGGTTAAAGAACCAGCAGAAATGGAAAACACTCTGGAGTCTGGTATTGCTATAAGCTAGTAGTGTTTATTAGTAACTACGCAATACAGTAATATAAATGCAGGTATATCAAACAGGTTAGCAATGATTATAGATATATACAAGTGTGGAAATAACAAAAAACCAGGCCTTTCAAATGTAGGGGTGAATGGATACAGTCTTACAATGATGAAGAAAGTTCATCATAAAGTGGTATTTAGTTGAGTAGAGTTGGAGAGAGAGAGAGAGAGAGAGAGAGAGAGAGAGAGAGAGAGAGAGAGAGAGAGAGAGAGAGAGAGAGAGAGAGAGAGAGAGAGAGAGAGAGAGAGAGAGAGAGAGAGAGAGAGAGAGAATGAATGAGAATAACTCTCCACTGGTCGCACCTTTTCTGTACCACGAGAGCCACTGATCGATTCTCCAAGACCCACCTTTTCTGTGGGTACTGCAAAGCTCATCATGTGTCCAAAACAATGTGTCTGTAGGTCTATCGCTGGACCTACTATTTATCTCAGCATGCAGAACACCAGCCATCCATGAAATAATGCTGCCCTCGGTCACCATGGCAGCCCATGAGCTGCTCGTTGCTCTTTCTCTGCAAAAATTCGCAAGCAGGTAGTGACCTTGTAAATTCAAAACAAGCTTGCAGAGAAACCATAACACCATCTCTGAGCAATCTTTGCCTATCTCTCTCAATAACAAGATATTTGGTGTTGAACAACAACTCTCTCTCTTTTCAAAAACACAGTTCATAGGGGTAATTTAGAACCCCGTCACACTCCCTACAAGGATATTGGTCCCACTGTAGTTCAGGTGTAACCCATCTTTCTTGTACAGGTCCCACCTGCCCCAGAAGAGGTCCCAATGATCCTGAAATCTGAAACCCTGCCCCCTACACCAGTTTCTCAGCCACGTGTTCATCCTCCAGAGCATCCTACTCTTACCCTCACTGGCACGTGGCACAGGCAGCAATCCAGAGATTACCACCCTCAAGGTCCTGCTTTTTAACTTCCTACCAAGCTCTCTATACTCACTCTTCAAGACTTCCTGACTCTTTCTTCCTACGTCATTGGAACCGATGTGTACCACGACATCTGGCTGATCACCTCCCACCTCAGAATTCTGTGCACACAATCAGAGACATCCCTGACCCTGGCACCCGGGAGGCAACTAACCATCCGGAAGTTTCTGTCACGACCACAGAACCTCCTGTCTGTACCTCTAACTATTGAGACCCCATCACTATCGCTCTCCTCTTCTTCCCCCCTTCCTTCTGCACTGCAGAACCAGACTCAGTGCCAGAGATCTGGCTGCCACAGCTTGTCCCAGGTAAGCCATCCCCCCCCAACAGTATCCAAATCGGTATACTTGTTGTTAAGGGGAATGGCCACAGGGGAACCCTGCTCTGCCTGCCCTTTCCCCTTCCCTTGCCTGACGGTAACCCAATTACCTGTGCGCTGCTCCTTTGGCGTAACTGCCTCCCTGTAGCCACCATCTATAAACTCATTCTCCCGAGTGATCTGGAGGTTATCCAGCTCCTGCTCCAGTTCCCTAATGCGGTCTGTTAGGAGCTGCAGCTGGATGCACTTTTTGCAGGTATTGCTGTCAAGGACACAAGAGGTCTCCTGACTTCTCACATCCTGCAAGAGGAGCATTCTCATCCTGCCTGGCATTCTCTCTACTCTAAACAAAACAAAACTTACCGGAACCTACCCTTGCCTCTGCTTGTTCACGCCGAAGCCTGTTGAGCCAAAGCCCTCCCACTCTGACAATGGCCGTTGTACATGGCAGTCTTTTTTTTAAAACCTTTGGTGCGCTACATCACGGACCTACGCAGTCTAGCCTCTTCTCCCCGATCAGTTAAAAAATGTCATCTCTCTGAGTTGCCTTCTTCACTCTCTGCCTCTTGCTTCAATTTAAAAGACCTTTGAAAAATTTCTGTCCTTTTTTTCCCCATGGAAAATCCCCACCCACCATCACTACCCTTTCCCTGCAAAATTTTCACCCACCGTGATCTGCCTTCCACTGGGATATCACCTCCCATTGTGACCACCCTATCCCTGGGCATCCCCTATGTAACCACCCTTGTCCTGTGATATATTCCCCCAGTGTGATAACCCTACCCTGGGTCATTACCTACCAGTGTGACCATTCTTCCTGTGTATCGCCTCCCTTCTTGACTACCCTACCCCTAGGGCAGTTCCTCTCACCATGATCACACTCCCCTGAGGTATCTCTTCTCACAGTGACCACCCCGCCCCTGGTCATCAGCTGTCAGTGTGACCACCCTTCACCTGGGCTAGTTCCTCCCACCTTTCCCTACAGCATCTTCTCCCACCATGACCACCCTTCCCCAGTGGCATCCCCTCCCACCGTGACCACCCTTCCCTGGGGCATCCCCTCCCACTGTGACCACCCTTCCCTGGGGCATCTCCTCCCACCGTGACCACCCTTCCCCAGTAGCATCCCCTCCCACCATGACCACCCTTCCCTGGGGCATCTCCTCCCACCGTGACCACCCTTCCCCAGTGGCATCCCCTCCCACCATGACCACCCTTCCCAGTGGCATCCCCTCCCACCAGGACCACCCTTCCCTGGGGCATCTCCTCCCACTGTGACCACCCTTCCCTGGGGCATCTCCTCCCACCATGACCACCCTTCCCTGGGGCATCTGCTCCCACCGTGACCACCCTTTCCAGTGGCATCCCCTCCCACCGTGACCACCCTTCCCAGTGGCATCTCATCCCACCGTGACCACCCTTCCCTGGGGCATCCCCTCCAACCGTGACCACCCTTCCCTGGGGCATCCCCTCCCACCAGGACCACCCTTCCCTGGGGCATCTCTTCCCACTGTGACCACCCTTCCCTGGGGCATCCCCTCCCACTGTGACCACCCTTCCCCTAGGGCATCCCCTCCCACCGTGACCACCCTTCCCTGGGGCATCCCCTCCCACCGTGACCACCCTTCCCTGGGGCATCCCCTCCCACAATGACCACCCTTCCCCTAGGGCATCCCCTCCTACCGTGACCACCCTTCCCCTAGGGCATCTTTTCCCATCTTCACCACCACAACCCTGGGCATCTCCATTGTAATGTAACCCTCAGGTAGGTCTTGGGAAGACAATCTCTGGCCCCACCAAATGTATGAGATAGAGGTGCAAAGCCTCCTGTTTGTGTGGATGCTGCATGATATTTGACCCTGTTACAAATCAGTACCATAAAAGAACAGACAGTACACCATATGCAATTAAATGATTTAGCTTTATAATGCTTAATTTGGCTAAAGGGTTAGAAAAATGAAAAAAAAAGAAAAGAGCTCATTTTAATGAAATAGTCCAATGTGCACACGTTGGAACTCATGATTTCCTTTCTGCTGGTCCTTCCTCGATTTCCCTGAGCTTTGCCGTCTCCCAGCGCCACTCCAGGTACACAACCTCTCCTTTCAGGCATCTTCTTTCTCCATATTCCGCCGAAAAAAAGACCCAGATTGCCTCATTTGCAGGCACACATCAAGAAAAAACTACTCCATTCATTGAAAGGCACACATTCCAAAGACCCCATTCTCTCTAGCCATACTTCAAAAGACTAATGCTACAGAAATCCCATGACATTAGCAGTAAAAATTTCCCAGGGTGTTACTGTAATAACCCTTGCTCTGTGGGATCTCTTCCCAGTGTGATTACCCTACCTTGGGTCATCACCACTAGTGTGACCGTTCTTTCCCTGAGCATCTCCTCCCATCGTGATTACTGTACCCTGGGGCAACTCCTCCCACTGTGACTACTCTTCCCCTGGGGCAACAGCCTCAACCTCGCCGTACATCTGTCTATCACCCCATCTTCGCCGTACCTCTTCCCGTCACCCCGTCGTCCCCGTACCTCTGCCCGTCACCCCATTGTCTCCGTACCTCTTCTCATCACCCCATCGTCCCCGTACCTCTGCCCGTCACCCATTGTCCCCGTACCTCTGCCTGTCACCCATTGTCCCCGTACCTCTGCCCGTCACCCCATCGTCCCCATAACTCTGCCCGTCACCCCATCATCCCCGTACCTCTGCCCGTCACCCCATCGTCCCCGTACCTCTGCCCGTCACCCCATCATCCCCGTACCTCTGCCTGTCACCCCATCATCCCCGTACCTCTGCCCGTCACCCCATCATCCCCGTACCTCTTCCCATCACCCCATCATCCCCGTACCTCTGCCCGTCACCCCATCATCCCCGTACCTCTGCCCGTCACCCCATCATCCCCGTACCTCTTCCCATCACCCCATCATCCCCGTACCTCTGCCCATCACCAGGTGGTCCCCGTACCTCTGCCCATCACCCCATCGTCCCCGTACCCCTGCCCGTCACCCCATCGTCCCCGTACCCCTGCCCGTCACCCCATCGTCCCCGTACCTCTGTCCGTCACCCTGTCGTCCCTGTACCACTGCCCGTCACCCCATCATCCCCGTACCTCTGCCCGTCACCCCATCATCCCCGTACCTCTGCCCGTCACCCATTGTCCCCGTACCTCTGCCCGTCACCCCATCATCCCCGTACCTCTGCCCGTCACCCCATCATCCCCGTACCTCTGCCCGTCACCCCGTCGTCCCCGTACCTCTGCTCGTCACCCCGTCGTCCCCGTACCTCTGCTCGTCACCCATTGTCTCCGTACCTCTTCTCATCACCCCATCGTCCCCGTACCCCTGCCCGTCACCCCATCATCCCCGTACCTCTGTCCGTCACCCCCATTGTCCCCATACCTCTGTCCGTCATCTCATCATCCCCGTACCTCTGCCCGTCACCCCATCATCCCCATACCTCTTCCCGTCACCCATCATTGCCGTACCCCTGCCCATCACCCCATAATCCCCGTACCTCTGCCCGTCACCCATCATCCCCGTACCTCTGCCCGTCACCCCGTCGTCCCCGTATCTCTGCCCATCACCCCATCATCCCCGTACGCCTGCCCATCACCCCATCATCCCCGTACCTCTGCACATCACCCCATCATCCCCGTACCTCTTCCCGTCACCCCATCATCCCCGTACGCCTGCCCATCACCCCATCATCCCCGTACCTCTTCCCGTCACCCCATCATCCCCGTACCTCTTCCCGTCACCCCATCATCCCCGTACGCCTGCCCATCACCCCATCATCCCCGTACCTCTGCACATCACCCCATCATCCCCGTACCTCTGCACATCACCCCATCATCCCCGTACCTCTTCCCGTCACCTCATCATCCCCGTACCTCTGCCCGTCACCACCATTGTCCCCGTACCTCTGCTCGTCACCCCGTCGTCCCCGTACCTCTGCCCGTCACCCCGTCGTCCCCGTACCTCTGCCCGTCACCCCATTGTACCCGTAGCTCTGCCCATCACCCCATCGTCCCCGTACCTCTGCCCGTCACCCCATCGTCCCCGTACCTCTGCCCGTCACCGCATCGTCCCCGTACCTCTGCCCATCACCCCATCATCCCCGTACCCCTGCCCGTCACCCCATCATCCCTGTACCTCTGCCCGTCACCGCATCATCCCCGTACCTCTGCCCGTCACCGCATCATCCCCGTACCTCTGCCCATCACCCCATCATCCCCGTACCCCTGCCCGTCACCCCATCATCCCTGTACCTCTGCCCGTCACCGCATCATCCCCGTACCCCTGCCCGTCACCCCATCATCCCTGTACCTCTGCCCGTCATCTCATCATCCCCGTACCTCTGCCCATCACCCCATCGTCCCCGTACCTCTGCCCGTCACCCCATCGTCCCCGTACCTCTGCCCGTCACCGCATCATCCCCGTACCTCTGCCCGTCACCCCATCATCCCCGTACCTCTGCCCGTCACCCCATTGTCCCCGTATCTCTGCCCGACATCTCATCATCCCCGTACCCCTGTCCGTCATCTCATCATCCCCGTACCTCTGCCCATCACCCCGTCGTCCCCGTACCTCTGTCCGTCACCCCCATTGTCCCCGTACCCCTGTCCGTCAGCTCATCATCCCCGTACCTCTGCCCGTCATCTCATCATCCCCGTACCTCTGCCCATCACCCCCATAATCCCCGTACCTCTGCCCGTCACCCATCATCCCCGTACCTCTGCCCGTCACCCCATCATCCCCGTACCTCTGCACATCACCCCATCATCCCCGTACCTCTGCACATCACCCCATCATCCCCGTACCTCTTCCCGTCACCCCATCATTGCCGTACCCCTGCCCATCACCCCATAATCCCCGTACCTCTGCCCGTCACCCATCATCCCCGTACCTCTACCCGTCACCCCATCATCCCCGTACCTCTTCCCGTCACCCCATCATCCCCGTACCTCTTCCCGTCACCCCATCATCCCCGTACGCCTGCCCATCACCCCATCATCCCCGTACCTCTGCCCGTCACCCCATCATCCCCGTACCTCTGCACATCACCCCATCATCCCCGTACCTCTGCACATCACCCCATCATCCCCGTACCTCTTCCCGTCACCTCATCATCCCCGTACCTCTGCCCGTCACCCCCATTGTCCCCGTACATCTGCCCGTCACCCCGTCGTCCCCGTACCTCTGCCCATCACCCCATCATCCCCGTACCTCTGCTCGTCACCCCGTCGTCCCCGTACCTCTGCCCGTCACCCCGTCGTCCCCGTACCTCTGCCCGTCACCCCATTGTACCCGTAGCTCTGCCCGTCACCCCATCGTCCCCGTACCTCTGCCCGTCACCCCATCGTCCCCGTACCTCTGCCCGTCACCCCATCATCCCCGTACCTCTGCCCGTCATCTCATCATCCCCGTACCTCTGCCCATCACCCCATCATCCCCGTACATCTGCCCGTCACCCCATCATCCCCCGTACCTCTGCCCGTCACCCCATTGTCCCCGTATCTCTGCCCGTCATCTCATCATCCCCGTACCCCTGTCCGTCACCCCATCATCCCCGTACCTCTGCCCGTCATCTCATCATCCCCGTACCTCTGCCCATCACCCCGTCGTCCCCGTACCCCTGTCCGTCATCTCATCATCCCCGTACCTCTGTCCGTCACCCCCATTGTCCCCATACCTCTGTCCGTCATCTCATCATCCCCGTACCTCTGCCCGTCACCCCATCATCCACGTACCTCTTCCCGTCACCCATCATTGCTGTACCTCTGCCCATCACCCCGTCGTCCCCGTACCCCTGTCCGTCACCCCATCATCCCCGTACCTCTGCCCGTCACCCCATCATCCCCGTACCTCTGCCCGTCACCCCGTCGTCCCCGTACCTCTCCCCGTCACCCCGTCGTCCCCGTACCTCTGCCCGTCACCCCGTCGTCCCCGTACCTCTGCCCGTCACCCCGTCGTCCCCGTACCTCTGCACATCACCCCATCATCCCCGTACCTCTACCCGTCACCCCGTCGTCCCCGTACCTCTACCCGTCACCCCGTCGTCCCCGTACCTCTGCACATCACCCCATCATCCCCGTACCTCTGCCCGTCACCCCATCGTCCCCGTACCTCTGCCCGTCACCGCATCATCCCCGTACCTCTGCCCGTCACCCCATCATCCCCGTACCTCTGCCCGTCACCCCATCCCCGTACCTCTGCCCTTCACCCCGTCATCCCCGTACCTCTGCCCGTCACCCCATCGTCCCCGTACCTCTGCCCGTCACCCCGTCGTCCCCGTACCCCTGTCCGTCATCTCATCATCTCCGTACCTCTGCCCGTCATCTCATCATCCCCGTACCTCTGCCCATCACCCCATCATCCCCGTACCTCTGCCTGTCACCCCGTCGTCCCCGTACCTCTGCCCGTCATCTCATCATCCCCGTACCTCTTCCCATCACCCCATCATCCCCGTACCTCTGCCCATCACCCCATCATCCCCGTACCTCTGCCCGTCACCCCGTCGTCCCCGTACCTCTGCCCGTCACCCCGTCGTCCCCGTACCTCTGCCTGTCACCCCGTCGTCCCCGTACCTCTGCCCGTCATCTCATCATCCCCGTACCTCTGCCCGTCACCCCATCATCCCCGTACCTCTGCCCATCACCCCATCATCCCCGTACCTCTGCCCATCACCCCGTCATCCCCGTACCTCTGCCCGTCACCCCATCATCCCCGTACCTCTGCCCATCACCCCATCGTCCCCGTACCCCTGTCCGTCATCTCATCATCTCCGTACCTCTGCCCGTCATCTCATCATCCCCGTACCTCTTCCCGTCACCCCATCATCCCCGTACCTCTGCCCGTCACCCCATCATCCCCATACCTCTGCCCGTCACCCCATCATTGCCGTACCCCTGCCAATCACCCCGTCGTCCCTGTACCCCTGTCCGTCATCTCATCATCCCCGTACCTCTGCCCGTCACCCCGTCATTGCCGTACCCCTGCCCATCACCCCATAATCCCCGTACCTCTGCCCGTCACCCGTCATCCCCGTACCTCTGCCCGTCACCCCGTAGTCCCCGTACCTCTACCCGTCACCCCGTCGTCCCCGTACCTCTGCCCGTCACCCCATCATCCCCGTACCTCTGCACATCACCCCATCATCCCCGTACCTCTGCACATCACCCCATCATCCCCGTACCTCTGCCCTTCACCCCGTCGTCCCCGTATCTCTGCCCGTCACCCCATCGTCCCCGTACCTCTGCCCGTCACCGCATCATCCCCGTACCTCTGCCCGTCACCCCATCATCCCCGTACCTCTGCCCGTCACCCCATCATCCCCGTACCTCTGCCCGTCACCCCATCATCCCCGTACCTCTGCCCGTCACCCCATCATCCCCGTACCTCTGCCCGTCACCCCATCCCCGTACCTCTGCCCGTCACCCGTCATCCCCGTACCTCTGCCCGTCACCCCCATTGTCCCCGTACCTCTTCCCGTCACCCATCATTGCCGTACCCCTGCCCATCACCCCATAATCCCCGTACCTCTGCCCGTCACCCGTCATCCCCGTACCTCTGCCCGTCACCCCGTAGTCCCCGTACCTCTACCCGTCACCCCGTCGTCCCCGTACCTCTGCCCGTCACCCCATCATCCCCCGTACCTCTGCCCGTCACCCCATCGTCCCCGTACCTCTGCCCGTCACCCCGTCGTCCCCGTACCTCTGCCCGTCACCCCATCATCCCCGTACCTCTGCCCGTCACCGCATCATCCCCGTACCTCTGCCCGTCACCCCATCATCCCCGTACCTCTGCCCGTCACCCCGTCATCCCCGTACCTCTGCCCTTCACCCCATCCCCGTACCTCTGCCCGTCACCCCGTCATCCCCGTACCTCTGCCCGTCACCCCATCCCCGTACCTCTGCCCATCACCCCGTCATCCCCGTACCTCTGCCCGTCAGCTCATCATCCCCGTACCTCTGCCCGTCACCCCGTCGTCCCCGTACCTCTCCCCGTCACCCCGTCGTCCCCGTACCTCTGCCCGTCACCCCGTTGTCCCCGTACCTCTGCACATCACCCCATCATCCCCGTACCTCTACCCGTCACCCCGTCGTCCCCGTACCTCTACCCGTCACCCCGTCGTCCCCGTACCTCTGCACATCACCCCATCATCCCCGTACCTCTGCCCGTCACCCCATCGTCCCCGTACCTCTGCCCGTCACCGCATCATCCCCGTACCTCTGCCCGTCACCCCATCATCCCCGTACCTCTGCCCGTCACCCCATCCCCGTACCTCTGCCCTTCACCCCGTCATCCCCGTACCTCTGCCCGTCACCCCGTCGTCCCCGTACCTCTGCCCGTCACCCCATTGTCCCCGTACCTCTGCCCGTCACCCCGTCGTCCCCGTACCCCTGCCCGTCACCCATTGTCCCCGTACCTCTTCCCATCACCCCATCATCCCCGTACCTCTGCCCGTCACCCCATCGTCCCCGTACCTCTTCCCATCACCCCATCATCCCCGTACCTCTGCCCGTCACCCCATCGTCCCCGTACCTCTTCCCATCACCCCATCATCCCCGTACCTCTGCCCGTCACCCCAACGTCCCCGTACCTCTGCCCGTCACCCCATCGTCCCCGTACCTCTGCCCGTCACCCATTGTCCCCGTACCTCTGCCCGTCACCCCATCGTCCCCGTACCTCTGCCTGTCACCCCGTCGTCCCCGTACCCCTGTCCGTCATCTCATCATCTCCGTACCTCTGCCCGTCATCTCATCATCCCCGTACCTCTTCCCGTCACCCCATCATCCCCGTACCTCTGCCCGTCACCCCATCGTCCCCGTACCTCTGCCCGTCACCCCATCATCCCCGTACCTCTGCCCGTCACCCCATCGTCCCCGTACCTCTTCCCATCACCCCATCATCCCCGTACCTCTGCCCGTCACCCCGTCGTCCCCGTACCTCTGCCTGTCACCCCGTCGTCCCCGTACCCCTGTCCGTCATCTCATCATCCCCGTACCTCTGCCCGTCATCTCATCATCCCCGTACCTCTGCCCGTCACCCCATCATTGCCGTACCCCTGCCAATCACCCCGTCGTCCCTGTACCCCTGTCCGTCATCTCATCATCCCCGTACCTCTGCCCGTCACCCCGTCATTGCCGTACCCCTGCCCATCACCCCATAATCCCCGTACCTCTGCCCGTCACCCGTCATCCCCGTACCTCTACCCGTCACCCCGTCGTCCCCGTACCTCTGCACATCACCCCATCATCCCCGTACCTCTGCCCTTCACCCCGTCGTCCCCGTATCTCTGCCCGTCACCCCATCGTCCCCGTACCTCTGCCCGTCACCGCATCATCCCCGTACCTCTGCCCGTCACCACATCATCCCCGTACCTCTGCCCGTCACCCCATCATCCCCGTACCTCTGCCCGTCACCGCATCATCCCCGTACCTCTGCCCGTCACCCCATCATCCCCGTACCTCTGCCCGTCACCCCATCATCCCCGTACCTCTGCCCGTCACCCCATCCCCGTACCTCTGCCCGTCACCCGTCATCCCCGTACCTCTGCCCGTCACCCCCATTGTCCCCGTACCTCTTCCCGTCACCCATCATTGCCGTACCCCTGCCCATCACCCCATAATCCCCGTACCTCTGCCCGTCACCCGTCATCCCCGTACCTCTGCCCGTCACCCCGTCGTCCCCGTACCTCTGCCCGTCACCCCATCATCCCCCGTACCTCTGCCCGTCACCCCATCGTCCCCGTACCTCTGCCCGTCACCGCATCATCCCCGTACCTCTGCCCGTCACCCCATCATCCCCGTACCTCTGCCCGTCACCCCATCATCCCCGTACCTCTGCCCGTCACCGCATCATCCCCGTACCTCTGCCCGTCACCCCATCATCCCCGTACCTCTGCCCGTCACCCCATCATCCCCGTACCTCTGCCCGTCACCCCATCCCCGTACCTCTGCCCGTCACCCCATCATCCCCATACCCCTGCCCGTCACCCCATCGTCCCCATACCCCTGCCCGTCACCCCATCGTCCCCGTACCTCTGCTCGTCACCCCGTTGTCCCCGTACCTCTGCCCGTCACCCCGTCGTCCCCGTACCTCTGCCCGTCACCCCATCGTCCCCGTACCTCTGCCTGTCACTTCATCGTCCCCCTACCTCTGCCCGTCACCCCATCATCCCGGTACCTCTGCCCGTCACCCCGTCATCCCCGTACCTCTGCCCGTCACCCCGTTGTCCCCGTACCTCTGCCCGTCACCCCATCGTCCCCGTACCTCTGCCCGTCACCCCGTCGTCCCCGTACCTCTGCCCGTCACCCCATCATCCCCGTACCTCTGCCCGTCACCCCATCCCCGTACCTCTGCCCGTCACCCCATCCCCGTACCTCTTCCCGTCACCCCATCATCCCCATACCTCTGCCCATCACCCCGTCGTCCCCGTACCTCTGCCCGTCACCCGTCATCCCCGTACCTCTGCCCGTCACCCCGTCGTCCCCGTACCTCTGCCCGTCACCCATCATCCCCGTACCTCTGCCCGTCACCCCGTCGTCCCCGTACCTCTGCCCTTCACCCCGTCATCCCTGTACCTCTGCCCGTCACCCCATCATCCCCGTACCTCTGTCCGTCACCCCGTCGTCCCCGTATCCCTGCCCGTCACCCCATCGTCCCCGTACCCCTGCCCGTCACCCCATTATCCCCGTACCTCTGCCCGTCACCCTGTCATCCCCATACCTCTGCCCGTCACCCCATCATCCCCGTACCTCTGCCTGTCACCCATCGTCCCCGTACCTCTGCCCGTCACCCATCGTTTCCATACCTCTTCCCGTCACCCCATCATCCCCGTAGCTCTGCCCGTCACCCCATCATCCCCGTACCTCTTCCCGTCACCCCGTCGTCCCTGTACCTCTTCCCGTCACCCCATCATCCCCGTACCTCTGCCCATCACCCCGTCATCCCCGTACCTCTGCCCGTCACCCCATCGTCCCCGTACCTCTGCCCGTCACCCATTGTCCCCGTACCTCTGCCCGTCACCCATTGTCCCCGTACCTCTGCCCATCACCCCATCATCCCCGTACCTCTGCCCATCACCCCGTCATCCCCGTACCTCTGCCCGTCACCCCATCGTCCCCGTACCTCTGCCCGTCACCCCATCGTCCCCGTACCTCTGCCCGTCACCCATTGTCCCCGTACCTCTGCCCGTCACCCATTGTCCCCGTACCTCTGCCCATCACCCCATCATCCCCGTACCTCTGCCCATCACCCCGTCATCCCCGTACCTCTGCCCGTCACCCCATCGTCCCCGTACCTCTGCCCGTCACCCATTGTCCCCGTACCTCTGCCCGTCACCCCATCCCCGTACCTCTGCCCGTCACCCGTCATCCCCGTACCTCTGCCCGTCACCCCGTCGTCCCTGTACCTCTTCCCGTCACCCCATCATCCCCGTACCTCTGCCCATCACCCCGTCATCCCCGTACCTCTGCCCATCACCCCGTCGTCCCCGTACCTCTGCCCGTCACCCCATCGTCCCCGTACCTCTGCCCGTCACCCATTGTCCCCGTACCTCTGCCCATCACCCCGTCATCCCCGTACCTCTGCCCATCACCCCGTCATCCCCGTACCTCTGCCCGTCACCCCATCGTCCCCGTACCTCTGCCCGTCACCCCATCGTCCCCGTACCTCTGCCCGTCACCCATTGTCCCCGTACCTCTGCCCGTCACCCCGTCATCCCCGTACCTCTGCCCGTCACCCCATCGTCCCCGTACCTCTGCCCGTCACCCCATCGTCCCCGTACCTCTGCCCGTCACCCGTCATCCCCGTACCTCTGCCCGTCACCCCGTCGTCCCTGTACCTCTTCCCGTCACCCCATCATCCCCGTACCTCTGCCCATCACCCCGTCATCCCCGTACCTCTGCCCATCACCCCGTCGTCCCCGTACCTCTGCCCGTCACCCCATCGTCCCCGTACCTCTGCCCGTCACCCATTGTCCCCGTACCTCTGCCCATCACCCCATCATCCCCGTACCTCTGCCCATCACCCCGTCATCCCGGTACCTCTGCCCGTCACCCCATCGTCCCCGTACCTCTGCCCGTCACCCCATTGTCCCCGTACCTCTGCCCGTCACCCATTGTCCCCGTACCTCTGCCCGTCACCCATTGTCCCCGTACCTCTGCCCGTCACCCCGTCGTCCCCGTACCCCTGCCCATCACCCCGTCATCCCCGTACCTCTGCCCGTCACCCCATCATCCCCGTACCTCTGCCCGTCACCCATTGTCCCCGTACCTCTGCCCGTCACCCCATCATCCCCGTACCTCTGCCCGTCACCCCATTGTCCCCATAACCCTGCTCGTCACCCCATTGTCCCCGTACCTCTGCCCGTCACCCCATCATCCCCGTACCTCTGCCCGTCACCCATTGTCCCTGTACCTCTGCCCGTCACCCATCGTCCCCGTACCTCTGCCCGTCACCCCATCATCCCCGTACCTCTGCCCATCACCCCATCATCCCCGTACCTCTGCCCGTCACCCCATCATCCCCGTACCTCTGCCCGTCACCCATTGTCCCCGTACCTCTGCCCGTCACCCCATCATCCCCGTACCTCTGCCCGTCACCCCATTGTCCCCATAACCCTGCTCGTCACCCCATTGTCCCCGTACCTCTGCCCGTCACCCCATCATCCCCGTACCTCTGCCCGTCACCCCGTCGTCCCCGTACCCCTGCCCATCACCCCGTCATCCCCGTACCTCTGCCCGTCACCCCATCATCCCCGTACCTCTGCCCGTCACCCATTGTCCCCGTACCTCTGCCCGTCACCCCATCATCCCCGTACCTCTGCCCGTCACCCCATTGTCCCCATAACCCTGCTCGTCACCCCATTGTCCCCGTACCTCTGCCCGTCACCCCATCATCCCCGTACCTCTGCCCGTCACCCATTGTCCCTGTACCTCTGCCCGTCACCCATCGTCCCCGTACCTCTGCCCGTCACCCCATCATCCCCGTACCTCTGCCCATCACCCCATCATCCCCGTACCTCTGCCCGTCACCCCATCATCCCCGTACCTCTGCCCGTCACCCATCGTCCCCGTACCTCTGCCCGTCACCCATTGTCCCTGTACCTCTGCCCGTCACCCATCGTCCCCGTACCTCTGCCCGTCACCCCGTCGTCCCCGTACCCCTGCCCATCACCCCGTCATCCCCGTACCTCTGCCCGTCACCCCATCATCCCCGTACCTCTGCCCATCACCCCATCATCCCCATACCCCTGCCCGTCACCCCGTCGTCCCTGTACCTCTGCCCGTCACCCCATCATCCCCGTACCTCTGCCCGTCACCCCATCATCCCCGTACCTCTGCCCGTCACCCCGTCGTCCCTGTACCTCTGCCCGTCACCCCGTCGTCCCTGTACCTCTGCCCATCACCCCGTCGTCCCCGTACCTCTTCCCATCACCCCATCATCCCCGTACCTCTGCCCGTCACCCCATCATCCCCGTACCTCTGCCCGTCACCCCGTCGTCCCTGTACCTCTGTCCGTCACCCCATCATCCCCGTACCCCTGCCCGTCACCCCGTCGTCCCCGTACCCCTGCCCGTCACCCCGTCATCCCCGTACCTCTGCCCGTCACCCCATCGTCCCCTTACCTCTGCCCGTCACCCCGTCGTCCCCGTACCTCTGCCCGTCACCCCATCGTCCCCGTACCCCTGCCCATCACCCCATAATCCCCGTACCTCTTCCCATCACCCCATCGTCCCCCTACCTCTGCCCGTCACCCCATCATCCATGTACCTCTGCCCGTCACCCCATCATCCCCGTACCCCTGTCCGTCACCCCGTTGTCCCTGTACCTCTGCCCATCACCCTGTCGTCCCCGTACCTCTGCCCGTCACCCCATCATCCCCGTACCTCTGCCCGTCACCCCATCATCCCCGTACCTCTGCTCGTCACCCCATCATCCCCGTACCTCTGCCCATCACCCCATTGTCCCCATAACCCTGCTCGTCACCCCGTCGTCCCCGTACCTCTGCCCATCACCCCATCATCCCCGTACCTCTGCCCATCACCCCATTGTCCCCATAACCCTGCTCGTCACCCCGTCGTCCCCGTACCTCTGCCCGTCACCCCATCATCCCCGTACCTCTGCCCGTCACCCCATCATCCCCGTACCTCTGCTCGTCACCCCATCCCCGTACCTCTGCCCATCACCCCATTGTCCCCATAACCCTGCTCGTCACCCCGTCGTCCCCGTACCTCTGCCCGTCACCCCATCATCCCCGTACCTCTGCTCGTCACCCCATCATCCCCGTACCTCTGCCCATCACCCCATCATCCCCATACCCCTGCCCGTCACCCCATCGTCCCCATACCCCTGCCCGTCACCCCGTCGTCCCCGTACCCCTGCCCGTCACCCTGTCATCCCCGTACCTCTGCCCGTCACCCCGTTGTCCCCGTACCTCTGCCCGTCACCCCATCATCCCCATACCTCTTCCCGTCACCCCATCATCCCCATACCTCTGCCCATCACCCCGTCGTCCCCGTACCTCTGCCCGTCACCCCATCATTCCCGTACCTCTGCCCGTCACCCCGTCGTCCCCGTACCCCTGTCCGTCACCCCATCATCCCCGTACCTCTGCCCGTCACCCCGTCGTCCCCGTACCTCTGCCCGTCACCCGTCATCCCCGTACCTCTGCCCGTCACCCGTCATCCCCGTACCTCTGCCCATCACCCCATCGTCCCCGTACCTCTGCCCGTCACCCGTCATCCCCGTACCTCTGCCCGTCACCCGTCATCCCCGTACCTCTGCCCGTCACCCCGTCGTCCCCGTACCCCTGTCCGTCACCCCATCATCCCCGTACCTCTGCCCGTCACCTCATCATCCCCGTACCTCTGCCCGTCACCCCGTCGTCCCCGTACCTCTGCCCGTCACCCCGTCGTCCCCGTACCTCTGCCCGTCACCCCATCATCCCCGTACCTCTGCCTGTCACCCCGTCGTCCCCGTACCTCTGCCCGTCACCCCGTCGTCCCCGTACCTCTGCCCTTCACCCCGTCATCCCTGTACCTCTGCCCGTCACCCATTGTCCCCGTACCTCTGCCCGTCACCCCATCATCCCCGTACCTCTGCACATCACCCCGTCGTCCCCGTACCTCTGCCCGTCACCCATTGTCCCCGTACCTCTGCCCGTCACCCCATCATCCCCGTACCTCTGCCCGTCACCCCATCATCCCCGTACCTCTGCACATCACCCCGTCGTCCCCGTACCTCTGCCCGTCACCCATTGTCCCTATACCTCTTCCCATCACCCCATCGTCCCCGTACCTCTGCCCGTCACCCCATCGTCCCCGTACCTCTTCCCATCACCCCATCATCCCCGTACCTCTGCCCGTCACCCCATCATCCCCGTACCTCTTCCCATCACCCCATCATCCCCGTACCCCTGTCCGTCACCCCATCATCCCCGTAGCTCTGCCCGTCACCCCATCATCCCCGTACCTCTTCCCGTCACCCCATCCTCCCCGTACCTCTGCCCGTCACCCATTGTCCCCGTACCTCTGCCCGTCACCCATTGTCCCCGTACCTCTGCCCATCACCCCATCATCCCCGTACCTCTGCCCATCACCCCGTCATCCCCGTACCTCTGCCCATCACCCCGTCATCCCCGTACCTCTGCCCGTCACCCCATCATCCATGTACCCCTGCCCGTCACCCCATTATCCCCGTACCTCTGCCCGTCACCCTGTCATCCCCATACCTCTGCCCGTCACCCCATCATCCCCGTACCTCTGCCTGTCACCCATCGTCCCCGTACCTCTGCCCGTCACCCATCGTCTCCATACCTCTGCCCGTCACCCATCGTCTCCATACCTCTTCCCGTCACCCCATCATCCCCGTACCTCTTCCCGTCACCCCGTCGTCCCTGTACCTCTTCCCGTCACCCCATCATCCCCGTACCTCTTCCCGTCACCCCGTCGTCCCCGTACCTCTGCCCGTCACCCCGTCGTCCCCGTACCTCTGCCCGTCACCCCATCGTCCCCGTACCTCTGCCCGTCACCCCATCATCCCTGTACCTCTGCCCGTCACCCATTGTCCCCGTACCTCTGCCCGTCACCCCATCATCCCCGTACCTCTGCCTGTCACCCATTGTCCCCGTACCTCTGCCCGTCACCCCGTCGTTCCCGTATCTCTGCCCATCACCCCGTCATCCCCGTACCTCTGCCCATCACCCCGTCGTCCCCGAAACTCTGCCCGTCACCCCATCATCCCCGTACCTCTGCCCGTCACCCCATCATCCCTGTACCTCTGCCCGTCACCCCGTCGTCCCCGTACCTCTGCCCGTCACCCTGTCGTCCCCGTACCTCTGCCCGTCACCCCGTCGTCCCCGTACCTCTGCCTGTCACCCCATCGTCCCCGTACCTCTGCCCGTCACCCATTGTCCCTGTACCTCTGCCCGTCACCCATTGTCCCCGTACCTCTGCCCTTCACCCCGTCGTCCCCGTACCTCTGCCCGTCACCCATTGTCCCCGTACCTCTGCCCGTCACCCCGTCGTCCCCGTACCTCTGCCCGTCACCCATTGTCCCCGTACCTCTGCCCGTCACCCCGTCGTCCCCGTACCTCTGCCCGTCACCCATTGTCCCCGTACCTCTGCCCGTCACCCCATCGTCCCCGTACCTCTGCCCGTCACCCATTGTCCCCGTACCTCTGCCCGTCACCCCATCGTCCCCGTATCTCTGCCCATCACCCCATCATCCCCATACCTCTGCCCATCACCCCGTCATCCCCGTACCTCTGCCCATCACCCCGTCATCCCCGTACCTCTGCCTGTCACCCCATCATCCCCGTACCTCTGCCCGTCACCCCATCGTCCCCGTACCTCTGCCCGTCACCCCATCATCCCTGTACCTCTGCCCGTCACCCATCGTCTCCATACCTCTGTCTGAAGGAGTTGTGGTTCGTATTGATATCAACGACATAGGAAGAAAAAGAGTCCTGAAAACAGAATAAAGGGCGTCAGGAAGGAAGCTGAGAAGTAGGACTTCAAGGATAGTAACCTTGGGATTGATGCCTGTGCCACACAACAGTGAGGATGCAAATAGAACGATGTGGCAAGTACATCTGTGGCTGAAGAATTGGAACAGGGGGCAGGGATTCAGATTTCTGGATCATTGGGACTTCTTCTGGGCGAGGTGAGACCTGTAAAGAAAGGGATAGATTGCACTTGTATCTGAGCGGGACCAATTTTCTTGTGGGCAGGTTTACCAGAGCTGTTGAGAGTTGTTTAAACTAATATGGCAGAGGGGTAGGGACCAGTATGATAGAGCTGAGAATGAGCCAAGTTGGTTTACAAGTAGATGATGGGTGTAACATGAATGTAAGGGAGGACAAGCCAATGATTGGGTATAAATGCAATCAGAGCAAAGAGTTAAGTTGTATCCCAGAGACAAAATTCCAAAGGGTGAAGAACGCAGACTGAAGGTGCTGTATTTAAAAGTGTGTCGCATTCAGAATAAGGTGGATGAACTCATGGTGCAATTAGAGATTGTTTGGTATGACATTGTGGGCATCACTGAGTCGTTGCTGAAAAAGGGCCATAGTTGGGAGCTTAACATCAAAGGATACATTTTGTATCAAAAGGAGAGATAGAAAGGCATAAGCGGCAGTGTGGCTCTGTTGGTAAGAGACGGAATTACTTCTTTAGAAAACGGGTGACAGGGTCAGAGAGTGTTGAATCTTTCTGGGTGGAGTTAAGAAACCGCAAGGGTAAAAAAAACTACTAAGGGAATCATATATAGGCCTCCAAATAGCAGCCAAAATGTGGGGTTGAGATTGCAAAGGGAGCTGGAAAAGGCATGTAATAAGGGTAATGACACAATTGTAATGGGGGACTTCAATATGTAAGGAGATTGGGAAAATCTGGTTGCTGCTGGGTCACAGTAGAGGGAATTTGTTGAATGCCTCCAAGATGGCTTTTTGGAGGAGCTTGTGCTTGAGCCTACTTGGGGAAAGGCAATCTTAGATTGGGTGTTGTGTAATAACCCAGATACAATTAGGGAGCTTATGTAAAGGATCCCTTAAGAGAAGTAAAAGGGAGGTGGGAGTTGATATTGGACCATCGGAAAATGATGCTGGTTAGCTAGTAATAGGGGACAAAGAAATGGCAAATGAACGTAATGGGCACTTTGCATCAGTCTTCACTGTGGAGGACTTCCAGCAGTGTGCCAGAGGTCCAGGAGTGTCTGGGAGCAGGAGTAAGTGCCTTTGCTATTACAAAGGAAAAAGTGCCAGGCAAACTCAAAGATGTCACCTGGACCAGATGGACTACATCCCAGAGTCCTGAGAGAGGTTGCCGAAGAGATAATGGATGCATTGAGCATGATCTTCCAAGAATCACTTGATCTGGCAAGGTCCTGAAGGACTGGAAGATTGCAAATGTCACTCCACTCTTTAAGAAGGCAAGAAGGCAAAAGAAAGGAAATTATAGACCAGTTAACCTAACCTCAGTGATTGGGCAAGTGTTAGAGTCTACTATTAAGAATGAGGTTTTTGAGGTACTTGGAGACTTATGATAAAATAAGTCAAAGTCAGCATGGTTTCTGTAAAGGGAAATCTTGCCTGACAAATGTTTCAGAGTTCTTCGAGGAAGCAACAAGCAGGGTGGACAAAGGAGAGGCAGTGGATGTCACTTGGATTTTCAGAAGGCATTTTATAAGGTGCCACACATGAGGCTGCTTAACATAATAAAATCCTGTGGTGTTACAGGGGAGATACTGGCATGGATAGAGGGATGGCTGACAGGCCAGAGGCATCAAGTGGGAATAAAGGGGATCTTTTCTGGTTGGCTGTCGGTAACTAGTGGTGATCCTCAGGGGTCAGTATTGGAATTTCTACTTTTCACATTGTTTGGCAATGATTTGGATAATGGAATTGATGGCTTTGTGGCAAAGTTTGTGGATAGGTAGTGCTGAGGAAGCAATGCAATTGTTGCTGAACTTGGACAAATTGGAGGACTAGGCAAAAGAGTGGCAGATGGAATATCATGTTGGGAAATGTTTGATAATGCATTTTGGTGAAAGGAACAATAGTGCAGACTGTTATCTAAATCTGTTATCTAAATGGGGAGAAGATTCAAACATCAGGGGTGCAGAGGGACTTAGGAGACCTTGTGCAAGACTTACAGAAGATTGATTTACAGGTTAAGTCTGTAAAGAAGGCAAATGCAATGTTGGCAATTATTTCAAGGGGAATAGAATATAAACACAAGGAGATAATGCTAAGCCTTTATAAGTCACTGGTCAGACCACATTTAGATCATTGTCAACAGTTTTGGGCCCCATCTCTCAGAAAAGGATGTGTTGTCAATGGAATGATTCTAGAGGAGGCTCACGAGTATGATTCCAGGAATGAAGGGGTTAATGTACGAGGAGCATTTGGCAGCTTTGGGCCTGTACTCACTGGAATTTAGAAGATTGCCTGGGGGTGGGGGTGGGGGATCTCATTGAAACCTACCGAATATTGAAAGGACTAGAAAGGGTGGTTGTGGAGGGGATGCTTCCTGTGTTGGAGTATCCAGAACTAGAGGGCACAGCCTCAAAATTGAGAGGTGACCTTTTAGAACAAAGGTATGGAGGAATTTATTTTAGCCAGAGAGTAGTGAATCTGTGGAATTCTCTGCCAGAGACAGTAGTGGAGGCCAAGTCCAAGTGTATATTTAAGGCAGAAGTTCATAGTTTCCTGATCGGTCAGTGCATCAAAGAATATGGTGAGAAGACAGGTGTATGGGGTTGAGTGGGATCCGGGATCAGCCATGATGGAACGGTGGAGGAGACTCAATGGGTTGAATGTCCTAATTCTGCTCCAATGTCTTACGTCTTCCACCCCACCCTCACTGTATCACTGTCTGCCGCCCCACCCTCACCATATCACTGTCTACTTCCTGCTGTACCTATGCCTGCCCACCCATTTTCATTGTACTAGCACCTGCTGCCCCACCCTACCATCCTATCCTTGCTATACCGCCGCCAATTGTCCCATCCTCGTCATTCTTTTGTTCAAGACCTTACCCAGTTTCAATGGATTTTCCCAGCACACAGGTTCCAGTACCTCTTGGAGTCTGCAAAAGCCAATAGAATAAAATCTGTGCCCTATTCAATAAATACTTCAAAGTGTGTTTATTCTCTAAGTAAGGAAAATTATTTTCATTATAAAATTATTAACTGCAAGACTACTTTCTGCCTTAGATTTGTTCACACCAACCTCCTCAGATTGGACCACCTTATCAACATCATCCCCTGCTTGGGCCAACTCATCGACCTCATCCTCTGATTGGACCATTTCATTGCCTGTCTCCTCCGAATGGACCACCTCATTACCTGTCTCCTTTGATTGGACTACCTCAACGCTTGCCTCCTCTGAGAGCACCACCTCATCAACTTCATCCTCTGATTGGAGCACCTCCTCTGATAGGACCACCTCATCATCAGTGATCTCAGAGATGGTCACTAATGCTAGCCTATCTTCAGGTTTGTTCACCTAACTCCTCAACCGTGACATCATTACAGTATCTCCCAGTGTCAGTGTCTTTATGGAAGTTGTATCTTGCCAATACATCTGGGTCATGAGGTATGAAGGTTCTGATACCTTCCATCCCAACTTTGCACTGATGCGTGAATACACAGGGACCAGTCATCAATGGTTCTGACAGGAGATTGATGACAATATCCCATTAGCGACACTGGATCCTGCGTTTTGCAGGATATCTGATGAGAAACAGGTAGAGCTGGAAATGTTCAGCAGCTTCAGGCTGAATCAACGTGGGAAACATACTCAATATCAGTTCACAGGTGCCTCCAACAATACAATGACTTGTCGTCCATGCAGGTACCAATGACATGGGTAGGATGAGTGATGAGGTTCTGCATAAGGATTTCAGAGAGTTAGGTGCTAAGTTAAAGTACGGGACCTCCAGAATTGTGATCTCAGGATTGCTACCCATGCCATGCGCTAATGAGGCCAGAACTAAGAAGATTATACAGTCTAATACATGGCTAAGGAGTTGGTGTAGGAATGAGAGCACAAGATTTTTGCATTATTGGGATCTCTTCCCAGAGAAGGTGGGACCTGAACTGGAGGGGGCTAATATCATAGCAGGAATGTTTTGTTAATGCTGCATGGTGGAGTTTAAACTAGAGTTGCAGGGGGATGGGAATGAGAGTGCCAGAACAGTTAATGGAGAGGTTGTGGAGGTAAATACAAAGTACACTGCAGATGCTGTGGTCAAATGTCAAATGTGCTGTTTTGTACGTCTTGTAGAGGTAAATGTTGGTAAGACCTCAAAGTCAGGAATCAAAAGGTTGAGCATGGTGCGACTAGTGTCCTGACTAGTGAGCTGAGTATATTTCAATGCAATAAGTATCAGAGGAAAGGCAGATGATAGTGCTGAAGATGAGGTAGCTGGTTTACAAAAGACAAGGAGGAGAAGCCGTTGATTGGGCAAAATTGCAGACAACAGGATGAATTGCAAAGTAAAAAGTAGACAAAATTGAAAAGGGTGAAAACAGGACTGATGGTGTTGTATTTGAATGTGTGCAGATTACAGAATAAAGTGGATGAACTTGCAGCACAGTTGCAGATTGGCAGGTATGATATAGGCATCACTGAACCATGGCTGAAGGATATAGCTGGGAGCTGAATGTCCAAGGATAAGCAGGAAGGCAGAGGGGGCAGTGCTGCTCTGTTGGTAAAAAATGAAATCAAATAATTAGAAAGAGGTGACATAGGGAAGGTGTTGAATCATTGTGGGTAGAGCAAAGGAACTGCAAGGCTAAAAAGACCCTGATGGGAGCTGTATACAGACCTCCAAACAGCAGTAAGGATGTGATCTACAAATTACAACGGGAGATAGAAAATACATACCAAAAGGGTGATGTTACAATAGTCATGTGGGACTTCAATGTGCAAATAGATTGGGAAAATCAAGTTGCTGCTGGATTCCAGTAGGGCAAATTTCTGGAATGCCTGTGAGAATGGGAAGCCTTTAAAAACAAACAGAGGCAATTAAAAAATTATTAAGGAGGTAAAGACAGAATACTAAAGTAAGCTAGTCAATAATTTTAAAGAGGATACCAAAAGTTTCTTCAGATACATAAAGTGTAAAAGAGAGGCAAGGGTAGATAATGATGCTGAAGAGGTAGTAATGGGGACAATGAAATGGTGGACAAACTGAATAAATATTTTGTATCAGTCTCCACTGTGGAAGACACCAGCAGTGTGGTGGAAGTTCCAGGTTTCGGTGACATGAAGTGTGTGAAGTTATCACAACTAGAGAGAACATTCTTGGGAAACTGAAAGGTCTGAAGGTGGATAAGTCACCTGGACCAGATGGTGTACACCCCAGGGTTCTGAAAGAGGTGGCTGAAGAGATTGTGGAGGCATTGGTAATGATCTTTCAAGAATCGCTAGATTCTGGAATGGTTCTGGAAGCCTGGAAAATTGCAAATGTCACTCCACCCTTGAAGAAGGGAGAGAGGCAGAAGAAAGGAAACTGTATGTCAGTTTGACTTCAGTGGTTGGAAAGAACTTGGAGTCAATTATTAAGAATGAGGTCTCAGGTACTTGGAGGTACATGATAATATAGGCCATAGTCAGCATGGTTTGCTCAAGGGAAAATCTTGCAGACAAATCTGTTGGAATTCTTTGAAGAAATAACAAGCAGGATAGACAAAGGAGAATCAGTTGATGTTGTGTACTTGGATTTTCAGGAGGCCTTTGACAAGGTGCTGCTCATGAGGCTGCTTAACAAGTTATGAGTCTATGGTGTCATACGGGGGGGTGTTGGGAATGGACTCAAATGCAAGACACAGACACTGAAGTACTGGGATCTGGACTGGACTAGAGTAGGGACAGGACTGGACACAGACTAGGAGCTGGGAAAGGAACACAGACTTGGGCTAGGAAAGTGGGACCATGATGAGGAACTGGGAATTAGGAGCCTGGGCTTGGACTCCGAGCCAGAGACTGGACAAGAACCCAGAACCTGGGTCTTGACTCAGGCTTGGACCCCAGAACTAGGTGAGGACATGGTTCTTCAAGGCTTTCCTGGGCAGGACGAGGTACTCGTTCTAGAGAACAGGGCCAGGCCCCTTCCTTGGATGCTGGGCTAAGATGACTGCCGAGGAAAACAACTGAGGAAATCGTCAGGGATTCAGATGGGGAGGGGAAGAGAACAGTCCTGTCTCAGGGTAACAGCAAAGACAGCCTGACTTACCCAACAGAGGCAAGGACAGAAAGGGAGTTCAATCCAGGGTGTCTCCAAGTCTCGGGGCAGCCAGCAACCTTGGCTGGCTACGGAAACAGCCAAATCCATATCTAGCTCAGAGTAGTAGACGGCCACTCAGCTGGCCCCAGAAACGGCCAAATCCTTACCATGATGTCTGCTCCAACTAGAGACAACAAGGCTCCATGAAGTGGTGGTCCTCCAACCAGGCCTAGAGATCACGAATGGCTGCTCTACCCTTCCACCAACAAGTTGCTCCAAGGGGATATTGACAAGACAAACCAGCAACCACACTTGGCCCCAGGGCCACTTGTAATCCCAGCCTCAAGATGAGAACCAGGTGCCTATGATTAAACCCAACTGAAACAAAAGACATCCAGAAGCCCCAGAGTCTGGAGTACACGGTCCGGACGGTGAACCGGAATGCAGATTTCACAGACCAGACCATGACACATGGTAATACAGGAAAGATTCTAGCATGGATAAAGCGGTGGCTGATTGGCAGGAGGCAAAGTGTAGGAATAAAAGGAGCCTTTTCTGACTGCCTGCCAGTAACTAGTGGTGTTCCATAGGGGTCTGTGTTGGTTGACTATTTTCTCAATGGAGAGAAAATACAAAAAACTGAGGTGCAAAGGGACTTGGGGGCCCTTGTGCAGGATTCCCTGAAGATTAATTTGCAGGGTGAGCCTGTGGTGAGGAAGGCAATGTGATCTTAGCATTCATTTCAAGGAAACTAAAATTTAAAAGCAAGGACGTAATGTTGAAGCTTTATAAAGCACTGATGAGGCCTCTCTTGGAGTATTGTGAGCAGGTTTGGGCCCCTTATCTTAGAAAGAATGCACTGAAACTGGACCGGGTTCAGAGGAGGTTCACAAAAATGATTCCAGGATTGAATGGCTTGTCATATAAAAAGCACTTGCTGGCTCAGGGCCTGTATTCACTAGAATTCAGAAGAACGAGGGGTGACCTCATTGAAACCTATCGAATGGTGAAAGGCCTTGATAGACTGGATGTGGAGGATGTTTCCTATGGCGAAAGTGTCTGAGACCAGAGGACACAACCTCAGAATAGAGGGACATCCTTTTAGAATGGGGATAAGGAGGAATTTCTTTCATCAGAGAGTGGTGAACCTGTGGAATTCTTTGCCACAGGCAGCTTTGGAGGCCAAGTCTTTATAATTAAGGCAGAGGTTGATAGATTCTTGATTTGTCAGGGCACGAAGGGATATGGGCAGAAGGCAGAAGACTGGAGGTAAGAAGAAAGTTGTATCAGCTATGATAAAATGGTGGAGCAAACTCGATAGTCCAAATGACCTAATTCTGCTCCTATATCTTATGGTCTTATGGATTCCACTCAATGTCAGGTCACAGGGATCTCCAACAACACAATCTCTCCACCCAATGAGTCTCAAGATCTTTATGCAGGCATTTCCAACTTTGACTGGATCCCCAGTACAAATTCTCCTTCAGAATCCTCCCGCCACCACACTTTCTTCCCAAATGTTTTCACTGTTTTGCCCTACTTTCTGCCCTATGCACACAATGCCTGCCCCACGATGATTAATCTTCAGTGAGTCATTCCACTTTGTTATCTTTTTCCCATGAGGTTTACTCTATCTGTCCAAATGCTGAAATCTCCAGCTGTCAACCTGTGTATAGACCGTGACCTTCATCTGCAGTGCTCTCCTCTGTCCATCAGAATCTGCTCTCCATCCAAGTCAAGTTTATTGTAATTGAACGATATGCATGTGTGTAACAAATATAACCATATAAAGTATATAGAAGCGAGACAACTTTTCTTTGAACCAGGGTGTAAAGCACATTAGTGCACATGACACACATAATACATAATAACTTATGAATGTAAGGATAAAATCTGCAGAAATCTACATAAATAACAAAATAAAGTGCACTTATTTTAAATATTGGAAGGTATGGAACGGATTAACCAATGACACTTTGAATTTGATGTGGCTGGGAGTTCCAGAAGCCTGATGGCCTGGGGAAAGTAACTATTTCCCATCCTGACTGTTCTTGTTTTTATACATCGAAGTCTCCCGCCTGATGGTAGAAAGTCAAAGAGGATGCAGGGTGGATGGATGGGATCCTTAATAACACAAAGGGCCTACGTACGCAGTGCTCCTGATAAATATCCCAGATGAATGATAGGGAGACCCTTATGATCCTCCCAGCTGTTCTCACAGTCCTTTGTGGGGACTTCTGGTCTGGTGCTTGACTACTCCCATACCAGATGGACATGCAACTTGTCAGGACGCTCTCAATGGCGCTCATGGAAAACACAGTTAAAATGGGGAAAGGGAGTGGGGCGTGGGAATCTTGCTTGCCTCAATCACTACTGTGCCTTCTTGTTTCAGGAGGTGATATTAAGGGACCAGGTAAGTAATTTGTGATGTGAATTCCCAGGAACTTTCTCTATGGAGGAGCCATGTATTTGCTTAGGGGGTGGTTTGCCTGCACCTTTCTGAATTCCACCAAGATTACCTTTGTCTTCTCCAAGATCAGGCTTAGGTGGTTCTTCTCACACCAGTCTCTTTTCCAGGGGGACAGGACAGAGTGGAGGGCAGAAGCTATCAGATCATAAAACCATAAGACACAGGAGCAGAACTAGGCTATCTGACCCGTCGAGTCTGCTCTGCCATTCAATCATGGCTGATATTTTTTCTGTTCTCCTCAACCCCAGTTCCTGGCCTTTTCCCTGTAACCTTTTGACGCCATGTCCAGTGAAGAATCTATCAATCTCTGTCTTAAATACATCCAATGACCTGGCTGCCACAGGTGCATGTGACAACAAATTCCACAAATTCAACATCCTTTGGCCAAGAAATTTCTCTGCATCTCTGTTTTGAAAGGGTGCCCCTCTATCCTGAGGCTGTGCTTTCTTGTCTTAGACTCTCCCACCATGGGAAACATCCTTTCCACATCTACTCTGTCTAGATCTTTCAACATTTGTAAGGTTTCAATGAGATCACCCCCCCCCCCCCCCGCCCCATCCTTCTGAGTTCCAGTGAGTACAGACCCAGAGCCATGAAACATTCCTCGTATGATAATCCTTTCATTCCTGGAATCATCCTTGTGAACTTCCTCTGGACTCTCTCCAATGCCAGCACATCTTTTCTAAGGTGAGGGGCCCAAAACTGTTCACAATACTCAAGGTGAGGCCTCACAAGTGTCCTATAAAGCCTCAGCATCACATCCTTGTTCTTGTATTCTAGACCTCTTGAAATGAATGCTGACATGGCATTTGCCTTCCTCACCACCGACTCAGCCTGCAAGTTAACCTTTAATGTGTTCTGCACAAGGACTCCCAAGTCCTTGCAATCTCAGATTTTTGGAGTTTCTCCCTGTTTAGGAAATAATCTGCACATTCATTTCTACTACCAAAATGCATGACCATGCATTTTCCAACATTGTATTTCATTTGCAACTTTCTTGCCCATTCTCCGAATCTGTCTAGGTCCTTCTGTATCCTACTTATTTCCTCAACACTACCTGCCCCTCCACCAATCTTCATATTATTTGCAAACTTGGCAACAAAGCCATCTATTCCATCATCTAAATCATTTATATACAGCATAAGACACCGACCCCTGCAGAACACCACTAGTCACTGGCAGCCAACCAGAAAAGGATCCTTTTATTCCCCCTTGCTGCCTCCTACCAATCAGCCAATGCTCTAACCATGTTAGTAACTTTCCTGTAATACCATGGGCTCTTAACTTGGGAAGTAGCCTCATGTGTGGCATCTTGTCAAAGGCCTTCTGAAAGTCCAAATGTACAACATCCACTGCATCCCCTTTATCTATCCTACTTGTAATCTCAAAGAATTTCAACAGGTTCGTCAAGAAGGATTTTCCTTGAAGGAAACCATGCTGACTTTGTACTATCTTGTCCTGTGTCACCAAGTACTCCATCACTTAACATATAACCATATAACAATCACAGCACGGAAACAGGCCATCTTGGCCCTCCTAGTCCGTGCCGAACCCTTAATCTCACCTAGTCCCACCTACCCACACTCAGCCCATAACCCTCCACTCCTTTCCTGTTCATATACCTATCCAATTTTACCTTAAATGACACAACTGAACTGGCCTCTACTACTTCTACAGGAAGCTCATTCCACACAGCTATCACTCTCTGAGTAAAGAAATACCCCCTCGTGTTTCCCTTAAACTTCTGCCCCTTTACTCTCAAATCATGTCCTCTCGTTTGAATCTCCCCTACTCTCAATGGAAACAGCCTATTCACGTCAATTCACGGACTGTTCCATGTAGCCACAGAAAAGGCAGTCATAGGAGCCCAGCGGGTGCCCATGTGGGAGGAGATGAAAGAGAATTTGAGTGTGAGGACTAGTTCTGCCAGACAGAAGAGAGTTGTGATGGAGGAGAGCTGGATAGATCTGGTGTCTAGAAAGAAGCAGAGAGCTTTAAGGACTTCCTGATGGGAGAATGAAAGTGGCTTTAAGGTCTTCACTTCAGAGAACAGAGTTTCCATTCTCCTAGATGGGGTAGAGATCTGTTTCCATTTTGACATGAAAGAGTCTTTCTCTTTTGATCATTTTCAAAAAAAAACCCAAATTAAACCAAATATAAATATTCCATATTAAGATGTATGGGATCTTGCTGGATCTATGTACTCACTCAGATTATATATATTCACTCAGATGTCACTTTATTCGGTACTGGTCGACCCGATAATGCAAATATCTAATCAGCCAGTCATGTGGCAACTCAATGCATAAAAGCAAGCAAGTGGTTCAGTTGTCGTTCAGACCAAACATCAGAATGGGTAAGAAATGTGTTCTAAGTGACATAGACCAAAGAGTGTTTGTTGTGCCAGACGGGGTGGTTTGAATATCTCAAAAACTACGGATCTCCTGGGATTTTCACACACAGTCTCTAGGGTTCAGAGAGAATGGTATGAAAAATGAAAGAAAAACATCCAGAGAGCAGCAGTCTGTGGACAAAAACACCTTCTTAATGAGAGAGGTCAGAGGAGAATGGCCACACTGATTAAAGCTGAGAGGAAGGCTACAGTAACTCAAATAACCACATGTTACAACAGTGGAGTGCAGAAGGGCATCTCTGAATGCACAACACATTGAACCTTGAAGTGGGTGGGCCACAGCAGGAGGAGACCATGAACTTTAAATACCTCGATCAAATCCCCCCTCAACCTTCTACGCTCCAATGAATAGAGACCTAACTTGTTCAACCTTTCTCTGTATCTTAATTGCTGAAACCCAGGTAACATCCTAGTAAATCGTCTCTGCACTCTCTCTAATTTATTGATATCTTTCCTATAATTCGGTGACCAGAACTGCACACAATATTCCAAATTTGGCCTTACCAATGCCTTGTACAACTTTAGCATTACATCCCAACTTCTGTACTCAGTGCTTTGATTTATAAAGGCCAGCGTTCCAAAAGCCCTCTTCACCACCCTATCTACATGAGACTCCACTTTCAGGGAACTATGCACAGTTATTCCTAGATCTCTCTGTTCCTCTGCATTCCTCAATGCCCTACCATTTACCCTGTATGTTCTATTTGGATTATTCCTGCCAAAATGTAGAACCTCACACTTCTCAGCTTTAAACTCCATCTGCCAACGTTCAGCCCATTCTTCTAACCGGCATAAATCTCCCTGCAAGCTTTGAAAATCCACCTCATTATCCACAACACCTCCTACCTTAGTATCATCGGCATACTTACTAATCCAATTTACCACCCCATCATCCAGATCATTTATGTATATTACAAACAACATTGGGCCCAAAACAGATCCCTGAGGCACCCCGCTAGTCACCGGCCTCCATCCCGATAAACAATTATCCACCACTACTCTCTGGCATCTCCCATCTAGCCACTGTTGAATCCATTTTATTACTCCAGCATTAATACCTAACGACTGAACCTTCTTAACTAACCTTCCATGTGGAACTTTGTCAAAGGCTTTGCTGAAGTCCATATAGACTACATCCACTGCCTTACCCTCGTCAACATTCCTCGTAACTTCTTCAAAAAATTCAATAAGGTTTGTCAAACATGACCTTCCACGCACAAATCCATGCTGGCTACTTCTAATCAGATCCTGTCTATCCAGATAATTATAAATACTATCTCTAAGAATACTTTCCATTAATTTACCCACCACTGATGTCAAACTGACAGGTCTATAATTGCTAGGCTTCCTTCTAGAACCCTTTTTAAACAATGGAACCACATGAGCAATACGCCAATCCTCCGGCACAATCCCCGTTTCTAATGACATATTAAAGATCTCCGTCAGAGCTCCTGCTATTTCTACACAAACTTCCCTCAAGGTCCTGGGGAATATCCTGTCAGGACCCAGAGATTTATCCACTTTTAAATTTCTTAAAAGCGCCAGTACCTCCACCTCTTTAATAGGTTCCATAACTTCCTTACTTGTTTCCCACACCTTAGACAATTCAATATCCTTCTCCTTAGTGAATACCGAAGAGAAGAAATCATTCAAAATCTCTCCCATCTCCTTCGGTTCCACACATAGCTGACCACTCTGATTCTCTAAGGGGCCAATTTTATCCCTCACTATCCTCTTGCTTTTAATATAACTGTAGAAACCTTTCAGATTTGCTTTCACCTTATTTGCCAAACCAACCTCGTATCTTCTTTTAGCTTTTCTAATCTCTTTCTTAAGATTCCTTTTACATTCTTTATATTCCTCGAGCAATTCCTTTACTCCATGCTGCCTATATCTATTGTAGACATCCCTCTTTTTCTGAACCAAATTTCTAATATCCCTTGAAAACCATGGTGCTCTCAAACCTTTAACCTTTCCTTTCACCCTAACAGGAACATAAAGATTCTGTACCCTCATAATTTCACCCTTAAATGACCTCCATTTCTCTATTACATCCTTCCCATAAAACAACTTGACCCAATCCATTCTCTCTAAATCCCTTCGCATCCCCTCAAAGTTAGCCTTTCTCCAATCAAAAATCTCAACTCTAGGTCCAGTCCTGTCCTTCTCCATAATTATATTGAAGCTAATGCTATTGTGATCACTGGACCCGAAGTGCTCCCCAACACATACATCTGTCAGCTGACCTATCGCATTCCCTAACAGGAGATCCAACACTGCCCCATCTCTAGTCAGTACTTCTATATATTGTTGCAAAAAACTATCCTGCACACATTTCACAAACTCTAAACCATCCAGCCCTTTTACAGAATGAGCTTCCCAGTCTACGTGTGGAACGTTAAAATCTCCCACAATCACCACCTTGTGTTTACTACAAATATCTGCTATCTCCTTACACATTTGCTCTTCCAACTCACGCGCCCCATTAGGTGGCCTATAATACACTCCTATCAGTGTTACTGCACCTTTCCCATTCTTCAATTCCACCCAAATGGCCTCCCTAGAGGAGCTCTCTAATCTATCCTTCCAAAGCACCGCCATAAGATTTTCTCGGACAAGCAATGCAACACCTCCTCCTTTGGCCCCTCCTACTCTATCACACCTGAAGCAACTAAATCCAGGAATATTTAGTTGCCAATCACACCCTTCCTGCAACCATGTTTCACTAATAGCTACAACATCATAATTCCAGGTATCAATCCACACTTTAAGCTCATCCACCTTTCTTACAATGCTCCTAGCATTAAAATAGATACATTTAAGATTCTCTCCATCTCCTCCTCTCTTTCCATCCCTAACAATGCATTCAAATTTATTATCCTTTTCTTTCTTCTCCCCTACATCTTCAGGCTGAGCGCATCCCTTCTCCATCACCTGCCTTTCCTCCCTCACACACCGTCTATTTACTTTCTCCACTGGTGAACTAACCTCCTCTCCCATAGTCTCCTCAAATAGTCTCCCACCCACCCCCCATCTTACTAGTTTAAAGTCCGCCCTGTAGCCCTAGCAAACCTCCCCGCTAGGATATTGGTCCCCCTACGATTCAAGTGTAACCCGTCCTTCTTGAACAGGTCACTCCTGCCCCAGAAGAGGTCCCAATGATCCAGAAACTTGAATCCCTGCCCCCTGCTCCAATCCCACAGCCACGCATTCATCCTCCACCTAATTCTATTCCTACTCTCACTGTCGCGTGGCACAGGCAGTAATCCCGAGATTACTACCTTTGCGGTCCTTCTTCTTAACTGCCTTCCTAACTCCCTATACTCTCGTTTCAGGACCTCTTCCCCTTTCCTTCCTATGTCATTGGTACCTACATGTACCACGACCCCTGGCTCTTCACCCTCCCACTTCAGGATATCTTGGACGCGATCAGAAACGTCCCGAACCCTGGCACCAGGGAGGCAAATTACCATCCGGGACTCCTGGTCACCTCCACAGAAACGCCTGTCTGAGCCCCTGACTATTGAGTCCCCTATTACTATGGACCTCTTTCTTCTAACCCTACCCTTCTGAGCTACAGGGCCGTCCTCTGTGCCGGAGGCTCGGCCACTGTCACTCCCACCAGGTAGGCTGTCCCCCCCAACAGTACTCAAACATAAGTACTTATTGTCAAGGGGTACAGCCACTGGGGTACTCTCTAGTACCTGCCTCTTCCCCTTCCTGACTGTAACCCACCTATCTGCCTCCCGTGGTCCCGGAGTGACCACCTGCCTGTAACTCCTCTCTATCACCTCCTCACTCTCCCTGACCAAGCGAAGGTCATCGAGCTGCAGCTCCAGTTCCCTAACTCGGTCCCTCAGGAGCTGCAGTTCGGCGCACCTGGCACAGATGTGGACGTCTGGGAGGCTCGGAGACTCCAGGATCTCCCACATCCGACACCGAGAACAACAAGCTGCCCTCACACTCATACCTCCCAAATAACTGAAAATACAAGAACTAAAAGATAAGCCTACTGTGCCCTCTTCCGCCCAAGCCCTACACTCTGCGCCCGGCTCACTCCGCTGCCCGCTTCTTAAGGCGGCGTTCTTTATATATCTTCCCTCCTTCACGCGCCTGCGCAGTCCCGCCTCTCAGAACTCCGATCTGAGAAGCAATTGGACAATTTGAAAATGGCCGCTGCCGCATTTCCTCTCAAAGCCTCGCTGTCCTCTTCCAAAAGAGCAATTGGAAGAATTTAAAATTTAAAAAGAATGTAAAATTTATTTACAACACCTTCATCCTTAACAATTGACTCTAAGATCTTCCCAACCACTGAGGTCAGGCTAACTGGGCTACAATTTCCTTTCTGCTGTCTTCCTCCTTTCTTAAATAGTGGACTGACATTTGCAATTTTCCAGTCGTCTGGCATCATGTCAGAGTCCAATGATTTTTGAAAGATCATTTCTAATGCCACCATAATCTCTAATACTACCTCTTTCAGAACCCTAGGGTGCAGTTCCTGCGGTTTAGGTCTTTCAGGTTTTTGAACACCTTTTCTCTTGTAACAAAAACTGCTCTCACTTCTCTTCCTTCATACATTACAACATCAGGTATACTGCTAGAGTTTTCCACAGTGAAGAATAATGCAAAATACTCATTTAGTTCATCAGCCATCTCCTTGTTCCCCCGTTATTATTTCTCCTGCCTCATTTTCTAGCAGTCACATATTCACTCTCACTTCCCTTTTATTTTTAACCTACTTGAAAAAACTTTTACTATCCACTTTGATATTATCTGCTAGCTTGCTTTCATATTTCATCTTTTCCCTTCTAATGATTTTTTTTAGTTGCTCTCTGTAGGTTTTTAAAAACTTCCCAGTCCTCTATCTTCCCACTAATTTTGGCTTTGTTGTATGCTTTTGCTTTTACAATAGCTTTGACTTCCCAAGTCAGCCACGGTTGCATGATTTTGCCATTTGAGTATTTCTTCATTTTTGGAATACACATGTCCTCAGTTTCCCCAGAAAAGCACACCATTATTGTTCTGTTGATATTCCTGCCAGCAGCTCCTTCCAATTTATGTTGGCCAACTCCTCTCTCATACCACTGTAATTTCCTTTACTTCACTGAAATACTGCTACATCAGACTTTACTTTCTTCCTATCAAATTTCAAGTTGAACTCAATCATATTGTGATCACTGGTTCCTCAGGGTTCTTTTACCTTAATCTTCCTACTCGCCTCCAGTTCATTACATAACACCCAATCCAGTATAGCTGATCCCCTTGTAGGCTCAATGCCAAACTGCTATCTCTTAGGCATTGAACTCACTCTCTTGAGATCCATTTCCAACCTGATTTTCCCAATCGACCTGCTTGTTAAAATCTCCCATGACTATCATAACATTGCCCTTTTGACACACCTTTCTGTTTCCTGTTGTAACCTGTGGTCCACTTCCCAGCCCCTGTTGGGAGGCCTGTATAAAGCTGCCATCAACATCCTTTTACCCTTGCAGTTTCTTAACTCAGCCTACAAGGATTCAACATTTTCCGATCCTATGTCCATCTTTCTACTGAATTGATGCCATTCTTTACCAGTAGAGCCACACCAACCCCTCTTTCTACCTTCCTATCCCTCCGATATAACGTGTAACCTTGGACATTCAGCTCTCAACTACAACCATCCTTCAGCCACGACTCAGTGATGGCCACAACATCATATCTGGCAACTTGTAATAGTGCAACAAGATCATCCACCTTATTTCTTATACTATGTGCATTTATTTACAACACCTTGAGTACTGTATTTGCTATCCTTTCTGATTCTGCATCCAGAATTGATACTCACCCTGCTGGCTGCAACTATGTCCTGTCACCTGCCTGCCCTTCCTAACAATCTGACAGCACACTATATTTACTTTTTTACCATCTGTCCTATCCTGAGTCCCTTCACTCAGGTTCCCACTGCTCTGCCAAATTAGTTTAAACCCTTCTCAGCAGCTCTAACAAACCTGCCGTAAGAATATTGGTCCCCCTCAGGTTCAGGTAAAGGCTGTCACTTTTGAACAGGTCATACCTCCCCCAGAAGAGATCCCAATTATACAAGAACCTGAAGCTCTGCCCCTGCACCAGCTTCTCAGCCATGCAGTTATCTGCCAAGTCATTCTGTTTCCACCCTCACTGGCTCATAGCACAGGCAGTAATCTGGAAATTACTACCCAGGAGGTCCTGTTTCTCAGCTATCTACCCAGCTCTCTAAATTTTCTTTTCAGGACCTCATTGCTTTTCCTTCCTATGTCATTGGTATCAAATGTACCAAGACATCTTGAAGCTCCCCTTCCCTCTGCAAAATGTTGTGGACTTGATTTGAGACATCCCTGACCCTGGCATCTGGGAGGCAACAATCCATCCAGGTGTCCCATTCACATCCACAGAATCTCCTGTCTGTTCCCCTCACCATCGAGTCTCCTATCACTGGCGCTCCCTTCTCTCTCTTTCCCTTCTGCACCATGGACCCATGCTCGGTTTCTGTCACCCAGTCGCCGTGGCATTCCTCCCGGAGGTCATCCCCCACAAAAGTATCCAAAGCGCTATGTTTGTTTTTGAGGCGAGTGGCCACGGGGTGCACTGGTGAACAGTCTATTTCCATTTCTCCTGACAGTCGCCCAGCTACTTGTCTCCTGCAAGTTCAGGCTGACTACTTCCCTGTAAGTTTGATCAATTATCTCCTCGCTCTCCCATGCAAGCTGACGGTCATCCGGTTGCTGCTCCAGGTCCCTGGCACGATCTTCAAGGAGATCCAGCCGGAGGCACTTCACACAGATGTAGTTCCCTGGGAGACTCTGGGTCCCAGTTCTAAAACATCCAGCACAAAGACCATTTAAATGGTCCAGTAAGAGGGGGGGGGGGGCGAAAACAAATAGGAAACCTAAGCAGATGCTTTACACAGAGCCGACGCCTCTTCTGAGCCCACTATCACACTTTTTCCCAACAATCTGCGTCAGACCCCACACTAATCCCACTGTCCCACTCTCCCCCACCGTCTGTGTCAGTCCCCACACTAATCCCACTGTCCCACTCTCCCCCACCGTCTGTGTCAGTCCCCACACTAATTCCACTGTCCCACTATCCCTCACAGTCTGTGTCAGACCCCACACTAATCCCACTCTCCCCGACAGTCTGTGTCAGACCCCACACTAATCCCACTGTCCCACTATCCCTCACAGTCTGTGTCAGACCCCACACTAATCCCACTCTCCCCGACAGTCTGTGTCAGACCCCACACTAATCCCACTGTCCCACTCTCCCCTACTGTCTGTATCAGACCCCACACTAATCCCACTGTCCCACTCTCCCCCACCGTCTGTGTCAGACCCCACACTAATCCCACTGTCCCACTCTCCCCTACTGTCTGTATCAGACCCCTCACTAATCCCACTGTCCCACTCTCCCCCACAGTCTGTGTCAGACCCCACACTAATCCCACTGTCCCACTATCCCTCACAGTCTGTGTCAAACCCCACACTAATCACAGTCCCACTCTCCCCTACCGTCTGTGTCAGACCCCACACTAATCACACTGTCCCACTCTCCCCTACCGTCTGTGTCAGACCCCACACTAATCCCACTGTACCACCGTTTCACCGCAGCCCAACGTGAGTACAACACTAATCTTACAAACACATGTTCTCTGTAACGAATCTAGTTCCAGGACACCAGTATAGATCACATCAGTGCGAGCCCAGAGAGAACTGTTCAGGGGCGGAGGTCTATGTGAAGAGGTGTTGTGGTCTGGCACTGGGCAGAGCTGTGAGGACGTGATATTAATTTTTCCCTGTTGGGTTTTCAGTGAACTTCTTCCGTGCCTCAATGGCTATCAAGGTGACGCCTATGGCGAAGAAACCCACTCTAACTGAGGTGCACAATGTGACCAATACCTGGGTGAGTGGGTCAGTGAGTGTCACTCCATTTGTCAGTGTGTGGTTCGGACGGTGGGTCAGTGTGTGGTTCGGATGGTGGGTCAGTGTGTGGTTCTGTCGGTGGGTCAGTGTGTGGTTCTGTCGGTGGTTCAGTGTGTGGTTCGGACGGTGGGTCAGTGTGTGGTTCGGTCCGTGGGTCAGTGTGTGGTTCGGACGGTGGGTCAGTGTGTCGTTCGGACGGTGGGTCAGTGTGTCGTTCGGACGGTGGGTCAGTGTGTGGTTCGGTCTGTGGGTCAGTGTGTGGTTCGGTCTGTGGGTCAGTGTGTGGTTCGGACGGTGGGTCAGTGTGTGGTTCGGATGGTGGGTCAGTGTGTGGTTCGGTCTGTGGGTCAGTGTGTGGTTCGGACGGTGGGTCAGTGTGTGGTTCGGACGGTGGGTCAGTGTGTGGTTCGGACGGTGGGTCAGTGTGTGGTTCGGACGGTGGGTCAGTGTGTGGTTCGGTCTGTGGGTCAGTGTGTGGTTCGGATGGTGGGTCAGTGTGTGGTTTGGTCCGTGGGTCAGTGTGTGGTTCGGTCTGTGGGTCAGTGTGTGGTTCGGACGGTGGGTCAGTGTGTCGTTCGGACGGTGGGTCAGTGTGTGGTTCGGTCCATGGGTCAGTGTGTGGTTCGGACGGTGGGTCAGTGTGTGGTTCCGACAGTGGGTCAGTGTGTGGTTCGGTCTGTGGGTCAGTGTGTGGTTCGGACGGTGGGTCAGTGTGTGGTTCGGACGGTGGGTCAGTGTGTCGTTCGGACGGTGGGTCAGTGTGTGGTTCGGTCCATGGGTCAGTGTGTGGTTCGGACGGTGGGTCAGTGTGTGGTTCCGACAGTGGGTCAGTGTGTGGTTCGGTCTGTGGGTCAGTGTGTGGTTCGGACGGTGGGTCAGTGTGTGGTTCGGACGGTGGGTCAGTGTGTCGTTCGGACGGTGGGTCAGTGTGTGGTTCGGTCCATGGGTCAGTGTGTGGTTCGGACGGTGGGTCAGTGTGTGGTTCCGACAGTGGGTCAGTGTGTGGTTCGGTCTGTGGGTCAGTGTGTGGTTCGGACGGTGGGTCAGTGTGTGGTTCGGACGGTGGGTCAGTGTGTGGTTCGGACGGTGGGTCAGTGTGTGGTTCCGACAGTGGGTCAGTGTGTGGTTCGGTCTGTGGGTCAGTGTGTGGTTCGGACGGTGGGTCAGTGTGTGGTTCTGTCGGTGGGTCAGTGTGTGGTTCGGTCCATGGGTCAGTGTGTGGTTCCGACAGTGGGTCATTGTGTGGTTCGGACGGTGGGTTAGTGTGTGGTTCGGACGGTGGGTCAGTGTGTGGTTCGGATGGTGGGTCAGTGTGTGGTTCGGACGGTGGGTCAGTGTGTGGTTCGGACGGTGGGTCAGTGTGTGGTTCGGACGGTGGGTCAGTGTGTGGTTCGGTCTGTGGGTCAGTGTGTGGTTCGGACGGTGGTTCAGTGTGTGGTTCGGACGGTGGGTCAGTGTGTGGTTCGGATGGTGGGTCAGTGTGTGGTTCGGACGGTGGGTCAGTGTGTGGTTCATTCGGTGTGTCAGTGTGTGGTTCGGATGGTGGGTCAGTGTGTGGTTCGGACGGTGGGTCAGTGTGTGGTTCGGACGGTGGGTCAGTGTGTGGTTCGGACGGTGGGTCAGTGTGTGGTTCGGACGGTGGGTCAGTGTGTGGTTCGGACGGTGGGTCAGTGTGTGGTTCGGTCGGTGGGTCAGTGTGTGGTTCGGTCAGTGGGTCAGTGTGTGGTTCGGTCTGTGGGTCAGTGTGTGGTTCGGACGGTGGGTCAGTGTGTGGTTCGGATGGTGGGTCAGTGTGTGGTTCGGACGGTGGGTCAGTGTGTGGTTCGGTCTGTGGGTCAGTGTGTGGTTCCGACGGTGGGTCAGTGTGTCGTTCGGACGGTGGGTCAGTGTGTGGTTTCGACGGTGGGTCAGTGTGTGGTTCTGTCGGTGGGTCAGTGTGTGGTTCGGTCAGTGGGTTAGTGCATGGTTCGGTCTGTGGGTCAGTGTGTGGTTCGGATGGTGGGTCAGTGTGTGGTTCGGTCTGTGGGTCAGTGTGTGGTTCGGTCTGTGGGTCAGTGTGTGGTTCGGTCTGTGGGTCAGTGTGTGGTTCGGATGGTGGGTCAGTGTGTGGTTCGGTCCATGGGTCAGTGTGTGGTTCGGACGGTGGGTCAGTGTGTGGTTCGGTCTGTGGGTCAGTGTGTGGTTCCGACGGTGGGTCAGTGTGTCGTTCGGACGGTGGGTCAGTGTGTGGTTTCGACGGTGGGTCAGTGTGTGGTTCTGTCGGTGGGTCAGTGTGTGGTTCGGTCAGTGGGTTAGTGCATGGTTCGGTCTGTGGATCAGTGTGTGGTTCGGATGGTGGGTCAGTGTGTGGTTCGGTCCATGGGTCAGTGTGTGGTTCGGACGGTGGGTCAGTGTGTGGTTCGGTCTGTGGGTCAGTGTGTGGTTCCGACGGTGGGTCAGTGTGTCGTTCGGACGGTGGGTCAGTGTGTGGTTTCGACGGTGGGTCAGTGTGTGGTTCGGTCTGTGGGTCAGTGTGTGGTTCGGACGGTGGGTCAGTGTGTGGTTCGGACGGTGGGTTAGTGTGTGGTTCGGACGGTGGTTCAGTGTGTGGTTCGGTCTGTGGATCAGTGTGTGGTTCGGATGGTGGGTCAGTGTGTGGTTCGGTCCATGGGTCAGTGTGTGGTTCGGACGGTGGGTCAGTGTGTGGTTCGGACGGTGGGTCAGTGTGTGGTTCGGTCTGTGGGTCAGTATGTGGTTCGGTCGGTGGGTCAGTGTGTGGTTCGGTCCGTGGGTCAGTGTGTGGTTCGGACGGTGGGTCAGTGTGTGGTTCGGACGGTGGGTCAGTGTGTGGTTCGGACGGTGGGTCAGTGTGTGGTTCGGAAGGTGGGTCAGTGTGTGGTTCGGATGGTGGGTCAGTGTATGGTTTGGACGGTGGGTCAGTGTGTGGTTCGGACGGTGGGTCAGTGTGTGGTTTGGACGGTGGGTCAGTGTGTGGTTCGGTCTGTGGGTCAGTGTGTGGTTCGGACGGTGGGTCAGTGTGTGGTTCGGTCTGTGGGTCAGTGTGTGGTTTGGACGGTGGGTCAGTGTGTGGTTCTGTCGGTGGGTCAGTGTGTGGTTCGGTCCGTGGGTCAGTGTGTGGTTCGGACGGTGGGTCAGTGTGTGGTTCGGACGGTGGGTCAGTGTGTGGTTCGGACGGTGGGTCAGTGTGTGGTTCGGATGGTGGGTCAGTGTATGGTTTGGACGGTGGGTCAGTGTGTGGTTCCGACAGTGGGTCAGTGTGTGGTTCGGTCCATGGGTCAGTGTGTGGTTCGGACGGTGGGTCAGTGTGTGGTTCGGTCTGTGGGTCAGTGTGTGGTTCGGTCGGTGGGTCAGTGTGTGGTTCGGTCTGTGGGTCAGTGTGTGGTTCGGTCCGTGGGTCAGTGTGTGGTTCGGACGGTGGGTCAGTGTGTGGTTTGGTTGGTGGGTCAGTGTGTGGTTCGGTCTGTGGGTCAGTGTGTGGTTCGGTCGGTGGGTCAGTGTGTGGTTCGGTCCGTGGGTCAGTGTGTGGTTCGGACGGTGGGTCAGTGTGTGGTTCGGTCAGTGGGTCAGTGTGTGGTTCGGACGGTGGGTCAGTGTGTGGTTCGGTCGGTGGGTCAGTGTGTGGTTCGGACGGTGGGTCAGTGTGTGGTTCGGACGGTGGGTCAGTGTGTGGTTCGGTTGGTGGGTCAGTGTGTGGTTCGGACGGTGGGTCAGTGTGTGGTTCAGACGGTGGGTCAGTGTGTGGTTCGGACGGTGGGTCAGTGCGTGGTTCGGACGGTGGGTCAGTGTGTGGTTCGGACGGTGGGTCAGTGTGTGGTTCGGTCCGTGGGTCAGTGTGTGGTTCGGACAGTGGGTCAGTGTGTGGTTCGGTCCGTGGGTCAGTGTGTGGTTCGGACAGTGGGTCAGTGTGTGGTTCGGTCCGTGGGTCAGTGTGTGGTTCGGACAGTGGGTCAGTGTGTGGTTCGGACGGTGGGTCAGTGTGTGGTTCTGTCGGTGGGTCAGTGTGTGGTTCGGTCCATGGGTCAGTGTGTGGTTCCGACAGTGGGTCATTGTGTGGTTCGGACGGTGGGTCAGTGTGTGGTTCGGACGGTGGGTCAGTGTGTGGTTCGGACGGTGGGTCAGTGAGTGTCACTCCATTTGTCAGTGTATGGTTTGGACGGTGGGTCAGTGTGTGGTTCGGACGGTGGGTCAGTGTGTGGTTCGGTCCATGGGTCAGTGTGTGGTTCGGACGGTGGGTCAGTGTGTGGTTCGGACGGTGGGTCAGTGTGTGGTTCGGTCTGTGGGTCAGTATGTGGTTCGGACGGTGGGTCAGTGTGTGGTTCGGTCTGTGGGTCAGTATGTGGTTCGGACGGTGGGTCAGTGTGTGGTTCGGACGGTGGGTCAGTGTGTGGTTCGGACGGTGGGTCAGTGAGTGTCACTCCATTTGTCAGTGTATGGTTTGGACGGTGGGTCAGTGTGTGGTTCGGACGGTGGGTCAGTGTGTGGTTCGGTCCATGGGTCAGTGTGTGGTTCGGACGGTGGGTCAGTGTGTGGTTCGGATGGTGGGTCAGTATGTGGTTCGGTCGGTGGGTCAGTGTGTGGTTCGGTCGGTGGGTCAGTGTGTGGTTCGGACGGTGGGTCAGTGTGTGGTTCGGACGGTGGGTCAGTGTGTGGTTCGGACGGTGGGTCAGTGTGTGGTTCGGTTGGTGGGTCAGTGTGTGGTTCGGACGGTGGGTCAGTGTGTGGTTCGGTTGGTGGGTCAGTGTGTGGTTCGGATGGTGGGTCAGTGTGTGGTTCGGTCCGTGGGTCAGTGTGTGGTTCGGACGGTGGGTCAGTGTGTGGTTCGGTCAGTGGGTCAGTGTGTGGTTCGGTCTGTGGGTCAGTGTGTGGTTCGGTCAGTGGGTCAGTGTGTGGTTCGGTCAGTGGGTCAGTGTGTGGTTCGGTCCGTGGGTCAGTGTGTGGTTCGGTCAGTGGGTCAGTGTGTGGTTCGGTCTGTGGGTCAGTGTGTGGTTCGGTCAGTGGGTCAGTGTGTGGTTCGGTCTGTGGGTCAGTGTGTGGTTCGGTCAGTGGGTCAGTGTGTGGTTCGGTCAGTGGGTCAGTGTGTGGTTCGGTCAGTGGGTCAGTGTGTGGTTCGGTCTGTGGGTCAGTGTGTGGTTCGGACGGTGGGTCAGTGTGTGGTTCTGTCGGTGAGTCAGTGTGTGGTTCGGACGGTGGGTCAGTGTGTGGTTCGGACGGTGGGTCAGTGTGTGGTTCGGACGGTGGGTCAGTGTGTGGTTCGGACGGTGGGTCAGTGTGTCGTTCGGTCCGTGGGTCAGTGTGTGGTTCGGTCTGTGGGTCAGTGTGTGGTTCGGTCAGTGGGTCAGTGTGTCGTTCGGACGATGGGTCAGTGTGTGGTTCGGACGGTGGGTCAGTGTGTGGTTCGGTCGGTGGGTCAGTGTGTGGTTCGGACGGTGGGTCAGTGTGTGGTTCGGACGGTGGGTCAGTGTGTGGTTCGGTCTGTGGGTCAGTGTGTGGTTCGGACGGTGGGTCAGTGTGTGGTTCGGTCAGTGGGTCAGTGTGTGGTTCGGACGGTGGGTCAGTGTGTGGTTCGGACGGTGGGTCAGTGTGTGGTTCGGACGGTGGGTCAGTGTGTGGTTCGGTCGGTGGGTCAGTGTGTGGTTCGGACGGTGGGTCAGTGTGTGGTTCGGTCTGTGGGTCAGTGTGTGGTTCGGACGGTGGGTCAGTGTGTGGTTCGGTCTGTGGGTCAGTGTGTGGTTCGGACGGTGGGTCAGTGTGTGGTTCGGTCGGTGGGTCAGTGCATGGTTCGGACGGTGGGTCAGTGTGTGGTTCGGACGGTGGGTCAGTGTGTGGTTCGGACGGTGGGTCAGTGTGTGGTTCGGACGGTGGGTCAGTGTGTGGTTCGGTCCGTGGGTCAGTGTGTGGTTCGGTCAGTGGGTCAGTGTGTGGTTCGGTCGGTGGGTCAGTGTGTGGTTCGGACGGTGGGTCAGTGTGTGGTTCGGACGGTGGGTCAGTGTGTGGTTCGGACGGTGGGTTAGTGTGTGGTTCGGACGGTGGTTCAGTGTGTTGTTCGGTCTGTGGGTCAGTGTGTGGTTCGGTCCGTGGGTCAGTGTGTGGTTCGGACGGTGGGTCAGTGTGTGGTTCAGTCTGTGGGTCAGTGTGTGGTTCGGACGGTGGGTCAGTGTGTGGTTCGGACGGTGAGTCAGTGTGTGGTTCGGTCTGTGGGTCAGTGTGTGGTTCGGACGGTGGGTCAGTGTGTGGTTCGGACGGTGGGTCAGTGTGTGGTTCGGACGGTGGGTCAGTGTGTGGTTCGGACGGTGGGTCAGTGTGTGGTTCATTCGGTGGGTCAGTGTGTGGTTCGGACGGTGGGTCAGTGTGTGGTTCGGACGGTGGGTCAGTGTGTGGTTCGGACGGTGGGTTAGTGTGTGGTTCGGACGGTGGGTCAGTGTGTGGTTCGGACGGTGGGTCAGTGTGTGGTTCGGACGGTGGGTTAGTGTGTGGTTCGGACGGTGGTTCAGTGTGTGGTTCGGACGGTGGGTTAGTGTGTGGTTCGGACGGTGGGTCAGTGTGTGGTTCGGACGGTGGGTCAGTGTGTCGTTCGGTCCGTGGGTCAGTGTGTGGTTCGGTCTGTGGGTCAGTGTGTGGTTCGGACGGTGGGTCAGTGTGTCGTTCGGTCCGTGGGTCAGTGTGTGGTTCGGTCTGTGGGTCAGTGTGTGGTTCGGACGGTGGGTCAGTGTGTGGTTCGGTCGGTGGTTCAGTGTGTGGTTCGGACGGTGGGTCAGTGTGTGGTTCGGACGGTGGGTCAGTGTGTGGTTCGGACGGTGGGTCAGTGTGTGGTTCGGTCCGTGGGTCAGTGTGTGGTTCGGTCTGTGGGTCAGTGTGTGGTTCCGACGGTGGGTCAGTGTGTGGTTCGGACGGTGGGTCAGTGTGTGGTTCGGACGGTGGGTCAGTGTGTGGTTCGGACGATGGGTCAGTGTGTGGTTCGGATGGTGGGTCAGTGTGTGGTTCGGACGATGGGTCAGTGTGTGGTTCGGACGGTGGGTCAGTGTGTGGTTCGGTCCGTGGGTCAGTGTGTCGTTCGGACGGTGGGTCAGTGTGTGGTTCGGACGGTGGGTCAGTGTGTGGTTCGGACGGTGTGTCAGTGTGTGGTTCGGACGATGGGTCAGTGTGTGGTTCGGTCCGTGGGTCAGTGTGTGGTTCGGACGGTGGGTCAGTGTGTGGTTCGGTCCGTGGGTCAGTGTGTCGTTCGGACGGTGGGTCAGTGTGTGGTTCGGACGGTGGGTCAGTGTGTGGTTCGGTCCGTGGGTCAGTGTGTGGTTCGGTCCGTGGGTCAGTGTGTGGTTCGGACGGTGGGTCAGTGTGTGGTTCGGACGGTGGGTCAGTGTGTGGTTCGGACGGTGGGTCAGTGTGTGGTTCGGACGGTGGGTTAGTGTGTGGTTCGGACGGTGGGTCAGTGTGTGGTTCGGACGGTGGGTCAGTGTGTGGTTCGGATGGTGGGTCAGTGTGTGGTTCTGTCGGTGGGTCAGTGTGTGGTTCGGATGGTGGGTCAGTGTGTGGTTCGGTCGGTGGGTCAGTGTGTGGTTCGGTCGGTGGGTCAGTGTGTGGTTCGGACGGTGGGTTAGTGCGTGGTTCGGACGGTGGGTCAGTGTGTGGTTCGGTCGGTGGGTCAGTGTGTGGTTCGGACGGTGGGTCAGTGTGTGGTTCGGACGGTGGGTCAGTGTGTGGTTCGGACGGTGGGTCAGTGTGTGGTTCGGTTGGTGGTTCAGTGTGTGGTTCGGACGGTGGGTCAGTGTGTGGTTCGGACGGTGGGTCAGTGTGTGGTTCGGTCTGTGGGTCAGTGTGTGGTTCGGTCTGTGGGTCAGTGTGTGGTTCGGTCTGTGGGTCAGTGTGTGGTTCGGACGGTGGGTTAGTGCATGGTTCGGACGGTGGGTCAGTGTGTGGTTCGGTCTGTGGGTCAGTGTGTGGTTCGGATGGTGGGTCAGTGTGTGGTTTGGTCCGTGGGTCAGTGTGTGGTTCGGTCTGTGGGTCAGTGTGTGGTTCGGTCTGTGGGTCAGTTTGTGGTTTCAACTGTGGGTCAGTGTGTGGTTTCGACGGTGGGTCAGTGTGTGGTTCTGTCGGTGGGTCAGTGTGTGGTTCTGTCGGTGGGTCAGTGTGTGGTTTGGACGGTGGGTCAGTGTGTGGTTCGGTCGGTGGTTCAGTGTGTGGTTCGGACGGTGGGTCAGTGTGTGGTTCGGACGGTGGGTCAGTGTGTGGTTCGGTCCGTGAGTCAGTGTGTGGTTCGGTCAGTGGGTCAGTGTGTGGTTCGGTCCGTGGGTCAGTGTGTGGTTCGGACGGTGGGTCAGTGTGTGGTTTGGACGGTGGGTCAGTGTGTGGTTCGGACGGTGGGTCAGTGTGTGGTTTGGACGGTGGGTCAGTGTGTGGTTCGGACGGTGGGTCAGTGTGTGGTTCGGACGGTGGGTCAGTGTGTGGTTTGGACGGTGGGTCAGTGCATGGTTCGGACGGTGGGTCAGTGTGTGGTTCGGACGGTGGGTCAGTATGTGGTTCGGTCGGTGGGTCAGTGTGTGGTTCGGACGGTGGGTCAGTGTGTGGTTCGGTCCGTGGGTCAGTGTGTGGTTCGGACGGTGGGTCAGTGTGTGGTTTGGACGGTGGGTCAGTGTGTGGTTCGGACGGTGGGTCAGTGTGTGGTTCCGACAGTGGGTCAGTGTGTGGTTCGGACGGTGGGTCAGTGTGTGGTTCGGACGGTGGGTCAGTGTGTGGTTCGGACGGTGGGTCAGTGTGTGGTTCGGACGGTGGGTCAGTGTGTGGTTCCGACAGTGGGTCAGTGTGTGGTTCAGACGGTGGGTCAGTGTGTGGTTCGGTCGGTGGGTCAGTATGTGGTTCGGTCGGTGGGTCAGTGTGTGGTTCGGACGGTGGGTCAGTGTGTGGTTCGGTCTGTGGGTCAGTGTGTGGTTCGGACGGTGGGTCAGTGTGTGGTTCGGATGGTGGGTCAGTGTGTGGTTCAGACGGTGGGTCAGTGTGTGGTTCGGATGGTGGGTCAGTGTGTGGTTCGGTCAGTGGGTCAGTGTGTGGTTCGGACGGTGGGTCAGTGTGTGGTTCGGACGGTGGGTCAGTGTGTGGTTTGGACGGTGGGTCAGTGCATGGTTCGGACGGTGGGTCAGTGTGTGGTTCGGATGGTGGGTCAGTGTGTGGTTCGGTCCATGGGTCAGTGTGTGGTTCGGACGGTGGGTCAGTGTGTGGTTCGGTCTGTGGGTCAGTATGTGGTTCGGTCGGTGGGTCAGTGTGTGGTTCGGACGGTGGGTCAGTGTGTGGTTCGGTCTGTGGGTCAGTGTGTGGTTCGGACGGTGGGTCAGTGTGTGGTTCGGTTGGTGGGTCAGTGTGTGGTTCGGACGGTGGGTCAGTGTGTGGTTCAGACGGTGGGTCAGTGTGTGGTTCGGACGGTGGGTCAGTGTGTGGTTCGGTCTGTGGGTCAGTGAGTGTCACTCCATTTGTCAGTGTGTGGTTTGGACGGTGGGTCAGTGTGTGGTTCGGACGGTGGGTCAGTGTGTGGTTCGGACGGTGGGTCAGTGTGTGGTTCGGACGGTGGGTCAGTGTGTGGTTCGGACGGTGGGTCAGTGTGTGGTTCGGACGGTGGGTCAGTGTGTGGTTCGGTCTGTGGGTCAGTGTGTGGTTCGGACGGTGGGTCAGTGTGTGGTTCGGACGGTGGGTCAGTGTGTGGTTCGGATGGTGGGTCAGTGTGTGGTTCGGTCAGTGGGTCAGTGTGTGGTTCGGTCCGTGGGTCAGTGTGTGGTTCGGTCCGTGGGTCAGTGTGTGGTTCGGACGGTGGGTCAGTGTGTGGTTCGGACGGTGGGTCAGTGCGTGGTTCGGTCGGTGGGTCAGTATGTGGTTCGGTCTGTGGGTCAGTGTGTGGTTCGGACGGTGGGTCAGTGTGTGGTTCGGTCCGTGGGTCAGTGTGTGGTTCGGTCTGTGGGTCAGTGTGTGGTTCGGTCAGTGGGTCAGTGTGTGGTTCGGACGGTGGGTCAGTGTGTGGTTCGGTCAGTGGGTCAGTGTGTGGTTCGGTCCGTGGGTCAGTGTGTGGTTCTGTCGGTGAGTCAGTGTGTGGTTCGGACGGTGGGTCAGTGTGTGGTTCGGACGGTGGGTTAGTGTGTGGTTCGGACGGTGGGTTAGTGTGTGGTTCGGACGGTGGGTCAGTGTGTGGTTCGGACGGTGGGTCAGTGTGTGGTTCGGTCCGTGGGTCAGTGTGTGGTTCGGACGGTGGGTCAGTGTGTGGTTCGGACAGTGGGTCAGTGTGTGGTTCGGACGGTGGGTCAGTGTGTGGTTCGGACGGTGGGTTAGTGTGTGGTTCGGACGGTGGGTCAGTGTGTGGTTCGGTCAGTGGGTCAGTGTGTGGTTCGGTCCGTGGGTCAGTGTGTGGTTCTGTCGGTGAGTCAGTGTGTGGTTCGGACGGTGGGTCAGTGTGTGGTTCGGACGGTGGGTTAGTGTGTGGTTCGGACGGTGGGTTAGTGTGTGGTTCGGACGGTGGGTCAGTGTGTGGTTCGGACGGTGGGTCAGTGTGTGGTTCGGTCCGTGGGTCAGTGTGTGGTTCGGACGGTGGGTCAGTGTGTGGTTCGGACAGTGGGTCAGTGTGTGGTTCGGACGGTGGGTCAGTGTGTGGTTCGGACGGTGGTTCAGTGTGTGGTTCGGACGGTGGGTTAGTGTGTGGTTCGGACGGTGGTTCAGTGTGTGGTTCGGACGGTGGGTTAGTGTGTGGTTCGGACGGTGGTTCAGTGTGTGGTTCGGTCTGTGGGTCAGTGTGTGGTTCGGACGGTGGGTCAGTGTGTGGTTCGGTCTGTGGGTCAGTGTGTGGTTCGGACGGTGGGTCAGTGTGTGGTTCGGATGGTGGGTCAGTGTGTGGTTCGGTCTGTGGGTCAGTGTGTGGTTCGGTCCGTGGGTCAGTGTGTGGTTCGGTCCGTGGGTCAGTGTGTGGTTCGGACGGTGGGTCAGTGTGTGGTTCGGATGGTGGGTCAGTGTGTGGTTCGGTCGGTGGGTCAGTGTGTGGTTCGGTCTGTGGGTCAGTGTGTGGTTCGGTCTGTGGGTCAGTGTGTGGTTCGGTCAGTGGGTCAGTGTGTGGTTCGGACGGTGGGTCAGTGTGTGGTTCGGTCCGTGGGTCAGTGTGTGGTTCGGTCCGTGGGTCAGTGTGTGGTTCGGACGGTGGTTCAGTGTGTGGTTCGGACGGTGGGTCAGTGTGTGGTTCGGACGGTGGGTCAGTGTGTGGTTCGGACGGTGGGTTAGTGTGTGGTTCGGACGGTGGGTCAGTGTGTGGTTCGGACGGTGGGTCAGTGTGTGGTTCGGACGGTGGGTTAGTGTGTGGTTCGGACGGTGGGTCAGTGTGTGGTTCGGACGGTGGGTTAGTGTGTGGTTCGGACGGTGGGTCAGTGTGTGGTTCGGACGGTGGGTCAGTGTGTGGTTCGGTCCGTGGGTCAGTGTGTGGTTCGGACGGTGGGTTAGTGTGTGGTTCGGACGGTGGGTCAGTGTGTGGTTCGGACGGTGGGTCAGTGTGTGGTTCGGTCTGTGGGTCAGTGTGTGGTTCGGACGGTGGGTCAGTGTGTGGTTCGGTCGGTGGGTCAGTGTGTGGTTCGGACGGTGGGTCAGTGTGTGGTTCGGACGGTGGGTCAGTGTGTGGTTCGGACGGTGGGTCAGTGTGTTGTTCGGTCCGTGGGTCAGTGTGTGGTTCGGTCTGTGGGTCAGTGTGTGGTTCGGTCAGTGGGTCAGTGTGTTGTTCGGACGGTGGGTCAGTGTGTTGTTCGGTCCGTGGGTCAGTGTGTGGTTCGGTCTGTGGGTCAGTGTGTGGTTCGGATGGTGGGTCAGTGTGTTGTTCGGACGGTGGGTCAGTGTGTGGTTCGGTCTGTGGGTCAGTGTGTGGTTCGGACGGTGGGTCAGTGTGTGGTTCGGTCCGTGGGTCAGTGTGTGGTTCGGACAGTGGGTCAGTGTGTGGTTCGGTCCGTGGGTCAGTGTGTGGTTCGGACAGTGGGTCAGTGTGTGGTTCGGTCCGTGGGTCAGTGTGTGGTTCGGACAGTGGGTCAGTGTGTGGTTCGGACGGTGGGTCAGTGTGTCGTTCGGACGGTGGGTCAGTGTGTGGTTCGGACAGTGGGTCAGTGTGTGGTTCGGTCCGTGGGTCAGTGTGTGGTTCGGACAGTGGGTCAGTGTGTGGTTCGGACGGTGGGTCAGTGTGTCGTTCGGACGGTGGGTCAGTGTGTGGTTCGGACGGTGGGTCAGTGTGTGGTTCGGTCAGTGGGTCAGTGTGTGGTTCGGACGGTGGGTTAGTGTGTGGTTCGGACGGTGGGTCAGTGTGTGGTTCGGACGGTGGGTCAGTGTGTGGTTCGGACGGTGGGTCAGTGTGTGGTTCGGACGGTGGGTCAGTGTGTGGTTCGGACGGTGTGTCAGTGTGTGGTTCTGTCGGTGGTTCAGTGTGTGGTTCGGACGGTGGGTCAGTGTGTGGTTCGGTCGGTGGGTCAGTGTGTGGTTCGGTCGGTGGGTCAGTGTGTGGTTCGGACGGTGGGTTAGTGCATGGTTCGGACGGTGGGTCAGTGTGTGGTTCGGTCGGTGGGTCAGTGTGTGGTTCGGACGGTGGGTCAGTGTGTGGTTCGGACGGTGGGTCAGTGTGTGGTTCGGACGGTGGGTCAGTGTGTGGTTCGGTTGGTGGTTCAGTGTGTGGTTCGGACGGTGGGTCAGTGTGTGGTTCGGACGGTGGGTCAGTGTGTGGTTCGGTCTGTGGGTCAGTGTGTGGTTCGGTCTGTGGGTCAGTGTGTGGTTCAGTCCATGGGTCAGTGTGTGGTTCGGTCTGTGGGTCAGTGTGTGGTTCGGTCTGTGGGTCAGTTTGTGGTTTCAACTGTGGGTCAGTGTGTGGTTTCGACGGTGGGTCAGTGTGTGGTTCTGTCGGTGGGTCAGTGTGTGGTTCGGACGGTGGGTCAGTGTGTGGTTTGGACGGTGGGTCAGTGTGTGGTTCGGTCGGTGGTTCAGTGTGTGGTTTGGACGGTGGGTCAGTGTGTGGTTCGGACGGTGGGTCAGTGTGTTGTTCGGACGGTGAGTCAGTGTGTGGTTCGGTCAGTGGGTCAGTGTGTGGTTCGGTCCGTGGGTCAGTGTGTGGTTCGGACGGTGGGTCAGTGTGTGGTTTGGACGGTGGGTCAGTGTGTGGTTCGGACGGTGGGTCAGTGTGTGGTTCGGACGGTGGGTCAGTGTGTGGTTCCGACAGTGGGTCAGTGTGTGGTTCGGTCGGTGGGTCAGTGTGTGGTTCGGTCAGTGGGTCAGTGTGTGGTTCGGTCAGTGGGTCAGTGTGTGGTTTGGACGGTGGGTCAGTGTGTGGTTCGGACGGTGGGTCAGTGTGTGGTTCGGTCAGTGGGTCAGTGTGTGGTTCGGTCAGTGGGTCAGTGTGTGGTTTGGACGGTGGGTCAGTGTGTGGTTCGGACGGTGGGTCAGTGTGTGGTTCGGTCGGTGGGTCAGTGTGTGGTTCGGACGGTGGGTCAGTGTGTGGTTCCGACAGTGGGTCATTGTGTGGTTCGGACGGTGGGTCAGTGTGTGGTTCGGATGGTGGGTCAGTGTGTGGTTCGGACGGTGGGTCAGTGTGTGGTTCGGTCTGTGGGTCAGTGTGTGGTTCCGACGGTGGGTCAGTGTGTCGTTCGGACGGTGGGTCAGTGTGTGGTTTCGACGGTGGGTCAGTGTGTGGTTCTGTCGGTGGGTCAGTGTGTGGTTCGGTCAGTGGGTTAGTGCATGGTTCGGTCTGTGGGTCAGTGTGTGGTTCGGACGGTGGGTCAGTGTGTGGTTCGGTCCATGGGTCAGTGTGTGGTTCGGACGGTGGGTCAGTGTGTGGTTCGGTCTGTGGGTCAGTATGTGGTTCGGTCGGTGGGTCAGTGTGTGGTTCGGTCCGTGGGTCAGTGTGTGGTTCGGACGGTGGGTCAGTGTGTGGTTCGGAAGGTGGGTCAGTGTGTGGTTCGGATGGTGGGTCAGTGTATGGTTTGGACGGTGGGTCAGTGTGTGGTTCGGACGGTGGGTCAGTGTGTGGTTTGGACGGTGGGTCAGTGTGTGGTTCGGTCTGTGGGTCAGTGTGTGGTTCGGACGGTGGGTCAGTGTGTGGTTCGGTCTGTGGGTCAGTGTGTGGTTTGGACGGTGGGTCAGTGTGTGGTTCTGTCGGTGGGTCAGTGTGTGGTTCGGTCCGTGGGTCAGTGTGTGGTTCGGACGGTGGGTCAGTGTGTGGTTCGGACGGTGGGTCAGTGTGTGGTTCGGACGGTGGGTCAGTGTGTGGTTCGGATGGTGGGTCAGTGTATGGTTTGGACGGTGGGTCAGTGTGTGGTTCCGACAGTGGGTCAGTGTGTGGTTCGGTCCATGGGTCAGTGTGTGGTTCGGACGGTGGGTCAGTGTGTGGTTCGGTCTGTGGGTCAGTGTGTGGTTCGGTCGGTGGGTCAGTGTGTGGTTCGGTCTGTGGGTCAGTGTGTGGTTCGGTCCGTGGGTCAGTGTGTGGTTCGGACGGTGGGTCAGTGTGTGGTTTGGTTGGTGGGTCAGTGTGTGGTTCGGTCTGTGGGTCAGTGTGTGGTTCGGTCGGTGGGTCAGTGTGTGGTTCGGTCCGTGGGTCAGTGTGTGGTTCGGACGGTGGGTCAGTGTGTGGTTCGGTCAGTGGGTCAGTGTGTGGTTCGGACGGTGGGTCAGTGTGTGGTTCGGTCGGTGGGTCAGTGTGTGGTTCGGACGGTGGGTCAGTGTGTGGTTCGGACGGTGGGTCAGTGTGTGGTTCGGTTGGTGGGTCAGTGTGTGGTTCGGACGGTGGGTCAGTGTGTGGTTCAGACGGTGGGTCAGTGTGTGGTTCGGACGGTGGGTCAGTGCGTGGTTCGGACGGTGGGTCAGTGTGTGGTTCGGACGGTGGGTCAGTGTGTGGTTCGGTCCGTGGGTCAGTGTGTGGTTCGGACAGTGGGTCAGTGTGTGGTTCGGTCCGTGGGTCAGTGTGTGGTTCGGACAGTGGGTCAGTGTGTGGTTCGGTCCGTGGGTCAGTGTGTGGTTCGGACAGTGGGTCAGTGTGTGGTTCGGACGGTGGGTCAGTGTGTGGTTCTGTCGGTGGGTCAGTGTGTGGTTCGGTCCATGGGTCAGTGTGTGGTTCCGACAGTGGGTCATTGTGTGGTTCGGACGGTGGGTCAGTGTGTGGTTCGGACGGTGGGTCAGTGTGTGGTTCGGACGGTGGGTCAGTGAGTGTCACTCCATTTGTCAGTGTATGGTTTGGACGGTGGGTCAGTGTGTGGTTCGGACGGTGGGTCAGTGTGTGGTTCGGTCCATGGGTCAGTGTGTGGTTCGGACGGTGGGTCAGTGTGTGGTTCGGACGGTGGGTCAGTGTGTGGTTCGGTCTGTGGGTCAGTATGTGGTTCGGTCGGTGGGTCAGTGTGTGGTTCGGACGGTGGGTCAGTGTGTGGTTCGGTCTGTGGGTCAGTGTGTGGTTCGGTCAGTGGGTCAGTGTGTCGTTCGGACGATGGGTCAGTGTGTGGTTCGGACGGTGGGTCAGTGTGTGGTTCGGTCGGTGGGTCAGTGTGTGGTTCGGACGGTGGGTCAGTGTGTGGTTCGGACGGTGGGTCAGTGTGTGGTTCGGTCTGTGGGTCAGTGTGTGGTTCGGACGGTGGGTCAGTGTGTGGTTCGGTCTGTGGGTCAGTGTGTGGTTCGGTCTGTGGGTCAGTGTGTGGTTCGGACGGTGGGTCAGTGTGTGGTTCGGTCGGTGGGTCAGTGCATGGTTCGGACGGTGGGTCAGTGTGTGGTTCGGTCGGTGGGTCAGTGCATGGTTCGGACGGTGGGTCAGTGTGTGGTTCGGACGGTGGGTCAGTGTGTGGTTCGGACGGTGGGTCAGTGTGTGGTTCGGACGGTGGGTCAGTGTGTGGTTCGGTCGGTGGGTCAGTGTGTGGTTCGGACGGTGGTTCAGTGTGTTGTTCGGTCTGTGGGTCAGTGTGTGGTTCGGTCCGTGGGTCAGTGTGTGGTTCGGACGGTGGGTCAGTGTGTGGTTCGGACGGTGGGTCAGTGTGTGGTTTGGACGGTGGGTCAGTGTGTGGTTCGGACGGTGGGTCAGTGTGTGGTTCGGTCAGTGGGTCAGTGTGTGGTTCGGACGGTGGGTCAGTGTGTGGTTCTGTCGGTGGGTCAGTGTGTGGTTCGGACGGTGGGTCAGTGTGTGGTTCGGTCTGTGGGTCAGTGTGTGGTTCGGTCGGTGGGTCAGTGTGTGGTTTGGACGGTGGGTCAGTGCGTGGTTCGGACGGTGGGTTAGTGTGTGGTTCGGACGGTGGGTCAGTGTGTGGTTCGGACGGTGGGTCAGTGTGTGGTTCGGACGGTGGGTCAGTGTGTGGTTCGGACGGTGGGTCAGTGTGTGGTTCATTCGGTGGGTCAGTGTGTGGTTCGGACGGTGGGTCAGTGTGTGGTTCGGACGGTGGGTCAGTGTGTGGTTCGGACGGTGGGTTAGTGTGTGGTTCGGACGGTGGGTCAGTGTGTGGTTCGGACGGTGGGTCAGTGTGTGGTTCGGACGGTGGGTCAGTGTGTGGTTCGGTCTGTGGGTCAGTGTGTGGTTCGGACGGTGGGTCAGTGTGTGGTTCGGACGGTGGGTCAGTGTGTGGTTCGGACGGTGGGTCAGTGTGTGGTTCGGACGGTGGTTCAGTGTGTGGTTCGGACGGTGGGTTAGTGTGTGGTTCGGACGGTGGGTCAGTGTGTGGTTCGGACGGTGGGTCAGTGTGTCGTTCGGTCCGTGGGTCAGTGTGTGGTTCGGTCTGTGGGTCAGTGTGTGGTTCGGACGGTGGGTCAGTGTGTCGTTCGGTCCGTGGGTCAGTGTGTGGTTCGGTCTGTGGGTCAGTGTGTGGTTCGGACGGTGGGTCAGTGTGTGGTTCGGTCGGTGGTTCAGTGTGTGGTTCGGACGGTGGGTCAGTGTGTGGTTCGGTCCGTGGGTCAGTGTGTGGTTCGGTCTGTGGGTCAGTGTGTGGTTCCGACGGTGGGTCAGTGTGTGGTTCGGACGGTGGGTCAGTGTGTGGTTCGGACGGTGGGTCAGTGTGTGGTTCGGACGATGGGTCAGTGTGTGGTTCGGATGGTGGGTCAGTGTGTGGTTCGGACGATGGGTCAGTGTGTGGTTCGGACGGTGGGTCAGTGTGTGGTTCGGTCCGTGGGTCAGTGTGTCGTTCGGACGGTGGGTCAGTGTGTGGTTCGGACGGTGGGTCAGTGTGTGGTTCGGACGGTGTGTCAGTGTGTGGTTCGGACGATGGGTCAGTGTGTGGTTCGGTCCGTGGGTCAGTGTGTGGTTCGGACGGTGGGTCAGTGTGTGGTTCGGTCCGTGGGTCAGTGTGTCGTTCGGACGGTGGGTCAGTGTGTGGTTCGGACGGTGGGTCAGTGTGTGGTTCGGTCCGTGGGTCAGTGTGTGGTTCGGTCCGTGGGTCAGTGTGTGGTTCGGACGGTGGGTCAGTGTGTGGTTCGGACGGTGGGTCAGTGTGTGGTTCGGACGGTGGGTCAGTGTGTGGTTCGGACGGTGGGTTAGTGTGTGGTTCGGACGGTGGGTCAGTGTGTGGTTCGGACGGTGGGTCAGTGTGTGGTTCGGATGGTGGGTCAGTGTGTGGTTCTGTCGGTGGGTCAGTGTGTGGTTCGGATGGTGGGTCAGTGTGTGGTTCGGTCGGTGGGTCAGTGTGTGGTTTGGTCGGTGGGTCAGTGTGTGGTTCGGACGGTGGGTTAGTGCGTGGTTCGGACGGTGGGTCAGTGTGTGGTTCGGTCGGTGGGTCAGTGTGTGGTTCGGACGGTGGGTCAGTGTGTGGTTCGGACGGTGGGTCAGTGTGTGGTTCGGACGGTGGGTCAGTGTGTGGTTCGGTTGGTGGTTCAGTGTGTGGTTCGGACGGTGGGTCAGTGTGTGGTTCGGACGGTGGGTCAGTGTGTGGTTCGGTCTGTGGGTCAGTGTGTGGTTCGGTCTGTGGGTCAGTGTGTGGTTCGGTCTGTGGGTCAGTGTGTGGTTCGGACGGTGGGTTAGTGCATGGTTCGGACGGTGGGTCAGTGTGTGGTTCGGTCTGTGGGTCAGTGTGTGGTTCGGATGGTGGGTCAGTGTGTGGTTTGGTCCGTGGGTCAGTGTGTGGTTCGGTCTGTGGGTCAGTGTGTGGTTCGGTCTGTGGGTCAGTGTGTGGTTTCGACGGTGGGTCAGTGTGTGGTTCTGTCGGTGGGTCAGTGTGTGGTTCTGTCGGTGGGTCAGTGTGTGGTTTGGACGGTGGGTCAGTGTGTGGTTCGGTCGGTGGTTCAGTGTGTGGTTCGGACGGTGGGTCAGTGTGTGGTTCGGACGGTGGGTCAGTGTGTGGTTCGGACGGTGGGTCAGTGTGTGGTTCGGACGGTGGGTCAGTGTGTGGTTCGGTCCGTGAGTCAGTGTGTGGTTCGGTCAGTGGGTCAGTGTGTGGTTCGGACGGTGGGTCAGTGTGTGGTTTGGACGGTGGGTCAGTGTGTGGTTCGGACGGTGGGTCAGTGTGTGGTTCGGACGGTGGGTCAGTGTGTTGTTCGGACGGTGAGTCAGTGTGTGGTTCGGTCAGTGGGTCAGTGTGTGGTTCGGTCAGTGGGTTAGTGCATGGTTCGGACGGTGGGTCAGTGTGTGGTTCGGTCTGTGGGTCAGTGTGTGGTTCGGACAGTGGGTCAGTGTGTGGTTCGGACGGTGGGTCAGTATGTGGTTCGGACGGTGGGTCAGTGTGTGGTTCGGACGGTGGGTCAGTGTGTGGTTCGGTCGGTGGGTCAGTGTGTGGTTCGGACGGTGGGTCAGTGTGTGGTTCAGACGGTGGGTCAGTGTGTGGTTTGGACGGTGGGTCAGTGTGTGGTTCGGACGGTGGGTCAGTGTGTGGTTCCGACAGTGGGTCAGTGTGTGGTTCGGACGGTAGGTCAGTGTGTGGTTCGGACGGTGGGTCAGTGTGTGGTTCGGACGGTGGGTCAGTGTGTGGTTCGGACGGTGGGTCAGTGTGTGGTTCCGACAGTGGGTCAGTGTGTGGTTCGGACGGTGGGTCAGTGTGTGGTTCAGACGGTGGGTCAGTGTGTGGTTCGGTCGGTGGGTCAGTGTGTGGTTCGGACGGTGGGTCAGTGTGTGGTTCGGACGGTGGGTCAGTGTGTGGTTCAGACGGTGGGTCAGTGTGTGGTTCAGACGGTGGGTCAGTGTGTGGTTCGGACGGTGGGTCAGTGTGTGGTTCGGACGGTGGGTCAGTGTGTGGTTCAGACGGTGGGTCAGTGTGTGGTTCGGACGGTGGGTCAGTGTGTGGTTCAGACGGTGGGTCAGTGTGTGGTTCGGACGGTGGGTCAGTGTGTGGTTCGGACGGTGGGTCAGTGTGTGGTTCGGATGGTGGGTCAGTGTGTGGTTCGGTCGGTGGGTCAGTGTGTGGTTCGGACGGTGGGTCAGTGTGTGGTTCGGTCTGTGGGTCAGTGTGTGGTTCGGATGGTGGGTCAGTGTGTGGTTCAGACGGTGGGTCAGTGTGTGGTTCGGATGGTGGGTCAGTGTGTGGTTCAGACGGTGGGTCAGTGTGTGGTTCGGTCGGTGGGTCAGTGTGTGGTTCGGTCAGTGGGTCAGTGTGTGGTTCGGACGGTGGGTCAGTGTGTGGTTCGGACGGTGGGTCAGTGTGTGGTTTGGACGGTGGGTCAGTGCATGGTTCGGACGGTGGGTCAGTGTGTGGTTCGGATGGTGGGTCAGTGTGTGGTTCGGTCCATGGGTCAGTGTGTGGTTCGGACGGTGGGTCAGTGTGTGGTTCGGTCTGTGGGTCAGTATGTGGTTCGGTCCGTGGGTCAGTGTGTGGTTCGGTCTGTGGGTCAGTGTGTGGTTCGGACGGTGGGTCAGTGTGTGGTTCGGTTGGTGGGTCAGTGTGTGGTTCGGACGGTGGGTCAGTGTGTGGTTCAGACGGTGGGTCAGTGTGTGGTTCGGACGGTGGGTCAGTGTGTGGTTCGGTCTGTGGGTCAGTGAGTGTCACTCCATTTGTCAGTGTGTGGTTTGGACGGTGGGTCAGTGTGTGGTTCGGACGGTGGGTCAGTGTGTGGTTCGGACGGTGGGTCAGTGTGTGGTTCGGACGGTGGGTCAGTGTGTGGTTCGGACGGTGGGTCAGTGTGTGGTTCGGACGGTGGGTCAGTGTGTGGTTCGGTCGGTGGGTCAGTATGTGGTTCGGTCTGTGGGTCAGTGTGTGGTTCGGACGGTGGGTCAGTGTGTGGTTCGGTCCGTGGGTCAGTGTGTGGTTCGGACGGTGGGTCAGTGTGTGGTTCGGACGGTGGGTCAGTGTGTGGTTCGGTCAGTGGGTCAGTGTGTGGTTCGGTCCGTGGGTCAGTGTGTGGTTCTGTCGGTGAGTCAGTGTGTGGTTCGGACGGTGGGTCAGTGTGTGGTTCGGACGGTGGGTTAGTGTGTGGTTCGGACGGTGGGTTAGTGTGTGGTTCGGACGGTGGGTCAGTGTGTGGTTCGGACGGTGGGTCAGTGTGTGGTTCGGTCCGTGGGTCAGTGTGTGGTTCGGACGGTGGGTCAGTGTGTGGTTCGGACAGTGGGTCAGTGTGTGGTTCGGACGGTGGGTCAGTGTGTGGTTCGGACGGTGGGTTAGTGTGTGGTTCGGACGGTGGGTCAGTGTGTGGTTCGGTCAGTGGGTCAGTGTGTGGTTCGGTCCGTGGGTCAGTGTGTGGTTCTGTCGGTGAGTCAGTGTGTGGTTCGGACGGTGGGTCAGTGTGTGGTTCGGACGGTGGGTTAGTGTGTGGTTCGGACGGTGGGTTAGTGTGTGGTTCGGACGGTGGGTCAGTGTGTGGTTCGGACGGTGGGTCAGTGTGTGGTTCGGTCCGTGGGTCAGTGTGTGGTTCGGACGGTGGGTCAGTGTGTGGTTCGGACAGTGGGTCAGTGTGTGGTTCGGACGGTGGGTCAGTGTGTGGTTCGGACGGTGGGTTAGTGTGTGGTTCGGACGGTGGTTCAGTGTGTGGTTCGGACGGTGGGTTAGTGTGTGGTTCGGACGGTGGTTCAGTGTGTGGTTCGGACGGTGGGTTAGTGTGTGGTTCGGACGGTGGTTCAGTGTGTGGTTCGGTCTGTGGGTCAGTGTGTGGTTCGGACGGTGGGTCAGTGTGTGGTTCGGTCTGTGGGTCAGTGTGTGGTTCGGACGGTGGGTCAGTGTGTGGTTCGGATGGTGGGTCAGTGTGTGGTTCGGTCTGTGGGTCAGTGTGTGGTTCGGTCCGTGGGTCAGTGTGTGGTTCATTCGGTGGGTCAGTGTGTGGTTCGGACGGTGGGTCAGTGTGTGGTTCGGTCCGTGGGTCAGTGTGTGGTTCGGTCCGTGGGTCAGTGTGTGGTTCGGACGGTGGTTCAGTGTGTGGTTCGGACGGTGGGTCAGTGTGTGGTTCGGACGGTGGGTCAGTGTGTGGTTCGGACGGTGGGTTAGTGTGTGGTTCGGACGGTGGGTCAGTGTGTGGTTCGGACGGTGGGTCAGTGTGTGGTTCGGTCCGTGGGTCAGTGTGTGGTTCGGTCCGTGGGTCAGTGTGTGGTTCGGACGGTGGGTTAGTGTGTGGTTCGGACGGTGGGTCAGTGTGTGGTTCGGACGGTGGGTCAGTGTGTCGTTCGGTCCGTGGGTCAGTGTGTGGTTCGGTCGGTGGTTCAGTGTGTGGTTCGGACGGTGGGTCAGTGTGTGGTTCGGACGGTGGGTCAGTGTGTGGTTCGGACGGTGGGTCAGTGTGTTGTTCGGTCCGTGGGTCAGTGTGTGGTTCGGTCTGTGGGTCAGTGTGTGGTTCGGTCAGTGGGTCAGTGTGTTGTTCGGACGGTGGGTCAGTGTGTGGTTCGGTCTGTGGGTCAGTGTGTGGTTCCGACGGTGGGTCAGTGTGTGGTTCGGTCCGTGGGTCAGTGTGTGGTTCGGACGATGGGTCAGTGTGTGGTTCGGACGATGGGTCAGTGTGTGGTTCGGTCCGTGGGTCAGTGTGTGGTTCGGACGATGGGTCAGTGTGTGGTTCGGACGGTGGGTCAGTGTGTGGTTCGGACGGTGGGTCAGTGTGTGGTTCGGACGGTGGGTCAGTGTGTGGTTCGGTCGGTGGGTCAGTGTGTGGTTCGGACGATGGGTCAGTGTGTGGTTCGGACGGTGGGTCAGTGTGTGGTTCGGACGGTGGGTCAGTGTGTGGTTCGGTCTGTGGGTCAGTGTGTGGTTCGGTCTGTGGGTCAGTGTGTGGTTCGGACGGTGGGTTAGTGTGTGGTTCGGACGGTGGGTCAGTGTGTGGTTCGGTCCGTGGGTCAGTGTGTGGTTCGGACAGTGGGTCAGTGTGTGGTTCGGTCCGTGGGTCAGTGTGTGGTTCGGACAGTGGGTCAGTGTGTGGTTCGGTCCGTGGGTCAGTGTGTGGTTCGGACAGTGGGTCAGTGTGTGGTTCGGACGGTGGGTCAGTGTGTCGTTCGGACGGTGGGTCAGTGTGTGGTTCGGACAGTGGGTCAGTGTGTGGTTCGGTCCGTGGGTCAGTGTGTGGTTCGGACAGTGGGTCAGTGTGTGGTTCGGACGGTGGGTCAGTGTGTCGTTCGGACGGTGGGTCAGTGTGTGGTTCGGACGGTGGGTCAGTGTGTGGTTCGGTCAGTGGGTCAGTGTGTGGTTCGGACGGTGGGTTAGTGTGTGGTTCGGACGGTGGGTCAGTGTGTGGTTCGGACGGTGGGTCAGTGTGTGGTTCGGACGGTGGGTCAGTGTGTGGTTCGGACGGTGGGTCAGTGTGTGGTTCGGACGGTGTGTCAGTGTGTGGTTCTGTCGGTGGTTCAGTGTGTGGTTCGGACGGTGGGTCAGTGTGTGGTTCGGTCGGTGGGTCAGTGTGTGGTTCGGTCGGTGGGTCAGTGTGTGGTTCGGACGGTGGGTTAGTGCATGGTTCGGACGGTGGGTCAGTGTGTGGTTCGGTCGGTGGGTCAGTGTGTGGTTCGGACGGTGGGTCAGTGTGTGGTTCGGACGGTGGGTCAGTGTGTGGTTCGGACGGTGGGTCAGTGTGTGGTTCGGTTGGTGGTTCAGTGTGTGGTTCGGACGGTGGGTCAGTGTGTGGTTCGGACGGTGGGTCAGTGTGTGGTTCGGTCTGTGGGTCAGTGTGTGGTTCGGTCTGTGGGTCAGTGTGTGGTTCAGTCCATGGGTCAGTGTGTGGTTCGGTCTGTGGGTCAGTGTGTGGTTCGGTCTGTGGGTCAGTTTGTGGTTTCAACTGTGGGTCAGTGTGTGGTTTCGACGGTGGGTCAGTGTGTGGTTCTGTCGGTGGGTCAGTGTGTGGTTCGGACGGTGGGTCAGTGTGTGGTTTGGACGGTGGGTCAGTGTGTGGTTCGGTCGGTGGTTCAGTGTGTGGTTCGGATGGTGGGTCAGTGTGTGGTTCGGACGATGGGTCAGTGTGTGGTTCGGTCGGTGGGTCAGTGTGTGGTTCGGACGGTGGGTCAGTGTGTGGTTCGGTCGGTGGGTCAGTGTGTGGTTCGGACGGTGGGTCAGTGTGTGGTTCGGACGGTGGGTCAGTGTGTGGTTCGGTCGGTGGTTCAGTGTGTGGTTCGGATGGTGGGTCAGTGTGTGGTTTGGACGGTGGGTCAGTGTGTGGTTCGGACGGTGGGTCAGTGTGTTGTTCGGACGGTGAGTCAGTGTGTGGTTCGGTCAGTGGGTCAGTGTGTGGTTCGGTCCGTGGGTCAGTGTGTGGTTCGGACGGTGGGTCAGTGTGTGGTTTGGACGGTGGGTCAGTGTGTGGTTCGGACGGTGGGTCAGTGTGTGGTTCGGACGGTGGGTCAGTGTGTGGTTCCGACAGTGGGTCAGTGTGTGGTTCGGTCGGTGGGTCAGTGTGTGGTACGGTCAGTGGGTCAGTGTGTGGTTCGGTCAGTGGGTCAGTGTGTGGTTTGGACGGTGGGTCAGTGTGTGGTTCGGACGGTGGGTCAGTGTGTGGTTCGGTCGGTGGGTTAGTGCATGGTTCGGACGGTGGGTCAGTGTGTGGTTCGGTCGGTGGGTCAGTGTGTGGTTCGGTCAGTGGGTCAGTGTGTGGTTTGGACGGTGGGTCAGTGTGTGGTTCGGACGGTGGGTCAGTGTGTGGTTCCGACAGTGGGTCAGTGTGTGGTTCGGACGGTGGGTCAGTGTGTGGTTCCGACAGTGGGTCAGTGTGTGGTTCGGACGGTGGGTCAGTGTGTGGTTCGGACGATGGGTCAGTGTGTGGTTCGGACGGTGGGTCAGTGTGTGGTTCGGACGGTGGGTCAGTGTGTGGTTCGGACGGTGGGTCAGTGTGTGGTTCGGTCCGTGGGTCAGTGTGTGGTTCGGACGGTGGGTCAGTGTGTGGTTCGGATGGTGGGTCAGTGTGTGGTTCGGTCCATGGGTCAGTGTGTGGTTAGGACGGTGGGTCAGTGTGTGGTTCGGTCTGTGGGTCAGTGTGTGGTTCGGTCCGTGGGTCAGTGTGTGGTTCGGACGGTGGGTCAGTGTGTGGTTCGGTCTGTGGGTCAGTGTGTGGTTCGGACGGTGGGTCAGTGTGTGGTTCGGACGGTGGGTCAGTGTGTGGTTCGGACGGTGGGTCAGTGTGTGGTTTGGACGGTGGGTCAGTGCATGGTTCGGACGGTGGGTCAGTGTGTGGTTTGGACGGTGGGTCAGTGCATGGTTCGGACGGTGGGTCAGTGTGTGGTTCGGACGGTGGGTCAGTGTGTGGTTCTGTCGGTGGGTCAGTGTGTGGTTCGGTCGGTGGGTCAGTGTGTGGTTCGGACGGTGGGTCAGTGTGTGGTTCGGTCGGTGGGTCAGTGTGTGGTTCGGACGGTGGGTCAGTGTGTGGTTCGGATGGTGGGTCAGTGTGTGGTTCGGACGGTGGGTCAGTGTGTGGTTCAGTCCGTGGGTCAGTGTGTGGTTCGGTCCGTGGGTCAGTGTGTGGTTCGGACGGTGGGTCAGTGTGTGGTTCGGTCTGTGGGTCAGTGTGTGGTTCGGACGGTGGTTCAGTGTGTGGTTCGGACGGTGGGTCAGTGTGTGGTTCGGACGGTGGTTCAGTGTGTGGTTCGGTCCATGGGTCAGTGTGTGGTTCGGACGGTGGTTCAGTGTGTGGTTCGGACGGTGGGTCAGTGTGTGGTTCGGACGGTGGGTCAGTGTGTGGTTCGGACGGTGGGTCAGTGTGTGGTTCGGACGGTGGGTCAGTGCGTGGTTCGGACGGTGGGTCAGTGTGTGGTTCGGACGGTGGGTCAGTGTGTGGTTCGGACGGTGGGTCAGTGTGTGGTTCGGACGGTGGGTCAGTGTGTGGTTCGGACGGTGGGTCAGTGTGTGGTTCGGTCGGTGGGTCAGTGTGTGGTTCGGTCTGTGGGTCAGTGTGTGGTTCGGACGGTGGGTCAGTGTGTGGTTCGGTCGGTGAGTCAGTGTGTGGTTCGGTCTGTGGGTCAGTGTGTGGTTCGGACGGTGGGTCAGTGTGTCGTTCGGTCGGTGAGTCAGTGTGTGGTTCGGACGGTGGGTCAGTGTGTGGTTCAGTCTGTGGGTCAGTTTGTGGTTTCAACTGTGGGTCAGTGTGTGGTTCGGACGGTGGGTCAGTGTGTGGTTCGGTCTGTGGGTCAGTGTGTGGTTTCAACTGTGGGTCAGTGTGTGGTTCGGACGGTGGGTCAGTGTGTGGTTCGGACGGTGGGTCAGTGTGTGGTTCGGACGGTGGGTCAGTGTGTGGTTCTGTCGGTGGGTCAGTGTGTGGTTCGGACGGTGGGTCAGTGTGTGGTTCGGACGGTGGGTCAGTGTGTGGTTCGGACGGTGGGTCAGTGTGTGGTTCGGATGGTGGGTCAGTGTGTGGTTCGGTCCATGGGTCAGTGTGTGGTTCGGACGGTGGGTCAGTGTGTGGTTCGGTCTGTGGGTCAGTGTGTGGTTCCGACGGTGGGTCAGTGTGTCGTTCGGACGGTGGGTCAGTGTGTGGTTCGGACGGTGGGTCAGTGTGTGGTTCCGACGGTGGGTCAGTGTGTCGTTCGGTCTGTGGGTCAGTGTGTGGTTCGGACGGTGGGTCAGTGTGTGGTTTGGACGGTGGGTCAGTGTGTGGTTCGGTCTGTGGGTCAGTGTGTGGTTCGGTCGGTGGGTCAGTGTGTGGTTCGGATGGTGGGTCAGTGTGTGGTTCGGTCCGTGGGTCAGTGTGTGGTTCAGTCCGTGGGTCAGTGTGTGGTTCGGTCTGTGGGTCAGTGTGTGGTTCGGTCTGTGGGTCAGTGTGTGGTTCGGACGGTGGGTCAGTGTGTGGTTCGGACGGTGGGTCAGTGTGTGGTTCGGTCCATGGGTCAGTGTGTGGTTCGGATGGTGGGTCAGTGTGTGGTTCGGTCTGTGGGTCAGTGTGTGGTTCCGACGGTGGGTCAGTGTGTCGTTCGGACGGTGGGTCAGTGTGTGGTTCGGACGGTGGGTCAGTGTGTGGTTCCGACGGTGGGTCAGTGTGTCGTTCGGTCTGTGGGTCAGTGTGTGGTTCAGTCCATGGGTCAGTGTGTGGTTCGGTCTGTGGGTCAGTTTGTGGTTTCAACTGTGGGTCAGTGTGTGGTTTCGACGGTGGGTCAGTGTGTGGTTCTGTCGGTGGGTCAGTGTGTGGTTCGGACGGTGGGTCAGTGTGTGGTTCGGTCCGTGGGTCAGTGTGTGGTTCGGACGGTGGGTCAGTGTGTGGTTCGGTCCGTGGGTCAGTGTGTGGTTCGGACGGTGGGTCAGTGTGTGGTTTGGACGGTGGGTCAGTGTGTGGTTCGGACGGTGGGTCAGTGTGTGGTTCGGACGGTGGGTCAGTGTGTGGTTCGGTCGGTGGGTCAGTGTGTGGTTCGGACGGTGGGTCAGTGTGTGGTTCGGACGGTGGGTCAGTGTGTGGTTCGGACGGTGGGTCAGTGTGTGGTTCGGACGGTGGGTCAGTGTGTGGTTCGGACGGTGGGTCAGTGTGTGGTTCGGATGGTGGGTCAGTGTGTCGTTCGGTCCATGGGTCAGTGTGTGGTTCGGTTGGTGGTTCAGTGTGTGGTTCGGTCCATGGGTTAGTGTGTGGTTCGGTCTGTGGGTCAGTGTGTGGTTCGGACGGTGGGTCAGTTTGTGGTTCGGACGGTGGGTCAGTGTGTCGTTCGGTCCGTGGGTCAGTGTGTGGTTCGGTTGGTGGTTCAGTGTGTGGTTCGGACGGTGGGTCAGTGTGTGGTTCGGTCCGTGGGTCAGTGTGTGGTTCGGACGGTGGGTCAGTGTGTGGTTCGGACGGTGGGTCAGTGTGTGGTTCGGACGGTGGGTCAGTGCATGGTTCGGACGGTGGGTCAGTGTGTGGTTCGGTCAGTGGGTCAGTGTGTGGTTCGGTCCGTGGGTCAGTGTGTGGTTCGGTCGGTGGGTCAGTGTGTGGTTCGGTCTGTGGGTCAGTGTGTGGTTCGGTCTGTGGGTCAGTGTGTTGTTCGGTCGGTGGGTCACTGTGTGGTTCCGACGGTGGGTCAGTGTGTGGTTCGGTCGGTGACTCAGTGTGTGGTTCCGACAGTGGGTCAGTGTGTGGTTCGGACGGTGGGTCAGTGTGTGGTTCCGACAGTGGGTCAGTGTGTGGTTCGGACGGTGGGTCAGTGTGTGGTTCCGACAGTGGGTCAGTGTGTGGTTCGGACGGTGGGTCAGTGTGTGGTTCGGACGGTGGGTCAGTGTGTGGTTCGGACGGTGAGTCAGTGTGTGGTTCGGTCAGTGGGTTAGTGCATGGTTCGGACGGTGGGTCAGTGTGTGGTTCGGACGGTGGGTCAGTGTGTGGTTTGGACGGTGGGTCAGTGTGTGGTTCGGATGGTGGGTTAGTGTGTGGTTTGGACGGTGGGTCAGTGCATGGTTCGGACGGTGGGTCAGTGTGTGGTTCGGACGGTGGGTCAGTGTGTGGTTCTGTCGGTGTGTCAGTGTGTGGTTCGGTCAGTGGGTCAGTGTGTGGTTCGGACGGTGGGTCAGTGTGTGGTTCGGTCGGTGGGTCAGTGTGTGGTTCGGTCAGTGGGTTAGTGCATGGTTCGGATGGTGGGTCAGTGTGTGGTTCGGATGGTGGGTCAGTGTGTGGTTCGGACGGTGGGTCAGTGTGTCGTTCGGACGGTGGGTCAGTGTGTGGTTCAGTCCATGGGTCAGTGTGTGGTTCGGTCTGTGGGTCAGTGTGTGGTTCCGACGGTGGGTCAGTGTGTCGTTCGGTCGGTGAGTCAGTGTGTGGTTCGGTCTGTGGGTCAGTGTGTGGTTCGGACGGTGGGTCAGTGTGTGGTTCGGACGGTGGGTCAGTGTGTGGTTCCGACGGTGGGTCAGTGTGTGGTTCGGTCTGTGGGTCAGTGTGTAGTTCGGTCTGTGGGTCAGTGTGTGGTTCGGTCTGTGGGTCAGTGTGTAGTTCGGTCTGTGGGTCAGTGTGTAGTTCGGTCTGTGGGTCAGTGTGTGGTTCGGTCTGTGGGTCAGTGTGTGGTTCGGACGGTGGGTCAGTGTGTGGTTCGGTCTGTGGGTCAGTGTGTAGTTCGGTCTGTGGGTCAGTGTGTAGTTCGGTCTGTGGGTCAGTGTGTGGTTCGGTCTGTGGGTCAGTGTGTGGTTCGGACGGTGGGTCAGTGTGTGGTTCGGTCCGTGGGTCAGTGTGTGGTTCGGACGGTGGGTCAGTGTGTAGTTCGGTCTGTGGGTCAGTGTGTGGTTCGGTCTGTGGGTCAGTGTGTGGTTCGGTTGGTGGGTCAGTGTGTGGTTCGGTCTGTGGGTCAGTGTGTGGTTCGGACGGTGGGTCAGTGTGTGGTTCGGACGGTGGTTCAGTGTGTGGTTCATTCGGTGTGTCAGTGTGTGGTTCTGTCGGTGGTTCAGTGTGTGGTTCGGATGGTGGGTCAGTGTGTGGTTCGGACGGTGGGTCAGTGTGTGGTTCGGACGGTGAGTCAGTGTGTGGTTCGGTCTGTGGGTCAGTGTGTGGTTCGGACGGTGGGTCAGTGTGTGGTTCGGTCTGTGGGTCAGTGTGTGGTTCGGACGGTGGGTCAGTGTGTTGTTCGGACGGTGAGTCAGTGTGTGGTTCGGTCAGTGGGTCAGTGTGTGGTTCGGTCCGTGGGTCAGTGTGTGGTTCGGACGGTGGGTCAGTGTGTGGTTCGGTCAGTGGGTTAGTGCATGGTTCGGACGGTGGGTCAGTGTGTGGTTCGGACGGTGGGTCAGTGTGTGGTTCGGACGGTGGGTCAGTGTGTGGTTCGGACGGTGGGTCAGTGTGTGGTTCGGACGGTGGGTCAGTGTGTGGTTCGGACGGTGGGTCAGTGTGTGGTTCGGACGGTGGGTCAGTGTGTGGTTCGGACGGTGGGTCAGTGTGTGGTTCGGTCAGTGGGTCAGTATGTGGTTCGGTCGGTGGGTCAGTGTGTGGTTCGGACGGTGGGTCAGTGTGTGGTTCGGTCCGTGGGTCAGTGTGTGGTTCGGTCAGTGGGTCAGTATGTGGTTCGGTCGGTGGGTCAGTGTGTGGTTCGGACGGTGGGTCAGTGTGTGGTTCGGACGGTGGTTCAGTGTGTTGTTCGGACGGTGGGTCAGTGTGTGGTTCGGACGGTGGGTCAGTGTGTGGTTCGGACGGTGGGTCAGTGTGTGGTTCGGACGGTGGGTCAGTGTGTGGTTTGGACGGTGGGTCAGTGTGTGGTTCGGACGGTGGGTCAGTGTGTGGTTCGGATGGTGGGTCAGTGTGTTGTTCGGACGGTGGGTCAGTGTGTTGTTCGGACGGTGGGTCAGTGTGTGGTTCGGTCCGTGGGTCAGTGTGTGGTTCGGACGGTGGGTCAGTGTGTTGTTCGGACGGTGGGTCAGTGTGTGGTTCGGTCCGTGGGTCAGTGTGTGGTTCGGACGGTGGGTCAGTGTGTGGTTCGGACGGTGGTTCAGTGTGTGGTTCGGACGGTGGGTCAGTGTGTGGTTCCGACGGTGGGTCAGTGTGTGGTTCGGTCTGTGGGTCAGTGTGTGGTTCGGACGGTGGTTCAGTGTGTGGTTCGGTCCGTGGGTCAGTGTGTGGTTCGGACAGTGGGTCAGTGTGTGGTTCGGACGGTGGGTCAGTGTGTGGTTCGGACGGTGGTTCAGTGTGTGGTTCGGACGGTGGGTCAGTGTGTGGTTCAGACGGTGAGTCAGTGTGTGGTTCGGACGGTGGGTCAGTGTGTCGTTCGGTCGGTGAGTCAGTGTGTGGTTCGGACGGTGGGTCAGTGTGTGGTTCGGACGGTGGGTCAGTGTGTGGTTCGGACGGTGGGTCAGTGTGTGGTTCGGACGGTGGGTCAGTGCGTGGTTCGGACGGTGGGTCAGTGTGTGGTTCGGTCCGTGGGTCAGTGTGTGGTTCGGACAGTGGGTCAGTGTGTGGTTCGGTCTGTGGGTCAGTGTGTGGTTCGGACGGTGGGTCAGTGTGTCGTTCGGTCGGTGAGTCAGTGTGTGGTTCGGTCGGTGGGTCAGTGTGTGGTTCGGTCGGTGGGTCAGTGTGTGGTTCGGTCGGTGGGTCAGTGTGTGGTTCGGTCGGTGGGTCAGTGTGTGGTTCGGACGGTGGGTCAGTGTGTGGTTCGGACGGTGGGTCAGTGTGTGGTTCGGTCTGTGGGTCAGTGTGTGGTTCGGTCGGTGGGTCAGTGTGTGGTTCGGACGGTGGGTCAGTATGTGGTTCGGACGGTGGGTCAGTGTGTCGTTCGGTCCGTGGGTCAGTGTGTGGTTCGGTCCGTGGGTCAGTGTGTGGTTCGGACGGTGGGTCAGTTTGTGGTTTCAACTGTGGGTCAGTGTGTGGTTCGGACGGTGGGTCAGTTTGTGGTTTCAACTGTGGGTCAGTGTGTGGTTCGGACGGTGGGTCAGTGTGTGGTTCGGACGGTGGGTCAGTGTGTGGTTCGGACGGTGGGTCAGTGTGTGGTTCGGACGGTGGGTCAGTGTGTGGTTCGGTCCGTGGGTCAGTGTGTGGTTCGGACAGTGGGTCAGTGTGTGGTTCGGACGGTGGGTCAGTGTGTCGTTCGGTCGGTGAGTCAGTGTGTGGTTCGGACGGTGGGTCAGTGTGTGGTTCGGACGATGGGTCAGTGTGTGGTTCGGTCTGTGGGTCAGTGTGTGGTTCGGTCGGTGGGTCAGTGTGTGGTTCGGTCCGTGGGTCAGTGTGTGGTTCGGTCTGTGGGTCAGTGTGTGGTTCGGTCGGTGAGTCAGTGTGTGGTTCGGACGGTGGGTCAGTGTGTGGTTCGGACGATGGGTCAGTGTGTGGTTCGGTCTGTGGGTCAGTGTGTGGTTCGGTCGGTGGGTCAGTGTGTGGTTCGGTCCGTGGGTCAGTGTGTGGTTCGGTCTGTGGGTCAGTGTGTGGTTCGGACGGTGGGTCAGTGTGTGGTTCGGACGGTGGGTCAGTGTGTGGTTCGGTCGGTGGGTCAGTGTGTGGTTCGGTCAGTGGGTCAGTGTGTGGTTCTGTCGGTGGTTCAGTGTGTGGTTCGGACGGTGGGTCAGTGTGTGGTTCGGTCTGTGGGTCAGTGTGTGGTTCGGACGGTGAGTCAGTGTGTGGTTCGGACGGTGGGTCAGTGTGTGGTTCGGACGGTGGGTCAGTGTGTGGTTCGGATGGTGGGTCAGTGTGTGGTTCGGTCCATGGGTCAGTGTGTGGTTCGGACGGTGGGTCAGTGTGTGGTTCGGTCTGTGGGTCAGTGTGTGGTTTGGACGGTGGGTCAGTGTGTGGTTCCGACGGTGGGTCAGTGTGTCGTTCGGACGGTGGGTCAGTGTGTGGTTCGGACGGTGGGTCAGTGTGTGGTTCGGACGGTGGGTCAGTGTGTGGTTTGGACGGTGGGTCAGTGTGTGGTTCGGACGGTGGGTCAGTGTGTGGTTTGGACGGTGGGTCAGTGTGTGGTTCGGACGGTGGGTCAGTGTGTGGTTCGGACGGTGGGTCAGTGTGTGGTTCGGACGGTGGGTCAGTGTGTGGTTCGGACGGTGGGTCAGTGTGTGGTTCGGACGGTGGGTCAGTGCGTGGTTCGGACGGTGGGTCAGTGTGTGGTTCGGACGGTGGGTCAGTGTGTGGTTCCGACGGTGGGTCAGTGCGTGGTTCGGACGGTGGGTCAGTGTGTGGTTCGGACGGTGGGTCAGTGTGTGGTTCGGACGGTGGGTCAGTGTGTGGTTCGGTCCGTGGGTCAGTGTGTGGTTCGGTCGGTGGGTCAGTGTGTGGTTCGGACGGTGGGTCAGTGTGTGGTTCCGACGGTGGGTCAGTGTGTGGTTCGGACGGTGGGTCAGTGTGTGGTTCGGACGGTTGGTCAGTGTGTGGTTCGGACGGTGGGTCAGTGTGTGGTTCGGACGGTGGGTCAGTGTGTGGTTCGGTCAGTGGGTCAGTATGTGGTTCGGACGGTGGGTCAGTGTGTGGTTCGGACGGTGGGTCAGTGTGTGGTTCGGACGGTGGGTCAGTGTGTGGTTCGGTCGGTGGGTTAGTGCATGGTTCGGACGGTGGGTCAGTGTGTGGTTCGGACGGTGGGTCAGTGTGTGGTTCGGACGGTGGGTCAGTGTGTGGTTCGGACGGTGGGTCAGTGTGTGGTTTGGACGGTGGGTCAGTGCATGGTTCGGACGGTGGGTCAGTGTGTGGTTCGGACGGTGGGTCAGTGTGTGGTTCGGATGGTGGGTCAGTGTGTTGTTCGGACGGTGGGTCAGTGTGTTGTTCGGACGGTGGGTCAGTGTGTGGTTCGGTCCGTGGGTCAGTGTGTGGTTCGGTCTGTGGGTCAGTGTGTGGTTCGGACGGTGGGTCAGTGTGTGGTTCGGTCTGTGGGTCAGTGTGTGGTTCGGTCTGTGGGTCAGTGTGTGGTTCGGACGGTGGGTCAGTGTGTGGTTCGGTCGGTGGGTCAGTGTGTGGTTCGGACGGTGGGTCAGTGTGTGGTTCGGACGGTGGGTCAGTGTGTGGTTCGGACGGTGGGTCAGTGTGTGGTTCGGTCTGTGGGTCAGTGTGTGGTTCGGTCTGTGGGTCAGTGTGTGGTTCGGACGGTGGGTCAGTGTGTGGTTCGGATGGTGGGTCAGTGTGTGGTTCGGTCGGTGGGTCAGTGTGTGGTTCGGACAGTGGGTCAGTGTGTGGTTCGGTCTGTGGGTCAGTTTGTGGTTCGGTCCGTGGGTCAGTGTGTGGTTCGGTCTGTGGGTCAGTGTGTGGTTCGGACAGTGGGTCAGTGTGTGGTTCGGACAGTGGGTCAGTGTGTGGTTCGGACGGTGGGTCAGTGTGTGGTTCGGACGGTGGGTCAGTGTGTGGTTCGGTTGGTGGTTCAGTGTGTGGTTCGGACGGTGGTTCAGTGTGTGGTTCAGATGGTGGGTCAGTGTGTGGTTCAGTCCATGGGTCAGTGTGTGGTTCGGTCAGTGGGTTAGTGCATGGTTTGGACGGTGGGTCAGTGTGTGGTTCGGTCGGTGGGTCAGTGTGTGGTTCGGATGGTGGGTCAGTGTGTGGTTCGGTCTGTGGGTCAGTGTGTGGTTCGGACGGTGGGTCAGTGTGTGGTTCGGTCGGTGACTCAGTGTGTGGTTCGGTTGGTGGTTCAGTGTGTGGTTCGGACGGTGGTTCAGTGTGTGGTTCAGATGGTGGGTCAGTGTGTGGTTCGGACGGTGGGTCAGTGTGTGGTTCAGATGGTGGGTCAGTGTGTGGTTCGGTCTGTGGGTCAGTGTGTGGTTCGGACGGTGGGTCAGTGTGTGGTTCGGACGGTGGTTCAGTGTGTTGTTCGGACGGTGGGTCAGTGTGTGGTTCGGTCCGTGGGTCAGTGTGTGGTTCGGTTGGTGGTTCAGTGTGTGGTTCGGACGGTGGGTCAGTGTGTGGTTCGGACGGTGGGTCAGTGTGTGGTTCGGACGGTGGTTCAGTGTGTGGTTCGGACGGTGGGTCAGTGTGTCGTTCGGTCGGTGAGTCAGTGTGTGGTTCGGACGGTGGTTCAGTGTGTGGTTCGGACGGTGGGTCAGTGTGTGGTTTGGACGGTGGGTCAGTGTGTGGTTCGGACGGTGGGTCAGTGCGTGGTTCGGACGGTGGGTCAGTGTGTGGTTCGGACGGTGGGTCAGTGTGTGGTTCGGTCCGTGGGTCAGTGTGTGGTTCGGTCCGTGGGTCAGTGTGTGGTTCGGTCCGTGGGTCAGTGTGTGGTTCGGTCGGTGACTCAGTGTGTGGTTCGGTTGGTGGTTCAGTGTGTGGTTCGGACGGTGGTTCAGTGTGTGGTTCAGATGGTGGGTCAGTGTGTGGTTCGGACGGTGGGTCAGTGTGTGGTTCAGATGGTGGGTCAGTGTGTGGTTCGGACGGTGGTTCAGTGTGTTGTTCGGACGGTGGGTCAGTGTGTGGTTCGGTCCGTGGGTCAGTGTGTGGTTCGGTTGGTGGTTCAGTGTGTGGTTCGGACGGTGGGTCAGTGTGTGGTTCGGACGGTGGGTCAGTGTGTGGTTCGGACGGTGGTTCAGTGTGTGGTTCGGACGGTGGGTCAGTGTGTGGTTCAGACGGTGAGTCAGTGTGTGGTTCGGACGGTGGGTCAGTGTGTCGTTCGGTCGGTGAGTCAGTGTGTGGTTCGGACGGTGGTTCAGTGTGTGGTTCGGTCGGTGGGTCAGTGTGTGGTTCGGTCCGTGGGTCAGTGTGTGGTTCGGACGGTGGGTCTATGTGTTGTTCGGACGGTGGGTCAGTGTGTGGTTCAGACGGTGAGTCAGTGTGTGGTTCGGACGGTGGGTCAGTGTGTGGTTCGGACGGTGGGTCAGTGTGTGGTTTGGACGGTGGGTCAGTGTGTGGTTCGGACGGTGGGTCAGTGCGTGGTTCGGACGGTGGGTCAGTGTGTGGTTCGGACGGTGGGTCAGTGTGTGGTTCGGTCCGTGGGTCAGTGTGTGGTTCGGACAGTGGGTCAGTGTGTGGTTCGGTCCGTGGGTCAGTGTGTGGTTCGGACAGTGGGTCAGTGTGTGGTTCGGTCCGTGGGTCAGTGTGTGGTTCGGACGGTGGGTCAGTGTGTGGTTCCGACGGTGGGTCAGTGTGTGGTTCGGTCGGTGGGTCAGTGTGTGGTTCGGTCTGTGGGTCAGTGTGTGGTTCGGACGGTGGATCAGTGTGTCGTTCGGTCGGTGAGTCAGTGTGTGGTTCGGTCTGTGGGTCAGTGTGTGGTTCGGACGGTGGGTCAGTGTGTCGTTCGGTCGGTGAGTCAGTGTGTGGTTCGGTCTGTGGGTCAGTGTGTGGTTCGGTCTGTGGGTCAGTTTGTGGTTTCAACTGTGGGTCAGTGTGTGGTTCGGTCGGTGGTTCAGTGTGTGGTTCGGACGGTGGGTCAGTGTGTGGTTCCGACAGTGGGTCAGTGTGTGGTTCGGACGGTGGGTCAGTGTGTGGTTCGGACGGTGGGTCAGTGTGTGGTTCGGACGGTGGGTCAGTATGTGGTTCGGTCGGTGGGTCAGTGTGTGGTTCGGACGGTGGGTCAGTGTGTGGTTCGGACGGTGGGTCAGTGTGTGGTTCGGACGGTGGGTCAGTGTGTGGTTCTGTCGGTGGTTCAGTGTGTGGTTCGGACGGTGGGTCAGTGTGTGGTTCGGACGGTGGGTCAGTGTGTGGTTCGGTCTGTGGGTCAGTGTGTGGTTCCGACGGTGGGTCAGTGTGTCGTTCGGACGGTGGGTCAGTGTGTGGTTCGGACGGTGGGTCAGTGTGTGGTTCCGACGGTGGGTCAGTGTGTCGTTCGGTCTGTGGGTCAGTGTGTGGTTCAGTCCGTGGGTCAGTGTGTGGTTCGGTCTGTGGGTCAGTGTGTGGTTCGGACGGTGGGTCAGTGTGTGGTTCGGATGGTGGGTCAGTGTGTGGTTCGGTCGGTGTGTCAGTGTGTGGTTCGGTCAGTGGGTTAGTGTGTGGTTCGGTCCATGGGTCAGTGTGTGGTTCGGACGGTGGGTCAGTGTGTGGTTCGGTCTGTGGGTCAGTGTGTGGTTCCGACGGTGGGTCAGTGTGTCGTTCGGACGGTGGTTCAGTGTGTGGTTCGGATGGTGGGTCAGTGTGTGGTTCGGTCCGTGGGTCAGTGTGTGGTTCGGTCTGTGGGTCAGTGTGTGGTTCCGACGGTGGGTCAGTGTGTCGTTCGGACGGTGGGTCAGTGTGTGGTTCGGACGGTGGGTCAGTGTGTGGTTCCGACGGTGGGTCAGTGTGTCGTTCGGACGGTGGTTCAGTGTGTGGTTCGGATGGTGGGTCAGTGTGTGGTTCGGACGGTGGGTCAGTGTGTGGTTCGGACGGTGGTTCAGTGTGTGGTTCGGTCGGTGGGTCAGTGTGTGGTTCGGTCAGTGGGTCAGTGTGTGGTTCGGACGGTGGGTCAGTGTGTGGTTCGGACGGTGGGTCAGTGTGTGGTTCGGTCGGTGGGTCAGTGTGTGGTTCAGTCCATGGGTCAGTGTGTGGTTCGGTCTGTGGGTCAGTGTGTGGTTCGGTCTGTGGGTCAGTTTGTGGTTTCAACTGTGGGTCAGTGTGTGGTTCGGATGGTGGGTCAGTGTGTGGTTCGGTCAGTGGGTCAGTGTGTGGTTCGGTCGGTGGGTCAGTGTGTGGTTCGGTCGGTGGGTCAGTGTGTGGTTCGGTCGGTGGGTCAGTGTGTGGTTCGGTCGGTGACTCAGTGTGTGGTTCGGTCTGTGGGTCAGTTTGTGGTTTCAACTGTGGGTCAGTGTGTGGTTCGGATGGTGGGTCAGTGTGTGGTTCGGTCAGTGGGTCAGTGTGTGGTTCGGTCGGTGGGTCAGTGTGTGGTTCGGTCTGTGGGTCAGTGTGTGGTTCGGTCGGTGGGTCAGTGTGTGGTTCGGACGGTGGGTCAGTGTGTGGTTCGGTCTGTGGGTCAGTGTGTGGTTTCGACGGTGGGTCAGTGTGTGGTTCTGTCGGTGGTTCAGTGTGTGGTTCGGACGGTGGGTTAGTGTGTGGTTCGGTCCATGGGTCAGTGTGTGGTTCGGTCGGTGGGTCAGTGTGTGGTTCGGACGGTGGGTCAGTGTGTGGTTCGGACGGTGGGTCAGTATGTGGTTCGGACGGTGGGTCAGTGTGTGGTTCGGTCGGTGGGTCAGTGTGTGGTTCGGTCTGTGGGTCAGTGTGTGGTTCATTCGGTGGGTCAGTGTGTGGTTCGGACGGTGGGTCAGTGTGTGGTTCGGACGGTGGGTCAGTGTGTGGTTCGGTCCGTGGGTCAGTGTGTGGTTCGGTCTGTGGGTCAGTGTGTGGTTCATTCGGTGGGTCAGTGTGTGGTTCGGACGGTGGGTCAGTGTGTGGTTCGGATGGTGGGTCAGTGTGTCGTTCGGTCCGTGGGTCAGTGTGTGGTTCGGATGGTGGGTCAGTGTGTGGTTCGGTCCGTGGGTTAGTGTGTGGTTCGGTCTGTGGGTCAGTGTGTGGTTCGGACGGTGGGTCAGTATGTGGTTCGGACGGTGGGTCAGTGTGTGGTTCGGACGGTGGGTCAGTGTGTGGTTCGGTTGGTGGTTCAGTGTGTGGTTCGGTCCGTGGTTCAGTGTGTGGTTCGGTCCGTGGGTCAGTGTGTGGTTCGGTCGGTGGGTCAGTGTGTGGTTCGGTCGGTGGGTCAGTGCATGGTTCGGACGGTGGGTCAGTGTGTGGTTCGGACGGTGGGTCAGTGTGTGGTTCGGACGGTGGGTCAGTGTGTGGTTCGGACGGTGGGTCAGTGTGTGGTTCGGACGGTGGGTCAGTGTGTGGTTCGGACGGTGGGTCAGTGTGTGGTTCGGTCGGTGACTCAGTGTGTGGTTCGGACGATGGGTCAGTGTGTGGTTCGGACGGTGGGTCAGTGTGTGGTTCGGACGATGGGTCAGTGTGTGGTTCGGACGGTGGGTCAGTGTGTGGTTCGGACGGTGGGTCAGTGTGTGGTTCGGACGGTGAGTCAGTGTGTGGTTCGGTCAGTGGGTTAGTGCATGGTTCGGACGGTGGGTCAGTGTGTGGTTCGGACGGTGGGTCAGTATGTGGTTCGGTCAGTGGGTTAGTGTGTGGTTCGGTCAGTGGGTCAGTGTGTGGTTCGGATGGTGGGTCAGTGTGTGGTTCGGACGGTGGGTCAGTGTGTGGTTCGGACGGTGGGTCAGTGTGTGGTTCGGACGGTGGGTCAGTGTGTGGTTCGGACGGTGGGTCAGTGTGTCGTTCGGACGGTGGGTCAGTGTGTGGTTTCGACGGTGGGTCAGTGTGTGGTTCTGTCGGTGGGTCAGTGTGTGGTTCGGTCAGTGGGTTAGTGTGTGGTTCGGATGGTGGGTCAGTGTGTGGTTCGGACGGTGGGTCAGTGTGTCGTTCGGACGGTGGGTCAGTGTGTGGTTCGGTCTGTGGGTCAGTGTGTGGTTCGGACGGTGGGTCAGTGTGTGGTTCGGACGGTGGGTCAGTGTGTGGTTCGGACGGTGGGTCAGTGTGTCGTTCGGTCGGTGAGTCAGTGTGTGGTTCGGTCTGTGGGTCAGTGTGTGGTTCAGTCCATGGGTCAGTGTGTGGTTCGGTCTGTGGGTCAGTGTGTGGTTCCGACGGTGGGTCAGTGTGTCGTTCGGTCGGTGAGTCAGTGTGTGGTTCGGTCTGTGGGTCAGTGTGTGATTCGGACGGTGGGTCAGTGTGTGGTTCGGACGGTGGGTCAGTGTGTCGTTCGGTCGGTGAGTCAGTGTGTGGTTCGGTCTGTGGGTCAGTGTGTGGTTCAGTCCATGGGTCAGTGTGTGGTTCGGTCTGTGGGTCAGTGTGTGGTTCGGACGGTGGGTCAGTGTGTTGTTCGGACAGTGGGTCAGTGTGTGGTTCGGTCGGTGGGTCAGTGTGTGGTTCGGACGGTGGGTCAGTGTGTCGTTCGGTCAGTGGGTCAGTGTGTGGTTCGGTCTGTGGGTCAGTGCGTGGTTCGGTCTGTGGGTCAGTGTGTGATTCGGACGGTGGGTCAGTGTGTGGTTCGGACGGTGGGTCAGTGTGTGGTTCGGTCTGTGGGTCAGTGTGTGGTTCGGTCTGTGGGTCAGTTTGTGGTTTCAACTGTGGGTTAGTGTGTGGTTCTGTCGGTGGGTCAGTGTGTGGTTCTGTCGGTGGTTCAGTGTGTGGTTCGGATGGTGGGTCAGTGTGTGGTTCGGATGGTGGGTCAGTGTGTGGTTCGGACGGTGGGTCAGTGTGTGGTTCGGTCTGTGGGTCAGTGTGTGGTTCGGTCTGTGGGTCAGTTTGTGGTTTCAACTGTGGGTTAGTGTGTGGTTCTGTCGGTGGGTCAGTGTGTGGTTCTGTCGGTGGTTCAGTGTGTGGTTCGGATGGTGGGTCAGTGTGTGGTTCGGACGGTGGGTCAGTGTGTGGTTCGGATGGTGGGTCAGTGTGTGGTTCGGACGGTGGGTCAGTGTGTGGTTCGGACGGTGGGTCAGTGTGTGGTTCGGACGGTGGGTCAGTATGTGGTTCGGTTGGTGGGTCAGTGTGTGGTTCGGTCGGTGGGTCAGTGTGTGGTTCGGACGGTGGGTCAGTGTGTGGTTCGGACGGTGGGTCAGTGTGTGGTTCGGACGGTGGGTCAGTGTGTGGTTCGGTCGGTGGGTCAGTGTGTTGTTCGGACGGTGAGTCAGTGTGTGGTTCGGTCAGTGGGTCAGTGTGTGGTTTGGTCCGTGGGTCAGTGTGTGGTTCGGACGGTGGGTCAGTGTGTGGTTTGGACGGTGGGTCAGTGTGTGGTTCGGATGGTGGGTCAGTGTGTGGTTCGGACGGTGGGTCAGTGTGTGGTTCGGACGGTGGGTCAGTGTGTGGTTCCGACAGTGGGTCAGTGTGTGGTTCGGACGGTGGGTCAGTGTGTGGTTTGGACGGTGGGTCAGTGTGTGGTTTGGACGGTGGGTCAGTGTGTGGTTCGGTCTGTGGGTCAGTGTGTGGTTTGGACGGTGGGTCAGTGTGTGGTTCGGTCCATGGGTCAGTGTGTGGTTCGGACGGTGGGTCAGTGTGTGGTTCGGACGGTGGGTCAGTGTGTGGTTCGGACGGTGGGTCAGTGTGTGGTTCGGACGGTGGGTCAGTGTGTGGTTCGGACGGTGGGTCAGTGTGTGGTTTGGACGGTGGGTCAGTGTGTGGTTCGGACGGTGGGTCAGTGTGTGGTTTGGACGGTGGGTCAGTGTGTGGTTCGGACGGTGGGTCAGTGTGTGGTTCGGACGGTGGGTCAGTGTGTGGTTCGGTCGGTGGGTCAGTGTGTGGTTCGGTCAGTGGGTTAGTATGTGGTTCGGTCGGTGGGTCAGTGTGTGGTTCGGTCAGTGGGTCAGTATGTGGTTCGGTCGGTGGGTCAGTGTGTGGTTTGGACGGTGGGTCAGTGCATGGTTCGGACGGTGGGTCAGTGTGTGGTTCGGACGGTGGGTCAGTGTGTGGTTCGGATGGTGGGTCAGTGTGTGGTTCGGACGGTGGGTCAGTGTGTTGTTCGGACGGTGGGTCAGTGTGTGGTTCGGTCCGTGGGTCAGTGTGTGGTTCGGTCTGTGGGTCAGTGTGTGGTTCGGACGGTGGGTCAGTGTGTGGTTCGGACGGTGGGTCAGTGTGTGGTTCGGTTGGTGGTTCAGTGTGTGGTTCCGACGGTGGGTCAGTGCGTGGTTCGGACGGTGGGTCAGTGTGTGGTTCGGACGGTGGGTCAGTGTGTGGTTCGGTCCGTGGGTCAGTGTGTGGTTCGGACAGTGGGTCAGTGTGTGGTTCGGTCCGTGGGTCAGTGTGTGGTTCGGACAGTGGGTCAGTGTGTGGTTCGGTCCGTGGGTCAGTGTGTGGTTCGGACAGTGGGTCAGTGTGTGGTTCGGACGGTGGGTCAGTGTGTGGTTCGGTCGGTGGGTCAGTGTGTCGTTCGGTCGGTGAGTCAGTGTGTGGTTCGGTCTGTGGGTCAGTGTGTGGTTCGGACGGTGGGTCAGTGTGTCGTTCGGTCGGTGAGTCAGTGTGTGGTTCGGACGGTGGGTCAGTGTGTGGTTCAGTCCATGGGTCAGTGTGTGGTTCGGTCGGTGGGTCAGTGTGTGGTTCGGTTGGTGGGTCAGTGTGTGGTTCGGTCGGTGGGTCAGTGTGTGGTTCGGACGGTGGGTCAGTGTGTGGTTCGGATGGTGGGTCAGTGTGTGGTTCGGACGGTGGGTCAGTGTGTGGTTCGGACGGTTGGTCAGTGTGTGGTTCGGTCTGTGGGTCAGTGTGTGGTTCGGTTGGTGGGTCAGTGTGTGGTTCGGACGGTGGGTCAGTGTGTGGTTCGGTTGGTGGGTCAGTGTGTGGTTCCGACGGTGGGTCAGTGTGTCGTTCGGTCTGTGGGTCAGTTTGTGGTTTCAACTGTGGGTCAGTGTGTGGTTCGGTCGGTGGTTCAGTGTGTGGTTCGGACGGTGGGTCAGTGTGTGGTTCGGTCTGTGGGTCAGTTTGTGGTTTCAACTGTGGGTCAGTATGTGGTTCCGACAGTTGGTCAGTGTGTGGTTCCGACAGTGGGTCAGTGTGTGGTTCGGTCGGTGGTTCAGTGTGTGGTTCAGACGGTGAGTCAGTGTGTGGTTCGGTCTGTGGGTCAGTTTGTGGTTTCAACTGTGGGTCAGTATGTGGTTCAGACGGTGGGTCAGTGTGTGGTTCGGACGGTGGGTCAGTGTGTGGTTCGGACGGTGGGTCAGTGTGTGGTTCGGTCCGTGGGTCAGTGTGTGGTTCGGACGGTGGGTCAGTGTGTGGTTCAGTCCATGGGTCAGTGTGTGGTTCGGTCTGTGAGTCAGTGTGTGGTTCGGTCTGTGGGTCAGTGTGTGATTCGGACGGTGGGTCAGTGTGTGGTTCGGACGGTGGGTCAGTGTGTCGTTCGGTCGGTGAGTCAGTGTGTGGTTCGGTCTGTGGGTCAGTGTGTGATTCGGTCGGTGAGTCAGTGTGTGGTTCGGTCTGTGGGTCAGTGTGTGGTTCAGTCCATGGGTCAGTGTGTGGTTCGGTCTGTGAGTCAGTGTGTGGTTCCGACGGTGGGTCAGTGTGTGGTTTGGACGGTGGGTCAGTGTGTGGTTCGGTCTGTGGGTCAGTGTGTGATTCGGACGGTGGGTCAGTGTGTGGTTCGGACGGTGGGTCAGTGTGTGGTTCGGTCTGTGGGTCAGTTTGTGGTTTCAACTGTGGGTTAGTGTGTGGTTCTGTCGGTGGGTCAGTGTGTGGTTCTGTCGGTGGTTCAGTGTGTGGTTCGGATGGTGGGTCAGTGTGTGGTTCGGACGGTGGGTCAGTGTGTGGTTCGGACGGTGGGTCAGTGTGTGGTTCGGACGGTGGGTCAGTGTGTGGTTCGTTCGGTGGGTCAGTGTGTGGTTCGGACGGTGGGTCAGTGTGTGGTTCGTTCGGTGGGTCAGTGTGTGGTTCGGACGGTGGGTCAGTGTGTGGTTCGGACGGTGGGTCAGTGTGTGGTTCGGACGGTGGGTCAGTGTGTGGTTTGGTCCGTGGGTCAGTGTGTGGTTCGGACGGTGGGTCAGTGTGTGGTTCGGACGGTGGGTCAGTGTGTGGTTTGGACGGTGGGTCAGTGTGTGGTTCGGATGGTGGGTCAGTGTGTGGTTCGGACGGTGGGTCAGTGTGTGGTTCGGACGGTGGGTCAGTGTGTGGTTCCGACAGTGGGTCAGTGTGTGGTTCGGACGGTGGGTCAGTGTGTGGTTTGGACGGTGGGTCAGTGTGTGGTTTGGACGGTGGGTCAGTGTGTGGTTCGGTCTGTGGGTCAGTGTGTGGTTTGGACGGTGGGTCAGTGTGTGGTTCGGTCCATGGGTCAGTGTGTGGTTCGGACGGTGGGTCAGTGTGTGGTTCGGACGGTGGGTCAGTGTGTGGTTCGGACGGTGGGTCAGTGTGTGGTTCGGACGGTGGGTCAGTGTGTGGTTTGGACGGTGGGTCAGTGTGTGGTTCGGACGGTGGGTCAGTGTGTGGTTCGGACGGTGGGTCAGTGTGTGGTTCGGACGGTGGGTCAGTGTGTGGTTCGGACGGTGGGTCAGTGTGTGGTTCGGACGGTGGGTCAGTGTGTGGTTCCGACAGTGGGTCAGTGTGTGGTTCGGACGGTGGTTCAGTGTGTGGTTCGGACGGTGGGTCAGTGTGTGGTTCGGTCAGTGGGTCAGTGTGTGGTTCGGTCAGTGGGTTAGTGCATGGTTCGGACGGTGGGTCAGTGTGTGGTTCGGTCAGTGGGTCAGTATGTGGTTCGGTCGGTGGGTCAGTGTGTGGTTTGGACGGTGGGTCAGTGCATGGTTCGGACGGTGGGTCAGTGTGTGGTTCGGACGGTGGGTCAGTGTGTGGTTCGGACGGTGGGTCAGTGTGTGGTTCGGATGGTGGGTCAGTGTGTTGTTCGGACGGTGGGTCAGTGTGTGGTTCGGTCCGTGGGTCAGTGTGTGGTTCGGTTGGTGGTTCAGTGTGTGGTTCCGACGGTGGGTCAGTGCGTGGTTCGGACGGTGGGTCAGTGTGTGGTTCGGACGGTGGGTCAGTGTGTGGTTCGGTCCGTGGGTCAGTGTGTGGTTCGGACAGTGGGTCAGTGTGTGGTTCGGTCCGTGGGTCAGTGTGTGGTTCGGACAGTGGGTCAGTGTGTGGTTCGGACGGTGGGTCAGTGTGTGGTTCGGTCGGTGGGTCAGTGTGTCGTTCGGTCGGTGAGTCAGTGTGTGGTTCGGACGGTGGGTCAGTGTGTGGTTCGGACGGTGGGTCAGTGTGTCGTTCGGTCGGTGAGTCAGTGTGTGGTTCGGACGGTGGGTCAGTGTGTGGTTCAGTCCATGGGTCAGTGTGTGGTTCGGTCTGTGGGTCAGTGTGTGGTTCGGTCTGTGGGTCAGTTTGTGGTTTCAACTGTGGGTCAGTGTGTGGTTCGGTCGGTGGTTCAGTGTGTGGTTCGGACGGTGGGTCAGTGTGTGGTTCGGTCGGTGGGTCAGTATGTGGTTCGGTCGGTGGGTCAGTGTGTGGTTCGGACGGTGGGTCAGTGTGTGGTTCGGACGGTGGGTCAGTGTGTGGTTCGGTCTGTGGGTCAGTGTGTGGTTCCGACGGTGGGTCAGTGTGTCGTTCGGACGGTGGGTCAGTGTGTGGTTCGGACGGTGGGTCAGTGTGTGGTTCGGACGGTGGGTCAGTGTGTGGTTCGGATGGTGGGTCAGTGTGTGGTTCGGTCCGTGGGTCAGTGTGTGGTTCGGTCTGTGGGTCAGTGTGTGGTTCATTCGGTGGGTCAGTGTGTGGTTCGGACGGTGGGTCAGTGTGTGGTTCGGACGGTGGGTCAGTGTGTGGTTCGGTCTGTGGGTCAGTTTGTGGTTTCAACTGTGGGTCAGTGTGTGGTTCGGTCAGTGGGTCAGTGTGTGGTTTCAACTGTGGGTCAGTGTGTGGTTCGGTCCGTGGGTCAGTGTGTGGTTCGGTCGGTGGGTCAGTGTGTGGTTCGGTTGGTTGGTCAGTGTGTGGTTCGGACGGTGGGTCAGTGTGTGGTTCGGTCTGTGGGTCAGTTTGTGGTTTCAACTGTGGGTCAGTGTGTGGTTCGGTCCGTGGGTCAGTGTGTGGTTCGGTCGGTGGGTCAGTGTGTGGTTCGGTTGGTTGGTCAGTGTGTGGTTCGGACGGTGGGTCAGTGTGTGGTTCGGTCGGTGGGTCAGTGTGTGGTTCGGTTGGTGGGTCAGTGTGTGGTTCGGACGGTGAGTCAGTGTGTGGTTCGGTCTGTGGGTCAGTGTGTGGTTCGGTCTGTGGGTCAGTGTGTGGTTCGGACGGTGGGTCAGTGTGTGGTTCGGACGGTGGTTCAGTGTGTGGTTCGGACGGTGGGTCAGTGTGTGGTTCGGTCGGTGGGTCAGTATGTGGTTCGGTCGGTGGTTCAGTGTGTGGTTCGGACGGTGGGTCAGTGTGTGGTTCGGACGGTGGGTCAGTGTGTGGTTCGGTCTGTGGGTCAGTGTGTGGTTCCGACGGTGGGTCAGTGTGTCGTTCGGACGGTGGGTCAGTGTGTGGTTCGGACGGTGGGTCAGTGTGTGGTTCGGACGGTGGGTCAGTGTGTGGTTCGGATGGTGGGTCAGTGTGTGGTTCGGTCCGTGGGTCAGTGTGTGGTTCGGTCTGTGGGTCAGTGTGTGGTTCATTCGGTGGGTCAGTGTGTGGTTCGGACGGTGGGTCAGTGTGTGGTTCGGACGGTGGGTCAGTGTGTGGTTCGGATGGTGGGTCAGTGTGTCGTTCGGTCCGTGGGTCAGTGTGTGGTTCGGTTGGTGGTTCAGTGTGTGGTTCGGTCGGTGGGTCAGTGTGTGGTTCGGACGGTGGGTCAGTATGTGGTTCGGACGGTGGGTCAGTGTGTGGTTCGGACGGTGGGTCAGTGTGTGGTTCGGTTGGTGGTTCAGTGTGTGGTTCGGTCCGTGGTTCAGTGTGTGGTTCGGTCCGTGGGTCAGTGTGTGGTTCGGACGGTGGGTCAGTGTGTGGTTCGGACGGTGGGTCAGTGTGTGGTTCGGACGGTGGGTCAGTGTGTGGTTCGGTTGGTGGTTCAGTGTGTGGTTCGGTCGGTGAGTCAGTGTGTGGTTCGGTCCGTGGGTTAGTGTGTGGTTCGGTCTGTGGGTCAGTGTGTGGTTCGGTCCGTGGGTTAGTGTGTGGTTCGGTCTGTGGGTCAGTGTGTGGTTCGGACGGTGGGTCAGTATGTGGTTCGGACGGTGGGTCAGTGTGTGGTTCGGACGGTGGGTCAGTGTGTGGTTCGGTCCGTGGGTTAGTGTGTGGTTCGGTCTGTGGGTCAGTGTGTGGTTCGGACGGTGGGTCAGTATGTGGTTCGGACGGTGGGTCAGTGTGTGGTTCGGACGGTGGGTCAGTGTGTGGTTCGGTTGGTGGTTCAGTGTGTGGTTCGGTCAGTGGGTCAGTGTGTGGTTCGGACGGTGGGTCAGTGTGTGGTTCGGTCGGTGACTCAGTGTGTGGTTCGGACGGTGGGTCAGTGTGTGGTTCGGACGATGGGTCAGTGTGTGGTTCGGACGGTGGGTCAGTGTGTGGTTCGGACGATGGGTCAGTGTGTGGTTCGGACGGTGGGTCAGTGTGTGGTTCGGACGGTGAGTCAGTGTGTGGTTCGGTCAGTGGGTTAGTGCATGGTTCGGACGGTGGGTCAGTGTGTGGTTCGGACGGTGGGTCAGTATGTGGTTCGGTCAGTGGGTTAGTGTGTGGTTCGGTCAGTGGGTCAGTGTGTGGTTCGGATGGTGGGTCAGTGTGTGGTTCGGACGGTGGGTCAGTGTGTGGTTTGGACGGTGGGTCAGTGTGTGGTTCGGACGGTGGGTCAGTGTGTGGTTCGGACGGTGGGTCAGTGTGTCGTTCGGACGGTGGGTCAGTGTGTGGTTTCGACGGTGGGTCAGTGTGTGGTTCTGTCGGTGGGTCAGTGTGTGGTTCGGTCAGTGGGTTAGTGCATGGTTCGGTCGGTGGTTCAGTGTGTGGTTCGGACGGTGGGTCAGTGTGTGGTTCGGATGGTGGGTCAGTGTGTGGTTCGGACGGTGGGTCAGTGTGTGGTTCGGACGGTGGGTCAGTGTGTCGTTCGGTCGGTGAGTCAGTGTGTGGTTCGGTCTGTGGGTCAGTGTGTGGTTCAGTCCATGGGTCAGTGTGTGGTTCGGTCTGTGGGTCAGTGTGTGGTTCGGTCAGTGGGTCAGTGTGTGGTTCGGTCTGTGGGTCAGTGTGTGGTTTCGACGGTGGGTCAGTGTGTCGTTCGGTCGGTGAGTCAGTGTGTGGTTCGGTCTGTGGGTCAGTGTGTGGTTCGGACGGTGGGTCAGTGTGTCGTTCGGTCGGTGGGTCAGTGTGTGGTTCGGACGGTGGGTCAGTGTGTGGTTCGGTCTGTGGGTTAGTGTGTGGTTCGGTCTGTGGGTCAGTGTGTGGTTCGGTCTGTGGGTCAGTGTGTGGTTCGGTCTGTGGGTCAGTGTGTGGTTCGGACGGTGGGTCAGTGTGTGGTTCGGACGGTGGGTCAGTGTGTGGTTCGGACGGTGGGTCAGTGTGTGGTTCGGACGGTGGGTCAGTGAGTGTCACTCCATTTGTCAGTGTATGGTTTGGACGGTGGGTCAGTGTGTGGTTCGGACGGTGGGTCAGTTTGTGGTTCGGTCGGTGAGTCAGTGTGTGGTTCGGTCTGTGGGTCAGTGTGTGGTTCGGTCAGTGGGTCAGTGTGTGGTTCGGTCTGTGGGTCAGTGTGTGGTTCGGTCTGTGGGTCAGTGTGTGGTTCGGTCGGTGAGTCAGTGTGTGGTTCGGACGGTGGGTCAGTGTGTGGTTCGGTCCGTGGGTCAGTGTGTGGTTCAGTCCATGGGTCAGTGTGTGGTTCGGTCCGTGGGTCAGTGTGTGGTTCGGACGGTGGGTCAGTGTGTGGTTCGGACGGTGGGTCAGTGTGTGGTTCAGACGGTGAGTCAGTGTGTGGTTCGGACGGTGGGTCAGTGTGTCGTTCGGTCGGTGAGTCAGTGTGTGGTTCGGTCTGTGGGTCAGTGTGTGGTTCGGTCTGTGGGTCAGTGTGTGGTTCGGACGGTGGGTCAGTGTGTGGTTCGGTCTGTGGGTCAGTGTGTGGTTCGGTCTGTGGGTCAGTTTGTGGTTTCAACTGTGGGTCAGTGTGTGGTTCGGACGGTGGGTCAGTGTGTGGTTCGGTCGGTGGGTCAGTGTGTGGTTCGGACGGTGGGTCAGTGTGTGGTTCGGTCCGTGGGTCAGTGTGTGGTTCGGACGGTGGGTCAGTGTGTGGTTTGGACGGTGGGTCAGTGTGTGGTTCGGACGGTGGGTCAGTGTGTGGTTCCGACAGTGGGTCAGTGTGTGGTTCGGACGGTGGGTCAGTGTGTGGTTCGGACGGTGGGTCAGTGTGTGGTTCGGACGGTGGGTCAGTGTGTGGTTCGGACGGTGGGTCAGTGTGTGGTTCCGACAGTGGGTCAGTGTGTGGTTCGGACGGTGGGTCAGTGTGTGGTTCGGACGGTGGGTCAGTGTGTGGTTCGGACGGTGGGTCAGTGTGTGGTTCGGTCGGTGGGTCAGTGTGTGGTTCGGTCTGTGGGTCAGTGTGTGGTTCGGACGGTGGGTCAGTGTGTGGTTCGGTCGGTGGGTCAGTGTGTGGTTCGGTCAGTGGGTTAGTGCATGGTTCGGTCGGTGGGTCAGTATGTGGTTCGGTCGGTGGGTCAGTGTGTGGTTCGGACGGTGGGTCAGTATGTGGTTCGGTCTGTGGGTCAGTGTGTGGTTCGGTCTGTGGGTCAGTGTGTGGTTCGGTCCGTGGGTCAGTGTGTGGTTCGGTCTGTGGGTCAGTGTGTGGTTCGGACGGTGGGTCAGTGTGTGGTTCGGACGGTGGGTCAGTGTGTGGTTCGGACGGTGGGTCAGTGTGTGGTTTGGACGGTGGGTCAGTGCATGGTTCGGACGGTGGGTCAGTGTGTGGTTCGGATGGTGGGTCAGTGTGTGGTTCGGTCCATGGGTCAGTGTGTGGTTAGGACGGTGGGTCAGTGTGTGGTTCGGTCTGTGGGTCAGTATGTGGTTCGGATGGTGGGTCAGTGTGTGGTTCGGACGGTGGGTCAGTGTGTGGTTCGGACGGTGGGTCAGTGTGTGGTTCGGACGGTGGGTCAGTGTGTGGTTCGGACGGTGGGTCAGTGTGTGGTTCCGACAGTGGGTCAGTGTGTGGTTCGGACGGTGGGTCAGTGTGTGGTTCGGTCGGTGGGTCAGTGTGTGGTTCGGTCAGTGGGTCAGTGTGTGGTTCGGATGGTGGGTCAGTGTGTGGTTCGGACGGTGGGTCAGTGTGTGGTTCGGTCTGTGGGTCAGTGTGTGGTTCGGACGGTGGGTCAGTGTGTGGTTCGGACGGTGGGTCAGTGTGTGGTTCGGTCTGTGGGTCAGTGTGTGGTTCGGACGGTGGGTCAGTGTGTGGTTCGGACGGTGGGTCAGTGTGTGGTTCGGTCTGTGGGTCAGTGTGTGGTTCGGACGGTGGGTCAGTGTGTGGTTCGGACGGTGGGTCAGTGTGTGGTTCGGTCTGTGGGTCAGTGTGTGGTTCGGACGGTGGGTCAGTGTGTGGTTCGGTCTGTGGGTCAGTGTGTGGTTCGGACGGTGGGTCAGTGTGTGGTTCGGTTGGTGGGTCAGTGTGTGGTTCGGACGGTGGGTCAGTGTGTGGTTCGGTCTGTGGGTCAGTGAGTGTCACTCCATTTGTCAGTGTGTGGTTTGGACGGTGGGTCAGTGTGTGGTTCGGACGGTGGGTCAGTGTGTGGTTCGGACGGTGGGTCAGTGTGTGGTTCGGACGGTGGGTCAGTGTGTGGTTCGGACGGTGGGTCAGTGTGTGGTTCGGACGGTGGGTCAGTGTGTGGTTCGGACGGTGGGTCAGTGTGTGGTTTGGACGGTGGGTCAGTGTGTGGTTCGGACGGTGGGTCAGTGTGTGGTTCGGACGGTGGGTCAGTGTGTCGTTCGGTCGGTGAGTCAGTGTGTGGTTCGGACGGTGGGTCAGTGTGTGGTTCGGACGGTGGGTCAGTGTGTGGTTCGGTCGGTGGGTCAGTGTGTGGTTCGGTCTGTGGGTCAGTGTGTGGTTCGGACGGTGGGTCAGTGTGTGGTTCGGACGGTGGGTCAGTGTGTGGTTCGGTCCGTGGGTCAGTGTGTGGTTCGGTCTGTGGGTCAGTGTGTGGTTCGGACGGTGGGTCAGTGTGTGGTTCGGACGGTGGGTCAATGTGTGGTTCGGACCGTGGGTCAGTGTGTGGTTCGGTCCGTGGGTCAGTGTGTGGTTCGGACGGTGGGTCAGTGTGTGGTTCTGTCGGTGAGTCAGTGTGTGGTTCGGACGGTGGGTCAGTGTGTGGTTCGGACGGTGGGTTAGTGTGTGGTTCGGACGGTGGGTCAGTGTGTGGTTCGGACGGTGGGTCAGTGTGTGGTTCGGTCGGTGGGTCAGTGTGTGGTTCGGACGGTGGGTCAGTGTGTGGTTCGGACGGTGGGTCAGTGTGTGGTTCGGACGGTGGGTCAGTGTGTGGTTCGGACGGTGGGTCAGTGTGTGGTTCGGACGGTGGGTCAATGTGTGGTTCGGACGGTGGGTCAGTGTGTGGTTCTGTCGGTGAGTCAGTGTGTGGTTCGGACGGTGGGTCAGTGTGTGGTTCGGACGGTGGGTTAGTGTGTGGTTCGGTCAGTGGGTCAGTGTGTCGTTCGGACGATGGGTCAGTGTGTGGTTCGGACGGTGGGTCAGTGTGTGGTTCGGACGGTGGGTCAGTGTGTGGTTCGGACGGTGGGTCAGTGTGTCGTTCGGTCGGTGAGTTAGTGTGTGGTTCGGACGGTGGGTCAGTGTGTGGTTCGGTCGGTGGGTCAGTGTGTGGTTCGGACGGTGGGTCAGTGTGTGGTTCGGACGGTGGGTCAGTGTGTGGTTCGGACGGTGGGTTAGTGTGTGGTTCGGACGGTGGTTCAGTGTGTGGTTCGGACGGTGGGTTAGTGTGTGGTTCGGACGGTGGTTCAGTGTGTGGTTCGGACGGTGGGTCAGTGTGTGGTTCGGACGGTGGGTCAGTGTGTGGTTCGGTCTGTGGGTCAGTGTGTGGTTCGGTCCGTGGGTCAGTGTGTGGTTCATTCGGTGGGTCAGTGTGTGGTTCGGACGGTGGGTCAGTGTGTGGTTCGGACGGTGGGTCAGTGTGTGGTTCGGACGGTGGGTCAGTGTGTGGTTCGGTCAGTGGGTCAGTGTGTGGTTCGGACGGTGGGTTAGTGTGTGGTTCGGTCTGTGGGTCAGTGTGTCGTTCGGTCGGTGAGTCAGTGTGTGGTTCGGTCTGTGGGTCAGTGTGTGGTTCAGTCCATGGGTCAGTGTGTGGTTCGGTCTGTGGGTCAGTGTGTGGTTCAGTCCATGGGTCAGTGTGTCGTTCGGTCGGTGAGTCAGTGTGTGGTTCGGTCTGTGGGTCAGTGTGTGATTCGGACGGTGGGTCAGTGTGTGGTTCGGACGGTGGGTCAGTGTGTCGTTCGGTCGGTGAGTCAGTGTGTGGTTCGGTCTGTGGGTCAGTGTGTGGTTCAGTCCATGGGTCAGTGTGTGGTTCGGTCTGTGGGTCAGTTTGTGGTTTCAACTGTGGGTCAGTGTGTGGTTCGGACGGTGGGTCAGTGTGTGGTTCAGACGGTGAGTCAGTGTGTGGTTCGGACGGTGGGTCAGTGTGTGGTTCGGACGGTGGGTCAGTGTGTGGTTCGGTCCGTGGGTCAGTGTGTGGTTCGGACGGTGGGTCAGTGTGTGGTTTGGACGGTGGGTCAGTGTGTGGTTCGGACGGTGGGTCAGTGTGTGGTTCCGACAGTGGGTCAGTGTGTGGTTCGGACGGTGGGTCAGTGTGTGGTTCGGACGGTGGGTCAGTGTGTGGTTCGGACGGTGGGTCAGTGTGTGGTTCGGACGGTGGGTCAGTGTGTGGTTCCGACAGTGGGTCAGTGTGTGGTTCGGACGGTGGGTCAGTGTGTGGTTCGGTCGGTGGGTCAGTGTGTGGTTCGGACGGTGGGTCAGTGTGTCGTTCGGACGGTGGTTCAGTGTGTGGTTCGGACGGTGGGTCAGTGTGTGGTTCGGACGGTGGGTCAGTGTGTGGTTCGGTCGGTGAGTCAGTGTGTGGTTCGGACGGTGGGTCAGTGTGTGGTTCGGACGGTGGGTCAGTGTGTGGTTCGGTCGGTGAGTCAGTGTGTGGTTCGGACGGTGGGTCAGTGTGTGGTTCGGACGATGGGTCAGTGTGTGGTTCGGACGGTGGGTCAGTGTGTGGTTCGGACGGTGGGTCAGTGCGTGGTTCGGACGGTGGGTCAGTGTGTGGTTCGGACGGTGGTTCAGTGTGTGGTTCGGACGGTGGGTCAGTGTGTGGTTCGGACGGTGGGTCAGTATGTGGTTCGGTCGGTGGGTCAGTGTGTGGTTCGGACGGTGGGTCAGTGTGTGGTTCGGTCGGTGGGTCAGTATGTGGTTCGGTCGGTGGGTCAGTGTGTGGTTCGGACGGTGGGTCAGTGTGTGGTTCGGTCTGTGGGTCAGTGTGTGGTTCGGACGGTGGGTCAGTGTGTGGTTCGGACGGTGGGTCAGTGTGTGGTTCGGACGGTGGGTCAGTGTGTGGTTTGGACGGTGGGTCAGTGCATGGTTCGGACGGTGGGTCAGTGTGTGGTTCGGATGGTGGGTCAGTGTGTGGTTCGGTCCATGGGTCAGTGTGTGGTTCGGACGGTGGGTCAGTGTGTGGTTCGGTCGGTGGGTCAGTGTGTGGTTCGGTCTGTGGGTCAGTGTGTGGTTCGGTCTGTGGGTCAGTGTGTGGTTCGGTCTGTGGGTCAGTGTGTGGTTCGGACGGTGGGTCAGTGTGTGGTTCGGATGGTGGGTCAGTGTGTGGTTCGGATGGTGGGTCAGTGTGTGGTTCGGATGGTGGGTCAGTGTGTGGTTCGGTCGGTGGGTCAGTGTGTGGTTCGGTCTGTGGGTCAGTGTGTGGTTCGGACGGTGGGTCAGTGTGTGGTTCGGATGGTGGGTCAGTGTGTGGTTCGGATGGTGGGTCAGTGTGTGGTTCGGATGGTGGGTCAGTGCGTGGTTCGGTCTGTGGGTCAGTGTGTGGTTCGGACGGTGGGTCAGTGTGTGGTTCGGTCTGTGGGTCAGTGTGTGGTTCGGACGGTGGGTCAGTGTGTGGTTCGGTTGGTGGGTTAGTGTGTGGTTCGGTCGGTGGGTCAGTGTGTGGTTCGGACGGTGGGTCAGTGTGTGGTTCGGACGGTGGGTCAGTGTGTGGTTCGGTCTGTGGGTCAGTGAGTGTCACTCCATTTGTCAGTGTGTGGTTTGGACGGTGGGTCAGTGTGTGGTTCGGACGGTGGGTCAGTGTGTGGTTCGGACGGTGGGTCAGTGTGTGGTTCGGACGGTGGGTCAGTGTGTGGTTCGGACGGTGGGTCAGTGTGTGGTTCGGACGGTGGGTCAGTGTGTGGTTCGGTCGGTGGGTCAGTGTGTGGTTCGGTCCGTGGGTCAGTGTGTGGTTCGGACAGTGGGTCAGTGTGTGGTTCGGTCTGTGGGTCAATGTGTGGTTCGGACGGTGGGTCAGTGTGTCGTTCGGTCCGTGGGTCAGTGTGTGGTTCGGTCTGTGGGTCAGTGTGTGGTTCGGACGGTGGGTCAGTGTGTGGTTCGGACGGTGGGTCAGTGTGTGGTTCGGTCCGTGGGTCAGTGTGTGGTTCGGTCTGTGGGTCAGTGTGTGGTTCGGACGGTGGGTCAGTGTGTGGTTCGGACGGTGGGTCAGTGTGTGGTTCGGACGGTGGGTCAGTGTGTGGTTCGGACGGTGGGTCAGTGTGTGGTTCGGTCTGTGGGTTAGTGCATGGTTCGGTCTGTGGGTTAGTGTGTGGTTCGGACGGTGGGTCAGTGTGTGGTTCGGTCCGTGGGTCAGTGTGTGGTTCGGACGGTGGGTCAGTGTGTGGTTCGGTCCGTGGGTCAGTGTGTGGTTCGGACGGTGGGTCAGTGTGTGGTTCGGACGGTGGGTCAGTGTGTGGTTCGGACGGTGGGTCAGTGTGTGGTTCGGACGGTGGGTCAGTGTGTGGTTCGGACGGTGGGTTAGTGTGTGGTTCGGACGGTGGGTTAGTGTGTGGTTCGGTCAGTGGGTCAGTGTGTCGTTCGGACGATGGGTCAGTGTGTGGTTCGGACGGTGGGTCAGTGTGTGGTTCGGTCGGTGGGTCAGTGTGTGGTTCGGACGGTGGGTCAGTGTGTGGTTCGGACGGTGGGTCAGTGTGTGGTTCGGACGGTGGGTCAGTGTGTGGTTCGGACGGTGGGTCAGTGTGTGGTTCGGACGGTGGGTTAGTGTGTGGTTCGGACGGTGGTTCAGTGTGTGGTTCGGTCTGTGGGTCAGTGTGTGGTTCGGTCCGTGGGTCAGTGTGTGGTTCATTCGGTGGGTCAGTGTGTGGTTCGGACGGTGGGTCAGTGTGTGGTTCGGACGGTGGGTCAGTGTGTGGTTCGGACGGTGGGTCAGTGTGTGGTTCGGACGGTGGGTTAGTGTGTGGTTCGGACGGTGGGTCAGTGTGTGGTTCGGACGGTGGGTCAGTGTGTGGTTCGGACGGTGGGTTAGTGTGTGGTTCGGACGGTGGTTCAGTGTGTGGTTCGGACGGTGGGTTAGTGTGTGGTTCGGACGGTGGGTCAGTGTGTGGTTCGGACGGTGGGTCACTGTGTCGTTCGGTCCGTGGGTCAGTGTGTGGTTCGGTCGGTGGTTCAGTGTGTGGTTCGGACGGTGGGTCAGTGTGTGGTTCGGACGGTGGGTCAGTGTGTGGTTCGGTCCGTGGGTCAGTGTGTGGTTCGGACGGTGGGTCAGTGTGTGGTTCGGTCGGTGGTTCAGTGTGTGGTTCGGTCCGTGGGTCAGTGTGTGGTTCGGACGGTGGGTCAGTGTGTGGTTCGGACGGTGGGTCAGTGTGTGGTTCGGACGGTGGGTCAGTGTGTGGTTCGGACGGTGGGTTAGTGTGTGGTTCGGACGGTGGGTCAGTGTGTGGTTCGGACGGTGGGTCAGTGTGTGGTTCGGACGGTGGGTCAGTGTGTGGTTCGGTCCGTGGGTCAGTGTGTGGTTCGGTCTGTGGGTCAGTGTGTGGTTCGGTCAGTGGGTCAGTGTGTGGTTCGGTCAGTGGGTCAGTGTGTGGTTCGGTCGGTGGGTCAGTGTGTGGTTCGGACGGTGGGTCAGTGTGTGGTTCGGACGGTGGGTCAGTGTGTGGTTCGGACGGTGGGTCAGTGTGTTGTTCGGTCCGTGGGTCAGTGTGTGGTTCGGTCTGTGGGTCAGTGTGTGGTTCGGTCAGTGGGTCAGTGTGTGGTTCGGTCGGTGGGTCAGTGTGTTGTTCGGTCGGTGGGTCAGTGTGTTGTTCGGACGGTGGGTCAGTGTGTGGTTCGGTCGGTGGGTCAGTGTGTGGTTCGGACGGTGGGTCAGTGTGTGGTTCGGTCGGTGGGTCAGTGTGTGGTTCGGACGGTGGGTCAGTGTGTGGTTCGGTCGGTGGGTCAGTGTGTGGTTCGGACGGTGGGTCAGTGTGTGGTTCGGACGGTGGGTCAGTGTGTGGTTCGGTCGGTGGGTCAGTGTGTGGTTCGGTCGGTGGTTCAGTGTGTGGTTCGGTCCGTGGGTCAGTGTGTGGTTCGGACGGTGGGTCAGTGTGTGGTTTGGACGGTGGGTCAGTGTGTGGTTCGGACGGTGGGTCAGTGTGTGGTTCGGACGGTGGGTCAGTGTGTGGTTCCGACAGTGGGTCAGTGTGTGGTTCGGACGGTGGGTCAGTGTGTGGTTCGGTCGGTGGGTCAGTGTGTGGTTCGGTCAGTGGGTTAGTGCATGGTTCGGACGGTGGGTCAGTGTGTGGTTCGGTCGGTGGGTCAGTGTGTGGTTCGGTCAGTGGGTTAGTGCATGGTTCGGACGGTGGGTCAGTGTGTGGTTCGGACGGTGGGTCAGTATGTGGTTCGGTCGGTGGGTCAGTGTGTGGTTCGGACGGTGGGTCAGTGTGTGGTTTGGACGGTGGGTCAGTGTGTGGTTCGGACGGTGGGTCAGTGTGTGGTTCCGACAGTGGGTCAGTGTGTGGTTCGGACGGTGGGTCAGTGTGTGGTTCGGACGGTGGGTCAGTGTGTGGTTCGGACGGTGGGTCAGTGTGTGGTTCGGACGGTGGGTCAGTGTGTGGTTCCGACAGTGGGTCAGTGTGTGGTTCGGACGGTGGGTCAGTGTGTGGTTCGGTCGGTGGGTCAGTGTGTGGTTCGGTCAGTGGGTTAGTGTGTGGTTCGGTCGGTGGGTCAGTGTGTGGTTCGGACGGTGGGTCAGTGTGTGGTTCGGACGGTGGGTCAGTGTGTGGTTCGGTCAGTGGGTCAGTGTGTGGTTCGGTCTGTGGGTCAGTGTGTGGTTCGGACGGTGGGTCAGTGTGTGGTTCGGTCGGTGGGTCAGTGTGTGGTTCGGACGGTGGGTCAGTGTGTGGTTCGGTCTGTGGGTCAGTGTGTGGTTCGGACGGTGGGTCAGTGTGTGGTTCGGACGGTGGGTCAGTGTGTTGTTCGGACGGTGGGTCAGTGTGTGGTTCGGACGGTGGGTCAGTGTGTGGTTCGGTCGGTGGGTCAGTGTGTGGTTCGGACGGTGGGTCAGTGTGTGGTTCGGTCTGTGGGTCAGTGTGTGGTTCGGACGGTGGGTCAGTGTGTGGTTCGGACGGTGGGTCAGTGTGTTGTTCGGACGGTGGGTCAGTGTGTGGTTCGGACGGTGGGTCAGTGTGTGGTTCCGACAGTGGGTCAGTGTGTGGTTCGGACGGTGGGTCAGTGTGTGGTTCGGTCGGTGGGTCAGTGTGTGGTTCGGTCAGTGGGTTAGTGTGTGGTTCGGTCGGTGGGTCAGTGTGTGGTTCGGTCGGTGGGTCAGTGTGTGGTTCGGTCGGTGGGTCAGTGTGTGGTTCGGACGGTGGGTCAGTGTGTGGTTCGGACGGTGGGTCAGTGTGTGGTTCCGACAGTGGGTCAGTGTGTGGTTCGGACGGTGGGTCAGTGTGTGGTTCGGTCGGTGGGTCAGTGTGTGGTTCGGACGGTGGGTCAGTGTGTGGTTCCGACGGTGGGTCAGTGTGTGGTTCGGTCGGTGGGTCAGTGTGTGGTTCGGACGGTGGGTCAGTGTGTGGTTCGGACGGTGGGTCAGTGTGTGGTTCGGTCGGTGGGTCAGTGTGTGGTTCGGACGGTGGGTCAGTGTGTGGTTCGGACGGTGGGTCAGTGTGTGGTTCGGACGGTGAGTCAGTGTGTGGTTCGGTCGGTGGGTCAGTGTGTGGTTCGGACGGTGGGTCAGTGTGTGGTTCGGACGGTGGGTCAGTGTGTGGTTCGGACGGTAAGTCAGTGTGTGGTTCGGTCGGTGGGTCAGTGTGTGGTTCGGACGGTGGGTCAGTGTGTGGTTCGGACGGTGGGTCAGTGTGTGGTTCGGTCAGTGGGTTAGTGTGTGGTTCGGTCGGTGGGTCAGTGTGTGGTTCGGTCGGTGGGTCAGTGTGTGGTTCTGTCAGTGGGTCAGTGTGTGGTTCGGTCGGTGGTTCAGTGTGTGGTTCGGTCGGTGGGTCAGTGTGTGGTTCGGACGGTGGGTCAGTGTGTGGTTCGGACGGTGGGTCAGTGTGTGGTTCGGTCTGTGGGTCAGTGTGTGGTTCGGTCCGTGGGTCAGTGTGTGGTTCGGACGGTGGGTCAGTGTGTGGTTCGGTCTGTGGGTCAGTGTGTGGTTCGGACGGTGGGTCAGTGTGTGGTTCGGACGGTGGGTCAGTGTGTTGTTCGGACGGTGGGTCAGTGTGTGGTTCGGACGGTGGGTCAGTGTGTGGTTCGGTCGGTGGGTCAGTGTGTGGTTCGGACGGTGGGTCAGTGTGTGGTTCGGTCTGTGGGTCAGTGTGTGGTTCGGACGGTGGGTCAGTGTGTGGTTCGGACGGTGGGTCAGTGTGTTGTTCGGACGGTGGGTCAGTGTGTGGTTTGGACGGTGGGTCAGTGCATGGTTCGGACGGTGGGTCAGTGTGTGGTTCGGATGGTGGGTCAGTGTGTGGTTCGGACGGTGGGTCAGTGTGTGGTTCGGTCCGTGGGTCAGTGTGTGGTTCGGTTGGTGGTTCAGTGTGTGGTTCGGTCGGTGGGTCAGTGTGTGGTTCGGACGGTGGGTCAGTGTGTGGTTCGATTGGTTGGTCAGTGTGTGGTTCGGACGGTGGGTCAGTGCGTGGTTCGGACGGTGGGTCAGTGCATGGTTCGGACGGTGGGTCAGTGTGTGGTTCGGTCCGTGGGTCAGTGTGTGGTTCGGTTGGTGGTTCAGTGTGTGGTTCGGTCGGTGGGTCAGTGTGTGGTTCGGTCGGTGAGTCAGTGTGTGGTTCGGTCCGTGGGTCAGTGTGTGGTTCGGACGGTGGGTCAGTGTGTGGTTCGGTCCGTGGGTCAGTGTGTGGTTCGGTTGGTGGTTCAGTGTGTCGTTCGGTCGGTGGGTCAGTGTGTGGTTCGGTCTGTGGGTCAGTGTGTGGTTCGGATGGTGGGTCAGTGTGTGGTTCGGACGGTGGTTCAGTGTGTTGTTCGGACGGTGGGTCAGTGTGTGGTTCGGATGGTGGGTCAGTGTGTCGTTCGGTCGGTGAGTCAGTGTGTGGTTCGGACGGTGGGTCAGTGTGTGGTTCAGTCCATGGGTCAGTGTGTGGTTCGGTCTGTGGGTCAGTTTGTGGTTTCAACTGTGGGTCAGTGTGTGGTTCGGACGGTGGGTCAGTGTGTGGTTCGGACGGTGGGTCAGTGTGTGGTTCGGACGGTGGGTCAGTGTGTGGTTCTGTCGGTGGTTCAGTGTGTGGTTCGGACGGTGGGTCAGTGTGTGGTTCGGACGGTGGGTCAGTGTGTGGTTCGGATGGTGGGTCAGTGTGTGGTTCGGTCCATGGGTCAGTGTGTGGTTCGGACGGTGGGTCAGTGTGTGGTTCGGTCTGTGGGTCAGTGTGTGGTTCCGACGGTGGGTCAGTGTGTCGTTCGGACGGTGGGTCAGTGTGTGGTTCGGACGGTGGGTCAGTGTGTGGTTCCGACGGTGGGTCAGTGTGTCGTTCGGTCTGTGGGTCAGTGTGTGGTTCAGTCCGTGGGTCAGTGTGTGGTTCGGTCTGTGGGTCAGTGTGTGGTTCGGTCGGTGGGTCAGTGTGTGGTTCGGATGGTGGGTCAGTGTGTGGTTCGGATGGTGGGTCAGTGTGTGGTTCGGACGGTGGGTCAGTGTGTGGTTCGGATGGTGGGTCAGTGTGTGGTTCGGACGGTGGGTCAGTGTGTGGTTCGGTCTGTGGGTCAGTGTGTGGTTCGGTCTGTGGGTCAGTGTGTGGTTCGGACGGTGGGTCAGTGTGTGGTTCGGTCTGTGGGTCAGTGTGTGGTTCGGACGGTGGGTCAGTGTGTGGTTCGGACGGTGGGTCAGTGTGTGGTTCGGTCCATGGGTCAGTGTGTGGTTCGGACGGTGGGTCAGTGTGTGGTTCGGTCTGTGGGTCAGTGTGTGGTTCCGACGGTGGGTCAGTGTGTCGTTCGGACGGTGGTTCAGTGTGTGGTTCGGATGGTGGGTCAGTGTGTGGTTCGGTCTGTGGGTCAGTGTGTGGTTCCGACGGTGGGTCAGTGTGTCGTTCGGACGGTGGGTCAGTGTGTGGTTCGGACGGTGGGTCAGTGTGTGGTTCCGACGGTGGGTCAGTGTGTCGTTCGGTCTGTGGGTCAGTGTGTGGTTCGGTCTGTGGGTCAGTGTGTGGTTCGGTCTGTGGGTCAGTTTGTGGTTTCAACTGTGGGTCAGTGTGTGGTTTCGACGGTGGGTCAGTGTGTGGTTCTGTCGGTGGGTCAGTGTGTGGTTCGGACGGTGGGTCAGTGTGTGGTTCGGTCCGTGGGTCAGTGTGTGGTTCGGACGGTGGGTCAGTGTGTGGTTCGGTCCGTGGGTCAGTGTGTGGTTCGGTCAGTGGGTCAGTGTGTGGTTCGGACGGTGGGTCAGTGTGTGGTTCGGACGGTGGGTCAGTGTGTGGTTCGGACGGTGGGTCAGTGTGTGGTTCGGACGGTGGGTCAGTGTGTGGTTCGGACGGTGGGTCAGTGTGTGGTTCGGACGGTGGGTCAGTGTGTGGTTCGGTCGGTGGGTCAGTGTGTGGTTCGGACGGTGGGTCAGTGTGTGGTTCGGACGGTGGGTCAGTGTGTGGTTCGGACGGTGGGTCAGTGTGTGGTTCGGACGGTGGGTCAGTGTGTGGTTCGGATGGTGGGTCAGTGTGTCGTTCGGTCCGTGGGTCAGTGTGTGGTTCGGATGGTGGGTCAGTGTGTGGTTCGGTCGGTGGGTCAGTGTGTGGTTCGGATGGTGGGTCAGTGTGTCGTTCGGTCCGTGGGTCAGTGTGTGGTTCGGATGGTGGGTCAGTGTGTGGTTCGGTCGGTGGGTCAGTGTGTGGTTCGGATGGTGGGTCAGTGTGTGGTTCGGTCGGTGGGTCAGTGTGTCGTTCGGTCTGTGGGTCAGTGTGTGGTTCGGACGGTGGGTCAGTGTGTGGTTCGGACGGTGGGTCAGTGTGTGGTTCGGACGGTGGGTCAGTGTGTCGTTCGGTCTGTGGGTCAGTGTGTGGTTCGGTCCGTGGGTCAGTGTGTGGTTCGGTCCGTGGGTCAGTGTGTGGTTCGGACGGTGGGTCAGTGTGTGGTTCGGACGGTGGGTCAGTGTGTGGTTCGGACGGTGGGTCAGTGTGTGGTTCGGACGGTGGGTCAGTGCATGGTTCGGACGGTGGGTCAGTGTGTGGTTCGGTCAGTGGGTCAGTGTGTGGTTCGGACGGTGGTTCTGTGTGTTGTTCGGACGGTGGGTCAGTGTGTGGTTCGGTTGGTGGGTCAGTGTGTGGTTCGGACGGTGGGTCAGTGTGTGGTTCGGACGGTGGGTCAGTGTGTGGTTCGGACGGTGGGTCAGTGTGTGGTTCGGTTGGTGGGTCAGTGTGTGGTTCGGTCCGTGGGTCAGTGTGTGGTTCGGACGGTGGGTCAGTGTGTGGTTCGGTTGGTGGTTCAGTGTGTGGTTCGGTCAGTGGGTCAGTGTGTGGTTCGGACGGTGGGTCAGTGTGTGGTTCGGACGGTGGGTCAGTGTGTGGTTCGGACGGTGGGTCAGTGTGTCGTTCGGTCTGTGGGTCAGTGTGTGGTTTGGACGGTGGGTCAGTGTGTGGTTCGGACGGTGGGTTAGTGTGTGGTTCGGACGGTGGGTCAGTGTGTGGTTCGGTCCGTGGGTCAGTGTGTGGTTCGGACGGTGGGTCAGTGTGTGGTTCGGACGGTGGGTCAGTGTGTGGTTCGGACGGTGGGTCAGTGTGTGGTTCGGTCGGTGACTCAGTGTGTGGTTCGGACGATGGGTCAGTGTGTGGTTCGGACGGTGGGTCAGTGTGTGGTTCGGACGATGGGTCAGTGTGTGGTTCGGACGGTGGGTCAGTGTGTGGTTCGGACGGTGGGTCAGTGTGTGGTTCGGTCAGTGGGTCAGTGTGTGGTTCGGTCAGTGGGTCAGTGTGTGGTTCGGACGGTGGGTCAGTGTGTGGTTCGGTCCGTGGGTCAGTGTGTGGTTCGGACGGTGGGTCAGTGTGTGGTTCGGACGGTGGGTCAGTATGTGGTTCGGTCAGTGGGTTAGTGTGTGGTTCGGATGGTGGGTCAGTGTGTGGTTCGGTCAGTGGGTCAGTGTGTGGTTCGGATGGTGGGTCAGTGTGTGGTTCGGACGGTGGGTCAGTGTGTGGTTCGGACGGTGGGTCAGTGTGTGGTTCGGACGGTGGGTCAGTGTGTGGTTCGGACGGTGGGTCAGTGTGTCGTTCGGACGGTGGGTCAGTGTGTGGTTTCGACGGTGGGTCAGTGTGTGGTTCTGTCGGTGGGTCAGTGTGTGGTTCGGTCAGTGGGTTAGTGCATGGTTCGGACGGTGGGTCAGTGTGTGGTTCGGTCTGTGGGTCAGTGTGTGGTTCGGTCAGTGGGTTAGTGCATGGTTCGGACGGTGGGTCAGTGTGTGGTTCGGTCTGTGGGTCAGTGTGTCGTTCGGTCGGTGAGTCAGTGTGTGGTTCGGTCTGTGGGTCAGTGTGTGGTTCAGTCCATGGGTCAGTGTGTGGTTCGGTCTGTGGGTCAGTGTGTGGTTCCGACGGTGGGTCAGTGTGTCGTTCGGTCGGTGAGTCAGTGTGTGGTTCGGTCTGTGGGTCAGTGTGTGATTCGGACGGTGGGTCAGTGTGTGGTTCGGACGGTGGGTCAGTGTGTCGTTCGGTCGGTGAGTCAGTGTGTGGTTCGGTCTGTGGGTCAGTGTGTCGTTCAGTCCGTGGGTCAGTGTGTGGTTCGGTCTGTGGGTCAGTGTGTGGTTCAGTCCATGGGTCAGTGTGTGGTTCGGTCAGTGGGTCAGTGTGTCGTTCGGACGGTGTGTCAGTGTGTGGTTCAGTCCATGGGTCAGTGTGTGGTTCGGTCTGTGGGTCAGTGTGTCGTTCGGTCTGTGGGTCAGTTTGTGGTTTCAACTGTGGGTCAGTGTGTGGTTTCGACGGTGGGTCAGTGTGTGGTTCGGTCTGTGGGTCAGTGTGTGGTTCATTCGGTGTGTCAGTGTGTGGTTCGGTCTGTGGGTCAGTGTGTGGTTCTGTCGGTGGGTCAGTGTGTGGTTCGGTCTGTGGTTCAGTGTGTGGTTCGGACGGTGGGTCAGTGTGTGGTTCGGATGGTGGGTCAGTGTGTGGTTCGGACGGTGGGTCAGTGTGTGGTTCGGACGGTGGGTCAGTGTGTGGTTCGGACGGTGGGTCAGTGTGTGGTTTGGACGGTGGGTCAGTGTGTGGTTCGGACGGTGGGTCAGTGTGTGGTTCGGACGGTGGGTCAGTGTGTGGTTCGGTCTGTGGGTCAGTGTGTGGTTCGGACGGTGGGTCAGTGTGTGGTTCGGACGGTGGGTCAGTGTGTGGTTCGGACGGTGGGTCAGTGTGTGGTTCGGACGGTGGGTCAGTGTGTGGTTCGGACGGTGGGTCAGTGTGTGGTTCGGTCAGTGGGTCAGTGTGTGGTTCGGACAGTGGGTCAGTGTGTGGTTCGATGGTGGGTCAGTGTGTGGTTCGGTCAGTGGGTCAGTGTGTGGTTCGGATGGTGGGTCAGTGTGTGGTTCGGACGGTGGGTCAGTGTGTGGTTTGGACGGTGGGTCAGTGTGTGGTTCGGACGGTGGGTCAGTGTGTGGTTCGGACGGTGGGTCAGTGTGTGGTTCGGTCGGTGGGTCAGTGTGTGGTTCGGACGGTGGGTCAGTATGTGGTTCGGTCGGTGAGTCAGTGTGTGGTTCGGTCTGTGGGTCAGTGTGTGGTTCGGACGGTGAGTCAGTGTGTGGTTCGGACGGTGGGTCAGTGTGTGGTTCGGTCCGTGGGTCATTGTGTGGTTCGGACGGTGGGTCAGTGTGTTGTTCGGACGGTGAGTCAGTGTGTGGTTCGGTCAGTGGGTCAGTGTGTGGTTTGGTCCGTGGGTCAGTGTGTGGTTCGGTCCGTGGGTCAGTATGTGGTTCGGACGGTGGGTCAGTGTGTGGTTCGGTCTGTGGGTCAGTGTGTGGTTCGGACGGTGGGTCAGTGTGTGGTTCGGACGGTGAGTCAGTGTGTGGTTCGGACGGTGGGTCAGTGTGTGGTTCGGACGGTGGGTCAGTGTGTGGTTTGGACGGTGGGTCAGTGTGTGGTTCGGACGGTGGGTCAGTGTGTGGTTCGGACGGTGGGTCAGTGTGTGGTTCGGACGGTGGGTCAGTGTGTGGTTCGGACGGTGGGTCAGTGTGTGGTTCCGACAGTGGGTCAGTGTGTGGTTCGGACGGTGGGTCAGTGTGTGGTTTGGACGGTGGGTCAGTGTGTGGTTTGGACGGTGGGTCAGTGTGTGGTTCGGTCTGTGGGTCAGTGTGTGGTTTGGACGGTGGGTCAGTGTGTGGTTCGGTCCATGGGTCAGTGTGTGGTTCGGACGGTGGGTCAGTGTGTGGTTCGGACGGTGGGTCAGTGTGTGGTTCGGACGGTGGGTCAGTGTGTGGTTCGGACGGTGGGTCAGTGTGTGGTTCGGACGGTGGGTCAGTGTGTGGTTTGGACGGTGGGTCAGTGTGTGGTTCGGACGGTGGGTCAGTGTGTGGTTTGGACGGTGGGTCAGTGTGTGGTTCGGACGGTGGGTCAGTGTGTGGTTCGGACGGTGGGTCAGTGTGTGGTTCGGACGGTGGGTCAGTGTGTGGTTCCGACAGTGGGTCAGTGTGTGGTTCGGACGGTGGGTCAGTGTGTGGTTCGGTCGGTGGGTCAGTGTGTGGTTCGGTCAGTGGGTTAGTGCATGGTTCGGACGGTGGGTCAGTGTGTGGTTCGGTCAGTGGGTCAGTATGTGGTTCGGTCGGTGGGTCAGTGTGTGGTTTGGACGGTGGGTCAGTGTGTGGTTCGGACGGTGGGTCAGTGTGTGGTTCGGATGGTGGGTCAGTGTGTGGTTCGGACGGTGGGTCAGTATGTGGTTCGGTCGGTGGGTCAGTGTGTGGTTTGGACGGTGGGTCAGTGTGTGGTTCGGACGGTGGGTCAGTGTGTGGTTCGGACGGTGGTTCAGTGTGTTGTTCGGACGGTGGGTCAGTGTGTGGTTCGGTCCGTGGGTCAGTGTGTGGTTCGGACGGTGGGTCAGTGTGTGGTTCGGACGGTGGGTCAGTGTGTGGTTCGGTCCGTGGGTCAGTGTGTGGTTCGGACGGTGGGTCAGTGTGTGGTTCTGTCGGTGGGTCAGTGTGTGGTTCGGATGGTGGGTCAGTGTGTGGTTCGGACGGTGGGTCAGTGTGTGGTTCGGACGGTGGGTCAGTGTGTGGTTCTGTCGGTGGGTCAGTGTGTGGTTCGGACGGTGGGTCAGTGTGTGGTTCGGTCGGTGGGTCAGTGTGTGGTTCGGACGGTGGGTTAGTGTGTGGTTCGGTCTGTGGGTCAGTGTGTGGTTCGGACGGTGGGTCAGTGTGTGGTTCTGTCGGTGGGTCAGTGTGTGGTTCGGACGGTGGGTCAGTGTGTGGTTCGGTCGGTGGGTCAGTGTGTGGTTCGGACGGTGGGTCAGTGTGTGGTTCGGATGGTGGGTCAGTGTGTGGTTCGGACGGTGGGTCAGTGTGTGGTTCGGACGGTGGGTCAGTGTGTGGTTCGGTTGGTGGTTCAGTGTGTGGTTCGGACGGTGGTTCAGTGTGTGGTTCGGACGGTGGGTCAGTATGTGGTTCGGACGGTGGGTCAGTGTGTGGTTCGGTCGGTGGGTCAGTGTGTGGTTCGGACGGTGGGTCAGTGTGTGGTTCGGACGGTGGGTCAGTGTGTGGTTCGGACGGTGGGTCAGTGTGTGGTTCGGACGGTGGGTCAGTGTGTGGTTCGGACGGTGGGTCAGTGTGTGGTTCGGACGATGGGTCAGTGTGTGGTTCGGACGGTGGTTCAGTGTGTGGTTCGGACGGTGGGTCAGTGTGTGGTTCGGACGGTGGTTCAGTGTGTGGTTCGGACGGTGGGTCAGTATGTGGTTCGGACGGTGGGTCAGTGTGTGGTTCGGACGGTGGGTCAGTGTGTGGTTCGGACGGTGGGTCAGTGTGTGGTTCGGACGGTGGGTCAGTGTGTGGTTCGGACGGTGGGTCAGTGCGTGGTTCGGACGGTGGGTCAGTGCGTGGTTCGGACGGTGGGTCAGTGTGTGGTTCGGTCCGTGGGTCAGTGTGTGGTTCGGACAGTGGGTCAGTGTGTGGTTCGGACGGTGGGTCAGTGTGTGGTTCGGTCGGTGGGTCAGTGTGTCGTTCATTCGGTGGGTCAGTGTGTGGTTCGGACGGTGGGTTAGTGTGTGGTTCGGACAGTGGGTCAGTGTGTGGTTCGGACGGTGGGTCAGTGTGTGGTTCGGACAGTGGGTCAGTGTGTGGTTCGGACGGTGGGTCAGTGTGTGGTTCGGACGGTGGGTCAGTGTGTGGTTCGGTCGGTGGGTCAGTGTGTGGTTCGGTCGGTGGGTCAGTGTGTGGTTCGGACGGTGGGTCAGTGTGTGGTTCGGTCTGTGGGTCAGTGTGTGGTTCGGACGGTGGGTCAGTGTGTGGTTCGGACGGTGGGTTAGTGTGTGGTTCGGACGGTGGGTCAGTGTGTGGTTCGGACGGTGGGTCAGTGTGTGGTTCGGTCGGTGGGTCAGTGTGTGGTTCGGTCCATGGGTCAGTGCGTGGTTCGGACGGTGGGTCAGTGTGTGGTTCGGTCCGTGGGTCAGTGTGTGGTTCGGACGGTGGGTCAGTGTGTGGTTCAGACGGTGGGTCAGTGTGTGGTTCGGTCGGTGGGTCAGTGTGTCGTTCGGTCGGTGAGTCAGTGTGTGGTTCGGTCTGTGGGTCAGTGTGTGGTTCGGTCTGTGGGTCAGTTTGTGGTTTCAACTGTGGGTCTGTGTGTGGTTCGGACGGTGGGTCAGTGTGTGGTTCGGACGGTGGTTCAGTGTGTGGTTCGGACGGTGGGTCAGTGTGTGGTTCGGACGGTGGGTTAGTGTGTGGTTCGGTCTGTGGGTCAGTGTGTGGTTCGGACGGTGGGTCAGTGTGTGGTTCGGACGGTGGGTCAGTGTGTGGTTCGGACGGTGGGTCAGTGTGTGGTTCGGACGGTGGGTCAGTGTGTGGTTCGGACGGTGGGTCAGTGTGTGGTTCGGACGGTGGGTCAGTGTGTGGTTCGGACGGTGGGTCAGTGTGTGGTTCGGACGGTGGGTCAGTGTGTGGTTCGGACGGTGGGTCAGTGTGTGGTTCTGTCGGTGGTTCAGTGTGTGGTTCGGACGGTGGGTCAGTGTGTGGTTCGGACGGTGGGTCAGTGTGTGGTTCGGACGGTGGGTCAGTGTGTGGTTCGGACGGTGGGTCAGTGTGTGGTTCGGACGGTGGGTCAGTGTGTGGTTCGGTCTGTGGGTCAGTGTGTCGTTCGGTCCGTGGGTCAGTGTGTGGTTCGGACGGTGGGTCAGTGTGTGGTTCGGTCCATGGGTCAGTGTGTGGTTCGGACGGTGGGTCAGTGTGTGGTTCTGTCGGTGGTTCAGTGTGTGGTTCGGACGGTGGGTCAGTGTGTGGTTCGGTTGGTGGGTCAGTGTGTGGTTCGGACGGTGGGTCAGTGTGTGGTTCCGACGGTGGGTCAGTGTGTGGTTTGGACGGTGGGTCAGTGTGTGGTTCGGTCGGTGGGTCAGTGTGTGGTTCGGTCTGTGGGTCAGTGTGTGGTTCGGTCAGTGGGTCAGTGTGTGGTTCGGACGGTGGGTCAGTGTGTGGTTCGGACGGTGGGTCAGTGTGTGGTTCGGACGGTGGGTCAGTGCGTGGTTCGGACGGTGGGTCAGTGTGTGGTTCGGACGGTGGGTCAGTGTGTGGTTCGGACGGTGGGTCAGTGTGTGGTTCGGACGGTGGGTCAGTGTGTGGTTCGGATGGTGGGTCAGTGTGTGGTTCGGACGGTGGGTCAGTGTGTGGTTCGGACGGTGGGTCAGTGTGTGGTTCGGATGGTGGGTCAGTGTGTGGTTCGGACGGTGGGTCAGTGTGTGGTTCGGACGGTGGGTCAGTGTGTGGTTCGGACGGTGGGTCAGTGTGTGGTTCGGACGGTGGGTCAGTGTGTGGTTCGGATGGTGGGTCAGTGTGTTGTTCGGTCCGTGGGTCAGTGTGTGGTTCGGACGGTGGGTCAGTGTGTGGTTCGGTCCGTGGGTCAGTGTGTGGTTCGGACGGTGGGTCAGTGTGTGGTTCGGTCCGTGGGTCAGTGTGTGGTTCGGACGGTGGGTCAGTGTGTGGTTCGGTCCGTGGGTCAGTGTGTGGTTCGGACGGTGGGTCAGTGTGTGGTTCGGACGGTGGGTCAGTGTGTGGTTCGGTCCGTGGGTCAGTGTGTGGTTCGGACGGTGGGTCAGTGTGTGGTTCGGACGGTGGGTCAGTGTGTGGTTCGGATGGTGGGTCAGTGTGTGGTTCGGTCCGTGGGTCAGTGTGTGGTTCGGACGGTGGGTCAGTGTGTGGTTCGGACGGTGGGTCAGTGTGTGGTTCGGTCTGTGGGTCAGTGTGTGGTTCGGACGGTGGGTCAGTGTGTGGTTCGGACGGTGGGTCAGTGTGTGGTTCGGACGGTGGGTCAGTGTGTGGTTCGGACGGTGGGTCAGTGTGTGGTTCGGACGGTGGGTCAGTGTGTGGTTCGGACGGTGGGTCAGTGTGTGGTTCGGACGGTGGGTCAGTGTGTGGTTCGGACGGTGGGTCAGTGTGTGGTTCGGATGGTGGGTCAGTGTGTTGTTCGGACGGTGGGTCAGTGTGTGGTTCGGTCGGTGGGTCAGTGTGTGGTTCGGACGGTGGGTCAGTGTGTGGTTCGGACGGTGGGTCAGTGTGTGGTTCTGTCGGTGGGTCAGTGTGTGGTTCGGACGGTGGGTCAGTGTGTGGTTCGGTCGGTGGGTCAGTGTGTGGTTCGGACGGTGGGTCAGTGTGTGGTTCGGTCTGTGGGTCAGTGTGTGGTTCGGACGGTGGGTCAGTGTGTGGTTCGGACGGTGGGTCAGTGTGTGGTTCGGTCGGTGGGTCAGTGTGTGGTTCGGTCGGTGGGTCAGCGTGTGGTTTGGTCCATGGGTCAGTGTGTGGTTCGGACGGTGGGTCAGTGTGTGGTTCTGTCGGTGGGTCAGTGTGTGGTTCGGATGGTGGGTCAGTGTGTGGTTCGGACGGTGGGTCAGTGTGTGGTTCTGTCGGTGAGTCAGTGTGTGGTTCGGATGGTGGGTCAGTGTGTGGTTCGGACGGTGGGTCAGTGTGTGGTTCGGTCGGTGGGTCAGTGTGTGGTTCGGTCGGTGGGTCAGCGTGTGGTTTGGTCCGTGGGTTAGTGCGGGGTTCGGTTGGTGGGTCAGCGTGTGGTTTGGTCCGTGGGTCAGTGTGTGGTTCGGTCCGTGGGTCAGTGTGTGGTTCCGACGGTGGGTCAGTGTGTGGTTCGGTCGGTGGGTCAGTGTGTGGTTTGGACGGTGGGTCAGTGTGTGGTTCGGTCGGTGGGTCAGTGTGTGGTTCTGTCGGTGGGTCAGTGTGTGGTTCAGTCAGTGGTCAGTGTGTGGTTCGGACGGTGGGTCAGCGTGTGGTTCGGACGGTGGGTCAGTGTGTGGTTCGGACGGTGGGTCAGTGTGTGGTTCGGATGGTGGGTCAGTGTGTGGTTCGGTCCGTGGGTCAGTGTGTGGTTCGGACGGTGGGTCAGTGTGTGGTTCGGACGGTGGGTCAGTGTGTGGTTCGGACGGTGGGTCAGTGTGTGGTTCGGACAGTGGGTCAGTGTGTGGTTCGGATGGTGGGTCAGTGTGTGGTTCAGACGGTGGGTCAGTGTGTGGTTCGGTCTGTGGGTCAGTGTGTGGTTCGGTCTGTGGGTCAGTGTGTGGTTCTGTCGGTGGGTCAGTGTGTGGTTTGGTCCGTGGGTTAGTATGTGGTTCGGACGGTGGGTCAGTGTGTGGTTCGGTTGGTGGGTCAGCGTGTGGTTTGGTCCGTGGGTTAGTGCGGGGTTCGGTTGGTGGTTCAGTGTGTATTTCAGTCAGTGGTCAGTGTGTGGTTCGGACGGTGGGTCAGTGTGTGGTTCGGACGGTGGGTCAGTGTGTGGTTCGGACGGTGGTTCAGTGTGTGGTTCGGACGGTGGGTCAGTATGTGGTTCGGTCGGTGGGTCAGTGTGTGGTTCGGTCTGTGGGTCAGTGTGTGGTTCGGACGGTGGGTCAGTGTGTGGTTCGGTTGGTGGGTCAGTGTGTGGTTTGGTCCGTGGGTTAGTGCGGGGTTCGGTTGGTGGGTCAGTGTGTGGTTTGGTCCGTGGGTTAGTGCGGGGTTCGGTTGGTGGGTCAGTGTGTATTTCAGTCAGTGGTCAGTGTGTGGTTCGGTCTGTGGGCAGCATGTTGTTCAGGTGGGTGGTGAGTGTGTGGTTCAGTCAGATGGTCACCGTGTGGTTTGTTCATTGGGTATCTGGTGGTTAGGTCAATTATTCAGTTTACCCACTGGTCAGTGGGTCAGCTTGTGGTTTGTTGGGTATGTCCGTGTCTCAGTTGTGCCTGTCAGTGCTTTAGCCATCATGTCCTATGTGTCTGCATTTGTCCATGAATTGCTCATTCTTTGCTTCCCTTCCTCCCGGCAGCTGAAGAACCTCTTCCATACTGGCATTGTCCTGCTGGACCTGAGCGTGACACATCAACGAAGGTGGAGTAGGGAGTGTTCATGGGGCCAATACACATTCTCCTTCTTCCACCCAGCCATTCCTCCTTTCTCACTCTGCCCCACCGATGCTTTGCTGTGTCCTGGGTCAGCAGGATTTCTGTGCTCTTCATCCTGGTCCTGTCTGCTGACTCCGTGACCAGTGCCACACGAGTGGAACGCAAGCCCCAGAAATGAGGTCTGGTCTGCAGCTCCCCACCATACACACTTCAGTCTGGTCCGTCACAGAGATACACCTTCCAGTAGCTGACCGATTCACTCCCCCACCCCCCAGCGTCCAGCATCCGCAAGACTGGGTATCCGTCCACCAGGGCCACTCCACCCCCTCCCCTCCGATGGCCCTCCCACCTTGTATCTCCACAGGTCAGGTATACTCTCATGCTGTTCCACACTCCCTCCACTCCAACTCAGGCCTTTAACCTTGAGTTTTGGCTGTCCCTTGTTCCAGTGTTGTTGGTGAACCACGGTGGCATTATGGCACCTCCAGGTGAAGACCCCCAATAACTAACCTTATGGTTTCTTCCAGGGTCTCCAGAGACCGAGGGATAACCAGCAACTGTCCAATGGTGAGTTCCACAACACTGCCAGGTAGCTGAGGGCCACACACATTACTGACTCCTGCACCACACACAGCGGTTTGAGAGCACATGGACGTTCTGTCCAAGGAGTCAGAGAAAGCTTCCTTCATAGCGCTCTGAAAGTGACACCACTGGCTGTGTGATGCCACCCTCCCACACTACTGCTCCTTTTTTCCCAAAACTACAAAAGTTTATTTGCACAAAAGTACACAAAATACAAACATCAAGTATTTACAAGCCAGCGAACAAAGTCTATAAAACCATTCCTGTAAATCCCCCACTGTACTCATGGTATTTGCATGCTCCCTCTCCAAGGACAGCTGGGCATGAATATATCCCTGGGAGAGAGGCAGGCAGTCCACTGCAGCAGAGCCCTTGACTTTCTGCCTCCTGGACCCTTGAATGGCCATCTTGGCCGGCCCCAGGAGCAAGCCCACCAGTAGACCCTGCAAAAGACCTTCCCCCTTCAGTACTAGGTGCCTCTTTGTGACCCGCCCCCTTTCGTACTGAGTGTCCATATATAAGGAGCACGGGCTTGAAGTGCAACCAGGACCTGACGAGCAGCTCCTTCAGATATTCAAACCGGGGCTGCAACCTCACACTGCATATAATTGTGGTACATTGACTCCTCCCGGCCACAGAATGGACAGATGGATGGAGTGTCAGTCAACCTGCTTAAAAACCTGTTGCACGGTACTGTCTGATGCAACACCTTCCACCCCAGGTCCCCAATGTACACAGACTTCCACTGGGGATCTCTCCTGCCGGCAGATGGTAAAACAAACCGCCACTGCGAGTCTGGTTGGCAGACGAAGGCAAGGAGGTGAAAGGTGTGCAGGAGCAGGCCGTATAAGAAATGATTTGGAGCTCCGCAGTGGGCATCCCCACGAGACGTTATGTGACACCCTCCCCTGTAAAGTATCCTGAGGCCTGGGTACAATGAGCCATTCCAGCCATTCATGCGTTAGCACAGCCGTGATCTCTCTAAACCCCCAAGCGTCCTTGGCACTTGCCGTGATAGGATGGGACCAGTCCCCCTCACAGCCAGAGCACCAACCCCTGCATGTGCAGGAGCACCCTGTTTGGATGCAACTAAATCCTGTACGCAGAGCAGCATTCAATAAAGCTGGAACAGTTCCCACCAAGCAATGCATCTGCCGCATGCCCTCTGACAGGCAGTGTCCCCAGTAGAGAAAGGGTGTTGCCAGCTCATGCCATCTCAGAGAGTGGTCTGTACAGAAACCTCTGCAGCTTCCTGAGTTGCAGAGCCACCAGCTGGGTACATACGCACACCACAATTGAACAACTCAGGTCTGCAGGAGACCCTATGCCTATTATTGTCCCAGAAGAAATCCACCAGCCTCTGCTGGGTCCTGGAGACAAAAGCAGTGGATGGAACTGAACTAACCGGCCAGTATCATTTCATGGAGGCAACCAGCCGATTTTTTAACCAGTGTCCTTCTCCAGTTTGAGATTGCACAAAGTATGCCTGACCAACATCCAGGCTGTGTAAAGATTTTTGACTGCAAGCCTCCCGAGTTCGCTGACCAGGCCTCCTCTGCCAAGCTCCGGGAGACCCCTCCCCAAGTACAGGAGGTGCTCAACATGAAAGATCTTAACCCTTCCAGTAGGGAGTCCACCTGCCACTGACCCACTAAGAGGCATGCACACTTTTCTCAGTTGACCTTTGCAGAGGACATGGCCAAGAAGATCTACTGGCAGTCTCAAATCCTCTGCTAATCAACATGGTCAGTGGCCATGAGGACATCATCAGAGTAGCCAAAAAGACAACCTTCATGTCCGGTTAACCTCTTACAGAGAAGGCACAGGAACATTCCACGCAGACAGAGTACAACTGCCCCGAGAACACACAAAATGCTGGAGGAACTGAGCAGGCCAGGCAGCATCTATGCAAAAGAGTACTGTTGACGTTTCAGGCCAAGACCCTTCAGCAGGGACATGACACACCCCTGACACACTCTCCTCCCAAAGCAAAAGAACCCATTACCTTTAATGAGGCACTCCTCAGCAGTGTAAAACAGTCGGGTATGGGCACAAAATGTGGCCTGAACTTGAATGTGTGCAGAGACCCAAAAGGTACTTGCGGTCCATCCTGTGAGAACACCTTTTCCTGATCTAGGGAGAGAAAGGCAACTGACAGACCAGCCTCTTGGTCCAGGTAAATCAGATCTCAATGAAGGTGGATATTGTCCTGGATCGACTACCTTCAGACTGTGTAGGACTGGTCAGGGTGGACCACTTGAGACAGCACGGACCCCAAACGATTAGCCATTGCCCAGGCAAAGATCTTGTACTCCGAGCTGAGGGGGGATACCGAGTGGCATTTCCACAGGCAATGGAGATCCCTCTTCTTTGGCAGCAGGGCCACGACTGTTCTGCCCCAACAGAGGGGCATCTCACCCATTGCCAGGCTTTCCCCCAATTCCCTGATATAATCAAACCCCAGTCTTTCCCAGAAGGCCTGGAAAAATTCATTGGTCAACCCATCTAGTCCTGGGACTTGCCAGGACTATCCAACCAGATCAGCCATCATATTGAATGGCAGAGCAGGCTCAATGGGCCAGATGGCCGACTCCCACTCCTATTTCTATGTTTTTGTATTCTTATGTCTATTAGACAGTTAATTCTCCTGGGGGGGGGGCACCACTCCCAGAAATCCCTGCTTGTACCTGTGGTGAGCACATGCTCCCTGTCTAAGGACAGTTGAGCACAAACATATCCTTGGACCCGAAAATGGCCATCTTGGCCAAGCCCAAGAGCCAAGCCAAACAGGAGATCCTCCTCACGACCCATCCCTGTTTGAACTGGGTGCCCGTGTATGAGGAGTGCAGGTAAGACGTTCAGCCAGAACCTCAGCAGCAGCTCCTTTAGAAACTCAAAGAGGGGCTGCAACCTCTCACCTTCCATGTAAGACTGACTCCTCTGCAGCCTTTCTATGGTTGAATGGACAGGTGGACGGGGTGTCAGTGAACCTGTTCAGGAATCTGTTGTACAGGACTGACCGATGCCATACCTTCTACCCCAGGTCCCCAGTGTACAGGGGAAGGACCCCTTCATAAAGAGATTTCCACTGGGGACCTCCTCCGCTGCCAGATGGACGGACCCCCAAGGTGAGTCTGTTCAGCAGACGAAGGCAAGGAAAGGAAGTGTGCAAGAGCAGCGCATATAAAAAACACTTTGGAGCATCACGGATTGGCATGGTGGGCATCCCCACAAGATGGCTCACATTATGTGGGACCCTTTCCTGCATTGTCTCCTGACTCCTGGGTTTAATGAGTACATCAGGTAGTGGTGCAGCCAGAACCCCTCCACTTGTCCCGACACCCACTTTAATAGGGTCAGGACTGGTCTCCCCCAGTGCAGTGTGTCCCTCCCCCTCAATACAACCCCTCCCATCATGTATCCCTCTCTCTTATGTTACAAAACTACAAAGGTTTATTCACATAAAAATACACAAAATAAAAGATCGAGACAGTGAACAATTTTAAATTCAATTGTGATTATTAATGTCTGTAAGACTCATTGCAGTGTGGAGGATCAGTGAGATCTTGGGATCCATGTGCATTGGACACTCAAACCTGCTGTGCAGGTTGACAGTGTTGTTAAGAAGGAGCATGGTGTGTTGGCCTTCACCAACCTTGGGACTGAGTTCAAGAGCAGTGAGGTAATGTTACAACTTTTTAAGACCTTGGTTAGACCCCACTTGGAGTACTGTGTTCAGTTCTGGTCGCCTCACGACTGGAAGGGTGTGGAGGAGATTTGCAAGGATGTTGCCTGGATTGGGAACATGCCTTATGAGAATAGGTTGAGTGAACTTGGCCTTTTCTCCTTGGAGCGATGGAGGATGAGAGGTGACCTGATAGAGGTGTATAACATGATGAGGGGCATTGATTGTGTGGATAGTCAGAGGGTTTTTCCCAGCGCTGAAGTGGCTGCCACAAGAGGGCACAGGTTTAAAGTGCTTGGGAGCACGTACAGAGGAGATGTCAGGGGTAAGGTTTTTATGCAGAGAGTGGTGAGTGCGTGGAATGGGCTGCCAGCAACGGTGCTGGAGGCGGATACGATAGGGTCTTTTAAGAGACTTTTGGATAGGTACATGGAGCTTAGAAAAATAGAGGGCTATGGGAAGCCTAGTAATTTCTAAGGTTTGGCACAACTTTGTGGGCTGAAGGGCCTGTACTTTGCTGTAGGTTTTCTGTGTTTCTATGTTTCTAACTCAAGGGGTCAGGCAGCTTTTAGGAAAAGAGTACAGTCAATATTTCGGGCTGAAACTCTTTTCCTAGATGCTGCCTGGCTCACTGAGTTCCTCTGGCATTTTGTGTGTGTTGCTTGGATTTCCAGCATCTGCAGATTTTCTCTTGTTTGTGGCCTTCCCTCAGTACTGTCCCTCCCACACCAGTTGGAAAAATGTCCATCTCCCTGTGGAAAACCTGCCCTAATTCCACTCTGATCTTTATTGGCAGGTCCCACGGACACGTCCCTCCTCCCACAGGTAGGATGAAGGATTTACCTGGTGAATATGCTGGGACTACAGTTTGAGTTGAGTGATTTAAGGAGGACTGACTTTTAGTCGATCCTGCAGGTATGGGTGTGAGTTCCGGCTACAAGCAACATGCCCAGGAGGTGAATCTTGGATCAGGGCGGAAATCGAAGCCCGCCTGAGGAATCGATGTTATGTGGGAGCAATAATGTCGCTGGTAGCTGAATCTGGCACCATCCTCGTCCGTCACTTGGGTATGGACCCAGGCTACTGGTATAGTCATACAGCAGCTCCACAGGCCACTCGGCCCATCTTGTCCATGAATCAGAATCAAAATTAGTTTTAATTTCTCTGCCATATGTTATGAATTTTTTTTTGCAGTGGTACATTTCAATGCACGACAATAAAAAACCAGAAATTCCAATAAATATATATATATATAAATAATTAAAAGGTGCATGAGGCAGTGGGATCATTGTCTATTTGGAAATCTGATGGCAGAAGGGAAGGAAGCTGACTCTGAAGCATTATGTGTGTCTTCGGTATCCTGTAAGTGAGAAGAGGGTATCCTGGATGTCGGGATGCTTAATATTAGACGCTGCTTTTTCAGGCATCGCCTTTTTGTAGATGCCCTTGATGATGGGGAGTCTAGTACAGGCAGCAGACTAGAACAATGGCTGATTCCTGCCCCCAACTGCTCTCTCAGTCACTGTGAGCGATAGCTGTTCAGGCTGTTCATCCAGTGTTTGTGTGAAGGAAATTACTCCCCCACACTTCGCTTCTGAAGGGCCTTGTTTTATGTTTCAACATTAATCATATTTTCTGTTCCTGACGCACTAGTGCCTGGCAAGTGTCCAGAAGACCACTGGATGACCACAGAGGGGACGTATATCTGGCCATCCACGCTGCCCTTGGAGACAGCTGAACTACAATGTAAAGTGTACTCACGTGCCCTCTGCTTCAGGAAATGGTGAGCACTTTCACGACATCTGGGCTCCCGGGTACAAGCAGGAAAACATTTGATTGTAAAAACTATCCAATTACAAGCTGTCCACAGGCAATACTGACAGATGTCAGCTCCTTTGTAACACTCATTTCCCGTGGAAGACACTATAAATGACCCTTTAATAGGAGAATATCTGGGAGCGGTGGAGTGGAGGGTAATATCATTTTCATCACCAAAGTGCTAACCAATGCTAACTGGTCCCCTGATCCAGATAGTTTTCAGCTTGCGATGCTGAGCAAAGTTCCAGCTCAGATAGTGAGTTTCCTGGTTGTAACCTTCCCAACATCCTCTGAGTTTGCAAGAGTTCTAGAGGTTTGGAAATTGTCGTGTTCCACACAGACACAGGAGGCCAGTTGCATGTTCTATGGACAGGGATTTGGATCTATGGGATCCCTGTACATTATGCACAGGTAGTTGACACAGGTCACCAGGCAGCATGCAGGAGATGGGCTTTTCATTCAAAGAGCTGAAGAATCAAAGTTCTGAAGTTTTACCTGAGATCATGGGTACAGGTGAGGGGTGTAGACATGGGTCCCAGGTACAGGTGAGGGGTGTAGACATGGGTCCCAGGTACAGGTGAGGGGTGTAGACATGGGTCCCAGGTACAGGTGAGGGGTGTAGACATGGGTCTCAGGTACAGGTGAGGGGTGTAGACATGGGTCTCAGGTACAGGTGAGGGGTGTAGACATGGGTCCCAGGTACTGGTGCAGGGTGTAGACATGGATCCCAGGTACAGGTGCAGGGTGTAGACATGGGTCTCAGGTACAGGTGAGGGGTGTAGACATGGGTCCCAGGTACAGGTGAGGGGTGTAGACATGGGTCCCAGGTACAGGTGAGGGGTGTAGACATGGGTCTCAGGTACAGGTGAGGGGTGTAGACATGGGTCCCAGGTACTGGTGCAGGGTGTAGACATGGGTCCCACATACAGGTGCAGGGTGTAGACATGGGTCCCAGGTACAGGTGAGGGGTGTAGACATGGATCCCAGGTACAGGTGAGGGGTGTAGACATGGGTCTCAGGTACAGGTGCAGGGTGTAGACATGGGTCCCAGGTACAGGTGAGGGGTGTAGACATGGGTCCCAGGTACAGGTGCAGGGTGTAGACATGGGTCTCAGGTACAGGTGAGGGGTGTAGACATGGATCCCAGGTACAGGTGCAGGGTGTAGCCATGGGTCCCAGGTACAGGTGCAGGGTGTAGACATGGGTCCCAGGTACAGGTGAGGGGTGTAGACATGGGTCCCACGTACAGGTGCAGGGTGTAGACATGGGTCCCAGGTACAGGTGAGGGATGTAGACATGGGTCTCAGGTACAGGTGCAGGGTGTAGCCATGGGTCCCAGGTACAGGTGAGGGGTGTAGGCATGGATCCCAGGTACAGGTGAGGGGTGTAGACATGGGTCTCAGGTACAGGTGCAGGGTGTAGACACGGGTCCCAGGTACAGGTGAGGGGTGTAGACATGGGTCCCAGGTACAGGTGCAGGGTGTAGCCATGGGTCCCAGGTACAGGTGAGGGGTGTAGGCATGGATCCCAGGTACAGGTGCAGGGTGTAGCCATGGGTCCCAGATACAGGTGAGGGGTGTAGGCATGGATCCCAGGTACAGGTGAGGGGTGTAGGCATGGATCCCAGGTACAGGTGAGGGGTGTAGACATGGGTCTCAGGTACAGGTGAGGGGTGTAGACATGGGTCCCAGGTACAGGTGAGGGGTGTAGACATGGGTCTCAGGTACAGGTGCAGGGTGTAGACACGGGTCCCAGGTACAGGTGAGGGGTGTAGACATGGGTCCCAGGTACTGGTGCAGGGTGTAGACATGGATCCCAGGTACAGGTGAGGGGTGTAGACATGGGTCCCACGTACAGGTGCAGGGTGTAGACATGGGTCCCAGGTACAGGTGCAGGATGTAGCCATGGGTCCCAGGTACAGGTGCAGGGTGTAGACATGGGTCCCAGGTACAGGTGCAGGGTGTAGACATGGGTCCCAGGTACAGGTGAGGGGTGTAGCCATGGGTCCCAGGTACAGGTGCAGGATGTAGCCATGGGTCCCAGGTACAGGTGCAGGGTGTAGACATGGGTCCCAGGTACAGGTGAGGGGTGTAGACATGGATCCCAGGTACAGGTGCAGGGTGTAGACATGTGTCCCAGGTACAGGTGAGGGGTGTAGACATGGGTCCCAGGTACAGGTGCAGGGTGTAGACATGGGTCCCAGGTACAGGTGAGGGGTGTAGACATGGGTCCCAGGTACAGGTGCAGGGTGTAGACATGGGTCCCAGGTACAGGTGCAGGGTGTAGACATGGGTCTCAGGTACAGGTGCAGGGTGTAGACTTGGGTCCCAGGTACAGGTGCAGGGTGTAGACATGGGTCCCAGGTACAGGTGCAGAGTGTAGACATGGGTCCCAGGTACAGGTGCAGGGTGTAGACATGGGTCCCAGGTACAGGTGCAGGGTGTAGCCATGGGTCCCAGGTACAGGTGCAGGGTGTAGACATGGGTCTCAGGTACAGATCACAGTCTATAGCCACGGGTCATGGGTACAGGTGAGGGGTGTAACCACGGGTCACAGGAGCAGACGAGGGGTGTAACCACGCATCAAAGGTACAGGTGAAGAGTGCAACCACAGGTTACAGGTACAGGAGAGGGTGTGATATTTCTTATTCAACTCTAGAGAGAGTAATGGGTTAGTCTACAGAGCCAGTGTCCTGTTCTGGGTGTCAGATGTGGGATTTCCAAGAGACTAACAGCATCCCCGATGGCCATATCTGCTCCAGGTGCATGGACACCGTGTTCGGGAACTGGAGCTGCAGCTCAATGACCTTCGGCTTGTTAGGGAGAAGGAAGGGAGAACATCAGGTAGTGGAGTGGTCATCCCCCTGAACAATAAGTACCCCTTTCTGAGTATTGTTGGGGGTGGGCGATCAACCTGGGGGAAACAACAGCGGCTGTGCCTTTGGCACAGAGTCCGGCTCTGCGGCTCAGAAGGGGAAGGAGCTGAACAAGATGGCGTAATAGGGGACTCTATATTCAGGGGGGCAGACAGGCAAATCTGTGGATGTAAAAAGGAAACACAGCAGGTAGTTTGCCACCCAGGTGCTGGGGTCTGTGTTGTTTCTGGGCCCGTTCACAATATCCTGAAAAGGGAGGGTGAGCAGCCTGAAGTCAGGGTTCATATTAGAACCATCGACATCAGAAGAAAAAGGGAGGAGGTCCTGAAAAACGAATAAAGGGAAATAAGAAGGAAGCTGAGAAGCAGAACCTTAAGAATAATAATTTTAGGATTACTGCCTGTGCCACACGATAGTGAGGATAGGAAGAGCATGAGGAGGCAGATAAATGCGTGGCTAAAAATTGAAGTGGGGGCAGGGACTCAGATTTCTGGACCATTGGGACCTCTTCTGGGGCAGGTGTGACCTGAACGGAAGGGACAAGTTGCACTTTAATCCGAGGGGGACCGATATTCTTGCAAGCAGGTTTATTCAAGCTGTGGGAATGGTTTAAACTAATACAGTAGAGGGGTAGGGACCAGTATGATAGAGCTGAGAATGAGCCAAGTTGGTTTACAAGTAGATGATGGGTGTAACATGAATGTAAGGGAGGACAAGCCAATGACTGGGTATAAATGCGGACAGGGCAAAGAGTCAAATTGTGTCACAGAGACAAAATTCCAAAGGGTGAAGAACACAGATTGAAGGTGCTGTATTTAAAAGTGCGTCGCATTTGGAGTAAGGTGGATGAACTCATGATGCAATTAGTTTGGTCAGTATGACATTGTGGGCATTAGGGTTAGGGTTAGGGTTAGGGTTAGGGTTAGAGATTGTTTGGTATGACATTATGGGCATCACTGAGTCGTTGCTGAAAAAAGGCCATAGTTGGGAGCTTAACATCAAAGAATACATTTTGTATCAAAAGGAGAGATAGAAAGGCATAAGCGGCAGTGTGGCTCTGTTGGTAAGAGACGGAATTACTTCTTTAGAAAACGGGTGACAGGGTCAGAGAGTGTTGAATCCTTGCGGGTTAAGTTAAATAATTGCAAGGGTGAAAAAACCATTATGGGAATCATATATAGGCCTCCAAATAGTTGCCAATGTGTGGGGCTGAGATTGCAAAGGGAGCTGGAAAAGGCATGTTGTAAGGGTAATGTCACAATAGTAATGGGGGACTTCAACATGCAAGGGGATTGGGAAAATCAGGCTGGTGTTGGATCGCAAGGGATGGAATTTGTTGAATTCCCATGAGATAAGGCTTCTTAAAGTGGCTTGTGTTTGAGCCTACTCAGGGAAAAGCAATCTTAGATGGGTGTTGTGTAATAACCGAGATCTTATTACGGAGCTTAATGTAAATGAACCCTTAGTAGGCAGTGATCATAATATGATTGAATTCATACAGCAATTCGAGAGGGAGAAGCACAAGTCACATGTATCAGTATTGCAATAGAATAAAGGGAATTACAGAGGCATGAGAGAGGAGCTTGTCCAGCTGGATTGGAGGAGGATACTGGTGGGATGATGGCAGAGCAGAGGTGGCTGAAGTTTCAGGGAATAGTTCACAAGGTGCAGGATAGATATGCCCCACAGAGGAAGAAGTTCTCAAATGGCAAAGACAACAATGGCTGGCAAGAGAAGATAAGGACTGCATAAAAGCCAAGGAAAGGGCATATAAGGTAGCAAAAGCAAGTGGGAAGTTGGATGATTGGGAAGCTTTTAAAATCCAACAAAAGGGAACTAAAAAAGCTATAAGAAGGGAAAAGATGAAATATGAGGGCAGACTCACCAATAATATAAAGCAGGATTTCAAAAGATTTTTCAGTTATTTAAAAATTGAGGTGAGAGTTGATTTTGGACCACCAGAAAATGATGTTGGTGAGGTAGTAATTGGGGATAATGAAATGGCAGATGAACTTAATGAGTACTTTGCGTCAGTCAGTGGAAGACACTAGCAATGTGCCAGAGGTCCATGAGTGGTCAGGGAGTGCCATTGCTATTACAGAGGAAAAAGTGCCAGGCAAACTCAAAGGTCCTAAGGTGGATAAGTCACCTGGACCAGATGGACTACATCCCAGAATCCTGAGAGAGTTTGCTGAAGAGATAATGGATGCACTGAGCATGCTCTTTCAAGAATCACTTAATTCTGGCATGGTCCCGGAGGACTGGAAGATTGTAAATGTCACTCCACTTTTTAAGAAGGAAGAAAGGCAAAATAAAGGAAATTATAGGCCAGTTAGCCTAACCTCAGTGGTTGGGAAAGTGTTGGAGTCTATTATTAAGGATGGGGTTTCAAGGTACTTGGAGACTAATGATCAAACAAGTCAAAGTCAGCATAGTTTCTGTAAAGGGGAATCTTGCCCTACAAATAGAAACAGAAACATAGAAATCTACAGCACATTACAGGCCCTTCAGCCCACAGTATTGCGCCGACCATGTAACTGCCATAGAAACTGCCTAGAATTTCCCTACCTCACCGGCCTCTATTTTTCTAAGCTCCACATAACTACCTAAGAGTATCTTGAAAGACCTTGTGGTACCTGCCTCTACCACCGTCACTGGCAGCACATTCCATGCACCCACTCTGTTAGAGTTCTATGTGTTACGGATTCAGGCAACAATAAATATATGAGCTAGGCAAGGGTCAGGCAGGAGTTTTTATAACAAACAACACGTTTATTAAACTCTGAAAACAAACCCCCCAAAAGTAAACAAATCACTAATGTAACCAGAAATCAGCTGCTGTGCGGCAGCTTAAACAGTTCTTAAAGCGATGAAGCTTAAACAGTTCTTAAAGTGATGTTGCAAAAACAGTTCTTTAAAGTAGTATTGCCAAAAGTTCAAAATGCTCACAGTCCATTTAAGGGAGACACTTTTTAAGACGATTTAAATTCTCCTTCATGTCATGTTGCTTCGGTTCCCAAATCGAACTTTTCCCATGAAGAATTTACAAAATGAAACAGCTTAAAGGCACTGACCTTTCCTTTACAGCACTGTCCTACTGTCCTCAATCTTTTCTGCTATTTCGCAGAGATTAACATGAGAACAGTCAATGAATTCCTTCCGAATAAGGATCAAACAAGGTCGAACCTGTTTCACTGTCGAAATCGATTCTCCTCGATCTTTTATCTCCCGAACTCCGATCTTCACTCTCCCCTGATTCTCAACTAGCAGTATTGTAAAGAAACTGCTGGCAATGACCTTTTAAACTTTAGGCATTCGATAAAACTTCATCTTTCAACTAAACTGCGTCATCACATTAAATCACACAGTGGCATGAAGTCAACATGGCAAATCCAGCCACGAACTGCCCCTCCTCACAGGGAGGGGTCCTCCTTTTATACCCTGTAAAAAAAACCTGTCACATGACCTGTACTGGCGGGAAAATGACATCACTCCACCATCACAAGACCATTACCTCAAGTCCAGTATAGCTTCAACCCCAGTCACGTGACAAGGGTACCACTGTCACTTGTCACGAGTACGTAACATATGAGAAAGTAACCAGCAGGGTTGACACCTCACTACAGGAAGAATGTGGATACTACAGGGAGATTTACAAGGATGTTGTCTGGATTGGAAGGTGTACCTTATGAGAATAGATGATTGAATTTGGCCTTTTCTCCTTGGAGTGATGGATGATGAGAGGTGACCTGACAGAGGTGTATAAAATGATGAGGGACATTGATCATGTGGATAGCCAAAGGCTTTTTCCCAGGGATGAAATGCTTAATGCTGCAACACACAGCTCAAACCATATCATCAAGTTCACTGATGACATGACCGTGGTGAGTCAACAAGAACGACGAGTCAGCTTACAGAGAGGAGATACAGCAGCTAACGGACTGGTGCAGAGCCAACAACCTGTCTCTTAATGTGAACAAAACAAAAGAGATGGTTGTTGACTTCAGGAGGGCACAGAGCGACCGCTCCCCGCTGAACATCGACGGCTCCTCGGTAGAGATCATAAAGAGCACCAAATTTCTTGGTGTTCACCTGGTCCCTCAACACCAGCTCCATAGCAAAGAAAGCCCAGAGCGTTTCTACTTTTTGCGAAGGCTGAGGAAAGTCCATCTCCCACCCCCTATCCTCATCACATTCTCCAGGGGTTGTATTGAGAGCATCCTGAGCAGCTGCATCACTGCCTGGTTTGGAAATTGCACCACCTCGGATCGCAAGACCCTGCAGCGGATAGTGAAGTCAGCTGAGAAGATCATCGGGGTCTCTCTTCCCGCCATCACAGACATTTACACCACACGCTGCATCCACAAAGGAAATAGCATTATGAAGGACCCCATGCACCCCTCATACAATCTCTTCTCCCTCCTGCCGTCTGGAAAAAGGCTCCAAATAGTTTGGACTCTCACAACCAGACTATGTAACAGTTTCTTCCCCCAAGCTATCAGACTCCTAAATACCCGAAGCCTGGATATAAAAGCAGGGAGATAATGCTGAGCTTTTATGAGACACTAGTCAGGCCGCACTTGGAGTATTGTCAACAGTTTTGGGTCCCAAAATTGTTGTGGATACGATAGGGTCTTTTAAGAGACTCCTGGATAGGTACATGGAACTTAGAAAAATAGAGGGCTATGGGTAAGCCTATTAATTTCTAAGGTAAGGACATGTTTGGCACAGCTTTGTGGGCCAAAGGGCCTGTATTGTGCTGTAGGTTTTCTGTGGTTCTGAATCTCAGAAAGGATGTGTTGTCATTGGACAGAGTCCGGAGGAGGTTCAGGAGTATCATTCCAGGAAGGAAGAGGTTAACATATGAGGAGTATTTGACAGCTTTGGACCTGTACTCACTGGAATTTAGAAGAATGCCAGGGGATTGGTTGGGGTGGTGGGATCTCATTGGTGGGGGTATCCAGAACTAGAGGGCACAGCCTCAGAATTGAAGGGTGACTCTTTAGAATAGAGGGGTGACCCTTTATAATATAGGTAATGAGGAAATGTTTTAGCCAGAGAGTAATGAATCTCTGGAATGATTTGGAACAGACTGCGGTACAGGCCAAGTCTATGTGCATATTTAATGCGGAAGTTGATATTTTCCTGACTGGTCAGAGCATCAAAGGATATGGCAAAGGGGGCAGGGGTTTGGAGTTGGGTGGGATCTGCCATCAGCTGTAATTGAATGGCAGAGCAGATTCGATGGGCTGAATGGCCCAATTCTGCTCCTATGTCTAATGGTCTTATGGTACAGGACAGGATGTGTAGCCATGGGTTGCAGGTACAGGTGTGGGATGTAACCACAGGTCTCGATTACAGGTGTGGGGTGTAGCCATGAGCCACGAGTACAGGTGTTTGGTGTAGCCATGAGTCACGGGTACAGGTGTGGGGTGTAACCATAAGTCACAGGTACAGGTGTGGGGTGTAGCCATAAGTCACAGGTACAGGTGTGGGCTGTAGCCATGAGTCACAGGTACAGGTGTGGGGTGTACCCATGAGTCACAGTTACAGGTGTGGGGTGTAGCCATGAGTCATAGGTACAGCTGTGGGGTGTAGCCATGAGTCACAGGTACAGGTGTGGGATGCAACCATGAGTCACAGTTACAGGTGTGTGGTGTAGCCATGAGTCACAGGTACAGGTGTGGGATGTAACCATGAGTCACAGTTACAGGTGTGGGGTGTAACCATGGGTTGCAGGTACAGGTGTGGGGGTAGCCATGAGTCACAGGTACAGGTGTGGGGTGTAGCCATGAGTCACAGGTACAGCTGTGGGGTGTAGCCATGAGTCACAGGTACAGGTGTGGGGGTAGCCATGAGTCACAGGTACAGGTGTGGGGTGTACCCATGAGTCACAGTTACAGGTGTGGGGTGTAGCCATGAGTCATAGGTACAGCTGTGGGGTGTAGCCATGAGTCACAGGTACAGGTGTGGGATGCAACCATGAGTCACAGTTACAGGTGTGGGGTGTAGCCATGGGTTGCAGGTACAGGTGTGGGGGTAGCCATGAGTCACAGGTACAGGTGTGGGGTGTAGCCATGAGTCACAGGTACAGCTGTGGGGTGTAGCCATGAGTCACAGGTACAGGTGTGGGATGTAACCATGAGTCACAGTTACAGGTGTGGGGTGTAACCATAAGTCACAGGTACAGGTGTGAGGTGTAGCCATGAGTCACAGGTACTGGTGTGGGATGTAACCATAAGTCACAGTTACAGGTGTGGGATGTAACCATGAGTCACAGTTACAGGTGTGGGGTGTAGCCATGAGTCGCAGTTACAGGTGTGGGGTGTAGCCATAAGTCACAGGTACAGGTGTGGGGTGTACCCATAAGTCACAGGTACAGGTGTGGGGTGTACCCATGAGTCACAGTTACAGGTGTGGGGTGTAGCCATGAGTCGCAGTTACAGGTGTGGGGTGTACCCATGAGTCACAGGTACAGGTGTGGGGTGTACCCATGAGTCACAGGTACAGGTGTGGGGTGTACCCATGAGTCACAGTTACAGGTGTGGGATGTAACCATGAGTCACAGTTACAGGTGTGGGGTGTAGCCATGGGTTGCAGGTACAGGTGTGGGGTGTACCCATGAGTCACAGGTACTGGTGTGGGATGTAACCATGAGTCACAGTTACAGGTGTGGGGTGTAGCCTTGAGTCGCAGTTACAGGTGTGGGGTGTAGCCATAAGTCACAGGTACAGGTGTGGGCTGTAGCCATGAGTCACAGGTACAGGTGTGGGGTGTACCCATGAGTCACAGTTACAGGTGTGGGGTGTAGCCATGAATTATAGGTACAGCTGTGGGGTGTAGCCATGAGTCACAGGTACAGGTGTGGGATGTAACCATGAGTCACAGTTACAGGTGTGTGGTGTAGCCATGAGTCACAGGTACAGGTGTGGGATGTAACCATGAGTCACAGTTACAGGTGTGGGGTGTAGCCATGGGTTGCAGGTACAGGTGTGGGGGTAGCCATGAGTCACAGGTACAGGTGTGGGGTGTAGCCATGAGTCACAGGTACAGCTGTGGGGTGTAGCCATGAGTCACAGGTACAGGTGTGGGGGTAGCCATGAGTCACAGGTACAGGTGTGGGGTGTAGCCATGAGTCACAGGTACAGGTGTGGGGTGTAGCCATGAGTCACAGGTACAGGTGTGGGATGCAACCATGAGTCACAGTTACAGGTGTGGGGTGTAGCCATGAGTCACAGGTACAGGTGTGGGATGTAACCATGAGTCACAGTTACAGGTGTGGGGTGTAACCATAAGTCACAGGTACAGGTGTGAGGTGTAGCCATGAGTCACAGGTACAGGTGTGGGGTGTAGCCATAAGTCACAGGTACAGGTGTGGGGAGTAACCATAAGTCACAGGTACAGGTGTGAGGTGTAGCCATGAGTCACAGGTACAGGTGTGGGGTGTAGCCATGAGTCGCAGTTACAGGTGTGGGGTGTTGCCATGGGTTGCAGGTACAGGTGTGGGGTGTAGCCATGGGTTGCAGGTACAGGTGTGGGGAGTACCCATGAGTCACAGGTACTGGTGTGGGATGTAACCATGAGTCACAGTTACAGGTGTGGGGTGTAGCCATGAGTCGCAGTTACAGGTGTGGGGTGTAGCCATGGGTTGCAGGTACAGGTGTGGGGTGTACCCATGAGTCACAGGTACTGGTGTGCGATGTAACCATGAGTCACAGTTACAGGTGTGGGGAGTAGCCATGGGTTGCAGGTACAGGTGTGGGGAGTAGCCATGAGTCACAGTTACAGGTGTGGGGAGTAGCCATGGGTTGCAGATACAGGTGTAGGGGTGTACCCATGAGTCACGGGTACAGGTGTGGGGTGTACCCATGAGTCAGAGTTACAGGTGTGGGATGTAACCATGAGTCACAGTTACAGGTGTGGGGTGTAGCCATGGGTTGCAGGTACAGGTGTGGGGTGTACCCATGAGTCACAGGTACTGGTGTGGGATGAAACCATGAGTCACAGTTACAGGTGTGGGGTGTAGCCATGAGTCGCAGTTACAGGTGTGGGGTGTAGCCATAAGTCACAGGTACAGGTGTGGGCTGTAGCCATGAGTCACAGGTACAGGTGTGGGGTGTACCCATGAGTCACAGTTACAGGTGTGGGGTGTAGCCATGAATCATAGGTACAGCTGTGGGGTGTAGCCATGAGTCACAGGTACAGGTGTGGGATGTAACCATGAGTCACAGTTACAGGTGTGTGGTGTAGCCATGAGTCACAGGTACAGGTGTGGGATGTAACCATGAGTCACAGTTACAGGTGTGGGGTGTAGCCATGGGTTGCAGGTACAGGTGTGGGGGTAGCCATGAGTCACAGGTACAGGTGTGGGGTGTAGCCATGAGTCACAGGTACAGCTGTGGGGTGTAGCCATGAGTCACAGGTACAGGTGTGGGGGTAGCCATGAGTCACAGGTACAGGTGTGGGGTGTAACCATGAGTCACAGTTACAGGTGTGGGGTGTAACCATAAGTCACAGGTACAGGTGTGAGGTGTAGCCATGAGTCACAGGTACAGGTGTGGGGTGTAGCCATAAGTCACAGGTACAGGTGTGGGGTGTAACCATAAGTCACAGGTACAGGTGTGAGGTGTAGCCATGAGTCACAGGTACAGGTGTGGGGTGTAGCCATGAGTCGCAGTTACAGGTGTGGGGTGTTGCCATGGGTTGCAGGTACAGGTGTGGGGTGTAGCCATGGGTTGCAGGTACAGGTGTGGGGTGTACCCATGAGTCACAGGTACTGGTGTGGGATGTAACCATGAGTCACATTTACAGGTGTGGGGTGTAGCCATGAGTCGCAGTTACAGGTGTGGGGTGTAGCCATGGGTTGCAGGTACAGGTGTGGGGTGTACCCATGAGTCACAGGTACTGGTGTGCGATGTAACCATGAGTCACAGTTACAGGTGTGGGGAGTAGCCATGGGTTGCATGTACAGGTGTGGGGAGTAGCCATGAGTCGCAGTTACAGGTGTGGGGTGTTGCCATGGGTTGCAGGTACAGGTGTGGGGTGTAGCCATGGGTTGCAGGTACAGGTGTGGGGTGTACCCATGAGTCACAGGTACTGGTGTGGGATGTAACCATGAGTCACAGTTACAGGTGTGGGGTGTAGCCATGAGTCGCAGTTACAGGTGTGGGGTGTAGCCATGGGTTGCAGGTACAGGTGTGGGGTGTACCCATGAGTCACAGGTACTGGTGTGCGATGTAACCATGAGTCACAGTTACAGGTGTGGGGAGTAGCCATGGGTTGCATGTACAGGTGTGGGGAGTAGCCATGAGTCGCAGTTACAGGTGTGGGGTGTTGCCATGGGTTGCAGGTACAGGTGTGGGGTGTAGCCATGGGTTGCAGGTACAGGTGTGGGGTGTACCCATGAGTCACAGGTACTGGTGTGGGATGTAACCATGAGTCACAGTTACAGGTGTGGGGTGTAGCCATGAGTCGCAGTTACAGGTGTGGGGTGTAGCCATGGGTTGCAGGTACAGGTGTGGGGTGTACCCATGAGTCACAGGTACTGGTGTGCGATGTAACCATGAGTCACAGTTACAGGTGTGGGGAGTAGCCATGGGTTGCAGGTACAGGTGTGGGGAGTAGCCATGAGTCACAGTTACAGGTGTGGGGAGTAGCCATGGGTTGCAGGTACAGGTGTAGGGGTGTACCCATGAGTCACGGGTACAGGTGTGGGATGTAACCATGAGTCACAGGTACAGGTGTGGGGTGCAGCCATGAGTCACAGTTACAGGTGTGGGGTGTAGCCATGGGTTGCAGGTACAGGTGTGGGGTGTACCCATGAGTCACAGGTACTGGTGTGGGATGTAACCATGAGTCACAGGTACAGGTGTGGGGTGTAGCCATGAGTCACAGTTACAGGTGTGGGGAGTAGCCATGGGTTGCAGGTACAGGTGTGGGGTGTACCCATGAGTCACAGGTACAGGTGTGGGGTGTACCCATGAGTCACAGTTACAGGTGTGGGATGTAACCATGAGTCACAGTTACAGGTGTGGGGTGTAGCCATGGGTTGCAGGTACAGGTGTGGGGTGTACCCATGAGTCACAGGTACTGGTGTGGGATGAAACCATGAGTCACAGTTACAGGTGTGGGGTGTAGCCATGAGTCGCAGTTACAGGTGTGGGGTGTAGCCATAAGTCACAGGTACAGGTGTGGGCTGTAGCCATGAGTCACAGGTACAGGTGTGGGGTGTACCCATGAGTCACAGTTACAGGTGTGGGGTGTAGCCATGAATCATAGGTACAGCTGTGGGGTGTAGCCATGAGTCACAGGTACAGGTGTGGGATGTAACCATGAGTCACAGTTACAGGTGTGTGGTGTAGCCATGAGTCACAGGTACAGGTGTGGGATGTAACCATGAGTCACAGTTACAGGTGTGGGGTGTAGCCATAAGTCACAGGTACAGGTGTGGGCTGTAGCCATGAGTCACAGGTACAGCTGTGGGGTGTAGCCATGAGTCACAGGTACAGGTGTGGGATGTAACCATGAGTCACAGTTACAGGTGTGTGGTGTAGCCATGAGTCACAGGTACAGGTGTGGGATGTAACCATGAGTCACAGTTACAGGTGTGGGGTGTAGCCATGGGTTGCAGGTACAGGTGTGGGGGTAGCCATGAGTCACAGGTACAGGTGTGGGGTGTAGCCATGAGTCACAGGTACAGCTGTGGGGTGTAGCCATGAGTCACAGGTACAGGTGTGGGGGTAGCCATGAGTCACAGGTACAGGTGTGGGGTGTAGCCATGAGTCACAGGTACAGGTGTGGGGTGTAGCCATGAGTCACAGGTACAGGTGTGGGATGCAACCATGAGTCACAGTTACAGGTGTGGGGTGTAGCCATGAGTCACAGGTACAGGTGTGGGATGTAACCATGAGTCACAGTTACAGGTGTGGGGTGTAACCATAAGTCACAGGTACAGGTGTGAGGTGTAGCCATGAGTCACAGGTACAGGAGTGGGGTGTAGCCATAAGTCACAGGTACAGGTGTGGGGTGTAACCATAAGTCACAGGTACAGGTGTGAGGTGTAGCCATGAGTCACAGGTACAGGTGTGGGGTGTAGCCATGAGTCGCAGTTACAGGTGTGGGGTGTTGCCATGGGTTGCAGGTACAGGTGTGGGGTGTAGCCATGGGTTGCAGGTACAGGTGTGGGGTGTACCCATGAGTCACAGGTACTGGTGTGGGATGTAACCATGAGTCACATTTACAGGTGTGGGGTGTAGCCATGAGTCGCAGTTACAGGTGTGGGGTGTAGCCATGGGTTGCAGGTACAGGTGTGGGGTGTACCCATGAGTCACAGGTACTGGTGTGCGATGTAACCATGAGTCACAGTTACAGGTGTGGGGAGTAGCCATGGGTTGCATGTACAGGTGTGGGGAGTAGCCATGAGTCGCAGTTACAGGTGTGGGGTGTTGCCATGGGTTGCAGGTACAGGTGTGGGGTGTAGCCATGGGTTGCAGGTACAGGTGTGGGGTGTACCCATGAGTCACAGGTACTGGTGTGGGATGTAACCATGAGTCACAGTTACAGGTGTGGGGTGTAGCCATGAGTCGCAGTTACAGGTGTGGGGTGTAGCCATGGGTTGCAGGTACAGGTGTGGGGTGTACCCATGAGTCACAGGTACTGGTGTGCGATGTAACCATGAGTCACAGTTACAGGTGTGGGGAGTAGCCATGGGTTGCATGTACAGGTGTGGGGAGTAGCCATGAGTCGCAGTTACAGGTGTGGGGTGTTGCCATGGGTTGCAGGTACAGGTGTGGGGTGTAGCCATGGGTTGCAGGTACAGGTGTGGGGTGTACCCATGAGTCACAGGTACTGGTGTGGGATGTAACCATGAGTCACAGTTACAGGTGTGGGGTGTAGCCATGAGTCGCAGTTACAGGTGTGGGGTGTAGCCATGGGTTGCAGGTACAGGTGTGGGGTGTACCCATGAGTCACAGGTACTGGTGTGCGATGTAACCATGAGTCACAGTTACAGGTGTGGGGAGTAGCCATGGGTTGCAGGTACAGGTGTGGGGAGTAGCCATGAGTCACAGTTACAGGTGTGGGGAGTAGCCATGGGTTGCAGGTACAGGTGTAGGGGTGTACCCATGAGTCACGGGTACAGGTGTGGGATGTAACCATGAGTCACAGGTACAGGTGTGGGGTGTAGCCATGAGTCACAGTTACAGGTGTGGGGTGTAGCCATGGGTTGCAGGTACAGGTGTGGGGTGTACCCATGAGTCACAGGTACTGGTGTGGGATGTAACCATGAGTCACAGGTACAGGTGTGGGGTGTAGCCATGAGTCACAGTTACAGGTGTGGGGAGTAGCCATGGGTTGCAGGTACAGGTGTGGGGTGTACCCATGAGTCACAGGTACAGGTGTGGGGTGTACCCATGAGTCACAGTTACAGGTGTGGGATGTAACCATGAGTCACAGTTACAGGTGTGGGGTGTAGCCATGGGTTGCAGGTACAGGTGTGGGGTGTACCCATGAGTCACAGGTACTGGTGTGGGATGAAACCATGAGTCACAGTTACAGGTGTGGGGTGTAGCCATGAGTCGCAGTTACAGGTGTGGGGTGTAGCCATAAGTCACAGGTACAGGTGTGGGCTGTAGCCATGAGTCACAGGTACAGGTGTGGGGTGTACCCATGAGTCACAGTTACAGGTGTGGGGTGTAGCCATGAATCATAGGTACAGCTGTGGGGTGTAGCCATGAGTCACAGGTACAGGTGTGGGATGTAACCATGAGTCACAGTTACAGGTGTGTGGTGTAGCCATGAGTCACAGGTACAGGTGTGGGATGTAACCATGAGTCACAGTTACAGGTGTGGGGTGTAGCCATAAGTCACAGGTACAGGTGTGGGCTGTAGCCATGAGTCACAGGTACAGCTGTGGGGTGTAGCCATGAGTCACAGGTACAGGTGTGGGATGTAACCATGAGTCACAGTTACAGGTGTGTGGTGTAGCCATGAGTCACAGGTACAGGTGTGGGATGTAACCATGAGTCACAGTTACAGGTGTGGGGTGTAGCCATGGGTTGCAGGTACAGGTGTGGGGGTAGCCATGAGTCACAGGTACAGGTGTGGGGTGTAGCCATGAGTCACAGGTACAGCTGTGGGGTGTAGCCATGAGTCACAGGTACAGGTGTGGGGGTAGCCATGAGTCACAGGTACAGGTGTGGGGTGTAGCCATGAGTCACAGGTACAGGTGTGGGGTGTAGCCATGAGTCACAGGTACAGGTGTGGGATGCAACCATGAGTCACAGTTACAGGTGTGGGGTGTAGCCATGAGTCACAGGTACAGGTGTGGGATGTAACCATGAGTCACAGTTACAGGTGTGGGGTGTAACCATAAGTCACAGGTACAGGTGTGAGGTGTAGCCATGAGTCACAGGTACAGGAGTGGGGTGTAGCCATAAGTCACAGGTACAGGTGTGGGGTGTAACCATAAGTCACAGGTACAGGTGTGAGGTGTAGCCATGAGTCACAGGTACAGGTGTGGGGTGTAGCCATGAGTCGCAGTTACAGGTGTGGGGTGTTGCCATGGGTTGCAGGTACAGGTGTGGGGTGTAGCCATGGGTTGCAGGTACAGGTGTGGGGTGTACCCATGAGTCACAGGTACTGGTGTGGGATGTAACCATGAGTCACAGTTACAGGTGTGGGGTGTAGCCATGAGTCGCAGTTACAGGTGTGGGGTGTAGCCATGGGTTGCAGGTACAGGTGTGGGGTGTACCCATGAGTCACAGGTACTGGTGTGCGATGTAACCATGAGTCACAGTTACAGGTGTGGGGAGTAGCCATGGGTTGCAGGTACAGGTGTGGGGAGTAGCCATGAGTCACAGTTACAGGTGTGGGGAGTAGCCATGGGTTGCAGGTACAGGTGTAGGGGTGTACCCATGAGTCACGGGTACAGGTGTGGGATGTAGCCATGAGTCACAGGTACAGGTGTGGGATGCAACCATGAGTCACAGTTACAGGTGTGGGGAGTAGCCATGGGTTGCAGGTACAGGTGTGGGGTGTAGCCATGAGTCACAGGTACAGGTGTGAGGTGTAGCCATGAGTCACAGGTACAGGTGTGGGGTGTAGCCATAAGTCTCAGGTACAGGTGTGGGGTGTAACCATAAGTCACAGGTACAGGTGTGAGGTGTAGCCATGAGTCACAGGTACAGGTGTGGGGTGTAGCCATGAGTCGCAGTTACAGGTGTGGGGTGTTGCCATGGGTTGCAGGTACAGGTGTGGGGTGTAGCCATGGGTTGCAGGTACAGGTGTGGGGTGTACCCATGAGTCACAGGTACTGGTGTGGGATGTAACCATGAGTCACAGTTACAGGTGTGGGGTGTAGCCATGAGTCGCAGTTACAGGTGTGGGGTGTAGCCATGGGTTGCAGGTACAGGTGTGGGGTGTACCCATGAGTCACAGGTACTGGTGTGCGATGTAACCATGAGTCACAGTTACAGGTGTGGGGAGTAGCCATGGGTTGCAGGTACAGGTGTGGGGAGTAGCCATGAGTCACAGTTACAGGTGTGGGGAGTAGCCATGGGTTGCAGGTACAGGTGTAGGGGTGTACCCATGAGTCACGGGTACAGGTGTGGGATGTAACCATGAGTCACAGGTACAGGTGTGGGGTGTAGCCATGAGTCACAGTTACAGGTGTGGGGAGTAGCCATGGGTTGCAGGTACAGGTGTGGGGTGTACCCATGAGTCACAGGTACTGGTGTGGGATGTAACCATGAGTCACAGGTACAGGTGTGGGGTGTAGCCATGAGTCACAGTTACAGGTGTGGGGAGTAGCCATGGGTTGCAGGTACAGGTGTGGGGGTAGCCATGAGTCACGGGTACAGGTGTGTGATGCAACCATGAGTCACAGATACAGGTGTGGGGTGTAGCCATGAGTCACAGGTACAGGTGTGGGGTGTAGCCATGAGTCACAGGTACAGGTGTGGGATGCAACCATGAGTCACAGTTACAGGTGTGGGGTGTAGCCATGAGTCACAGGTACAGGTGTGGGATGTTACCATGAGTCACAGTTACAGGTGTGGGGTGTAACCATAAGTCACAGGTACAGGTGTGAGGTGTAGCCATGAGTCACAGGTACAGGTGTGGGGTGTAGCCATAAGTCACAGGTACAGGTGTGGGGTGTAACCATAAGTCACAGGTACAGGTGTGAGGTGTAGCCATGAGTCACAGGTACAGGTGTGGGGTGTAGCCATGAGTCGCAGTTACAGGTGTGGGGTGTTGCCATGGGTTGCAGGTACAGGTGTGGGGTGTAGCCATGGGTTGCAGGTACAGGTGTGGGGTGTACCCATGAGTCACAGGTACTGGTGTGGGATGTAACCATGAGTCACAGTTACAGGTGTGGGGTGTAGCCATGAGTCGCAGTTACAGGTGTGGGGTGTAGCCATGGGTTGCAGGTACAGGTGTGGGGTGTACCCATGAGTCACAGGTACTGGTGTGCGATGTAACCATGAGTCACAGTTACAGGTGTGGGGAGTAGCCATGGGTTGCAGGTACAGGTGTGGGGAGTAGCCATGAGTCACAGTTACAGGTGTGGGGAGTAGCCATGGGTTGCAGGTACAGGTGTAGGGGTGTACCCATGAGTCACGGGTACAGGTGTGGGATGTAGCCATGAGTCACAGGTACAGGTGTGGGATGCAACCATGAGTCACAGTTACAGTTGTGGGGAGTAGCCATGGGTTGCAGGTACAGGTGTGGGGTGTAGCCATGAGTCACAGGTACAGGTGTGGGGTGTAGCCATGAGTCACAGGTACAGGTGTGGGATGCAACCATGAGTCACAGTTACAGGTGTGGGGTGTAGCCATGAGTCACAGGTACAGGTGTGGGATGTAACCATGAGTCACAGATACAGGTGTGGGGTGTAACCATAAGTCACAGGTACAGGTGTGAGGTGTAGCCATGAGTCACAGGTACAGGTGTGGGGTGTAGCCATAAGTCTCAGGTACAGGTGTGGGGTGTAACCATAAGTCACAGGTACAGGTGTGAGGTGTAGCCATGAATCATAGGTACAGCTGTGGGGTGTAGCCATGAGTCACAGGTACAGGTGTGGGATGTAACCATGAGTCACAGTTACAGGTGTGTGGTGTAGCCATGAGTCACTGGTACAGGTGTGGGATGTAACCATGAGTCACAGTTACAGGTGTGGGGTGTAGCCATAAGTCACAGGTACAGGTGTGGGCTGTAGCCATGAGTCACAGGTTCAGCTGTGGGGTGTAGCCATGAGTCACAGGTACAGGTGTGGGATGTAACCATGAGTCACAGTTACAGGTGTGTGGTGTAGCCATGAGTCACAGGTACAGGTGTGGGATGTAACCATGAGTCACAGTTACAGGTGTGGGGTGTAGCCATGGGTTGCAGGTACAGGTGTGGGGGTAGCCATGAGTCACAGGTACAGGTGTGGGGTGTAGCCATGAGTCACAGGTACAGCTGTGGGGTGTAGCCATGAGTCACAGGTACAGGTGTGGGGGTAGCCATGAGTCACAGGTACAGGTGTGGGGTGTAGCCATGAGTCACAGGTACAGGTGTGGGGTGTAGCCATGAGTCACAGGTACAGGTGTGGGATGCAACCATGAGTCACAGTTACAGGTGTGGGGTGTAGCCATGAGTCACAGGTACAGGTGTGGGATGTAACCATGAGTCACAGTTACAGGTGTGGGGTGTAACCATATGTCACAGGTACAGGTGTGAGGTGTAGCCATGAGTCACAGGTACAGGAGTGGGGTGTAGCCATAAGTCACAGGTACAGGTGTGGGGTGTAACCATAAGTCACAGGTACAGGTGTGAGGTGTAGCCATGAGTCACAGGTACAGGTGTGGGGTGTAGCCATGAGTCGCAGTTACAGGTGTGGGGTGTTGCCATGGGTTGCAGGTACAGGTGTGGGGTGTAGCCATGGGTTGCAGGTACAGGTGTGGGGTGTACCCATGAGTCACAGGTACTGGTGTGGGATGTAACCATGAGTCACAGTTACAGGTGTGGGGTGTAGCCATGAGTCGCAGTTACAGGTGTGGGGTGTAGCCATGGGTTGCAGGTACAGGTGTGGGGAGTACCCATGAGTCACAGGTACTGGTGTGCGATGTAACCATGAGTCACAGTTACAGGTGTGGGGAGTAGCCATGGGTTGCAGGTACAGGTGTGGGGAGTAGCCATGAGTCACAGTTACAGGTGTGGGGAGTAGCCATGGGTTGCAGGTACAGGTGTAGGGGTGTACCCATGAGTCACGGGTACAGGTGTGGGATGTAGCCATGAGTCACAGGTACAGGTGTGGGATGCAACCATGAGTCACAGTTACAGGTGTGGGGAGTAGCCATGGGTTGCAGGTACAGGTGTGGGGTGTAGCCATGAGTCACAGGTACAGGTGTGAGGTGTAGCCATGAGTCACAGGTACAGGTGTGGGGTGTAGCCATAAGTCTCAGGTACAGGTGTGGGGTGTAACCATAAGTCACAGGTACAGGTGTGAGGTGTAGCCATGAGTCACAGGTACAGGTGTGGGGTGTAGCCATGAGTCGCAGTTACAGGTGTGGGGTGTTGCCATGGGTTGCAGGTACAGGTGTGGGGTGTAGCCATGGGTTGCAGGTACAGGTGTGGGGTGTACCCATGAGTCACAGGTACTGGTGTGGGATGTAACCATGAGTCACAGTTACAGGTGTGGGGTGTAGCCATGAGTCGCAGTTACAGGTGTGGGGTGTAGCCATGGGTTGCAGGTACAGGTGTGGGGTGTACCCATGAGTCACAGGTACTGGTGTGCGATGTAACCATGAGTCACAGTTACAGGTGTGGGGAGTAGCCATGGGTTGCAGGTACAGGTGTGGGGAGTAGCCATGAGTCACAGTTACAGGTGTGGGGAGTAGCCATGGGTTGCAGGTACAGGTGTAGGGGTGTATCCATGAGTCACGGGTACAGGTGTGGGATGTAACCATGAGTCACAGGTACAGGTGTGGGGTGTAGCCATGAGTCACAGTTACAGGTGTGGGGAGTAGCCATGGGTTGCAGGTACAGGTGTGGGGTGTACCCATGAGTCACAGGTACTGGTGTGGGATGTAACCATGAGTCACAGGTACAGGTGTGGGGTGTAGCCATGAGTCACAGTTACAGGTGTGGGGAGTAGCCATGGGTTGCAGGTACAGGTGTGGGGGTAGCCATGAGTCACGGGTACAGGTGTGTGATGTAACCATGAGTCACAGATACAGGTGTGGGGTGTAGCCATGAGTCACAGGTACAGGTGTGGGGTGTAGCCATGAGTCACAGGTACAGGTGTGGGATGCAACCATGAGTCACAGTTACAGGTGTGGGGTGTAGCCATGAGTCACAGGTACAGGTGTGGGATGTTACCATGAGTCACAGTTACAGGTGTGGGGTGTAACCATAAGTCACAGGTACAGGTGTGAGGTGTAGCCATGAGTCACAGGTACAGGTGTGGGGTGTAGCCATAAGTCACAGGTACAGGTGTGGGGTGTAACCATAAGTCACAGGTACAGGTGTGAGGTGTAGCCATGAGTCACAGGTACAGGTGTGGGGTGTAGCCATGAGTCGCAGTTACAGGTGTGGGGTGTTGCCATGGGTTGCAGGTACAGGTGTGGGGTGTAGCCATGGGTTGCAGGTACAGGTGTGGGGTGTACCCATGAGTCACAGGTACTGGTGTGGGATGTAACCATGAGTCACAGTTACAGGTGTGGGGTGTAGCCATGAGTCGCAGTTACAGGTGTGGGGTGTAGCCATGGGTTGCAGGTACAGGTGTGGGGTGTACCCATGAGTCACAGGTACTGGTGTGCGATGTAACCATGAGTCACAGTTACAGGTGTGGGGAGTAGCCATGGGTTGCAGGTACAGGTGTGGGGAGTAGCCATGAGTCACAGTTACAGGTGTGGGGAGTAGCCATGGGTTGCAGGTACAGGTGTAGGGGTGTACCCATGAGTCACGGGTACAGGTGTGGGATGTAGCCATGAGTCACAGGTACAGGTGTGGGATGCAACCATGAGTCACAGTTACAGTTGTGGGGAGTAGCCATGGGTTGCAGGTACAGGTGTGGGGTGTAGCCATGAGTCACAGGTACAGGTGTGGGGTGTAGCCATGAGTCACAGGTACAGGTGTGGGATGCAACCATGAGTCACAGTTACAGGTGTGGGGTGTAGCCATGAGTCACAGGTACAGGTGTGGGATGTAACCATGAGTCACAGTTACAGGTGTGGGGTGTAACCATAAGTCACAGGTACAGGTGTGAGGTGTAGCCATGAGTCACAGGTACAGGTGTGGGGTGTAGCCATAAGTCTCAGGTACAGGTGTGGGGTGTAACCATAAGTCACAGGTACAGGTGTGAGGTGTAGCCATGAGTCACAGGTACAGGTGTGGGGTGTAGCCATGAGTCGCAGTTACAGGTGTGGGGTGTTGCCATGGGTTGCAGGTACAGGTGTGGGGTGTAGCCATGGGTTGCAGGTACAGGTGTGGGGTGTACCCATGAGTCACAGGTACTGGTGTGGGATGTAACCATGAGTCACAGTTACAGGTGTGGGGTGTAGCCATGAGTCGCAGTTACAGGTGTGGGGTGTAGCCATGGGTTGCAGGTACAGGTGTGGGGTGTACCCATGAGTCACAGGTACTGGTGTGCGATGTAACCATGAGTCACAGTTACAGGTGTGGGGAGTAGCCATGGGTTGCAGGTACAGGTGTGGGGAGTAGCCATGAGTCACAGTTACAGGTGTGGGGAGTAGCCATGGGTTGCAGGTACAGGTGTAGGGGTGTACCCATGAGTCACGGGTACAGGTGTGGGATGTTACCATGAGTCACAGTTACAGGTGTGGGGTGTAACCATAAGTCACAGGTACAGGTGTGAGGTGTAGCCATGAGTCACAGGTACAGGTGTGGGGTGTAGCCATAAGTCACAGGTACAGGTGTGGGGTGTAACCATAAGTCACAGGTACAGGTGTGAGGTGTAGCCATGAGTCACAGTTACAGGTGTGGGGAGTAGCCATGGGTTGCAGGTACAGGTGTGGGGAGTAGCCATGAGTCACAGTTACAGGTGTGGGGAGTAGCCATGGGTTGCAGGTACAGGTGTAGGGGTGTACCCATGAGTCACGGGTACAGGTGTGGGATGTAGCCATGAGTCACAGGTACAGGTGTGGGATGCAACCATGAGTCACAGTTACAGGTGTGGGGAGTAGCCATGGGTTGCAGGTACAGGTGTGGGGTGTAGCCATGAGTCACAGGTACAGGTGTGGGGTGTAGCCATGAGTCACAGGTACAGGTGTGGGATGCAACCATGAGTCACAGTTACAGGTGTGGGGTGTAGCCATGAGTCACAGGTACAGGTGTGGGATGTAACCATGAGTCACAGTTACAGGTGTGGGGTGTAACCATAAGTCACAGGTACAGGTGTGAGGTGTAGCCATGAGTCACAGGTACAGGTGTGGGGTGTAGCCATAAGTCTCAGGTACAGGTGTGGGGTGTAACCATAAGTCACAGGTACAGGTGTGAGGTGAAGCCATGAGTCACAGGTACAGGTGTGGGGTGTAGCCATGAGTCGCAGTTACAGGTGTGGGGTGTTGCCATGGGTTGCAGGTACAGGTGTGGGGTGTAGCCATGGGTTGCAGGTACAGGTGTGGGGTGTACCCATGAGTCACAGGTACTGGTGTGGGATGTAACCATGAGTCACAGTTACAGGTGTGGGGTGTAGCCATGAGTCGCAGTTACAGTTGTGGGGTGTAGCCATGGGTTGCAGGTACAGGTGTGGGGTGTACCCATGAGTCACAGGTACTGGTGTGCGATGTAACCATGAGTCACAGTTACAGGTGTGGGGAGTAGCCATGGGTTGCAGGTACAGGTGTGGGGAGTAGCCATGAGTCACAGTTACAGGTGTGGGGAGTAGCCATGGGTTGCAGGTACAGGTGTAGGGGTGTACCCATGAGTCACGGGTACAGGTGTGGGATGTAACCATGAGTCACAGGTACAGGTGTGGGGTGTAGCCATGAGTCACAGTTACAGGTGTGGGGAGTAGCCATGGGTTGCAGGTACAGGTGTGGGGTGTACCCATGAGTCACAGGTACTGGTGTGGGATGTAACCATGAGTCACAGGTACAGGTGTGGGGTGTAGCCATGAGTCACAGTTACAGGTGTGGGGAGTAGCCATGGGTTGCAGGTACAGGTGTGGGGGTAGCCATGAGTCACGGGTACAGGTGTGGGATGTAACCATGAGTCACAGATACAGGTGTGGAGCGTAGTCATGGGTTGCAGGTACAGGTGTGGAATGTAACCACAGGTCTCGATTACAGGTGAGGGTGCGTAACCACCGGTCCAGATATGGCTTAAGGGGTGCTCCCTCCCTGTTTTGCTGATTCTCTCCCTCATCTCCCTACCCCTCCATGCCTTGCTTCGAGGTGCTCGTGTGTCAGTCTGTGCTCTGTTTGGCAGTGAGCTGAGTGAAGCGACCGATTTGGCTGCGTGGTCAGACCCAGACATGACTGGCTGCTTCTCCATTCCCAGCAGCATCTCTGAACTCGAGTCTCTGGAGGTCACTGCCGGTGAGTGCTGGGGGAGTCCTTGACCCTCGACCCTTACCCCATGGAGGGCAGTAACACTCTCATACCACTGGCCTCTGCAGTGCTAACGGTGGGGTCGGGGTGAGGGGAGGAGAGGGCATTCCCAAGGTGACAGTGGGGGTGGAGGATTCCGGAAGTGACTGTGTGGGCGAGGAGATTCCTGCTGTGATGGTGTGGGTGGGAGGATTTCCGAGGTGGCGATGATGGAAGGGGATTCATGGAGTGACAATGGGGGTGGGGAGAGTGGATTCCTGGGGTGACGGTGAGGATGAAGGGGAGATCCCTGCTGTGATGGTCTGGGTGGGGTTCCCAGGGTGGGGGCGAGGGTAGGGGATTTGTGGGGTGATGGTGGGGGGGAATGAGGAGGTAGTTCCTGGGGCAACAGTGAGGGTAGGGGAAGGGGGGTTTTCAGATTGATTGTGGGGGTGAGTGGAGGGGTCTTACGGGATTACCATGATTCCTGGGGTGACAGACAGACAGATAGACATACTTCATTGATCCCGAGGGAAATTGGGTTTCGTTACAGCTGCGCCAACCAAGAATAGTATAGAAATATAGCAATATGAAACCATAAATAATTAAATAATAATAATTTAATCATGTTAAGTGGAAGTAAGTCCAGGACCAGCCTATCGGCTCAGGGTGTCTGACACTCCAAGGGAGGAGTTGTAAAGTTTGATGGCCACAGGCAGGAATGACTTCCTACGACGCTCAGTGTTACATCTCGGTGGAATGAGTCTCTGGCTGAATGTACTCCTGTGCCTAACCAGTACATTATGGAGTGGATGGGAGTCATTGTCCAGGATGGCATGCAACTTGGACAGCATCCTCTTTTCAGACACTGCCGTCGGAGAGTCCAGTTCCACCCCCACAACATCACTGGCCTTACAAATGAGTTTGTTGATTCTGTTGGTATCTGCTACCCTCAGCCTGCTGCCCCAGCACACAACAGCAAACATGATAGCACTGGCCACCACAGACTTGTAGAACATCCTCAGCATCGTCTGGCAGATGTTAAAGGACCTCAGTCTGCTCAGGAAATAGAGACGGTTCTGACCCTTCTTGTAGACAGCCTCAGTGTTCTTTGACCAGTCCAGTTTATTGTCAATTCAGCGGTGTGGGTGTGGAGTTTCCCAAGACCCTGTTGCATGAGGACAGATGGGGACTGCCCTCCTGCAGGGTAGGTGGACTCTCTGGCAGGTCGGGACTCCCTCAGAGATGTTAGAGTGAAGGTGGATCATCAATGCTGAATCCAACCATTGTCCAAAAATGCTGGTTCTGTCTCCTGCTCATTAGAGAACAGAGGAGAGATGGCCACACACATTCTCCGCCTGACCGGGCAGGCGGAGAGCCTCTCGGATGAGGAGCTGCAGATCGTCGTGGCCAAGACTGTCGACATTGTGGGAGCAGTGCAGCTCAACATGGAACTGGGCAGCGATATCCTGCACATTGTCAACAACCTACTTGGCAAGACGCAGAGTGTGGGCCCTCTGTCTGCCAGGTCAGTGACGCCTCAACTCCCCGGCCCTGCCCTAGGTTGAATTGGTGGTGAGGAATGCAAATGCAATGTTAGCATTCAATTTGAGAGGACTGGAATAGAAAAGCAAGAATGTAATTCAGAGGTTTTTCAGGCATTGCAGTATTGTGGGCAGTTTTGGGCCCTTATCTAACAAATTATGCACTGGCATTGAAGACAATTCAGAGAAGCTTCATGACAATGATCCCAGGAATGAAAGGGTTAACACATGAAGAGCATTTAACCATATAACAGTTACAGCACAGAAACAGGCCATCTTGGCCCATCTAGTCCATGCCGAACGCTTACTGTCACCTAATCCCACAGACCCGCGCTCAGCCCATAACCCTCCATTCCCTTCCTGTCCATATACCTATCCAATTTTGCTTTAAATGACAATACAGAACCTGCCTCTACCACTTCTACTGGAAGCTCATTCCACACAGCTACCATTCTCTAAGTAAAGAAATTCCCCCTCGTGTTACCTGTAAACTTTTGCCATTTACGTCTCAACTCATGTCCTCTTGTTTGAATCTCCCCTTCTCTCAATGGAAAAAGCCTATCCACATCAACTCTATCTATCCCCCTCATAATTTTAAATACCTCCATTAAGACCCCCTCAACCTTCTACGCTCCAAAGAATAAAGACCTAACTTGTTCAAACTTTCCCTATAACTTAGGTGCTGAAACCCAGGTAACATTCTAGTAAATCTTCTCTGTACTCTGTTGACATCTTTCCTATAATTTGGTGACCAGAACATTACACAATACTTCAAATTCGGCCTTACCAATGCATTGTACAATTTTAGCATTACATCTCAACTCCTATACTCAATGCTCTGATTTATAAAAGCCAACATACCAAAAGCTTTCTTCACCACCCTATCCACATGAGATCCCACCTTCAGGGAACTATGCACCATTATTCCTAGATCACCCTGTTCTACTGCATTCTTCAATGTCCTACCATTTACCATGTATTTCCTATTTGGATTATTTCTACCAAAATGTAACACCTCACACTTATCAGCATTAAACTCCATCTGCCATCACTTAGCCCACTCTTCTAACTGGCCTAAATCTCTCTGCAAACTTTGAAAACCTACTTCATTATCCACAACGCCACCTATCTTAGTATCATCTGCATACTTACTAATCCAATTTACCACCCCATCACCCAGCTCATTAATGTATATGACAAACAATATTGGACCCAGTACAGATCCCTGAGGCACACCACTACTTAACAGGCTCCAACCTGACAGTTATCCACCACTACTCTCTGGCATCTCCCATCCAGCCACTGTTGAATCCATTTTACCACTTCAATATTAATACCTAACGATTGAACCTTCCTAACTAACCTTCCCTGTGGAACCTTGTCAAAGGCCTTACTGAAGTCCATATGGACAATATCCACTGCTTTACCCTCGTCAACTTTCCTCGTACCCTCTTCCAAAAATTCGATAAGGTTTGTCAAACATGACCTTCCACGCACAAATCCATGTTGACTGTTCCTAATCAGACCCTGTCTATCCAGAATATTATATATACCATTTCTAAGAATACTTTCCATTAATTTACCCACCATTGACGTCAAACTTACAGGCTAATAATTGTTAGGTTTACTCTTAGAACCTTTTTTAAACAATGGAACTGCATGAGCAATACGCCAATCCTCCGACACCATCCCCGTTTCTAATGACATTTGAAATATTTCTGTCAGAGCCCTGCTATTTCTACACTAACTTCCCTCAAGGTCCTAGGGATTATCCTGTCAGGGCTTGGAGATTTATCCACTCTTATATTCCTTAAAAGCGTCAGTACTGCCTCCTCTTTAATCGTCATAGTTTCCATAACTTCCCTACTTGTTTCCCTTACCTTCCACAATTCAATATCCTTTTCCTTAGTGAATACAGAAGAAAAGAAATTGTTCAAAATCTCCCCCATCTCTTTCGGCTCCGCACATAGCTGTCCACTCTGATTCTCTAAGGGACCAATTTTATCCCTCAATATTCTTTTGCTATTAATATAACTGTAGAAACCCTTTGGATTTATTTTCACCTTACTTGCCAAAGCAACCTCGTATCTTCTTTTAGTTTTTCTAATTTCTTTCTTAAACTTCTTCTTACATTCTTTATATTCCTTGAGCACCTCAGTTACTCCATGCTGCCTACATTTATTGTAGATATCTCTCTTTTTCCTAACCAAGTTTCCAATATCCCTTGAAAACCATGGCTCTCCCAAACTTTTAACCTTTCCTTTCAACCTAACAGGAACATAAAGATTCTGGCTCTGTACCCGTTGGGGTTTGGAAGAATCGGGCGGATCTCCATTGAAGCATATTGAATCTTGAAAGGCCTAGATAGAGTGGATGTGGAGAGGATGTTTCCTGCAGTGGAAGAGTCTAGGACCAGAGAACACAGCCTCAGAATAGAAGCACATCCATTTAGAACAGAGATGAGGAAGAATTTCTTTAGCCAGAGGGAGGTGAATCTGTGGAACACATTGTCACAGACCATTGTGAGGGTCACAAGATCATGAGACAAAGGAGCAGAGGTAGGCCATTTGGCCCATTGAATCTGCTCTGCCACTCCACCATGAGCTAAGATATTCTCCCATCTAGTTCCAATTTCCAGCTTTTTTCCCATATCCCTTGATACCCTGACTGATTAGATACCTATCAATCTCCTCCTTAAACAACCTCAATGATCGGGCCTCCACAGCTGTATGTGGCAACGAATTCCATAAATCAATGACCCTCTGGCTATAAAAGTTTCTCCTCATCTCTGTTTTAAATGGGTAGCCTCTAATTCTAAGACTGTGGCCTTTTGTCCTGGACTCACTCGCCAAGAGAAGCAGCCTTTTCACACCTACTCTGTCCAACCCTTTCAACATTCAAAATGCTTCTATGAGATACCCTATACTTTAATGAATACAGTCCAAGAGCTGACAAATGTTCCTTATATATTAGCCCCTGCATTCCAGGAATCATCCTTGTAAATCTTCTCTGAACTCTCTCCAACATCAATACATCCATTCTAAGATAGGGGGGCCAAGACTGCACACAGTATTCCAAATAGGGTCTCACCAATGCCCCATAGAGCCTCATCAACACCTCCTTACTCTTATACACTATTCCTCTTGAAATGAATGTCAACATAGCATTTGCTTTCCTTTCTGCTGATCCAACCTGGTGGGTAAACTTTAGGGTATCCTGCACGAGGACCCCTAAGTCCCTTTGCACTTTCAATTTTTGAATTTTCTCCCCATCTTAATAATAATCTGCCCGATTATTTCTTCTTCCAAAATGTACAACCGTACATTTCTCAACATTGTATCTCATCTGTCATTTCTTTGCCCGCTCTCGTAAACTGACCAAGTTTCTCTGGAACCTTTCCGTTTCTTCAACACTTCCTGCTCCTCCACCTATCTTGGTGTAATCCACAAACTTAGCCACAAAACCATTTAATCCATAATCTAAATCATCAATATACAATGTAAAAAGAAGCGGCCCCAACACTGACCCCTGTGGAATAGGATCCCTTTATTCCCACCCTTTGCTTTCTGCCTATCAGCCAATGCTCCACCCATTCCAATATCTTTCCTGTAATTCCATGGGCTCTCATCTTATTAAGCAGCCTCTTATGCGGCACCTTATCAAAGGCCTTTTGGAAATCCAAACACACAACATCCACAGCCTCTCTCTTGTCAATCTTATTTGAGATTACCTCAAAAAATTCCAATAGGTTGGTGAGGCAGGATCTTCCCTTCATGAAACTATGCTGGCTTGGGCCTATCGTCATGCACCTTGAGGTATTTCATAACCTCATCCTTGAGGATCAACTCCAATAACTTTCCAACTACCGATGTCAGACTAATTGGTCTCTAATTTTCTTTTTGCTGCCTCCCTCCTTTCTTAAACAACAGAGCGACATCCAGTCCTCCAGAACCATGCCAGAGTCTATTGATTACTGGAAGATCATTTCCAATGCCTCCACAATCTCCAAAGCCATCTCCTTCAGAACCCATGGGTGCACCTCATCTGGTCCAGGAGACTTATCTAGTCCATTTAACTTCCCAAGCACTTTCTCTCTAGTAATCTTCACTGTACCTAATTCTATTCACTGAGACCTCTTGCTATCAAGTATATTGCTAATGTCTTCCACTGTAAAGTCTGATGCAAAATACTCATTTAGTTCCTCTGCCAACTCTTTGTTGACCATTATAATTTCTCCAGCATCACTTTCAATCAGTCCTATATCTACCCGTGTCACTTTTTTACTCTTCATATATTTAAAAAATCTCTTAGTATCCTTTTTTATCTTAATTGCCAACTTCCTTTCATAATTCATCTTTTCTTTCCTAATCACTTTCTTAGTTTCCTTCTGTAAGTTTTTAAAAGTTGTCCAGTCCTCAGTTTTCCCACTAATTTTTGCTTCCTTGTACGCCATCTATTTTGCTTTTATTTTAGCCTTAACCTCTCTTGTTAGCCACATTTGTACCATTTTTCCATTCATGATTTTCTTTTTTCTTGTAATATATTTTTCCTGCACTTTCCTTATTTCTTGTAGGAATTTCATCCAATTCTGCTCTACCGTCCCTCCATCTAGCTTACTTTTCCAATCAATTTGGGCCAGTTCCTCTCTCATACCACTGTAATTTCTTTCGTTCCACTGAAATATCGATACACGTGATACGAGATTCTCCTTTTCAAATTTGAAACTGAACTCAATCATATTATGATCACTACTTCCAAGGGGTTCCGTTACCTCTAGCTCCCTAATCGCCTCAGGTTCATTACACAGCACCCAATCCAAAACAGCCGATCCCCTGGGGGGCTTATGGACAAGCTGCTCCAGAAAGCCATCCCGTAGGCATTCTACAAACTCCCTCTCCTGAGATCCAGTATCTTCCTGACTTTCCCAATCCACTTTCACATTAAAATCCCCCATAATTATCCCATAATTATCCTTCTGACATGCTTTTTCTATTTCCAGTTGTAACTGGTAGTCCACATCCTAGCTACTGTTTGGAGGCCTGTATATAAATGCTATTAATGTCGTTTTACCCTTGCCATTTCTTAACTAGACCCAGAAGGATTCTTCCTCTTCTGATCCTATAGCCCTTCTTTCTAGTGATCTGATATCGTTGCTTACCATCAGGGTCATGCCACCCCCCTTTACCTACCTTCCTATCTTTCCCATACACGGTGTATCCTTGGACATTCGGCTCCCAATCACATCCATCATTTAGCCATGACTCGGTGATGGCCACAATGTCATATCTTTTAACCTGTAGCTGTACAACAAGGTCATCCACTTTATTTTTAATGCTGCGCGCATTTAAGTACAGCACATTTATATCAGTATCTGTTACCGATTTTGCTATATTTCTATCATACAGCAAATTATCCTGTCTATTCACCTGCCTGTCCTTCTTGTAATCTTTGCTGCACAGTATCTTTGACTTTTTTCTATGTTCCTCTTCTTCGACCCTAACACCCTGGTTTCCTTCCCCCGCCAACTTAGTTTAACCCCCCCCCCCCCAACAGCTATATTAAACAATCCCGCCAGGATATTAGTGCCCTTTGAGTTCAGGTGTAACCCATCGTTTTTGTATAAGTCATACCTCCCCCAAAATAGATCCCAATGATCCAAGAATTTGAGGGTCAGATCAATGGGTATATTTAAAGCAGAGGTTGATAGGCTCTTGATTAGTTAGGACATCAAAGATTACAGACAGAAGGCAGGAGAATGGGGTTGAGAGGGAAAATAAATCAGCCATGATGGAATGTTGGAGCAAACTAGATGGGCCAAATGGCCTAACTCTGCTGGTCTGCTGAGCCTGTCCATACTGACTGCCCTGCCCACCTTTGGCCCACAAACCTCCGAAGCGGTTTTGTCTAACCCTGGACAATGGTGTTGGTGGGGAGGGTTCTCTCAGAGCATGGGATGAATGGAGATCACAACCTGGTAATAAGTGTGGGATATCAGGGTGCCGGTCAAACTCATCCATACCTGGCAATGTGTGGGATATCAGGGTGCCGGTCAAACTCATCCATACCTGGCAATGTCTGGGATATCAGGGTGCCGGTCAAACTCATCCATACCTGGCAATGTCTGGGATATCAGGGCGCCGGTCAAACTCATCCATACCTGGCAATGTCTGGGATATCAGGGCGCCGGTCAAACTCATCCATACCTGGCAATGTCTGGGATATCAGGGCGCCGGTCAAACTCATCCATACCTGGCAATGTCTGGGATATCAGGGCGCCGGTCAAACTCATCCATACCTGGCAATGTCTGGGATATCAGGGTGCCGGTCAAACTCATCCATACCTGGCAATGTGCGGGATATTGGGGCGCCGGTCAAACTCATCCATACCTGGCAATGTGCGGGATATTGGGGTGCCGGTCAAACTCATCCATACCTGGCAATGTGCGGGATATTGGGGCGCCGGTCAAACTCATCCATACCTGGCAATGTCTGGGATATTGGGGCACCGGTCAAACTCATCCATACCTGGCAATGTCTGGGATATCAGGGTGCCGGTCAAACTCATCCATACCTGGCAATGTCTGGGATATTGGGGCGCCGGTCAAACTCATCCATACCTGGCAATGTGTGGGATATTGGGGCGCCGGTCAAACTCATCCATACCTGGCAATGTGTGGGATATTGGGGCACCGGTCAAACTCATCCATACCTGGCAATGTGTGGGATATTGGGGCACCGGTCAAACTCATCCATACCTGGCAATGTCTGGGATATTGGGGCGCCGGTCAAACTCATCCATACCTGGCAATGTCTGGGACATCAGGGTGCCGGTCAAACTCATCCATACCTGGCAATGTCTGGGATATTGGGGCGCCGGTCAAACTCATCCATACCTGGCAATGTCTGGGATATTGGGGCGCCGGTCAAACTCATCCATACCTGGCAATGTCTGGGATATTGGGGCGCCGGTCAAACTCATCCATACCTGGCAATGTGTGGGATATTGGGGCGCCGGTCAAACTCATCCATACCTGGCAATGTGCGGGATATCAGGGTGCCAGTCAAACTCATCCATACCTGGCAATGTCTGGGATATCAGGGCGCCGGTCAAACTCATCCATACCTGGCAATGTGCGGGATATTGGGGTGCCGGTCAAACTCATCCATACCTGGCAATGTCTGGGATATCAGGGTGCCGGTCAAACTCATCCATACCTGGCAATGTGTGGGATATTGGGGCGCTGGTCAACTGGTCTGTACCTGGTGATAACTGTGTAGTATTGGGGTGCCAGTCAAACTGGTCTGTACCCAGTGATGCCTGTGATATTGGGGTGCCAGTGCCCCAGTGACCTGTGTGGTGGGGGGGGGGTAATGCCTCAGGACTTCCCTCCTCTGCTTGTTAATCAGCGACAGTCAGAAGATTCGGACTGTTGAAAGGTGACTTTGTGTTTCAGGATCCTGCATCTGATCGAGACAGTGGGGAACCAGCTGGAGTTCCGGGGCAGCCAGTTCAACATCAGCACAAACACGGTGTCCCTCAATGTGGTCAACATCACCCTGGTCCAGTTCTGGGACATTGCCTTCGGGGTGCTCTCCTACATCCATGGGTTCATGCAGCAGGTAGCAGCGTGGGGCAGGTTGGACGGGGCAGGATGGGGCAGGATCCCTGGATGGGCAAGGAGTGTGAGGGTTGTACCTTAGTGAGTAGGTAGGAAAGAGCTGGGGAAGTGCGGAAGTTTGATGGACAGAGGGTAATCTGTACAGGTGTGGGGGAGGGCAATATTCAAACATTTTGCGGGTGGGAATGGGTTGTAGAGGGATAGTAGAAGGTGCAGGGAATATGGGGGAGAGAGACTGGAGGCAGAAAACAGAAAATTGTAGAACCACACACACAATGCTTGAGAAATAAACATCTATGTGTAGGAATAAACAGTCGATGTTTCAGACGGGGACACTTCATCAGAGAAAAGGAATAGTTGGTCCATTCTGCTCTGGTATGACTTGGGTCAGACTGGGGAGAAAGTCCTAACGCACAGAGAGCTGGAAGCAGGGATGTGGATTTAGTCATATTAGCTCTGGTTTACTGCAGCCCAGGCTCACCGACGTGTTCACTGAGAACAGATGGTTTGTGAAATGCCCTGACTCCGCCCGTTGTGTTAACGTTATGTAATCTGCATTCTGACTCCCCTCTTACAATTTCTCTTCACCTGTCTTATCACCTCCCTCTGATATTCCTCCTTCCTTTTTTCCCAAGGTCCACTTTCCTCAACTATCAACTTCCTTCCTCTTCAGCCCATTACCTTTTCCACCTATCACCTCCCAGCTTCTCACTTCATCACCCTCTCACCTATCACCTGCCAGTTAGTATTTCCCCCCTCCCCTGCATTTTTCAGGCTTCTGTGCCCTTTCTTTCCACTTCTGATGAAGGCCCTTGGGCTGAAACATTAACTGTTTATTCCTCTTCGTAGATGCTACCTGGCCTGTGGAGTTCTTCCTGCATTTTGTGTGGGTTGCTCTGGATTTCCAGCATCTGCAGAATCTTTGTGTCAATGCAATGTTTTGCTCACAGGTTTACCTGAACGAGACAACCCCAGATAATCCTGTGGCATTTATTTCACTGCCTGCCACACTGCAAATGGGTTGGTTGATCACCAGAGTTCACACTTCCCGGGTACAGTTCCAGTTTTACGGGGAAACATCACTCTTTATCGTGAGTACCCAGCTTGGATACAACCCAGGCTTAGATACTGCCAGTGTTTTTAACACAACCACATAACCCGTGCTGTTAGCTTCTTACAATGAGTCACTGACGGAGACTACTATGCCTTGTATATCTGTAAAGTTATCAGGAAATGCAGAGGAACCAAAATCAGAGTGCCAGAGACAATTCGGCAGTGAGTGTTAACTTTAGTAATACAGTGGACCACAAAATAACAAACCACAAGGGATCACAAAACAAGACAAAACAGAAACTAAACCCAGCAAGTAATAAAGTAGGGAGAGTGAAAGCTAGGAGCTGCTGGTTGAGGTCGTCTGGTTCGATGAGTGAACAAGGATGGTAGATGAGAACTGGGGTTAAATAGGCTGCAGGTGATGAGTCTGGAATGAGCAGCAGGTGAATCCTGTTGGCTGGGTGGAAACTGGGAAATGCCTGACAAAGGTATACCTGTAAGGTCGTGCAACGAGGTTACTGATTAACGATTCGATCAATGTGAATATTAAAGACATTAAAGGATGTTGCCTAGATTGGGGAGCATACCTTATGAAAACAGATTGAGTAAACTTAGCCTTTTTTCCTTGGAGCAATAGAGGATGAGAGGTGACCTGATAGAGGTGTATAAGATGATGAGAGGCATTGATTGTGTGGATAGTCAGAGTTTTTTTCCCAGGGCTGAAACGGTTGCCAGAAGAGGATACAGGTTTAAGGTGCTGGGGAGTAGATACAGAGGAGATGTTAAGGTTAAGTTTTTTATGCAGAGAGTGGTGACTGAGTGGAATGGGCTGCCAGCAGTGGTGGTGAGGGCGGATATGATAGGGTCTTTTAGGAGACTTTTGGATAGGTACATGGAGTTTAGAAAAATAGAGGGCGAAGGGCCTGTATTGTGCTGTAGGTTTTCTATCTTTCTAATCCCTGGGACACTCAACCAGTCAGGCAGTGTCTGGAGGGGAAGATGGTCAATGTTCCTGGTGTGACGGTTAGTGTTCGTCTGGATGTGGAGTGTGTGACACTTTCTGATGGTTTTCCTCACCCCATCCCCAGGACTCACAGCTCAGCGGGCAGGTCCTCAACAGTTATGTGGTGTCGTGCAGTGTCACAGGGGTCAGTGTGGAAAACCTCAAGGACCCGGTTCAAGTGACCCTGCGCCACTTAAAACCCAAGCAGGTAAATCCACCCTGTCAGATGACCGCAATCTCAGATCGGGGCGTGTAAGTGGCAGGGGACGTGTAATGGGCAGTGTGTTGCATGCAGGGTGTCTGGTCTGCAAAGGGTGTGTAAAAGGGTGAGGTAATAGGAGTTGTGTAGTAGATTCTATGAAAGGGCAGGTGTTAAGTAATATTAGTTGATATCCCAACTGAGATCTCGGTCCACATTTTCCTGTTCTCTGCTTGGGTACTGATTGGGGATGCCCAACCCTCCCCCCTTTCCCCTCCCCCCCTCCACAGAGGTGACTGTGATGTAGTCTGCACTCTTCCAGCTCGCAGGGCATGCTGCCATCTTATGTGTCTGTGCGTGGTGGAAGGGTGGCACAGGTCCTAGGTGTGAGGAAAGAGGTAGTTTCGGATGTCTGGCATACATGTGAGTTATGGGGGGGGGGGGGCAGTGAATGCAGAGACCTGGGATGTGGAAGGAGTGCAGGGCACTGGGACTTCTGAAGGATATCTCAGACCTCAGAGTGTGAGGCAGTGATCCCTCGCTCCCCAAATCTTGACCCACTGCCTGTTGGAGGGAGATTTCAGGGTCAATGCAGGGATGGGAGTGGGGTGGGTGAGGCAGGCCCAGTGTGAAATAGGTGGGGACAGAATGTGAGGCACAAGGTGCAAGGGAGGAGGGAATGAGAGGTGTGAATAGTGCAAGGGGAGGGGTGTGTGTAAGGGTTTGTTGTGTGAAATATGAGGGGGTGTAGTGGAGTGGGTGTGGGCAGGGAGCTCTGGACCAAGTCTAATGCTGTTTTTGTCTCTGGCAGAGTGGTCAAAAGGTCACCTGTGTCTTCTGGGATTTCCAGCAGCACTGTGAGTTTCCCCTCTGTCATCCCACCCAGTTTTCCCCAACCCTGACCCAATCTGTTTCTCCCACTCCATCCCCCCTCCTCCGTCACAGGGCTAACCACACAGCTCGTAGCCAGACAGAGGTGCTCCCTACCTTTCCCTTCCTTTCACCTTCGTGAGAAGCCCAGGCTTGTGACAGAAAATTCTGCTCAGAATTCCTGCCCCCTCCCTCTGCTTTCTCCTCAACCCCCATTGCTCTCCTGCCCTTCCCTCAGGTCACTGTTACCCCCTCACTGCCCTCTCTCTTCCCGTCACTCTCTGCCTCTTCCATCTTTGCTGTTCCCCTCCTCTCGGGTGACTGCTCTCACTGCCTCACTGTTTCTTTCCCCAGGGGGAGCCGGTGGGTGGAACACGTCTGGGTGCCACGTCGCCAACAGCAGTGCCCTGTTTACCAGCTGCTCCTGTAACCACCTCACTCACTTCGGCATCTTACTGGTGAGGGTCTGTAGCCCCCTCTCACATCCCCTTCTCTCCCCTACCTTACCACCCTCCCTTCCCCATTCTCTCCATTCCCTACCCTCTCGCCCCTCTGATGTTAAATGTACTATCTTTTAATATTGTCATATCAAGTGCATTTTGCAAATGCAAATATATTACATTTACTGGTTCTCCCACAGCCACCCTTGTCATTCCATTCCCAATGATCTCTACGAAACTTATCAAACATAAATTAGAACCAGAAGCCTTTGATTCTGTCAGAGTCCATTTTTCCATTGAGAGCACGGGAGATTCAAACAAGAGGACATGAGTTGAGAGTTAGGGGGCAAAAGTAGTTTAGGGGTAACATGAGGGGGAATTTCTTTACTCAGAGAGTAGTAGCTGTGTGGAACGAGCTTCCAGTAGAAGTGGTAGAGGCAGGTTTGATATTGTCATTTAAAAAAAATTGGATAGGTATATGGACAGGAAAGGAATGGAGGGTTATGGGCTGCATGCAGGTTGGTGGGACTAGGTGAAAGTAAGCGTTCGGCATGGACTAGAAGTGTTGAGATGGCCTGTTTCCGTGCTGTAATTGTTATATGGTTATAGAGTCCTGTTGTTACCCCTCAGCGATGGACTCCAGTGTGGAGTCTGGGCCCAGCAGTGAAGCCTCTGCATATAAAATAACACCTGAAGTCCCACTATCAGAGTGATGAACCTGTTGCTTCTACTGTGAAGCTATTCCTATCCTAGATGCCTGGCCAGTGATGAGAGGAACTCACTGGCTGTCAGCCTGCCTGTTGATGCCAGGGGGTCTCTCAGACTGTGACTATGCTGTGAGGTTTGGGACTTCATCTCCTTGCTTCTCAGAATTAGCAGGAGCTCTGGGCCAAGTTGGAGATGGTGAGGTTAAGAGTTCATCTCCTATACACAGAACTCTGACTGATGAAGTCCAGCATGCCAAACACCACCTTCACCATCCTGTCTACCTGTGATTTCATTTTCTGTGATACATAGAAACATAGAAAACCTACAGCACAATACAGGCCCTTCGGCCCACAAAGCTGTGCCAAACATGTCCCTACCTTAGAAATTACCTAGAGTTACCCATAGCCCTCTATTTTTCTAAGCTCCATGTAGTCATCCAGGAGTCTCTTAAAAGACCCTATTGTTTCCACTTCCAGCACCATCGCTGGCAGCCCATTCCACACACTCACCACTCTCTGCATAAAAAACTTATCCCTGACATCTCCTCTGTACCTACTTCCAAGTGCCTTAAAACTGTGTCCTCTCATGTTAGCCATTTCAGCCTTGGGAAAAAGCCTCTGACTATCCACATGATCAATACCTCTCATCATCTTATACACCTCTATCAGGTCACCTCTCATCCTCCGTCGCTCCAAGGAGAAAAGGCTGAGTTCACTCAACCTGTTCTCATAAGGCATGCTCTAGAATCCAGGCAACATCCTTGTAAATCTCCTCTGCACCCTCTCTATGGTTTCCACGTCCTTCCTGTAGTGAGGTGAGCAGAATTGAGCACAGTACCACGTACCCCTAGGCTCCTCTGTTCTACAACACTTCCTAAGGCCTGGCAGTCACTGTGAAATCCTTCCCTGTTTTGACTTCCCAAGATACACCTCACATTTATCTGAATTAAACTCCATTTGCCATTTCTTGGCCCACTTTCCAGCTAATCAAGAAACCCGCTGTAGCTCCTGAGCACATTCATCGTCTGCACCACATACCTTCAGGGAAAACACAGGCGGAGGGTTCAGTGGAGAAATGGTTCTGTAGATTCTGGAATCTGGAGTGAAAACCAAATTGCTGTGATAGGCAGTATCCGTGGGGGAAGGAGACTTATGATTCAAGAATTAAGATTGAAGATTTAAGATCAAGATTGTTTAATGCCATTTCCTGTACACAATCATAAAGGAGTCTGAAATAATTGTTACTCTGGATCTTGTTGCAGCACAAAAAATACAATGAGATAAAAAACACAATAATAAAAACACAATAAATATAAATACATAAGATGTCATATATACACACATTGATTGTATGTCCATAAAGTGATGCTGGGCACAGGGGTGTCTGTACATAAGATGACTGACAGGAAATGATAAAATAGTAGTTGCTGGGGGTGTGGAGGGTTGGGTGGAGATGTTGATCAGCCTTACTGCTTGGGGAAAGTAAATGTTTTTGAGTCTGGTGGCCCTGGTGTGGATGCTACATAGCATCCTCTCTGATGGGAGTGGGACACGGTCCATGAGCAGGGTGGGTGGGATCCTCCATGATGCTCTGGTCTTTTTCTGGCACCTTTCTGCATCAATGTCCTTGCCAGCATGTAGGCTGGTACCGATGATGTGTTGGTCAGTTTTGATTATCTGTTGTAGAGCCTTCCAGACCGTCTGCGAACATACCAACTGTGCCTCATACACTTCTGGTATGACACTGAAGAGAAGAGGGGTGGTGCAGGACACTGTTGATAGAAGATTCAATAAACAGAGGAACAGAGATGAGATTCTGTGGGAGTGATAGAGACACCTAGATAGTATGTTGCCTCCCAGGTGATTTCAAATGATTTTAAAAGGTAGAAAGCCAAAAAATAGAACCTCAAGGTATACATGAGGAAATCTGTAGATGCTGGAAATTCAAGCAACACACATAAAATGCTGGTGGAATGCAGCAGGCCTGGCAGCATCTATAGGGAGAAGCACTGTCGACGTTTCGGGCTGAGACCCTTTGTCAGGACTGAAACGTCGACAGTGCTTCTCCCTATAGATGCTGACTGGCCTGCTGTGGTCCACCAGCATTTTTGTGTGTGTTACCTCAAGGTATTTATCTTTGGATTGATGCCTGTGCCATGTGCAAATGAGGACAAGAATAGGATGATTTGGCAGATGGATGTGTAGCTGAGGAACTGGCACAGGGGGCAGGGGTTCAGATTTCTGGATCATTAGGATCTCTTCTGGGGAAGGTATGACCTGTACAAAAGGGATGGGTTACACCTGAACCTGAGGGGGACCAATGTCCTTGCAGGTACAAAAAACAAAGAACAAGGGTGGGTTTACTAGAAGTTGTTTGGGATGGTTTAAACTAATTTGGCAGGGGGTTGGGAACCAGAGTGATAATGCTGAGGATGAGGTAGCTGGTTTACAAACAAAAGCCATGCGTAGTGAGACTGATAACAGGTAGAGGCTGTTGAAGGGGCAAAATTGCAGCCTGCAGGATGAGTTGCAATATAAAAAGTGGACAAAATTGAAAAGGGTAAATACAGGATTGAAGGTGTCATATTTGACTGTGTGCTGTATATGGAATAAGGTAGATTAACGTAGTGTGGCGGCTCATTTCCTAGCGTATGCGAACCGACTCACAATTAGATAGCCTACGGGGGTTTGCGAGCACAGAGCTTTGGAGCCTCTTCGCCATGGGGGGCCGGTTGATAGAGGCTTAAAAGTGAGGCTGAAGTTTTCGAATAAAGTTTTTCCTTCGACTGCAGTTACCGACTCCGTGTCGTAATTTTAGCGCTGTTTGTAGCACACCGCTACAATTGGTGACCCCGACGGTCCAAACGATTTTTGGACCAGAAATGACCGACGCCGCCTCTGTTCATGCGGTTTCGTTGAAACTGCCGGGTTTCTGGACACAGCGCCCGGACCTATGGTTCCAGCAAGCCGAAGCCCAATTCCACGTTCGCCGGATCACCTCAGAAGACACCCGCTACTACTACGTGGTGGGCTCCCTCGACCAGGACACAGCTGCCCAGGTCGCGGAGTTCGTACAGTCGCCCCCGGCAGACGGCAAGTACACGGAATTCAAAGCCCTGCTCCTCAGGACTTTCGGACTCTCACGGCGCGAGCGGGCTGCCCGTTTACTGCACCTGGATGGCTTGGGCGACAGACCTCCATCGGCTTTAATGAACGAGATGTTGTCTCTGGCCGAGGGACACACAGGCCTCATGTTTGAGCAGGCATTCCTGGAGCAGCTGCCCGAGGACATACGCCTGCTGCTGTCCGACGCGGATTTCAGTGACCCCCGGAAGGTGGCAGCCCGGGCGGACTTGCTGTGGAACGCCAAAAAGGTGAGCGGGGCGTCCATCGCACAGATCACCCAGCCACGCTCCCGGCAGCAAACCAGTCCAGGCCCGGCCGCAGAGCCCGCCAACCCCCGGCCCAATGAACACTGGTGCTTCTACCACCAGCAGTGGGGCACAGAAGCCCGCCGTTGTCGCCCGCCCTGCAAGTTCCCGGGAAACGCCAGGGCCAGCCGCCGCTGATGGCTACGGCGGCTGGCCATCGGGATAGCCTCCTGTATGTGTGGGATAGCAGGTCGGGACGCCGCTTTTTGGTCGATACTGGGGCTGAGGTCAGCGTTTTACCTCCGACAAGTTACGACACTCGCAGCAGGGCACCGGGTCCCCCCCTGAGGGCCGTGAATGGCAGCACAGTAAGGACCTATGGCACCCGTCAGGTGCAGCTACAGTTCGGCCCCAGCCAGTTCACGTGGGACTTCACACTGGCCGCCGTAGCCCAACCGCTTCTGGGTGCGGATTTTTTGCGAGCTCACAGCCTGCTGGTTGACCTGCCCAGGAAGAGACTGGTACACGCCGAGACCTTTCAGACGTTCTCCCTGGGCGCGGCCCAGTTGCCAGCCCCTCACCTCGGCTCCATCACGCTGTCCGACAACGACTTCACCAGGGTCCTGGCGGAGTTCCCATCGGTTCTGGCACCGCAGTTCACAGCAGCCATGCCCAGGCACGGCGTACAGCACCACATCCCGACACAGGGACCACCCCTCCATGCCCGTGCTCGGCGGCTTCCCCCGGACAAGCTCCGACTGGCGAAGGAGGAGTTCCAGAGAATGGAGGAATTGGGGATCATCCGGCGGTCCGACAGCCCCTGGGCTTCCCCCCTGCACATGGTGCCCAAAGCGACGGGGGGCTGGAGACCGTGCGGCGACTACCGCAGGCTGAACGAGGCTACCACACCGGACCGCTACCCTGTGCCGCACATTCAGGACTTTGCGGCAAACCTGCACGGCGCCCGGATCTTCTCCAAGGTCGACCTTGTCCGAGGGTACCATCAAATCCCGATGCATCCTGACGACGTCCCCAAGACGGCTCTCATCACCCCGTTTGGCCTCTTCGAGTTCCTCCGCATGCCGTTCGGCCTGAAGAATGCCGCACAGACGTTCCAGCGGTTAATGGACGCGGTGGGACGGGACCTGGACTTCGCGTTCATCTATTTGGATGACATCCTCATAGCCAGCGGCAGTCGTCAGGAGCATCTGTCCCACCTCCGTCAACTCTGCGCCCGACTGAGTGAGTACGGTCTTACAATCAACCCTGCCAAATGCCAGTTCGGACTTGATACCATTGACTTCCTGGGCCACAGGATTACTAAAGACGGGGCAACCCCTCTGCCCGCTAAGGTAGATGCGGTCCGCCACTTCCCCCGACCCACCACGGTCAAAGGCCTTCAGGAATTCGTAGGTATGGTCAATTTCTACCGCCGCTTCCTCCCTTCAGCTGCCCGGATCATGCGCCCCCTGTTCGCCCTGATGTCGGGTCCGAGCAAGGACATTACCTGGGACGAGGAGTCCGCCGCCGCTTTCGTTCAAACGAAGGAAGCTTTGGCTGACGCCGCAATGCTAGTACATCCCAGAATGTCAGGTGGAGGGTTTGTGACTGTGGGTCGGCAGGTGACTTGTGAGGCCAATCTGGGCGCTGAAAGCTCACCCACATGTGGGACACATGAGGGTAGGTGCTTCAGTGGAAGTGGAGGTAGCTCGAGCCTTGCGCGTGGCGCATTTCCTCTGAGCCTCTGCGGTGCATCTGAGTTCTGCTGCATACGCTCCTTTAATGGTCCTGCTCCACCAGATTGGGCGGTCCAGAGCAAGCGATTCCCAGATACTGGGATTGATGTTGAGGTCTTTGAGGGACACTTTGAGGCAATCTTTGAAATGTTTCTTCTGCCCCCAAACCGAGCGCTTGCCCTGGCTCAGCTCTCCATACAGCAGCTGTTTTGGTAGTCGACTGTCAGACATCCTGACGACATAACCAGCCCATCTGGCTTGGGCTTTCTGTAGGAGGGTGTAGACTCTGTGGGAGCTAGCCCGCTCCAGGACCTCCGTGTCTGGGTCTTTGTCCTGCCATCGTATGTGGAGAAGTCTGCGGAGGCAGCTCAAATGGAAGTGGTTGAGCTGTTTAGCATGTCTGCTGTAGACACTCCTGGTCTCGCTGGCATAGAGGAGGGTGGTGAGAACCACTGCTCGGTAGACCTTCAGCTTGGTGGTAAGGCTGAGTCCTCTCCGCTCCCATACATTCTCACGGAGTCTCCCAAAGGCGGCACTGGCTTTGGCAATTCTGTTGCTGATCTCTGCATCTATGTTCACCACTCGTGATAGAGTATTGCCCAGATAAGTAAAGCTGTCGACTGCCGGTAGCTTCTGCCCCTTTACTGTGATGTGTGGTTCCTGGTAGGGCTTTCCGGGTGCGGGCTGGTACATAACATCGGTCTTTTTGGTGCTGATTGTAAGTCCAAAGTGAGAGGCAGTCCATTTCTTGCTGCGTTTTCTGCTCTGTGCTGGCGTTGAGAGCGCAGTCATCAGCGAATAAGAGGTCTCTGATAACGGTCTCCTTTACCTGTGTAACAGCCTGTAGACGCTGGAGGTTGAATAGCCCACCGCCCGTCCTGTATCTGACGTGTATACCATCAAAAGACCTTGACTGGACTTGTATACTGGCCTCTGAATAGTAGCAAAGATGTCATCTACAACTTACAATGGGAGATAGACAATGCACGTCAACAAATTACAATGGTCATGGGGGATTTCAATAAGCAGGTAGATTGGGAAAATTAGGTTGGTGCTAGACCTCAAGAGGGGGATTTTCTAGAATAGCTACAAGATAGCTTTTCAGAGCAGCTCGTGATTGAGCCCACTAGGAGATCAGCTATTCTGGATTGGGTATTGTGCAATGAACCAGAATTGATTAGAGAACTTAAGGTAAAGGAACCCTTAAGTGATCATAATATGATAGAATTCACTCTGCAATTTGAGAAAGAGAAATTAAAGTCAGAAATATCAGTATTATAGTGGAGTATTGGGAATTACAGAGGCATGAAAGAGGAGCTGGCCAAAATTGATTGGAAGAAAACACTGGTGGGGATGATGGCAAAGCAGCAATGGCTGGAACTTCTGGGAGCAAATTGAAAGGCACAGGATAGATACATTCCAAAAAGGAAGTATTCTAAAGATTGGATGACACAACCGTGGTTGACTTAAGAAGTCAAAGCCAACATAAAAGCCAAAGAGAGGGCATAAAATAGAGCAATGATTAAAGGGAAGTTAGAGGACTGTGAAGTTTTTAAAACCAAGAAAAGACAACTAAAGAAGTCAAAAGAAGATGGAATACAAAGATAAGCTAGCCAATAATATCAAAGAGGATACCAAAAGTTTTCTTCAGATATATAAAGAGTGTAAGAGAGGTGAGAGTAGATATTGGATCACTGGAAAATGATACTGGAGAGGTAGTAATGGTGGACAAGGAAATGGTGGATGAACTGAATAAGAATTTTTTTTATCAGTCATGACTGTGGAAGATACCTGCAGTATGCCAGAAAATTGAGAGTTTGTGAAGTTGCCATAACTAGGGAGAATGTTCTTGAGAAACTGAAAGGTCTGTAGTTAGATAAGTCACCTGGACTAGATGGTGTACAATTCAGAGTTCTGAAAGAGGTGACTAAAGAGATCATGGAAGCATTAGTAATGATCTTTAAAGAATCGATTGATTCTGGCATGTGTTCAGAGGAATGGAAAATTGCAAATGTCACTTCAGTCTTTAAGAAGGGAAGGAGGCAGATTAAAGGACATTATAGGCCAGTTAGTCTGTCCTCTGGTTGGGAAGACGTTGGAGTTGATTTTTAAGGATGTGGTTTGGGTGTACTTGGAGGCATAAGATAAAATAGGCTGTAGTCAGCATGGCTTCCTTAAGGGAAAATTTTGCTTGGCAAATCTGTTGGAATTCTTAGAAAAAGTAACAAGCAGGATAGATAAAGGAGAATCAGTAGGTAATGTGTTCTTGGATTTTCAGAAGACCTTTGACAAGTTGCCACACGTGATGCTGCTTAACAAGCTATGAGCCCATGGTATTACACTGATAGAGCATTGGTTGATTGGAAGGAGGCAAAGAGTGGGAATAAGGGGAGTCTTTTCTGGTTGGCTGACGGTAACTAGTGATGGTCCACAGGGGCCTGTGTTGGGACTGCTTCTTTTTATCTTATATGTCAATTATAGGGATACTGGAATTGATGGCTTTATGGACAAATTTGTAGATGAAATGAAGATAGGTGGAGGGACCGGTTGTTTTGAGGAAGTAGGAAAGGTATAGAAGGAGAGTCAGATTAGGAGAATGGGCAAAGAAGTGGCAGATGGGATAAGGTGTCGGGAAGTGTATGGTCATGCACTTTGGTAGAAGGGATAAAAGACTAAATGGAGAGAAAATTCAAAAATCTGAGGTGCAAAAGGGTTTGGGAGTTCTTGTGCAGGTTGAGTTGGTGGTGAGGAAGGCAAATGTGATGTTAGCATTCATTTCAAGAGGACTAGAATATAAAAGCAAGGATGTAATGTTGAAGCTTTATAAAGCACTGGTGAGGCCTCACCTGGAGTATTGTGAGCAGTTTTGGGCCACTTATCTTAGAAAAAAAAATCCTGAAACTGGAGAGTGCAAAGGAGGTTCACAAAAATGATTCTGGGATTGAAAAGCCTGTCATATGAGAAGCCTCTGTGCCTCTACTCACTGGAATTCAGAAGAGTGAGGGGAAACCTCATTGAAACCTATTGAACATTGAAAGGCCTTGATAGAGTGGATGTGGAGAGTTTCCTATGGTGTGGGAGTCAAAGACCAGGGAACACAGCCTCAGAATTAAGTTCTATCTTTCTATATATAACATTATAACAATTACAGCATGGAAACAGGCCACCTTGGCCCTTCTAGTCCGTGCTGAACGCTTACTCTCACCTAGTCCCACCTACCTGCACTCAGCCCATAACCCTCCATTCCTTTCCTATCCATATACCTATCCAATTTTACTTTAAATGACAATACCGAACCTGCCTCTACCACTTCTACTGGAAACTCATTCTACACAGCTACCACTCTCTGAGTAAAGAAATTCCCCCTCGTGTTACCCCTAAACTTTTGCCCCCTAACTCTCATGTCCTCTTGTTTGAATCTCCCCTACTCTCAATGGAAAAAGCCTATCCACGTCAACTCTATCTATCCCCCTCATTATTTTAAATACCTCTATCAAGTCCCCCCTCAACCTTCTACACTCTAAAGAATAAAGACCTAACTTGTTCAATCTTTCCCTGTAACTTAGGTGCTGAAATGCAGGTGACATTCTAGTAAGTCTTCTCTGTACTCTCTTTAGTTTGTTGACATCTTTCCTATAATTCGGTGAACAGAACTGCACACAATACTCCAAGTTCGGCCTTACCAATGCCTTCTACAATTTTAACATTACATCCCAACTCCTATACTCAATGCTCTGATTTATAAAGGCCAGCATACCAAAAGCTTTCTTCACCACCCTATCCACATGAGATTCTACCTTCAGGGAACTATGCACCATTATTCCTAGATCACTCTGTTCTACTGCATTCTTCAATGTCCTACCATTTACCATGTATGTCCCATTTGGATTATTCCTACCAAAATGTAGCACCTCACACTTATCAGCATTAAACTCCATCTGCCATCTTTCAGCCCGCTCTTCTAACTGGTCTAAATCTCTCTGCAAGCTTTGAAAACCTACTTCATTATCCACAACGCCACCTATCTTAGTATCATCTGCATACTTACTAATCCAATTTACCACCCCATCATTCAGATCATTAATGTATATGACAAACAACATTGGACCCAGTACAGATCCCTGAGGCACACCACTAGTCACCTGCCTCCAAACTGACAAACAGTTATTCACCACTACTCTCTGGCATCTCCCATCCAGTCACAGTTGAATCCATTTTACTACCTTGATATCAATACCTAACCATTGAACCTTCCTAACTAACCCTCTGTGCGGAACCTTGTCAAAGGCCTTACTGAAGTCCATATAGACAATATCCACCGCTTTACCCTTGTCACCTTTCCTAGTAACCTCTTCAAAAATTCAATAAAATTTGTCAAACATGACAAATCTAGAATAGAGATGAGGAGGAATTTCTTTAGCCAGAGAGTGGCGAATCTGTGGAATTCATTGCCATAGTGGCTGTGGAGGCCAAGACAGTGGGTATGTTTAAAGCAGAGGTTGATAGATTTTTGATTTGTCAGGGCTTGAAGGGATACAGGGAGAAGGCAGGAGATTGAGCTGAGATGGAAATGGGTCAGCCATGATGAAATGGTGGAGCAGACTCGATGGGCCAGATGGCTTAATTCTGCTCTGATATCTTATGGTTTTATTCTCATCCAAATCGTTGCTATAAATGACGAACACCTCTTCCCTCAGGATATCTCTGGACAAGCACTGGATCCCCTCAACATGTGGGTCCTCACCATCATCACTTACATTGGCTGTGGAGTTTCATCCTTCTTTCTGGGGATTATTCTGGTGACCTACCTAATCTTTGGGTAAGGAGACCCTCTCATTCTCTCCCTGTGGGACAGAATTACCCTGAAACCATCAGAGATGGAGTGACGTACGAGCCGTGACCACACCACGATAGACCATGTGGAAGGGTGAAATATGTGACCTGGAACAACTTCATCCCTCAGGGCACTGGTGACAAAGGAAACACATTCTTAGCAAAGGCCATTTTACAGGGTCATGGTCAGAGTTGGACTAGAGTCAGGGAAAGGTCAGTTCAGGGTACAGTCAAGGTCGGGTCTGGGAGGAAGCAGAGCCAAGAGTTATTTGGATAACAGCCACAGGCAGTGACGTTCCATTGACCCAGATGTGGGGTTTAAACCTGGGCCGACCCATCTGCAGGAGGAGCGGTACCAAGGGAGAGTCACATTGTGGGAGGCGACAGTATTCTGGGAGGATCACACTGTGGGAGACTTATCTTTATGATAAGAGAACAAATGAGGCTTTTCACTGGGTGTGAATGTGGGGAATTCACCCTCCTGTCCTCTGTTATACAGTGCCTTGAAAAAGTATTCAACCCCCCCCCCCCCAACGCTTAGTTCGCACAAATGAATATCACAATCATGGGTTTTGCTCAGTTTAACTGAGCTTTTTTTTTTGCGAATCACATGTTCCTTTTTCATAGTAGAGCCCAAAAAATGGGAAAGTTGTAAAGCATGAAAAATTAAAAGTTTAAAAATGCCGTGTGTGTGGCATAAATCTAATACTGCTCATCAGCTAGATTACACCATTACTGCTGTAAAAAATGGTGGAGGTAGCATTGTGCTTTTCAGTAACAGGACTGATGGGAAGATGAATCTGGTAAATACAGAGATATCCTGATTAGAAATCTGCTAGCCTTTGCCAGAAAGCTTAAACTGGGGAGGAAGTTTATCTTTTAGCAGGTCAATGACCCAAAACACACCACCAGAGCAACCATGGAGTGGCTTCAAATGAAAAAAAATTGATGTCCTTCAGTGGGCCAGTCGGCGTCCTGACCTTAACCTGATCAATAACCTCTGACAAGATGTCAAGATTGCTGTCCACCGCTGTTCCCCAACTAACCTGGCACGACTTGAGAAATTTTGCAAGGGGGAATGGGGAAATTTTGCTCTATCATGTTGTGCAAAGCTGATAGAGACTTATCCAAAAAGACTACTGATTGTAGTAGCTGTGACAGTACTGAGCAAAGAGGGTGAATACTTTTGAAATGTTGACATTTCAGTTTCACTATTTTTGGTTTTACATGTTTTACAATTTTCCGTGTTTTTCTGGCATCTACTGTGAAAAAAGGAGCATGTGATTCATAAATAAAAATTCTCAGTTAAATTGATCAAAATCCTTGGTTGTAATATTTATGTGAACAAAGGGTTGGGGGCTGAATACTTTTTCAAGACACTGTATAAACATAGGTTGAATGGGTGACAGTGCTGACCCATCCGGTAACTTCAGTGTAGTGTCCACCCTAAAATGGAACTGCTCTTTGTGGGGCTAGTTCCAGGGTCATTCCTATACCAGGAGATAGTGGTGTTGAGTGGCTGTCACTGCTGTCCTAGCTGGGAATGGACGGGATTAAACATTTTTGCTTTCCCTCTCTGCCTAACCATTGCTACCTCACCTGTAATGGACCCCACACTGCCCCATGGTAATAGAAATGTGGCATGGTAGAAAGGTGGTTAGTGTTACACTTACAGCACCAGTGACCTGCTGTCTGTAAGGAGAACATGTGGGTTTCCTTTGGGTGCTCTGGTTTCCTCCCGCATTCCAAAGATGTATAGGTTAGGGTTAGTAAATTGTGAGCATGTTATCTTGGTGCCGGAAGAACAGTAACACTTGTGGGCTACCAGCACATCCTCAGACTGTATTGGTCATTGACACGTTTCACTGTGTTTCAATGTAGGTGACAAATAAAAGGGTGCCATGATAGCGTAGCGTTTAGTGTGATGCTATTACAACTCGGGGCATCGAGTTTTAACTTTGGCATCCTTTGTAAGCTCATTTGTTTGTCCTCCCTGAGAAACGTGAGACGTATTCATTAGTCGGCTAATTGATGATTGTCATTTCTCCTGTGATCAGGCGAGGGGTAAGTGGATGGGTTGCTGAGCATCGTAGTTCATTGAGCTGGAAGGCCCAGTTCCACGCTGTATATGGAAATAAAATAAAGCTTATCTAATCATCCCCAGAGATCTGCGTCAGGATTACCCAGCCAGGATCCTGGTTAACCTGTGTGCCTCGCTCTTCCTGCTGAACATGGCCTTCCTGACCAACTCCTGGCTGTCCACGTTCCAGCAGCAGACAGTGTGTGTGTCTGCGGCTGTAGCTCTCCACTACTTCACGCTGACCTCCTGCAGCTGGATGTGTGTGGAGGCTGTGCACATGTATCTCGCCCTGGTCCGCGTCTTCAACATCTACACCCCCCACTACATCCTAAAGCTCTGCCTCATTGGCTGGGGTGAGTAAAACACATTCTGATTAGGTGATGGTTAAATGCCACTGCCTGAACCTATCAGCTGGCACTGACCTGAGTGCTGTGACCTTTCCACAGGACTCCCAGCAACTGTTGTCATCACTGTGTTGTCCGTCAATGCTGGTTCCTACGGCTACCAGGAGATGAGATCGGTGGGACCACTGGACAAGTTGTAGGTGGACCGTCTGCTCCTCACCTATAACAGCCTGTCAAATGTCTAACCCAACTCTCCCAGTCTGACCAAAATCCCTGACACAAACCCCATTGCAGCCTGATCCAATGCTTCCCATCATTGAACGTCTGACCCAAAACACCTCGTCAGCCCAATGTCTGACCCAACATCCCCTGTCAGCCCAACGGCTGACCTAAAACACCTCATCAGCCCAATGTCTGACCCAACATCCCCTGTCAGCCCAACATCTGACCCAAAACACCTCATCAGCCCAATGTCTGACCCAACACCTCCCTGTCAGCCGAATGTCTGACTCAACACCCCTCCGTCAGCTCAACGTCTGAACAAGCACCTCCCCATCAGCTCAACGTCTGACCAAACTCCCCCTGTCAGCCCAATGTCTGATCCAACACGGCCCCCCATCAGCCCAATGTCTGACCAAATACCCATCCTCAGTCCAATGTCTGACCCTACACCCTTGTTGGTCCAATGTCTATTTAGCATTTGCCACCTGTCCTGATCAGTGTCTGACCCTCCTGTCTGACCAGTGTCTATCCTCTCATCTGATCAGCGTCTGTTTCCCCCATCTGGCTAGTGACTCTCTCTCCATTCTGATCAGCATTTGTCCCCCAAGTCTGGCCAGCATCTGTACCCCCAGCTTATCAGCATCCGTTAATCTCCCCCCACCCATCTGGCCTGTGTTTGGTTTCCTTGCTTGGCCAGCGTCTCTCCCTACATCTGGCCGGCCACAGTCGTCCCCCTGCCCCCATGTTTCCAGCCACAGTATCAGCTGTCTGAGCAGCATCTGTCCACCCATCACCTATTTGTGCCGAATGTTTGTCCCATCCACTACTACTGCCCAATCTGCACCCCTCTCTCTCCACCACCGTGTTCCACCTCTCTCTCCAACTCTCCCCGTCTCTCTCTCTCTACTGACACTCTCCCGCTATCCCCAACACTCTCCCTCTCTCCCCATGGAGACTCCCCCCTCTCTGAGCCAACAACCCTCCCTTTTCTGTGCCAACTCACTTCCTCTCTCTATGCTGACACTCCTCCCCTCTCTGAGCCGACACTCTCCCCCACCCAAAGCCGACACATCCCCTCTCTCTGTGCTCACACACTCTTACAATATTCCTGTTTCTTCCCCCAGTTGCTGGTTGCGGAATGGCCCTGCGTTTTACACCTCGGTTCTGATGTACTGTGGCCTGGTGTTCCTGGTCAACCTGGCCCTGTCACTGGTAGTGCTGCGACACATCTCGGCAACATGCTTGGCTCGGCGAGGAAGTGGTTCCCAGCATCGTATCCGACAACACCTTCGAGCCACAGCTAGCCTCACTGTCCTGCTTGGCCTCAGCTGGGGCTTCGCCTTCTTCGCCTGGGGTCCTGCAAAACTCCCTTTCTCCTATCTGTTCACCATCCTCAATACACTGCAAGGTGATGGGTGGAACGTAACATCCGTGTCCCACAACGGACACTCTGAATCTCCCATATCTCTGTCTCACACTGGACATCCCAAATGTTCCCTCTGCTACCTCCTGTCCCACACTGGAAATCCTGAAAGTCCCACCTGTCTATCCCACACTGGATTTCCCAAATGTTCCCTCTCCCACCTCTCTGTCCAACAATGGACATCCCAAATGTCCCATCTCCCACCTCTCTATCCCATATTGGATTTTCCAAATGTTTCCTCTCCCACCTCCTGTCCCACACTGGACATCCCGAAAGTCCCATCTCCCACCACCTGTCCCAAACTGGACATCCCGAGTATTGTACTTACCCGATTCACACTGGATGTTCTGAATGTCCCGCATCCCTGTCCCACAATGGAGGTCCCGAATGTCATCAACATGGGACAACCTTCCTTTCTCTTTCCATGTGAAGCAGTGATAGACAGGAGTTACAGGGAGGTAGTCTCCCCAGGGCCACAGGAAACAGATAAATGGTGCTCAATAATAAGCACCCCATTTTGAATACTGTTGGGGAGACAATCTACCTGGGGGAAACAACAGTATACCTACCTGAATCTGGCACTGGGCCTGGCCTTGTAGCTCAGAAGGATAGGGAACTGAAGAGGATGGCAGGAGTAATAAGGTACTCTATAGTCAGGAGGACAGATTGGCAATTCTGTGCACAGAGGAAATACGGATGGTTTGCCTCCCAGGTACCAGGGTCCTGATAAAGGAGGGTGAGCAGTCAGACGTCGTGGTACACACTGTCTTCTTGGGTTGCAATAGTGGTGATGCTCTGGACTGCTGCTCTAGCTCAAGCTGTTGGTATGCATGTGCGAATTTCCCGACTTCTGGTGTTGAGAGCTTGTGGCGGCTCATTTCCTAGCGTATCCGAACCGACTCACAATTAGATAGCCTACGGGGGTTTGCGAGCACAGAGCTTTGGAGCCTCTTCGCCATGGGGGGCCGGTTGACAGAGGCTTAAAAGTGAGGCTGAAGTTTTCGAATAAAGTTTTTTCCTTCGACTGCAGTTACCGACTCCGTGTCGTAATTTTAGCGCTGCTTGTAGCACACCGCTACAAGCTCTTCTATCTTTGGAATCGGGTATGTCTCGGTGGGTGGCATAAATTCATTGTGACCTTGTAATCTCCGCATGATCTTATGCTCCCATCACTCTTGACTACCGGCACATTATGGTGAAAATTAGGGTTAGGGTTGCTTACAGTTTCAATGATCCCGTTTTCTTGTAATCGCGTAAACTCTGCCTCAACTATGAGACGAAGCATACACGGCAGGGAACATGCCTTAATGAACTTTGGTTTTTCTGTGCCTGAATCTGGAAGATGTACTTTGGTGCCCTCGAGCCTACCTCCCTCATGATTTCTGAAAAGAGGTTTATACCACTTGAGTAAGCTCTCGACTGACATGTCAATTTTCATCAGATACGCCTATAGGTCTGGCACTTGCTGTAGCCAACCGCTAGTTATTCCTTCTCTCTTAGTGATATGCACTGGTAATTGGTGCGATTGATTTTCATGCTCAAGAAAACGCTGTCACAGACAGCAGCTGAACTGCTTCCCGGTTTAAGTCTTCAGTCTGCAATGCAGTTGCAAGAGTGGAGTCAGGGCCAGACTTACGTACCCGTGTCTTTTCACTGCACATCCAGTGACAAGTTCAAAGGGGATGGGTCTGCCGTTAATCATTAAAACCATCCGTCTAGGGGGATTTTGCCCTAGACTATCTAAAAGCATTACAAATGCCTCCGGCTCCGTAACTGCGTACCATGCTGCTGTGGAACATTTTGGTTTGAAAGGAGGGCAAGACCAACAGACCCTTTAGCAAGTGTGGCAGATGGATGCTTGGTGTTGACAGTCAGTAGGCTTCTAGTGAAATACACTACAACGGTAATATCGGAAACCTGGAATATAATTCGTTTTTTTTACCCCAGCTAGGAACACTTTGTTAACGGCAGTATAAACAGCGACAGGTGTAGGTGATGGGCACTTCGCCTCTCTTTGTACTTTGCAACAAAACTACATTCTTATCTGCCGCTTCCATGTCATTTGCATGGAAGGCTGACTCTGTGTCTGCCAGGAGGCGATGTTGAATGCCAACATTACGCACGCTGACGACCAAGCGATTTCATATAACACCGTCTCGAGCAGAGCCAAAACCTCAAAACGCAGTCAGTTTTCTAAATTCAGCAACAAATGCTGCTACTGATTCATTTGCTGATGGAATACGAGTGTTGAATCTAAAGCGTGCACAGTAATTAATTAATCTCACAAGTTCCCATAAGGTTTTGAAGAGGGCAAATCAAGATTCATCAAACTTCCGATGATGTGTGTTTTTGGACCACATCATTGAGCAAGATGCTGGCTTTTTGGATATTGGGATCAGTGACGCCAGTTGCCACCAAAAAACAATCCAAACGTTCAATGCCGTTATCATCTTCTACACCCTGATTAAGTCACCTCCTATCGCTCATCACTTCAAGGAGAAATGACCCAGCTTCCTCAACCCACCCTCAGAAGACATGCATCTTGCTTTCCTTTTTCTCTTAAGATCAGCTGTTGGTACGGAGCTGTAAACTGTTCGTTCAGAGCTGTAAGCTGTTGGTACAGAGCTGTAAACTGTTGGTACGGAGCTGTAAACTGTTCGTTCAGAGCTGTAATCTGTTAGTACGGAGCTGTAAACTGTTAGTTCAGAGCTGTAAACTGTTAGTACGGAGCTGTAAGCTGTTAGTACGGAGCTGTAAGCTGTTGGTAGGGAGCTGTAAACTGTTAGTACGGAGCTGTAAACTGTTAGTTCAGAGCTGTAATCTGTTGGTACGGAGCTGTAAACTGTTAGTACGGAGCTGTAAACTGTTGGTACGGAGCTGTAAACTGTTAGTACGGAGCTGTAAACTGTTAGTTCAGAGCTGTAAACTGTTAGTTCAGAGCTGTAAACTGTTGGTACGGAGCTGTAAACTGTTAGTACGGAGCTGTAAACTGTTAGTTCAGAGCTGTAATCTGTTGGTACGGAGCTGTAAACTGTTAGTTCAGAGCGGTAAGCTGTTGGTACGGAGCTGTAAACTGTTAGTTCAGAGCTGTAAGCTGTTGGTACGGAGCTGTAAACTGTTAGTTCAGAGCTGTAAACTGTTAGTTCAGAGCTGTAAACTGTTAGTACGGAGCTGTAAACTGTTGGTACAGAGCTGTAAACTGTTGGTTCAGAGCTGTAAGCTGTTGGTACGGTGCTGTAAACTGTTAGTTCCGAGCTGTAAACTGTTGGTACAGAGCTGTAAGCTGTTAGTTCAGAGCTGTAAACTGTTAGTACGGAGCTGTAAACTGTTAGTTCAGAGCGGTAAGCTGTTGGTACGGAGCTGTAAACTGTTAGTTCAGAGCTGTAAGCTGTTGGTACGGAGCTGTAAACTGTTAGTACGGAGGTGTAAACTGTTAGTTCAGAGCTGTAAACTGTTAGTACGGAGCTGTAAACTGTTGGTACAGAGCTGTAAACTGTTGGTTCAGAGCTGTAAGCTGTTGGTACGGAGCTGTAAACTGTTAGTTCGGAGCTGTAATCTGTTGGTACGGAGCTGTAAACTGTTAGTACGGAGCTGTAAACTGTTAGTTCAGAGCTGTAAACTGTTAGTACGGAGCTGTAAACTGTTGGTACAGAGCTGTAAACTGTTAGTTCAGAGCTGTAAGCTGTTGGTACGGAGCTGTAAACTGTTAGTTCAGAGCTGTAAACTGTTAGTTCAGAGCTGTAAACTGTTGGTACGGAGCTGTAAACTGTTAGTTCTGAGCTGTAAGCGGTTAGTTCAGAGCTGTAAGCTGTTGGTACGGAGCTGTAATCTGTTGGTACGGAGCTGTAATCTGTTGGTACGGAGCTGTAAACTGTTAGTACGGAGCTGTAAACTGTTAGTTCAGAGCTGTAAGCTGTTAGTACGGAGCTGTAAACCGTTAGTTCCGAGCTGTAAGCTGTTGGTACAGAGCTGTAAACTGTCGGTACGGAGCTGTAAACTGTTAGTTCAGAGCTGTAAACTGTTGGTATGGTGCTGTAAACTGTTAGTACTGAGCTGTAAACTATTAGTTCAGGGCTGTAAGCTGTTGGTACGGAGCTGTAAACTGTTAGTTCAGAGCTGTAAACTGTTAGTACGGAGCTGTAAACTGTTAGTTCAGGGCTGTAAGCTGTTGGTACGGAGCTGTAAACTGTTAGTTCAGAGCTGTAAGCTGTTGGTACGGAGCTGTAAACTGTTAGTTCAGAGCTGTAAGCTGTTGGTACGGAGCTGTAAATTGTTAGTTCAGATCTGTAAACTGTTAGTTCAGAGCTGTAAGCTGTTGGTACGGAGCTGTAGACTGTTAGTATGGAGCTGTAAACTGTTAGTTCTGAGCTGTAAGCTGTTGGTTCAGAGCTGTAAGCTGTTGGTACGGAGCTGTAAACTGTTAGTTCTGAGCTGTAAGCGGTTAGTTCAGAGCTGTAAACTGTTGGTACGGAGCTGTAAACTGTTAGTTCTGAGCTGTAAGCGGTTAGTTCAGAGCTGTAAACTGTTGGTACGGAGCTGTAAACTGTTGGTACAGAACTGTAAACTGTTAGTTCAGAGCTGTAAGCTGTGGGTACGGAGCTGTAAACTGTTAGTTCGGAGCTGTAATCTGTTGGTACGGAGCTGTAAACTGTTAGTTCAGAGCTGTAAGCTGTTGGTACGGAGCTGTAAATTGTTAGTTCAGATCTGTAAACTGTTAGTTCAGAGCTGTAAGCTGTTGGCACGGAGCTGTAAACTGTTAGTACGGAGCTGTAAACTGTTAGTACGGAGCTGTAAACTGTTGGTACGGAGCTGTAAACTGTTAGTTCAGAGCTGTAAACTATTGGTACGGAGCTGTGAACTGTTGGGACGGAGCTGTAAACTGTTAGTATGGAGCTGTAAACTGTTAGTACGGAGCTGTAAACTGTTGGTACGGAGCTGTAAATTGTTAGTTCAGAGCTGTAAACTGTTAGTTCAGAGCTGTAAGCTGTTGGTACGGAGCTGTAAACTGTTAGTTCAGAGCTGTAAGCTGTTGGTACGGAGCTGTAAACTGTTAGTTCAGAGCTGTAAACTGTTGGTACGGAGCTGTAAATTGTTAGTTCAGAGCTGTAAACTGTTAGTTCAGAGCTGTAAGCTGTTGGTACGGAGCTGTAAACTGTTAGTTCAGAGCTGTAAGCTGTTGGTACGGAGCTGTAAACTGTTAGTTCAGAGCTGTAAGCTGTTGGTACGGAGCTGTAAACTGTTAGTTCAGAGCTGTAAACTGTTAGTTCAGAGCTGTAAGCTGTTGGTATGGAGCTGTAAATTGTTAGATCAGAGCTGTAAACTGTTAGTACGGAGCTGTAAGCTGTTGGTACGGAGCTGTAAACTGTTAGTTCAGAGCTGTAAGCTGTTGGTATGGAGCTGTAAATTGTTAGATCAGAGCTGTAAACTGTTAGTACGGAGCTGTAGGCTGTTGGTACGGCGCTGTAAACCGTTAGTTCAGAGCTGTAAACTGTAAGTTCAGAGCTGTAAACTGTTAGTACGGAGCTGTAAACTGTTGGTACGGAGCTGTAAACTGTTGGTACGGAGCTGTAAGCTGTTAGTACGGAGCTGTAAACTATTGGTACGGAGCTGTGAACTGTTGGGACGGAGCTGTAAACTGTTAGTATGGAGCTGTAAACTGTTGGAATGGAGCTGTAAACTGTTGGTATGGAGCTGTAAACTGTTAGTTCAGAGCTGTAAACTGTTGGTACGGAGCTGTGAACTGTTGGGACGGAGCTGTCAACTGTTAGTATGGAGCTGTAAACTGTTGGTATGGAGTTGTAAACTGTTGGTATGGAGCTGTAAACTGTTAGTTCAGAGCTGTAAGCTGTTAGTTCAGAGCTGTAAGCTGTTGGTATGGAGCTGTAAATTGTTAGATCAGAGCTGTAAACTGTTAGTACGGAGCTGTAGGCTGTTGGTACGGCGCTGTAAACCGTTAGTTCAGAGCTGTAAACTGTAAGTTCAGAGCTGTAAACTGTTAGTACGGAGCTGTAAACTGTTGGTACGGAGCTGTAAACTGTTGGAATGGAGCTGTAAACTGTTAGTTCAGAGCTGTAAACTGTTGGTACGGAGCTGTGAACTGTTGGGACGGAGCTGTAAACTGTTGGAATGGAGCTGTAAACCGTTAGTTCAGAGCTGTAAACTGTTAGTTCAGAGCTGTAAACTGTTGGTACGGAGCTGTGAACTGTTGGGACGGAGCTGTAAACTGTTAGTATGGAGCTGTAAACTGTTAGTACGGAGCTGTAAACTGTTGGTACGGAGCTGTAAATTGTTAGTTCAGAGCTGTAAACTGTTAGTTCAGAGCTGTAAGCTGTTGGTACGGAGCTGTAAACTGTTAGTTCAGAGCTGTAAGCTGTTGGTACGGAGCTGTAAACTGTTAGTTCAGAGCTGTAAACTGTTGGTACGGAGCTGTAAATTGTTAGTTCTGAGCTGTAAGCGGTTAGTTCAGAGCTGTAAACTGTTGGTACGGAGCTGTAAACTGTTGGTACAGAACTGTAAACTGTTAGTTCAGAGCTGTAAGCTGTTGGTACGGAGCTGTAAACTGTTAGTTCGGAGCTGTAATCTGTTGGTACGGAGCTGTAAACTGTTAGTTCAGAGCTGTAAGCTGTTGGTACGGAGCTGTAAATTGTTAGTTCAGATCTGTAAACTGTTAGTTCAGAGCTGTAAGCTGTTGGTACGGAGCTGTAAACTGTTAGTACGGAGCTGTAAACTGTTAGTACGGAGCTGTAAACTGTTAGTTCTGAGCTGTAAGCGGTTAGTTCAGAGCTGTAAACTGTTGGTACGGAGCTGTAAACTGTTGGTACAGAACTGTAAACTGTTAGTTCAGAGCTGTAAGCTGTTGGTACGGAGCTGTAAACTGTTAGTTCGGAGCTGTAATCTGTTGGTACGGAGCTGTAAACTGTTAGTTCAGAGCTGTAAGCTGTTGGTACGGAGCTGTAAATTGTTAGTTCAGATCTGTAAACTGTTAGTTCAGAGCTGTAAGCTGTTGGTACGGAGCTGTAAACTGTTAGTACGGAGCTGTAAACTGTTAGTACGGAGCTGTAAACTGTTGGTACGGAGCTGTAAACTGTTAGTTCAGAGCTGTAAACTATTGGTACGGAGCTGTGAACTGTTGGGACGGAGCTGTAAACTGTTAGTATGGAGCTGTAAACTGTTAGTACGGAGCTGTAAACTGTTGGTACGGAGCTGTAAATTGTTAGTTCAGAGCTGTAAACTGTTAGTTCAGAGCTGTAAGCTGTTGGTACGGAGCTGTAAACTGTTAGTTCAGAGCTGTAAGCTGTTGGTACGGAGCTGTAAACTGTTAGTTCAGAGCTGTAAACTGTTGGTACGGAGCTGTAAATTGTTAGTTCAGAGCTGTAAACTGTTAGTTCAGAGCTGTAAGCTGTTGGTACGGAGCTGTAAACTGTTAGTTCAGAGCTGTAAGCTGTTGGTACGGAGCTGTAAACTGTTAGTTCAGAGCTGTAAGCTGTTGGTACGGAGCTGTAAACTGTTAGTTCAGAGCTGTAAACTGTTAGTTCAGAGCTGTAAGCTGTTGGTATGGAGCTGTAAATTGTTAGATCAGAGCTGTAAACTGTTAGTACGGAGCTGTAAGCTGTTGGTACGGAGCTGTAAACTGTTAGTTCAGAGCTGTAAACTGTTAGTTCAGAGCTGTAAGCTGTTGGTATGGAGCTGTAAATTGTTAGATCAGAGCTGTAAACTGTTAGTACGGAGCTGTAGGCTGTTGGTACGGCGCTGTAAACCGTTAGTTCAGAGCTGTAAACTGTAAGTTCAGAGCTGTAAACTGTTAGTACGGAGCTGTAAACTGTTGGTACGGAGCTGTAAACTGTTGGTACGGAGCTGTAAACTGTTAGTTCAGAGCTGTAAACTATTGGTACGGAGCTGTGAACTGTTGGGACGGAGCTGTAAACTGTTAGTATGGAGCTGTAAACTGTTGGAATGGAGCTGTAAACTGTTGGTATGGAGCTGTAAACTGTTAGTTCAGAGCTGTAAACTGTTGGTACGGAGCTGTGAACTGTTGGGACGGAGCTGTAAACTGTTAGTATGGAGCTGTAAACTGTTGGTATGGAGTTGTAAACTGTTGGTATGGAGCTGTAAACTGTTAGTTCAGAGCTGTAAGCTGTTAGTTCAGAGCTGTAAGCTGTTGGTATGGAGCTGTAAATTGTTAGATCAGAGCTGTAAACTGTTAGTACGGAGCTGTAGGCTGTTGGTACGGCGCTGTAAACCGTTAGTTCAGAGCTGTAAACTGTAAGTTCAGAGCTGTAAACTGTTAGTACGGAGCTGTAAACTGTTGGTACGGAGCTGTAAACTGTTGGAATGGAGCTGTAAACTGTTAGTTCAGAGCTGTAAACTGTTGGTACGGAGCTGTGAACTGTTGGGACGGAGCTGTAAACTGTTGGAATGGAGCTGTAAACCGTTAGTTCAGAGCTGTAAACTGTTAGTTCAGAGCTGTAAACTGTTGGTACGGAGCTGTGAACTGTTGGGACGGAGCTGTAAACTGTTAGTATGGAGCTGTAAACTGTTAGTACGGAGCTGTAAACTGTTGGTACGGAGCTGTAAATTGTTAGTTCAGAGCTGTAAACTGTTAGTTCAGAGCTGTAAGCTGTTGGTACGGAGCTGTAAACTGTTAGTTCAGAGCTGTAAGCTGTTGGTACGGAGCTGTAAACTGTTAGTTCAGAGCTGTAAACTGTTGGTACGGAGCTGTAAATTGTTAGTTCAGAGCTGTAAACTGTTAGTTCAGAGCTGTAAGCTGTTGGTACGGAGCTGTAAACTGTTAGTTCAGAGCTGTAAGCTGTTGGTACGGAGCTGTAAACTGTTAGTTCAGAGCTGTAAGCTGTTGGTACGGAGCTGTAAACTGTTAGTTCAGAGCTGTAAACTGTTAGTTCAGAGCTGTAAGCTGTTGGTATGGAGCTGTAAATTGTTAGATCAGAGCTGTAAACTGTTAGTACGGAGCTGTAGGCTGTTGGTACGGCGCTGTAAACCGTTAGTTCAGAGCTGTAAACTGTAAGTTCAGAGCTGTAAACTGTTAGTACGGAGCTGTAAACTGTTGGTACGGAGCTGTAAACTGTTGGTACGGAGCTGTAAACTGTTGGTACGGAGCTGTAAACTGTTGGAATGGAGCTGTAAACTGTTGGTATGGAGCTGTAAACTGTTAGTTCAGAGCTGTAAACTGTTGGTACGGAGCTGTGAACTGTTGGGACGGAGCTGTAAACTGTTAGTATGGAGCTGTAAACTGTTAGTATGGAGCTGTAAACTGTTGGTATGGAGTTGTAAACTGTTGGTATGGACCTGTAAACTGTTAGTACCGAGCTGTAAACTGTTAGTTCAGAGCTGTAAGCGGTTAGTTCAGAGCTGTAAACTGTTAGTTCAGAGTTGTAAACTGTTAGTACGGAGTTGTAAACTGTTAGTACGGAGCTGTAAACTGTTAGTTCAGAGCTGTAAACTGTTAGTTCAGAGCTGTAAGCTGTTAGTACGGTGCTGTAAACTGTTAGTACGGAGCTGTAAACTGTTAGTTCAGAGCTGTAAACTGTTGGGACGGAGCTGTAAACTGTTAGTATGGAGCTGTAAACTGTTAGTACGGAGCTGTAAACTGTTGGTACGGAGCTGTAAATTGTTAGTTCAGAGCTGTAAACTGTTAGTTCAGAGCTGTAAACTGTTGGTATGGAGCTGTAAACTGTTAGTTCAGAGCTGTAAACTGTTAGTTCAGAGCTGTAAGCGGTTAGTTCAGAGCTGTAAACTGTTAGTTCGGAGTTGTAAACTGTTAGTACGGAGTTGTAAACTGTTAGTACGGAGCTGTAAACTGTTAGTTCAGAGCTGTAAACTGTTAGTTCAGAGCTGTAAGCTGTTAGTACGGTGCTGTAAACTGTTAGTACGGAGCTGTAAACTGTTAGTTCAGAGCTGTAAACTGTTGGTACGGAGCTGTGAACTGTTGGGACGGAGCTGTAAACTGTTAGTATGGAGCTGTAAACTGTTAGTACGGAGCTGTAAACTGTTGGTACGGAGCTGTAAATTGTTAGTTCAGAGCTGTAAACTGTTAGTTCAGAGCTGTAAGCTGTTGGTACGGAGCTGTAAACTGTTAGTTCAGAGCTGTAAGCTGTTGGTACGGAGCTGTAAACTGTTAGTTCAGAGCTGTAAACTGTTGGTACGGAGCTGTAAATTGTTAGTTCAGAGCTGTAAACTGTTAGTTCAGAGCTGTAAGCTGTTGGTACGGAGCTGTAAACTGTTAGTTCAGAGCTGTAAGCTGTTGGTACGGAGCTGTAAACTGTTAGTTCAGAGCTGTAAGCTGTTGGTATGGAGCTGTAAATTGTTAGATCAGAGCTGTAAACTGTTAGTACGGAGCTGTAGGCTGTTGGTACGGCGCTGTAAACCGTTAGTTCAGAGCTGTAAACTGTAAGTTCAGAGCTGTAAACTGTTAGTACGGAGCTGTAAACTGTTGGTACGGAGCTGTGAACTGTTGGGACGGAGCTGTAAACTGTTAGTATGGAGCTGTAAACTGTTAGTATGGAGCTGTAAACTGTTGGTATGGAGTTGTAAACTGTTGGTATGGAGTTGTAAACTGTTGGTATGGAGCTGTAAACTGTTAGTACCGAGCTGTAAACTGTTAGTTCTGAGCTGTAAGTTGTTGGTACGGAGCTGTAAACTGTTAGTTCAGAGCTGTAAACTGTTGGTTCGGAGCTGTAAACTGTTGGTACGGAGCTGTAAGCTGTTAGTACGGAGCTGTAAGCTGTTAGTTCAGAGATGTAAACTGTTAGTTCATAGCTGTAAACTGTTAGTTCAGAGCTGTAAACTGTTGGTACGGAGCTGTAAACTGTTAGTTCAGAGACGTAAGCTGTGGGTATGGAGCTGTAAATTATCGGTACTGAGCTCTAAACTGTTGGTACGGAGCTGTAAGCTGTTAGTACGGAGCTCTAAACTGTTAGTACGCCGCTGTAAACTGTTAGTTCAGAGCTGTAAATTGTCGGTACGGAGCTGTAAACTGTTAGTTCAGAGCTGTAAACTGTTAGTACGGAGCTGTAAGCTGTTAGTACGGTGCTGTAAACTGTTAGTACGGTGCTGTAAACTGTTAGTACGGAGCTGTAAGCTGTTAGTACGGTGCTGTAAACTGTTAGTACGGAGCTGTAAACTGTTAGTACGGAGCTGTAAGCTGTTAGTACGGAGCTGTAAGCAGTTGGTACGGAGCTCTAAACTGTTAGTACGGAGCTGTAAGCTGTTAGTACGGAGCTGTAAGCTGTTAGTACGGTGCTGTAAACTGTTAGTACGGAGCTGTAAGCTGTTGGTACGGTGCTGTAATCTGTTAGTACGGAGCTGTAAACTGTTAGTACGGAGCTGTAAGCTGTTAGTACGGTGCTGTAAACTGTTAGTACGGAGCTGTAAACTGTTAGTATGGAGCTGTAAACTGTTGGTATGGAGTTGTAAACTGTTGGTATGGAGCTGTAAACTGTTAGTACCGAGCTGTAAACTGTTAGTTCTGAGCTGTAAGTTGTCGGTACGGAGCTGTAAACTGTTAGTTCAGAGCTGTAAACTGTTGGTTCGGAGCTGTAAACTGTTGGTACGGAGCTGTAAGCTGTTAGTTCAGAGATGTAAACTGTTAGTTCATAGCTGTAAACTGTTAGTTCAGAGCTGTAAACTGTTGGTACGGAGCTGTAAACTGTTAGTTCAGAGACGTAAGCTGTGGGTATGGAGCTGTAAATTATCGGTACTGAGCTCTAAACTGTTGGTACGGAGCTGTAAGCTGTTAGTACGGAGCTCTAAACTGTTAGTACGACGCAGTAAACTGTTAGTTCAGAGCTGTAAGCGGTTAGTTCAGAGCTGTAAACTGTTAGTTCAGAGTTGTAAACTGTTAGTACGGAGTTGTAAACTGTTAGTACGGAGCTGTAAACTGTTGGAATGGAGCTGTAAACTGTTGGTATGGAGCTGTAAACTGTTAGTTCAGAGCTGTAAACTGTTGGTACGGAGCTGTGAACTGTTGGGACGGAGCTGTAAACTGTTAGTATGGAGCTGTAAACTGTTAGTACGGAGCTGTAAACTGTTGGTACGGAGCTGTAAACTGTTAGTTCAGAGCTGTAAGCTGTTGGTACGGAGCTGTAAACTGTTAGTTCAGAGCTGTAAGCTGTTGGTATGGAGCTGTAAATTGTTAGATCAGAGCTGTAAACTGTTAGTACGGAGCTGTAGGCTGTTGGTACGGCGCTGTAAACCGTTAGTTCAGAGCTGTAAACTGTAAGTTCAGAGCTGTAAACTGTTAGTACGGAGCTGTAAACTGTTGGTACGGAGCTGTGAACTGTTGGGACGGAGCTGTAAACTGTTAGTATGGAGCTGTAAACTGTTAGTATGGAGCTGTAAACTGTTGGTATGGAGTTGTAAACTGTTGGTATGGAGCTGTAAACTGTTAGTACCGAGCTGTAAACTGTTAGTTCTGAGCTGTAAGTTGTTGGTACGGAGCTGTAAACTGTTAGTTCAGAGCTGTAAACTGTTGGTTCGGAGCTGTAAACTGTTGGTACGGAGCTGTAAGCTGTTAGTACGGAGCTGTAAGCTGTTAGTTCAGAGATGTAAACTGTTAGTTCATAGCTGTAAACTGTTAGTTCAGAGCTGTAAACTGTTGGTACGGAGCTGTAAACTGTTAGTTCAGAGACGTAAGCTGTGGGTATGGAGCTGTAAATTATCGGTACTGCGCTCTAAACTGTTGGTACGGAGCTGTAAGCTGTTAGTACGGAGCTCTAAACTGTTAGTACGCCGCTGTAAACTGTTAGTTCAGAGCTGTAAATTGTCGGTACGGAGCTGTAAACTGTTAGTTCAGAGCTGTAAACTGTTAGTACGGAGCTGTAAGCTGTTAGTACGGTGCTGTAAACTGTTAGTACGGTGCTGTAAACTGTTAGTACGGAGCTGTAAGCTGTTAGTACGGTGCTGTAAACTGTTAGTACGGAGCTGTAAACTGTTAGTACGGAGCTGTAAGCTGTTAGTACGGAGCTGTAAGCTGTTGGTACGGTGCTGTAAACTGTTAGTACGGAGCTGTAAACTGTTAGTACGGAGCTGTAAGCTGTTAGTACGGAGCTGTAAGCAGTTGGTACGGAGCTCTAAACTGTTAGTACGGAGCTGTAAGCTGTTAGTACGCAGCTGTAAGCTGTTAGTACGGTGCTGTAAACTGTTAGTACGGAGCTGTAAGCTGTTGGTACGGTGCTGTAATCTGTTAGTACGGAGCTGTAAACTGTTAGTACGGAGCTGTAAGCTGTTAGCACGGTGCTGTAAACTGTTAGTACGGAGCTGTAAACTGTTAGTATGGAGCTGTAAGCTGTTAGTACGGAGCTGTAAACTGTTGGAATGGAGCTGTAAACTGTTGGTATGGAGCTGTAAACTGTTAGTTCAGAGCTGTAAACTGTTGGTACGGAGCTGTGAACTGTTGGGACGGAGCTGTAAACTGTTAGTATGGAGCTGTAAACTGTTAGTACGGAGCTGTAAACTGTTGGTACGGAGCTGTAAACTGTTAGTTCAGAGCTGTAAGCTGTTGGTACGGAGCTGTAAACTGTTAGTTCAGAGCTGTAAGCTGTTGGTATGGAGCTGTAAATTGTTAGATCAGAGCTGTAAACTGTTAGTACGGAGCTGTAGGCTGTTGGTACGGCGCTGTAAACCGTTAGTTCAGAGCTGTAAACTGTAAGTTCAGAGCTGTAAACTGTTAGTACGGAGCTGTAAACTGTTGGTACGGAGCTGTGAACTGTTGGGACGGAGCTGTAAACTGTTAGTATGGAGCTGTAAACTGTTAGTATGGAGCTGTAAACTGTTGGTATGGAGTTGTAAACTGTTGGTATGGAGCTGTAAACTGTTAGTACCGAGCTGTAAACTGTTAGTTCTGAGCTGTAAGTTGTTGGTACGGAGCTGTAAACTGTTAGTTCAGAGCTGTAAACTGTTGGTTCGGAGCTGTAAACTGTTGGTACGGAGCTGTAAGCTGTTAGTACGGAGCTGTAAGCTGTTAGTTCAGAGATGTAAACTGTTAGTTCATAGCTGTAAACTGTTAGTTCAGAGCTGTAAACTGTTGGTACGGAGCTGTAAACTGTTAGTTCAGAGACGTAAGCTGTGGGTATGGAGCTGTAAATTATCGGTACTGCGCTCTAAACTGTTGGTACGGAGCTGTAAGCTGTTAGTACGGAGCTCTAAACTGTTAGTACGCCGCTGTAAACTGTTAGATCAGAGCTGTAAATTGTCGGTACGGAGCTGTAAACTGTTAGTTCAGAGCTGTAAACTGTTAGTACGGAGCTGTAAGCTGTTAGTACGGTGCTGTAAACTGTTAGTACGGTGCTGTAAACTGTTAGTACGGAGCTGTAAGCTGTTAGTACGGTGCTGTAAACTGTTAGTACGGAGCTGTAAACTGTTAGTACGGAGCTGTAAGCTGTTAGTACGGAGCTGTAAGCTGTTGGTACGGTGCTGTAAACTGTTAGTACGGAGCTGTAAACTGTTAGTACGGAGCTGTAAGCTGTTAGTACGGAGCTGTAAGCAGTTGGTACGGAGCTCTAAACTGTTAGTACGGAGCTGTAAGCTGTTAGTACGCAGCTGTAAGCTGTTAGTACGGTGCTGTAAACTGTTAGTACGGAGCTGTAAGCTGTTGGTACGGTGCTGTAATCTGTTAGTACGGAGCTGTAAACTGTTAGTACGGAGCTGTAAGCTGTTAGCACGGTGCTGTAAACTGTTAGTACGGAGCTGTAAACTGTTAGTATGGAGCTGTAAACTGTTGGTATGGAGTTGTAAACTGTTGGTATGGAGCTGTAAACTGTTAGTACCGAGCTGTAAACTGTTAGTTCTGAGCTGTAAGTTGTCGGTACGGAGCTGTAAACTGTTAGTTCAGAGCTGTAAACTGTTGGTTCGGAGCTGTAAACTGTTGGTACGGAGCTGTAAGCTGTTAGTTCAGAGATGTAAACTGTTAGTTCATAGCTGTAAACTGTTAGTTCAGAGCTGTAAACTGTTGGTACGGAGCTGTAAACTGTTAGTTCAGAGACGTAAGCTGTGGGTATGGAGCTGTAAATTATCGGTACTGAGCTCTAAACTGTTGGTACGGAGCTGTAAGCTGTTAGTACGGAGCTCTAAACTGTTAGTACGACGCAGTAAACTGTTAGTTCAGAGCTGTAAATTGTCGGTACGGAGCTGTAAACTGTTAGTTCAGAGCTGTAAACTGTTAGTACGGAGCTGTAAGCTGTTAGTACGGTGCTGTAAACTGTTAGTACGGAGCTGTAAGCTGTTAGTACGGAGCTGTAAGCTGTTAGTACGGTGCTGTAAACTGTTAGTTCAGAGCTGTAAGCGGTTAGTTCAGAGCTGTAAACTGTTAGTTCAGAGTTGTAAACTGTTAGTACGGAGTTGTAAACTGTTAGTACGGAGCTGTAAACTGTTGGAATGGAGCTGTAAACTGTTGGTATGGAGCTGTAAACTGTTAGTTCAGAGCTGTAAACTGTTGGTACGGAGCTGTGAACTGTTGGGACGGAGCTGTAAACTGTTAGTATGGAGCTGTAAACTGTTAGTTCAGAGCTGTAAGCTGTTGGTACGGAGCTGTAAACTGTTAGTTCAGAGCTGTAAGCTGTTGGTACGGAGCTGTAAACTGTTAGTTCAGAGCTGTAAGCTGTTGGTACGGAGCTGTAAACTGTTAGTTCAGAGCTGTAAACTGTTAGTTCAGAGCTGTAAACTGTTAGTTCAGAGCTGTAAGCTGTTGGTATGGAGCTGTAAATTGTTAGATCAGAGCTGTAAACTGTTAGTACGGAGCTGTAGGCTGTTGGTACGGCGCTGTAAACCGTTAGTTCAGAGCTGTAAACTGTAAGTTCAGAGCTGTAAACTGTTAGTACGGAGCTGTAAACTGTTGGTACGGAGCTGTAAACTGTTGGTACGGAGCTGTAAACTGTTGGTACGGAGCTGTAAACTGTTGGAATGGAGCTGTAAACTGTTGGTATGGAGCTGTATACTGTTAGTTCAGAGCTGTAAACTGTTGGTACGCAGCTGTGAACTGTTGGGACGGAGCTGTAAACTGTTAGTATGGAGCTGTAAACTGTTGGTATGGAGCTGTAAACTGTTGGTATGGAGTTGTAAACTGTTGGTATGGACCTGTAAACTGTTAGTACCGAGCTGTAAACTGTTAGTTCAGAGCTGTAAGCGGTTAGTTCAGAGCTGTAAACTGTTAGTACGGAGTTGTAAACTGTTAGTACGGAGCTGTAAACTGTTAGTTCAGAGCTGTAAACTGTTAGTTCAGAGCTGTAAGCTGTTGGTACGGAGCTGTAAACTGTTAGTTCAGAGCTGTAAGCTGTTGGTACGGAGCTGTAAACTGTTAGTTCAGAGCTGTAAGCTGTTGGTATGGAGCTGTAAATTGTTAGATCAGAGCTGTAAACTGTTAGTACGGAGCTGTAGGCTGTTGGTACGGCGCTGTAAACCGTTAGTTCAGAGCTGTAAACTGTAAGTTCAGAGCTGTAAACTGTTAGTACGGAGCTGTAAACTGTTGGTACGGAGCTGTGAACTGTTGGGACGGAGCTGTAAACTGTTAGTATGGAGCTGTAAACTGTTAGTATGGAGCTGTAAACTGTTGGTATGGAGTTGTAAACTGTTGGTATGGAGCTGTAAACTGTTAGTACCGAGCTGTAAACTGTTAGTTCTGAGCTGTAAGTTGTTGGTACGGAGCTGTAAACTGTTAGTTCAGAGCTGTAAACTGTTGGTTCGGAGCTGTAAACTGTTGGTACGGAGCTGTAAGCTGTTAGTACGGAGCTGTAAGCTGTTAGTTCAGAGATGTAAACTGTTAGTTCATAGCTGTAAACTGTTAGTTCAGAGCTGTAAACTGTTGGTACGGAGCTGTAAACTGTTAGTTCAGAGACGTAAGCTGTGGGTATGGAGCTGTAAATTATCGGTACTGAGCTCTAAACTGTTGGTACGGAGCTGTAAGCTGTTAGTACGGAGCTCTAAACTGTTAGTACGCCGCTGTAAACTGTTAGTTCAGAGCTGTAAATTGTCGGTACGGAGCTGTAAACTGTTAGTTCAGAGCTGTAAACTGTTAGTACGGAGCTGTAAGCTGTTAGTACGGAGCTGTAAGCTGTTAGTACGGAGCTGTAAGCTGTTAGTACGGTGCTGTAAACTGTTAGTACGGAGCTGTAAGCTGTTAGTACGGTGCTGTAAGCTGTTAGTACGGAGCTGTAAGCTGTTGGTACGGTGCTGTAAACTGTTAGTACGGAGCTGTAAACTGTTAGTACGGAGCTGTAAGCTGTTAGTACGGAGCTGTAAGCTGTTGGTACGGAGCTCTAAACTGTTAGTACGGAGCTGTAAGCTGTTAGTACGGTGCTGTAAACTGTTAGTACGGAGCTGTAAACTGTTAGTATGGAGCTGTAAACTGTTGGTATGGAGTTGTAAACTGTTGGTATGGAGCTGTAAACTGTTAGTACCGAGCTGTAAACTGTTAGTTCTGAGCTGTAAGTTGTCGGTACGGAGCTGTAAACTGTTGGTACGGAGCTGTAGGCTGTTGGTACGGCGCTGTAAACCGTTAGTTCAGAGCTGTAAACTGTAAGTTCAGAGCTGTAAACTGTTAGTACGGAGCTGTAAACTGTTGGTACGGAGCTGTAAACTGTTGGTACGGAGCTGTAAACTGTTGGTACGGAGCTGTAAACTGTTGGAATGGAGCTGTAAACTGTTGGTATGGAGCTGTATACTGTTAGTTCAGAGCTGTAAACTGTTGGTACGGAGCTGTGAACTGTTGGGACGGAGCTGTAAACTGTTAGTATGGAGCTGTAAACTGTTGGTATGGAGCTGTAAACTGTTGGTATGGAGTTGTAAACTGTTGGTATGGACCTGTAAACTGTTAGTACCGAGCTGTAAACTGTTAGTTCAGAGCTGTAAGCGGTTAGTTCAGAGCTGTAAACTGTTAGTACGGAGTTGTAAACTGTTAGTACGGAGCTGTAAACTGTTAGTTCAGAGCTGTAAACTGTTAGTTCAGAGCTGTAAGCTGTTGGTACGGAGCTGTAAACTGTTAGTTCAGAGCTGTAAGCTGTTGGTACGGAGCTGTAAACTGTTAGTTCAGAGCTGTAAGCTGTTGGTATGGAGCTGTAAATTGTTAGATCAGAGCTGTAAACTGTTAGTACGGAGCTGTAGGCTGTTGGTACGGCGCTGTAAACCGTTAGTTCAGAGCTGTAAACTGTAAGTTCAGAGCTGTAAACTGTTAGTACGGAGCTGTAAACTGTTGGTACGGAGCTGTGAACTGTTGGGACGGAGCTGTAAACTGTTAGTATGGAGCTGTAAACTGTTAGTATGGAGCTGTAAACTGTTGGTATGGAGTTGTAAACTGTTGGTATGGAGCTGTAAACTGTTAGTACCGAGCTGTAAACTGTTAGTTCTGAGCTGTAAGTTGTTGGTACGGAGCTGTAAACTGTTAGTTCAGAGCTGTAAACTGTTGGTTCGGAGCTGTAAACTGTTGGTACGGAGCTGTAAGCTGTTAGTACGGAGCTGTAAGCTGTTAGTTCAGAGATGTAAACTGTTAGTTCATAGCTGTAAACTGTTAGTTCAGAGCTGTAAACTGTTGGTACGGAGCTGTAAACTGTTAGTTCAGAGACGTAAGCTGTGGGTATGGAGCTGTAAATTATCGGTACTGAGCTCTAAACTGTTGGTACGGAGCTGTAAGCTGTTAGTACGGAGCTCTAAACTGTTAGTACGCCGCTGTAAACTGTTAGTTCAGAGCTGTAAATTGTCGGTACGGAGCTGTAAACTGTTAGTTCAGAGCTGTAAACTGTTAGTACGGAGCTGTAAGCTGTTAGTACGGAGCTGTAAGCTGTTAGTACGGAGCTGTAAGCTGTTAGTACGGTGCTGTAAACTGTTAGTACGGAGCTGTAAGCTGTTAGTACGGTGCTGTAAGCTGTTAGTACGGAGCTGTAAGCTGTTGGTACGGTGCTGTAAACTGTTAGTACGGAGCTGTAAACTGTTAGTACGGAGCTGTAAGCTGTTAGTACGGAGCTGTAAGCTGTTGGTACGGAGCTCTAAACTGTTAGTACGGAGCTGTAAGCTGTTAGTACGGTGCTGTAAACTGTTAGTACGGAGCTGTAAACTGTTAGTATGGAGCTGTAAACTGTTGGTATGGAGTTGTAAACTGTTGGTATGGAGCTGTAAACTGTTAGTACCGAGCTGTAAACTGTTAGTTCTGAGCTGTAAGTTGTCGGTACGGAGCTGTAAACTGTTGGTACGGAGCTGTAAGCTGTTAGTTCAGAGATGTAAACTGTTAGTTCATAGCTGTAAACTGTTAGTTCAGAGCTGTAAACTGTTGGTACGGAGCTGTAAACTGTTAGTTCAGAGACGTAAGCTGTGGGTATGGAGCTGTAAATTATCGGTACTGAGCTCTAAACTGTTGGTACGGAGCTGTAAGCTGTTAGTACGGAGCTCTAAACTGTTAGTACGACGCAGTAAACTGTTAGTTCAGAGCTGTAAATTGTCGGTACGGAGCTGTAAACTGTTAGTTCAGAGCTGTAAACTGTTAGTACGGAGCTGTAAGCTGTTAGTACGGTGCTGTAAACTGTTAGTACGGAGCTGTAAGCTGTTAGTACGGAGCTGTAAGCTGTTAGTACGGTGCTGTAAACTGTTAGTACGGAGCTGTAAGCTGTTAGTACGGTGCTGTAAACTGTTAGTACGGAGCTGTAAACTGTTAGTACGGAACTGTAAACTGTTGGTACGGAGCTGTAAATTGTTAGTTCAGAGCTGTAAACTGTTAGTTCAGAGCTGTAAGCTGTTGGTACGGAGCTGTAAACTGTTAGTTCAGAGCTGTAAGCTGTTGGTACGGAGCTGTAAACTGTTAGTTCAGAGCTGTAAACTGTTGGTACGGAGCTGTAAATTGTTAGTTCAGAGCTGTAAACTGTTAGTTCAGAGCTGTAAGCTGTTGGTACGGAGCTGTAAACTGTTAGTTCAGAGCTGTAAGCTGTTGGTACGGAGCTGTAAACTGTTAGTTCAGAGCTGTAAGCTGTTGGTACGGAGCTGTAAACTGTTAGTTCAGAGCTGTAAACTGTTAGTTCAGAGCTGTAAGCTGTTGGTATGGAGCTGTAAATTGTTAGATCAGAGCTGTAAACTGTTAGTACGGAGCTGTAGGCTGTTGGTACGGCGCTGTAAACCGTTAGTTCAGAGCTGTAAACTGTAAGTTCAGAGCTGTAAACTGTTAGTACGGAGCTGTAAACTGTTGGTACGGAGCTGTAAACTGTTGGTACGGAGCTGTAAACTGTTGGAATGGAGCTGTAAACTGTTGGTATGGAGCTGTAAACTGTTAGTTCAGAGCTGTAAACTGTTGGTACGGAGCTGTGAACTGTTGGGACGGAGCTGTAAACTGTTAGTATGGAGCTGTAAACTGTTAGTATGGAGCTGTAAACTGTTGGTATGGAGTTGTAAACTGTTGGTATGGACCTGTAAACTGTTAGTACCGAGCTGTAAACTGTTAGTTCAGAGCTGTAAGCGGTTAGTTCAGAGCTGTAAACTGTTAGTTCAGAGTTGTAAACTGTTAGTACGGAGTTGTAAACTGTTAGTACGGAGCTGTAAACTGTTAGTTCAGAGCTGTAAACTGTTAGTTCAGAGCTGTAAGCTGTTAGTACGGAGCTGTAAACTGTTAGTTCAGAGCTGTAAACTGTTGGGACGGAGCTGTAAACTGTTTGTATGGAGCTGTAAACTGTTAGTACGGAGCTGTAAACTGTTGGTACGGAGCTGTAAATTGTTAGTTCAGAGCTGTAAACTGTTAGTTCAGAGCTGTAAACTGTTGGTATGGAGCTGTAAACTGTTAGTTCAGAGCTGTAAACTGTTAGTTCAGAGCTGTAAGCGGTTAGTTCAGAGCTGTAAACTGTTAGTTCGGAGTTGTAAACTGTTAGTACGGAGTTGTAAACTGTTAGTACGGAGCTGTAAACTGTTAGTTCAGAGCTGTAAACTGTTAGTTCAGAGCTGTAAGCTGTTAGTACGGTGCTGTAAACTGTTAGTACGGAGTTGTAAACTGTTAGTTCAGAGCTGTAAACTGTTGGTACGGAGCTGTGAACTGTTGGGACGGAGCTGTAAACTGTTAGTATGGAGCTGTAAACTGTTAGTATGGAGCTGTAAACTGTTAGTACGGAGCTGTAAACTGTTGGTACGGAGCTGTAAATTGTTAGTTCAGAGCTGTAAACTGTTAGTTCAGAGCTGTAAGCTGTTGGTACGGAGCTGTAAACTGTTAGTTCAGAGCTGTAAGCTGTTGGTACGGAGCTGTAAACTGTTAGTTCAGAGCTGTAAACTGTTGGTACGGAGCTGTAAATTGATAGTTCAGAGCTGTAAACTGTTAGTTCAGAGCTGTAAGCTGTTGGTACGGAGCTGTAAACTGTTAGTTCAGAGCTGTAAGCTGTTGGTACGGAGCTGTAAACTGTTAGTTCAGAGCTGTAAGCTGTTGGTATGGAGCTGTAAATTGTTAGATCAGAGCTGTAAACTGTTAGTACGGAGCTGTAGGCTGTTGGTACGGCGCTGTAAACCGTTAGTTCAGAGCTGTAAACTGTAAGTTCAGAGCTGTAAACTGTTAGTACGGAGCTGTAAACTGTTGGTACGGAGCTGTGAACTGTTGGGACGGAGCTGTAAACTGTTAGTATGGAGCTGTAAACTGTTAGTATGGAGCTGTAAACTGTTGGTATGGAGTTGTAAACTGTTGGTATGGAGTTGTAAACTGTTGGTATGGAGCTGTAAACTGTTAGTACCGAGCTGTAAACTGTTAGTTCTGAGCTGCAAGTTGTTGGTACGGAGCTGTAAACTGTTAGTTCAGAGCTGTAAACTGTTGGTTCGGAGCTGTAAACTGTTGGTACGGAGCTGTAAGCTGTTAGTACGGAGCTGTAAGCTGTTAGTTCAGAGATGTAAACTGTTAGTTCATAGCTGTAAACTGTTAGTTCAGAGCTGTAAACTGTTGGTACGGAGCTGTAAACTGTTAGTTCAGAGACGTAAGCTGTGGGTATGGAGCTGTAAATTATCGGTACTGAGCTCTAAACTGTTGGTACGGAGCTGTAAGCTGTTAGTACGGAGCTCTAAACTGTTAGTACGCCGCTGTAAACTGTTAGTTCAGAGCTGTAAATTGTCGGTACGGAGCTGTAAACTGTTAGTTCAGAGCTGTAAACTGTTAGTACGGAGCTGTAAGCTGTTAGTACGGTGCTGTAAACTGTTAGTACGGTGCTGTAAACTGTTAGTACGGAGCTGTAAGCTGTTAGTACGGTGCTGTAAACTGTTAGTACGGAGCTGTAAACTGTTAGTACGGAGCTGTAAGCTGTTAGTACGGAGCTGTAAGCTGTTGGTACGGTGCTGTAAACTGTTAGTACGGAGCTGTAAACTGTTAGTACGGAGCTGTAAGCTGTTAGTACGGAGCTGTAAGCAGTTGGTACGGAGCTCTAAACTGTTAGTACGGAGCTGTAAGCTGTTAGTACGGAGCTGTAAGCTGTTAGTACGGTGCTGTAAACTGTTAGTACGGAGCTGTAAGCTGTTGGTACGGTGCTGTAATCTGTTAGTACGGAGCTGTAAACTGTTAGTACGGAGCTGTAAGCTGTTAGTACGGTGCTGTAAACTGTTAGTACGGAGCTGTAAACTGTTAGTATGGAGCTGTAAACTGTTGGTATGGAGTTGTAAACTGTTGGTATGGAGCTGTAAACTGTTAGTACCGAGCTGTAAACTGTTAGTTCTGAGCTGTAAGTTGTCGGTACGGAGCTGTAAACTGTTAGTTCAGAGCTGTAAACTGTTGGTTCGGAGCTGTAAACTGTTGGTACGGAGCTGTAAGCTGTTAGTTCAGAGATGTAAACTGTTAGTTCATAGCTGTAAACTGTTAGTTCAGAGCTGTAAACTGTTGGTACGGAGCTGTAAACTGTTAGTTCAGAGACGTAAGCTGTGGGTATGGAGCTGTAAATTATCGGTACTGAGCTCTAAACTGTTGGTACGGAGCTGTAAGCTGTTAGTACGGAGCTCTAAACTGTTAGTACGACGCAGTAAACTGTTAGTTCAGAGCTGTAAATTGTCGGTACGGAGCTGTAAACTGTTAGTTCAGAGCTGTAAACTGTTAGTACGGAGCTGTAAGCTGTTAGTACGGTGCTGTAAACTGTTAGTACGGTGCTGTAAGCTGTTAGTACGGAGCTGTAAGCTGTTAGTACGGTGCTGTAAACTGTTAGTTCAGAGCTGTAAGCGGTTAGTTCAGAGCTGTAAACTGTTAGTTCAGAGTTGTAAACTGTTAGTACGGAGTTGTAAACTGTTAGTACGGAGCTGTAAACTGTTGGAATGGAGCTGTAAACTGTTGGAATGGAGCTGTAAACTGTTGGTACGGAGCTGTGAACTGTTGGGACGGAGCTGTAAACTGTTAGTATGGAGCTGTAAACTGTTAGTACGGAGCTGTAAACTGTTGGTACGGAGCTGTAAACTGTTAGTTCAGAGCTGTAAGCTGTTGGTACGGAGCTGTAAACTGTTAGTTCAGAGCTGTAAGCTGTTGGTATGGAGCTGTAAATTGTTAGATCAGAGCTGTAAACTGTTAGTACGGAGCTGTAGGCTGTTGGTACGGCGCTGTAAACCGTTAGTTCAGAGCTGTAAACTGTAAGTTCAGAGCTGTAAACTGTTAGTACGGAGCTGTAAACTGTTGGTACGGAGCTGTGAACTGTTGGGACGGAGCTGTAAACTGTTAGTATGGAGCTGTAAACTGTTAGTATGGAGCTGTAAACTGTTGGTATGGAGTTGTAAACTGTTGGTATGGAGCTGTAAACTGTTAGTACCGAGCTGTAAACTGTTAGTTCTGAGCTGTAAGTTGTTGGTACGGAGCTGTAAACTGTTAGTTCAGAGCTGTAAACTGTTGGTTCGGAGCTGTAAACTGTTGGTACGGAGCTGTAAGCTGTTAGTACGGAGCTGTAAGCTGTTAGTTCAGAGATGTAAACTGTTAGTTCATAGCTGTAAACTGTTAGTTCAGAGCTGTAAACTGTTGGTACGGAGCTGTAAACTGTTAGTTCAGAGACGTAAGCTGTGGGTATGGAGCTGTAAATTATCGGTACTGCGCTCTAAACTGTTGGTACGGAGCTGTAAGCTGTTAGTACGGAGCTCTAAACTGTTAGTACGCCGCTGTAAACTGTTAGTTCAGAGCTGTAAATTGTCGGTACGGAGCTGTAAACTGTTAGTTCAGAGCTGTAAACTGTTAGTACGGAGCTGTAAGCTGTTAGTACGGTGCTGTAAACTGTTAGTACGGTGCTGTAAACTGTTAGTACGGAGCTGTAAGCTGTAAGTACGGTGCTGTAAACTGTTAGTACGGAGCTGTAAACTGTTAGTACGGAGCTGTAAGCTGTTAGTACGGAGCTGTAAGCTGTTGGTACGGTGCTGTAAACTGTTAGTACGGAGCTGTAAACTGTTAGTACGGAGCTGTAAGCTGTTAGTACGGAGCTGTAAGCAGTTGGTATGGAGCTGTAAACTGTTGGTATGGAGTTGTAAACTGTTGGTATGGAGCTGTAAACTGTTAGTACCGAGCTGTAAACTGTTAGTTCTGAGCTGTAAGTTGTCGGTACGGAGCTGTAAACTGTTAGTTCAGAGCTGTAAACTGTTGGTTCGGAGCTGTAAACTGTTGGTACGGAGCTGTAAGCTGTTAGTTCAGAGATGTAAACTGTTAGTTCATAGCTGTAAACTGTTAGTTCAGAGCTGTAAACTGTTGGTACGGAGCTGTAAACTGTTAGTTCAGAGACGTAAGCTGTGGGTATGGAGCTGTAAATTATCGGTACTGAGCTCTAAACTGTTGGTACGGAGCTGTAAGCTGTTAGTACGGAGCTCTAAACTGTTAGTACGACGCAGTAAACTGTTAGTTCAGAGCTGTAAATTGTCGGTACGGAGCTGTAAACTGTTAGTTCAGAGCTGTAAGCGGTTAGTTCAGAGCTGTAAACTGTTAGTTCAGAGTTGTAAACTGTTAGTACGGAGTTGTAAACTGTTAGTACGGAGCTGTAAACTGTTGGTACGGAGCTGTGAACTGTTGGGACGGAGCTGTAAACTGTTAGTATGGAGCTGTAAACTGTTAGTACGGAGCTGTAAACTGTTGGTACGGAGCTGTAAACTGTTAGTTCAGAGCTGTAAGCTGTTGGTACGGAGCTGTAAACTGTTAGTTCAGAGCTGTAAGCTGTTGGTATGGAGCTGTAAATTGTTAGATCAGAGCTGTAAACTGTTAGTACGGAGCTGTAGGCTGTTGGTACGGCGCTGTAAACCGTTAGTTCAGAGCTGTAAACTGTAAGTTCAGAGCTGTAAACTGTTAGTACGGAGCTGTAAACTGTTGGTACGGAGCTGTGAACTGTTGGGACGGAGCTGTAAACTGTTAGTATGGAGCTGTAAACTGTTAGTATGGAGCTGTAAACTGTTGGTATGGAGTTGTAAACTGTTGGTATGGAGCTGTAAACTGTTAGTACCGAGCTGTAAACTGTTAGTTCTGAGCTGTAAGTTGTTGGTACGGAGCTGTAAACTGTTAGTTCAGAGCTGTAAACTGTTGGTTCGGAGCTGTAAACTGTTGGTACGGAGCTGTAAGCTGTTAGTACGGAGCTGTAAGCTGTTAGTTCAGAGATGTAAACTGTTAGTTCATAGCTGTAAACTGTTAGTTCAGAGCTGTAAACTGTTGGTACGGAGCTGTAAACTGTTAGTTCAGAGACGTAAGCTGTGGGTATGGAGCTGTAAATTATTGGTACTGCGCTCTAAACTGTTGGTACGGAGCTGTAAGCTGTTAGTACGGAGCTCTAAACTGTTAGTACGCCGCTATAAACTGTTAGTTCAGAGCTGTAAATTGTCGGTACGGAGCTGTAAACTGTTAGTTCAGAGCTGTAAACTGTTAGTACGGAGCTGTAAGCTGTTAGTACGGTGCTGTAAACTGTTAGTACGGTGCTGTAAACTGTTAGTACGGAGCTGTAAGCTGTTAGTACGGTGCTGTAAACTGTTAGTACGGAGCTGTAAACTGTTAGTACGGAGCTGTAAACTGTTGGTACGGAGCTGTAAATTGTTAGTTCAGAGCTGTAAACTGTTAGTTCAGAGCTGTAAGCTGTTGGTACGGAGCTGTAAACTGTTAGTTCAGAGCTGTAAGCTGTTGGTACGGAGCTGTAAACTGTTAGTTCAGAGCTGTAAACTGTTGGTACGGAGCTGTAAATTGTTAGTTCAGAGCTGTAAACTGTTAGTTCAGAGCTGTAAGCTGTTGGTACGGAGCTGTAAACTGTTAGTTCAGAGCTGTAAGCTGTTGGTACGGAGCTGTAAACTGTTAGTTCAGAGCTGTAAGCTGTTGGTACGGAGCTGTAAACTGTTAGTTCAGAGCTGTAAACTGTTAGTTCAGAGCTGTAAGCTGTTGGTATGGAGCTGTAAATTGTTAGATCAGAGCTGTAAACTGTTAGTACGGAGCTGTAGGCTGTTGGTACGGCGCTGTAAACCGTTAGTTCAGAGCTGTAAACTGTAAGTTCAGAGCTGTAAACTGTTAGTACGGAGCTGTAAACTGTTGGTACGGAGCTGTAAACTGTTGGTACGGAGCTGTAAACTGTTGGTACGGAGCTGTAAACTGTTGGAATGGAGCTGTAAACTGTTGGTATGGAGCTGTAAACTGTTAGTTCAGAGCTGTAAACTGTTGGTACGGAGCTGTGAACTGTTGGGACGGAGCTGTAAACTGTTAGTATGGAGCTGTAAACTGTTAGTATGGAGCTGTAAACTGTTGGTATGGAGTTGTAAACTGTTGGTATGGACCTGTAAACTGTTAGTACCGAGCTGTAAACTGTTAGTTCAGAGCTGTAAGCGGTTAGTTCAGAGCTGTAAACTGTTAGTTCAGAGTTGTAAACTGTTAGTACGGAGTTGTAAACTGTTAGTACGGAGCTGTAAACTGTTAGTTCAGAGCTGTAAACTGTTAGTTCAGAGCTGTAAGCTGTTAGTACGGTGCTGTAAACTGTTAGTACGGAGCTGTAAACTGTTAGTTCAGAGCTGTAAACTGTTGGGACGGAGCTGTAAACTGTTTGTATGGAGCTGTAAACTGTTAGTACGGAGCTGTAAACTGTTGGTACGGAGCTGTAAATTGTTAGTTCAGAGCTGTAAACTGTTAGTTCAGAGCTGTAAACTGTTGGTATGGAGCTGTAAACTGTTAGTTCAGAGCTGTAAACTGTTAGTTCAGAGCTGTAAGCGGTTAGTTCAGAGCTGTAAACTGTTAGTTCGGAGTTGTAAACTGTTAGTACGGAGTTGTAAACTGTTAGTACGGAGCTGTAAACTGTTAGTTCAGAGCTGTAAACTGTTAGTTCAGAGCTGTAAGCTGTTAGTACGGTGCTGTAAACTGTTAGTACGGAGCTGTAAACTGTTAGTTCAGAGCTGTAAACTGTTGGTACGGAGCTGTGAACTGTTGGGACGGAGCTGTAAACTGTTAGTATGGAGCTGTAAACTGTTAGTACGGAGCTGTAAACTGTTGGTACGGAGCTGTAAATTGTTAGTTCAGAGCTGTAAACTGTTAGTTCAGAGCTGTAAGCTGTTGGTACGGAGCTGTAAACTGTTAGTTCAGAGCTGTAAGCTGTTGGTACGGAGCTGTAAACTGTTAGTTCAGAGCTGTAAACTGTTGGTACGGAGCTGTAAATTGTTAGTTCAGAGCTGTAAACTGTTAGTTCAGAGCTGTAAGCTGTTGGTACGGAGCTGTAAACTGTTAGTTCAGAGCTGTAAGCTGTTGGTACGGAGCTGTAAACTGTTAGTTCAGAGCTGTAAGCTGTTGGTATGGAGCTGTAAATTGTTAGATCAGAGCTGTAAACTGTTAGTACGGAGCTGTAGGCTGTTGGTACGGCGCTGTAAACCGTTAGTTCAGAGCTGTAAACTGTAAGTTCAGAGCTGTAAACTGTTAGTACGGAGCTGTAAACTGTTGGTACGGAGCTGTGAACTGTTGGGACGGAGCTGTAAACTGTTAGTATGGAGCTGTAAACTGTTAGTATGGAGCTGTAAACTGTTGGTATGGAGTTGTAAACTGTTGGTATGGAGTTGTAAACTGTTGGTATGGAGCTGTAAACTGTTAGTACCGAGCTGTAAACTGTTAGTTCTGAGCTGCAAGTTGTTGGTACGGAGCTGTAAACTGTTAGTTCAGAGCTGTAAACTGTTGGTTCGGAGCTGTAAACTGTTGGTACGGAGCTGTAAGCTGTTAGTACGGAGCTGTAAGCTGTTAGTTCAGAGATGTAAACTGTTAGTTCATAGCTGTAAACTGTTAGTTCAGAGCTGTAAACTGTTGGTACGGAGCTGTAAACTGTTAGTTCAGAGACGTAAGCTGTGGGTATGGAGCTGTAAATTATCGGTACTGAGCTCTAAACTGTTGGTACGGAGCTGTAAGCTGTTAGTACGGAGCTCTAAACTGTTAGTACGCCGCTGTAAACTGTTAGTTCAGAGCTGTAAATTGTCGGTACGGAGCTGTAAACTGTTAGTTCAGAGCTGTAAACTGTTAGTACGGAGCTGTAAGCTGTTAGTACGGTGCTGTAAACTGTTAGTACGGTGCTGTAAACTGTTAGTACGGAGCTGTAAGCTGTTAGTACGGTGCTGTAAACTGTTAGTACGGAGCTGTAAACTGTTAGTACGGAGCTGTAAGCTGTTAGTACGGAGCTGTAAGCTGTTGGTACGGTGCTGTAAACTGTTAGTACGGAGCTGTAAACTGTTAGTACGGAGCTGTAAGCTGTTAGTACGGAGCTGTAAGCAGTTGGTACGGAGCTCTAAACTGTTAGTACGGAGCTGTAAGCTGTTAGTACGGAGCTGTAAGCTGTTAGTACGGTGCTGTAAACTGTTAGTACGGAGCTGTAAGCTGTTGGTACGGTGCTGTAATCTGTTAGTACGGAGCTGTAAACTGTTAGTACGGAGCTGTAAGCTGTTAGTACGGTGCTGTAAACTGTTAGTACGGAGCTGTAAACTGTTAGTATGGAGCTGTAAACTGTTGGTATGGAGTTGTAAACTGTTGGTATGGAGCTGTAAACTGTTAGTACCGAGCTGTAAACTGTTAGTTCTGAGCTGTAAGTTGTCGGTACGGAGCTGTAAACTGTTAGTTCAGAGCTGTAAACTGTTGGTTCGGAGCTGTAAACTGTTGGTACGGAGCTGTAAGCTGTTAGTTCAGAGATGTAAACTGTTAGTTCATAGCTGTAAACTGTTAGTTCAGAGCTGTAAACTGTTGGTACGGAGCTGTAAACTGTTAGTTCAGAGACGTAAGCTGTGGGTATGGAGCTGTAAATTATCGGTACTGAGCTCTAAACTGTTGGTACGGAGCTGTAAGCTGTTAGTACGGAGCTCTAAACTGTTAGTACGACGCAGTAAACTGTTAGTTCAGAGCTGTAAATTGTCGGTACGGAGCTGTAAACTGTTAGTTCAGAGCTGTAAACTGTTAGTACGGAGCTGTAAGCTGTTAGTACGGTGCTGTAAACTGTTAGTACGGTGCTGTAAGCTGTTAGTACGGAGCTGTAAGCTGTTAGTACGGTGCTGTAAACTGTTAGTTCAGAGCTGTAAGCGGTTAGTTCAGAGCTGTAAACTGTTAGTTCAGAGTTGTAAACTGTTAGTACGGAGTTGTAAACTGTTAGTACGGAGCTGTAAACTGTTGGAATGGAGCTGTAAACTGTTGGTATGGAGCTGTAAACTGTTAGTTCAGAGCTGTAAACTGTTGGTACGGAGCTGTGAACTGTTGGGACGGAGCTGTAAACTGTTAGTATGGAGCTGTAAACTGTTAGTACGGAGCTGTAAACTGTTGGTACGGAGCTGTAAACTGTTAGTTCAGAGCTGTAAGCTGTTGGTACGGAGCTGTAAACTGTTAGTTCAGAGCTGTAAGCTGTTGGTATGGAGCTGTAAATTGTTAGATCAGAGCTGTAAACTGTTAGTACGGAGCTGTAGGCTGTTGGTACGGCGCTGTAAACCGTTAGTTCAGAGCTGTAAACTGTAAGTTCAGAGCTGTAAACTGTTAGTACGGAGCTGTAAACTGTTGGTACGGAGCTGTGAACTGTTGGGACGGAGCTGTAAACTGTTAGTATGGAGCTGTAAACTGTTAGTATGGAGCTGTAAACTGTTGGTATGGAGTTGTAAACTGTTGGTATGGAGCTGTAAACTGTTAGTACCGAGCTGTAAACTGTTAGTTCTGAGCTGTAAGTTGTTGGTACGGAGCTGTAAACTGTTAGTTCAGAGCTGTAAACTGTTGGTTCGGAGCTGTAAACTGTTGGTACGGAGCTGTAAGCTGTTAGTACGGAGCTGTAAGCTGTTAGTTCAGAGATGTAAACTGTTAGTTCATAGCTGTAAACTGTTAGTTCAGAGCTGTAAACTGTTGGTACGGAGCTGTAAACTGTTAGTTCAGAGACGTAAGCTGTGGGTATGGAGCTGTAAATTATCGGTACTGCGCTCTAAACTGTTGGTACGGAGCTGTAAGCTGTTAGTACGGAGCTCTAAACTGTTAGTACGCCGCTGTAAACTGTTAGTTCAGAGCTGTAAATTGTCGGTACGGAGCTGTAAACTGTTAGTTCAGAGCTGTAAACTGTTAGTACGGAGCTGTAAGCTGTTAGTACGGTGCTGTAAACTGTTAGTACGGTGCTGTAAACTGTTAGTACGGAGCTGTAAGCTGTTAGTACGGTGCTGTAAACTGTTAGTACGGAGCTGTAAACTGTTAGTACGGAGCTGTAAGCTGTTAGTACGGAGCTGTAAGCTGTTGGTACGGTGCTGTAAACTGTTAGTACGGAGCTGTAAACTGTTAGTACGGAGCTGTAAGCTGTTAGTACGGAGCTGTAAGCAGTTGGTACGGAGCTCTAAACTGTTAGTACGGAGCTGTAAGCTGTTAGTACGCAGCTGTAAGCTGTTAGTACGGTGCTGTAAACTGTTAGTACGGAGCTGTAAGCTGTTGGTACGGTGCTGTAATCTGTTAGTACGGAGCTGTAAACTGTTAGTACGGAGCTGTAAGCTGTTAGCACGGTGCTGTAAACTGTTAGTACGGAGCTGTAAACTGTTAGTATGGAGCTGTAAACTGTTGGTATGGAGTTGTAAACTGTTGGTATGGAGCTGTAAACTGTTAGTACCGAGCTGTAAACTGTTAGTTCTGAGCTGTAAGTTGTCGGTACGGAGCTGTAAACTGTTAGTTCAGAGCTGTAAACTGTTGGTTCGGAGCTGTAAACTGTTGGTACGGAGCTGTAAGCTGTTAGTTCAGAGATGTAAACTGTTAGTTCATAGCTGTAAACTGTTAGTTCAGAGCTGTAAACTGTTGGTACGGAGCTGTAAACTGTTAGTTCAGAGACGTAAGCTGTGGGTATGGAGCTGTAAATTATCGGTACTGAGCTCTAAACTGTTGGTACGGAGCTGTAAGCTGTTAGTACGGAGCTCTAAACTGTTAGTACGACGCAGTAAACTGTTAGTTCAGAGCTGTAAATTGTCGGTACGGAGCTGTAAACTGTTAGTTCAGAGCTGTAAGCGGTTAGTTCAGAGCTGTAAACTGTTAGTTCAGAGTTGTAAACTGTTAGTACGGAGTTGTAAACTGTTAGTACGGAGCTGTAAACTGTTGGAATGGAGCTGTAAACTGTTGGTATGGAGCTGTAAACTGTTAGTTCAGAGCTGTAAACTGTTGGTACGGAGCTGTGAACTGTTGGGACGGAGCTGTAAACTGTTAGTATGGAGCTGTAAACTGTTAGTACGGAGCTGTAAACTGTTGGTACGGAGCTGTAAACTGTTAGTTCAGAGCTGTAAGCTGTTGGTACGGAGCTGTAAACTGTTAGTTCAGAGCTGTAAGCTGTTGGTATGGAGCTGTAAATTGTTAGATCAGAGCTGTAAACTGTTAGTACGGAGCTGTAGGCTGTTGGTACGGCGCTGTAAACCGTTAGTTCAGAGCTGTAAACTGTAAGTTCAGAGCTGTAAACTGTTAGTACGGAGCTGTAAACTGTTGGTACGGAGCTGTGAACTGTTGGGACGGAGCTGTAAACTGTTAGTATGGAGCTGTAAACTGTTAGTATGGAGCTGTAAACTGTTGGTATGGAGTTGTAAACTGTTGGTATGGAGCTGTAAACTGTTAGTACCGAGCTGTAAACTGTTAGTTCTGAGCTGTAAGTTGTTGGTATGGAGCTGTAAACTGTTAGTTCAGAGCTGTAAACTGTTGGTTCGGAGCTGTAAACTGTTGGTACGGAGCTGTAAGCTGTTAGTACGGAGCTGTAAGCTGTTAGTTCAGAGATGTAAACTGTTAGTTCATAGCTGTAAACTGTTAGTTCAGAGCTGTAAACTGTTGGTACGGAGCTGTAAACTGTTAGTTCAGAGACGTAAGCTGTGGGTATGGAGCTGTAAATTATTGGTACTGCGCTCTAAACTGTTGGTACGGAGCTGTAAGCTGTTAGTACGGAGCTCTAAACTGTTAGTACGCCGCTGTAAACTGTTAGTTCAGAGCTGTAAATTGTCGGTACGGAGCTGTAAACTGTTAGTTCAGAGCTGTAAACTGTTAGTACGGAGCTGTAAGCTGTTAGTACGGTGCTGTAAACTGTTAGTACGGTGCTGTAAACTGTTAGTACGGAGCTGTAAGCTGTTAGTACGGTGCTGTAAACTGTTAGTACGGAGCTGTAAACTGTTAGTACGGAGCTGTAAGCTGTTAGTACGGAGCTGTAAGCTGTTGGTACGGTGCTGTAAACTGTTAGTACGGAGCTGTAAACTGTTAGTACGGAGCTGTAAGCTGTTAGTACGGAGCTGTAAGCAGTTGGTACGGAGCTCTAAACTGTTAGTACGGAGCTGTAAGCTGTTAGTACGCAGCTGTAAGCTGTTAGTACGGTGCTGTAAACTGTTAGTACGGAGCTGTAAGCTGTTGGTACGGTGCTGTAATCTGTTAGTACGGAGCTGTAAACTGTTAGTATGGAGCTGTAAACTGTTGGTATGGAGTTGTAAACTGTTGGTATGGAGCTGTAAACTGTTAGTACCGAGCTGTAAACTGTTAGTTCTGAGCTGTAAGTTGTCGGTACGGAGCTGTAAACTGTTAGTTCAGAGCTGTAAACTGTTGGTTCGGAGCTGTAAACTGTTGGTACGGAGCTGTAAGCTGTTAGTTCAGAGATGTAAACTGTTAGTTCATAGCTGTAAACTGTTAGTTCAGAGCTGTAAACTGTTGGTACGGAGCTGTAAACTGTTAGTTCAGAGACGTAAGCTGTGGGTATGGAGCTGTAAATTATCGGTACTGAGCTCTAAACTGTTGGTACGGAGCTGTAAGCTGTTAGTACGGAGCTCTAAACTGTTAGTACGACGCAGTAAACTGTTAGTTCAGAGCTGTAAATTGTCGGTACGGAGCTGTAAACTGTTAGTTCAGAGCTGTAAACTGTTAGTACGGAGCTGTAAGCTGTTAGTACGGTGCTGTAAACTGTTAGTACGGAGCTGTAAGCTGTTAGTACGGAGCTGTAAGCTGTTAGTACGGTGCTGTAAACTGTTAGTTCAGAGCTGTAAGCGGTTAGTTCAGAGCTGTAAACTGTTAGTTCAGAGTTGTAAACTGTTAGTACGGAGTTGTAAACTGTTAGTACGGAGCTGTAAACTGTTGGAATGGAGCTGTAAACTGTTGGTATGGAGCTGTAAACTGTTAGTTCAGAGCTGTAAACTGTTGGTACGGAGCTGTGAACTGTTGGGACGGAGCTGTAAACTGTTAGTATGGAGCTGTAAACTGTTAGTACGGAGCTGTAAACTGTTGGTACGGAGCTGTAAATTGTTAGTTCAGAGCTGTAAACTGTTAGTTCAGAGCTGTAAGCTGTTGGTACGGAGCTGTAAACTGTTAGTTCAGAGCTGTAAGCTGTTGGTACGGAGCTGTAAACTGTTAGTTCAGAGCTGTAAACTGTTGGTACGGAGCTGTAAATTGTTAGTTCAGAGCTGTAAACTGTTAGTTCAGAGCTGTAAGCTGTTGGTACGGAGCTGTAAACTGTTAGTTCAGAGCTGTAAGCTGTTGGTACGGAGCTGTAAACTGTTAGTTCAGAGCTGTAAGCTGTTGGTACGGAGCTGTAAACTGTTAGTTCAGAGCTGTAAACTGTTAGTTCAGAGCTGTAAGCTGTTGGTATGGAGCTGTAAATTGTTAGATCAGAGCTGTAAACTGTTAGTACGGAGCTGTAGGCTGTTGGTACGGCGCTGTAAACCGTTAGTTCAGAGCTGTAAACTGTAAGTTCAGAGCTGTAAACTGTTAGTACGGAGCTGTAAACTGTTGGTACGGAGCTGTAAACTGTTGGTACGGAGCTGTAAACTGTTGGTACGGAGCTGTAAACTGTTGGAATGGAGCTGTAAACTGTTGGTATGGAGCTGTATACTGTTAGTTCAGAGCTGTAAACTGTTGGTACGGAGCTGTGAACTGTTGGGACGGAGCTGTAAACTGTTAGTATGGAGCTGTAAACTGTTGGTATGGAGCTGTAAACTGTTGGTATGGAGTTGTAAACTGTTGGTATGGACCTGTAAACTGTTAGTACCGAGCTGTAAACTGTTAGTTCAGAGCTGTAAGCGGTTAGTTCAGAGCTGTAAACTGTTAGTACGGAGTTGTAAACTGTTAGTACGGAGCTGTAAACTGTTAGTTCAGAGCTGTAAACTGTTAGTTCAGAGCTGTAAGCTGTTGGTACGGAGCTGTAAACTGTTAGTTCAGAGCTGTAAGCTGTTGGTACGGAGCTGTAAACTGTTAGTTCAGAGCTGTAAGCTGTTGGTATGGAGCTGTAAATTGTTAGATCAGAGCTGTAAACTGTTAGTACGGAGCTGTAGGCTGTTGGTACGGCGCTGTAAACCGTTAGTTCGGAGCTGTAAACTGTAAGTTCAGAGCTGTAAACTGTTAGTACGGAGCTGTAAACTGTTGGTACGGAGCTGTGAACTGTTGGGACGGAGCTGTAAACTGTTAGTATGGAGCTGTAAACTGTTAGTATGGAGCTGTAAACTGTTGGTATGGAGTTGTAAACTGTTGGTATGGAGCTGTAAACTGTTAGTACCGAGCTGTAAACTGTTAGTTCTGAGCTGTAAGTTGTTGGTACGGAGCTGTAAACTGTTAGTTCAGAGCTGTAAACTGTTGGTTCGGAGCTGTAAACTGTTGGTACGGAGCTGTAAGCTGTTAGTACGGAGCTGTAAGCTGTTAGTTCAGAGATGTAAACTGTTAGTTCATAGCTGTAAACTGTTAGTTCAGAGCTGTAAACTGTTGGTACGGAGCTGTAAACTGTTAGTTCAGAGACGTAAGCTGTGGGTATGGAGCTGTAAATTATCGGTACTGAGCTCTAAACTGTTGGTACGGAGCTGTAAGCTGTTAGTACGGAGCTCTAAACTGTTAGTACGCCGCTGTAAACTGTTAGTTCAGAGCTGTAAATTGTCGGTACGGAGCTGTAAACTGTTAGTTCAGAGCTGTAAACTGTTAGTACGGAGCTGTAAGCTGTTAGTACGGAGCTGTAAGCTGTTAGTACGGAGCTGTAAGCTGTTAGTACAGTGCTGTAAACTGTTAGTACGGAGCTGTAAGCTGTTAGTACGGTGCTGTAAGCTGTTGGTACGGTGCTGTAAACTGTTAGTACGGAGCTGTAAACTGTTAGTACGGAGCTGTAAGCTGTTAGTACGGAGCTGTAAGCTGTTGGTACGGAGCTCTAAACTGTTAGTACGGAGCTGTAAGCTGTTAGTACGGTGCTGTAAACTGTTAGTACGGAGCTGTAAACTGTTAGTATGGAGCTGTAAACTGTTGGTATGGAGTTGTAAACTGTTGGTATGGAGCTGTAAACTGTTAGTACCGAGCTGTAAACTGTTAGTTCTGAGCTGTAAGTTGTCGGTACGGAGCTGTAAACTGTTGGTACGGAGCTGTAAGCTGTTAGTTCAGAGATGTAAACTGTTAGTTCATAGCTGTAAACTGTTAGTTCAGAGCTGTAAACTGTTGGTACGGAGCTGTAAACTGTTAGTTCAGAGACGTAAGCTGTGGGTATGGAGCTGTAAATTATCGGTACTGAGCTCTAAACTGTTGGTACGGAGCTGTAAGCTGTTAGTACGGAGCTCTAAACTGTTAGTACGACGCAGTAAACTGTTAGTTCAGAGCTGTAAATTGTCGGTACGGAGCTGTAAACTGTTAGTTCAGAGCTGTAAACTGTTAGTACGGAGCTGTAAGCTGTTAGTACGGTGCTGTAAACTGTTAGTACGGAGCTGTAAGCTGTTAGTACGGAGCTGTAAGCTGTTAGTACGGTGCTGTAAACTGTTAGTACGGAGCTGTAAGCTGTTAGTACGGTGCTGTAAACTGTTAGTACGGAGCTGTAAACTGTTAGTACGGAGCTGTAAGCTGTTAGTACGGAGCTGTAAGCTGTTGGTACGGTGCTGTAAACTGTTAGTACGGAGCTGTAAACTGTTAGTACGGAGCTGTAAGCTGTTAGTACGGAGCTGTAAGCTGTTGGTACGGAGCTCTAAACTGTTAGTACGGAGCTGTAAGCTGTTAGTACGGAGCTGTAAGCTGATAGTACGGTGCTGTAAACTGTTAGTACGGAGCTGTAAACTGTTAGTACGGAGCTGTAAGCTGTTAGTACGGAGCTGTAAGCTGTTAGTACGGAGCTGTAAGCTGTTGGTACGGTGCTGTAAACTGTACGGAGCTGTAAGCTGTTAGTACGGAGCTGTAAGCTGTTGGTACGGTGCTGTAATCTGTTAGTACGGAGCTGTAAACTGTTAGTACGGATCTGTAAACTGTTAGTTCAGAGCTGTAAACTGTTAGTTCAGAGCTTTAAACTGTTGGTACGGTGCTGTAAACTGTTAGTACGGAGCTGTAAACTGTTAGTACGGAGCTGTAAACTGTTAGTTCAGATCTGTAAGCTGTTGGTACGGTGCTGTAAACTGTTGGTACGGAGCTGTAAGCTGTTGGTACGGAGCTGTAAACTGTTAGTTCAGAGCTGTAAGCTGTTGGTACGGAGCTGTAAACTGTTAGTTCAGAGCTGTAAGCTGTTGGTACGGCATTGTAAACTGTTAGCTGAATTCCTCAGGCATTGTCTATGTGCTGCTCTAGGTTTCCAGCATCTGCAATATGTCTCTTGTCTCTGTGAGACTACTATCTGTGTAAACATACCACAGTGCTGTTGTGAGCCACAGTGTTCCTCAACTTTTCCAGCTCAGCTTATTGTTCAATTGTGAACATGTATTCCAAAATGGTGAGTGTCACAGATTTAATCCTCACCACCATTGTTACAATTAAGGGAAAACCCGGAGGCTGGAACAGAAATTTTATCATGTACAGTGCAACCGAATAGCTCTGCTTGACTTGTAGTCACACAGAAACAATGAACACTTTCACACGCACAGGGTTGTTGTCAAACGTTTGTTGATAGATGGACAAGCCTGTGAAATCAGCTAATCATGTGATGTCACATGACAAACCGATAACATTCACGCTGTGGACAGGACCGTCTGGAATGTCCCCCTTCTTTGTCAACACTGGACGTCAATGTCTCACCTATCCATCACATACTAGATATCCTGAATGCCCATCTTCCCCATAGTACACTGGCATTCTGAATGTTTACCCTCTCTGTTACTCACGGGACATCCCAAATATCCCCTGTTTCTATCACACACTGATGCCCCAACTGTCTATCCTTGCTGATGCACACTGGACATCCTGAATGTCCACCCTCCCTGTCACACACGGGATATTCCAATTTTCCACCCTTCCCATCGCATACCTGATATTCCGATTTTCCACCCTTCCCATCGCATACCTGATATTCCAATTTTACACCCTTCCCGTTGCTTAACTGATATTCCATTTTTCCACTCTCCCCATCACACACAGGATAATCCATTTTTCCACTCTCCCCATCACACACAGGATATTCCAATTTTCCACTCTCCCCATCACACACAGGATATTCCATTTTTCCACTCTCCCCATCACACACAGGATAATCCATTTTTCCACTCTCCCCATCACACACAGGATATTCCAATTTTCCACTCTCCCCATCACACACAGGATATTCCATTTTTCCACTCTCCCCATCACACACAGGATATTCCAATTTTCCACTCTCCCCATCACACACAGGATATTCCATTTTTCCACTCTCCCCATCACACACAGGATATTCCATTTTTCCACTCTCCCCATCACACACAGGATATTCCAATTTTCCACTCTCCCCATCACACACAGGATATTCCAATTTTCCACTCTCCCCATCACACACAGGATATTCCATTTTTCCACTCTCCCCATCACACACAGGATATTCCATTTTTCCACTCTCCCCATCACACACAGGATATTCCATTTTTCCACTCTCTCCATCACACACAGGATATTCCAATTTTCCACCCTCCCCATCACACACAGGATATTCCAATTTTCCACCCTCCCCATCACACACTGGATATTCCAATTTTCCACCCTCCCCATCACATACTGGATGTTCCGAATGTCCACCCTCCCCCATTGCACACTGGACATACTGAATGTCTTCCCTCCCTGTTGCACTCTGAATATCAAGTACGTCCATCGTCCCTGTCCAACTCTGTTCATCCTGAATGTCCACTCTCCCTGAAGCACACTGGAGAATCACAATGTCCTCATCGCCCCACACTGGTCGTCCCAGTTCATTTGCTGTCCCTGAACCCCACTCAGGGGGTTGGGCATGGTCTTGGAGAGGAACTTCAGCACCTTTGTTTTTGTCTGCAGGGTTCTTCATCTTCGTGTTTCACTGTCTGATGAAGGACACCGTCCGCACCCAGTGGAGGATTCACCTGTGCTGTGGTCGCCTGCAACTCACCCCATATTCTGGTATGTGCCTTTCCTCCATATCTGGGACTTCTATATTGCTGCTGCGGGGAAAGCTGATGATCCCAGTCATGGACCCCTCCATCTGTGCCACTGTTATGGATATTGCTGGCTGCACTGTCATTTACTGTGGCCCTGAGTGGAATGAGCTTCCTGTAGAAGTAGTAGAGGCCAGTTCAGTTGTGTCATTTAAGGTAAAATTGGATAGGTATATGGACAGGAAAGGAGTGGAGGGTTATGGGCTGAGTGCGGGTAGGTGGGACTAGGTGAGATTAAGAGTTCGGCACGGACTAGGAGGGCCGAGATGGCCTGTTTCCGTGCTGTGATTGTTATATGGTTATATGAGTGAGATATGGAGCCCTCCGCTTCAGCTCCTAAATTAGAAACATAAAAACATAGAAAATAGGCCCTTCGAGCCTGCACTGCCATTCAGTATGATCATGGCTGATCATCCAACTCAGAACCCTGTACCTGCTTTCTCTCCATACCCCCTGATCCCTTTAGCCACAAGGGCCATATCTAACTTCCTCTTAAATATAGCCAATGAACCGGCCTCAACTGTTTCCTGAGGCAAAGAATTCCACAGATTCACCACTCTCTGTGTGAAGAAGTTTTTCCTCATCTCGGTCCTAAAAGGCTTCCCCTTTATCCTTAAACTGTGACCCCTCGTTCTGGACTTCCCCAACATCGGAAACAATCTTCCTGCATCTAGCCTGTCCAATCCCTTTAAAATTTTATACATTTCAATAAGATCCCCCCTCAATCTTCTAAATTCCAGTGAGTATAAGCCTAGTCGATCCAGTCTTTCTTCATATGAAAGTCCTGCCATCCCAGGAATCAATCTGGTGAACCTTCTCTGTATGGCAAGAATGTCTTTCCTCAGATTAGGGGACCAAAACTGTGCACAATATTCTTGGTGCGGTCTCACCAAGGCCTTGTACAACTGCAGTAGAACCTCCCTGCTCCTGTACTCAAATCCTTTTGCTATGAATGCCAACATACCATTTGCCTTTTTCACTGCCTGCTGGCCACCGTTCAGATAATAATCTATTTCTTGTTCTTGCAACCAAATTGGATAACCTCACATTTATCCACATTAAATTGAATCTGCCATGAATTTGCCCACTCAAGTCAACCTATCCAAGTCACCCTGCATCCTCTTAGCATCCTCCTCACAGCTAACACTGCCGCCCAGCTTCGTGTCATCCGCAAACTTGGAGATGCTGCATTTAATTTCCTCATCTAAGTTGCTGCTCACTGGGTCTCTATGGAAGGCTGCAGCACCAAGGACCCCATGTGTGTCCCAGCATTAAACACCAGTTGTTATCAGGCAGGACTGGCCCTAATTCGGGAAGGTTCCAGGAATGTTGGCCAGTGGTGCAAGGAACAGGAGAATAAATGTCAGGTGGGACCTGTCCAGAGATGTTGCATAGAGATTTCCCTTTCTACCTAGAGACTGGTTTATTATAATGAGATACAGAGAAAAACTTGCCTTGCAGACTATTCATACAGATCAGATCATAACCTAAGAGAAAGCTTTTTGTTGCTGAGCCTACTAGGGGATCAGCTATAATGGATTGAGTGTTATGTAATGTACCAGAGGTGATTAGGGAGCTTAAGGTTAAAAGAACCCTTAGGAGCTCTTAGAACCAGAGATCACAATATGATTGTCTTCAAATTGAAATTTGATAGGGAGAAAGTAACGTAGCAGCATTTCAGTGTAGTAAGGGAAATTACAGTTGTATGAGACAGGAGTTGGTCAAAGTAAATTGGAAGGAGGTGCTGACAGGGATGTCAGCAGAGCAGCAATGGTGTGTGTTTCTGGGGAAAATGAGGAAGGTGCAGGACATGTGTATTCCAAAAATGACGAAGTACTCAAATGGTAAAATCACATAACTGTGGCTGACTTTGTAAAAGCTATTGTAAAAGCAAAAGGAAGGCTTACAACAGAGCAAAAATTAGTGGGAAGATGGAAGAGTGGGAAGTTTTTAAAAACCTACAGAGAGCAACTAAAAATCATTAGAAGGGTAAAGATGAAATATGAAAGCAAGCTGGAAAATAATATCAAAGTGGATAGTAAAGGTTTTTTCAAGTATGTTAAAAATAAAAGAGAAATGGGAGGGATATAGGAGTGCTAGGAAATGAGGCAGGAGAGATAATAACAGATGACAAGGAGATGGCTGATGAACTAAATTAATAATTTGCATCAGTCTTCACTGTGGAAGACACTGGCAGTGTGCCTGATGTTGTAGTGTGTGAAGGAAGAGAAGTGGGTGCAGTTATTGTAACAAGAGAGAAGGTGCTCAGAAACTGAAAGACCTGAAGGTACATAAATCACCCAGATCAGAGGAACTGCATCCTAGGATTCTGAAAGAGGTAACGTTAGAGATCGTGCTGAAATGATCTTTCAAAAATCATTGGACTCTGGCATGGTGCCAGACGACTGGAAAATTGCAAATGTCACTCCACTCTTTAAGAAAGGAGGAAGGCAGCAGAAAGGAAATTATAGCCCTGTTTGCCTGACCTCAGTGGTTGGGAAGATGTTGGAGTTAATTGTTAAGGATGAGTTGATGGAGTACTTGGGACAAGATAGTACAAAGTCAGCATGGTTTCCTTTGGGGAAATTCCTGCCTGATGAACCTGTTGGAATTCTTTGAGCAGATTACAAGTGGGATAGATAAAGGCGATGCAGTGGGTGTTGTATATTTGGACTTTCAGAAGGCCTTTGACACGAGGCTGCTTCTCAAATTACAGGAAAGTTACTAACATGGTTAGAATATTGGCTGATTGGTAGGAGGCAGCGAGTGGGAATAAAAGGATCCTTTTCTGGTTGGCTGCCAGTGACTAGTGGTTTTCCACAGGGGTCAATGTTAGGACCACTTCTTTATATGCTTTATATAAATGATTTAGATGATGGAATAGATGGCTTTGTTGCCAAGTTTGCAGATGATATGACATTGGTGGTGGGGCAGGTAGTGTTGAAGAAACAGGTAGGATGCAGAAGGACTTAGACAGATTAGGAGAATGGGCAAGAAAGTGGCAAATGAAATGCAATGTTGGAAAATGCATGGTCATGCACTTTGATAGTAGAAATAAAAGTGCGGACTATTTTTTAAATGGGGAGAAAATCCAAAAATCTGAGATACAAAGGGACTTGGGAATCTTTGTGCAGAACACTCTGAAGGTTAACTTGCAGACTGAGTTGGTGGTGAGGAAGGCAAATGCCATGTTAGCATTCATTTCAAGAGGTCTAGAATACCAGAGCGAGGATGTGATGCTGAGGCTTTATAAGGCACTGGTGAGGCCTCATCTTGAGTATTGTGAACAGTTTTGGGACCCTCATCTCAGAAAAGATGTGCTGGCATTGGAAAGGGTCCGGAGGAGGTTCATCAGGAATGAAAGCGTTATCATATGAGGAACTTTTGATGGTTCTGGGTCTGTACTTGCTGGAATTCAGAAGGATGAGGGGACATCTCATTGAAAACTTCAGAATTTTGAAATGCCTAGACGGAGTAGATGTGGGAGAGACTAGGACAAGAGGGCACAGCCTCAGCATAGAGGGGTGCCTTGTCAAAACAGAGATGCAGAGAAATTTATGCAGCCAAAGAGTGGTGAATTTGTGGAATTTGTTGCCACATGCAGCTGTGGAGGTCAGGTCACTGGGTGTATTTAAGGCAGAGATTGATAGGTTCTTAATTGGACATGGCATCAAAGGTTACTGGGAGAAGGCCGGGAACTGGGGTTGAGGAGGAGAGAAAAAAAATGATCAGCCATGATTGAATGATGAAGCAGACTCGTTGGGCCGGGATGGCCTAATTCTGCTCCTCTGTCTTATTACACAGTGTGTTAAGGTCATAGAAACATAGAAAATAGGTGCAGGAATAGGCCATTCAGCCCTTCGAGCCTGCACCGCCATTCAGTATGATCATGGCTGATCATCCAACTCAGAACCCTGTACCTGCTTTCTCTCCATACCCCCGATCCCTTTAGCCACAAGGGCCATATCTAACTTCCTCTTAAATATAGCCAATAAACCGGCCTCAACTGTTTCCCGTGGCAGAGAATTCCACAGATTCATCACTCTCTTTGTGAAGAAGTTTTTCCTCATACAAGATAAAATAATGTGGGATAAAGTATCATAGTTACAGAGGAAGTGCTGTGCAGCTAAGCGATAAAGTGCAGGATCGTAATAAGGTGGATTGTGAGGCCAAGAGTCCATCTTATTGTCCTAGGGAGCCATTCAATAGTCTTATAACAGTGGGATAGAAGCTGTCCTTGAACCTGATGGTAAGTGCTTTCAGGCTTTTGTATCTTTGCCAGATGGGAGGGGCAAGAAGACAGAATGTCCAGGATGGTGGGATCTTTGATGCTGCCAGCTACTTTCCCAAGGCAGCAAGAAGTGTAGGCGGAGTTCCTGGAGGGGAGGCTGGTTCCTGTGATGTGCTGAGCGGTGTCCACATTTCTACAGTTTCTAACAGACATGGGCAAAGCAGTTGCGGTACCACCTGGATAGGATGCTTTCTATAGTGCATTGATAAAACTTAGCAAGGGTTGATGGGGACGTGTCTAATTGCTTTAGCCCCCTGAGTAAGTGGAAGTGTTGGTGGGCTGTGACGTCAGCATGGCTGGATGAGAACATGCTATTTGTGATGTTCACTCCAAGAAACTTGGAGATCTCAGCCATCTCAACCTCAGCATTCTTGATGTGGACAGGAACATGTGCACCACTCCCACCCCACTTTCCTGAAGTTAATGACCAGCTCTTTTGACACTGAGTGAAAGTTTGTTGCCATGACAACATGTCACTAGGGTCTCTATCTCCTTCCTGTACAATGAGTCATTGCAGTTTGAGATGCAGCCGCCGTGGTAGTGACATCTGCAAATCTGAAGATGGAGCAGAATCAGGGAGAAGATTAGGGGGATGAGGAGTACGAGTGTTTAGAATAACCTTGGTGGAGAAGGTTCACATCCTGTGGAGAATATCAGCAGCTGTGTAATTCTAGCTGTCTGTTTGCAGCGTGGAGCAAGGCTGACCCAGGAATGTCTGTGAGGAACCAGCATGAGCACTCATGGACTCACTCCAACAAATCCCGCTCCACTGCCACCTCATGCTCTGGATCCAGGAAGAACCTGATTCTGCCGCAGGACTTTGAGACTGGTCAGTTCTCCTGGGGATGTTGGGCAGGCTGGTGTGTGGGAAGGTAGCAACATTGAGACTGGTCAGTTCCCCTGGGGACATCTGAGGGTGGGGGGGATGGTTGGGTTTGTGGTGTGTGGGTGGGGGTCTCTGATTGATTTTCCCAGGGACAGTGGGGTGAGGCACTTTGAGAGAGGTAAGTTCTCCCAGAAATAGCAGCGGGCAGGGGTGTGTAGGTGTAGGGTGGGATGAGAGACTTTGAGTCATAGAGAAGTACAATGCAGAAACAGGGCCTTCAGCCCATTAGTCCATGCTGAAACCATTTAAACCATCTACTCCCCTCGACCTGCACTGAGACCAGAGCCTTCCATACCCCTACTACCCAATGACCTATCCAAACTTCTCTCAAACATTGAAATCAAGCTCTCATGCACCACTTGCACTGGCAGCTCGTTCCACACTCTCAAGATCCTCTGAGTGAAGAGGTTTTCCCTCATGTTCCCCTTAAATTTCTCACCTTTTATCCTTAACCCATAACCTCTGGTTGTAGCCCCGCCCCCCCCCAACTTCAGTGAAAAAAGCCTGCTTACATTTACCTTATCTACACCCCTCATAATTTTGTATACCTCTATCAAAACTCCTTTCAATCTTCTACATTCTAAGGAATACAGTCCTAACCTACTCGATCTTTTCTTATAACTCAGGTCCTCCAGACCCAGCAACATCCTTGTAAATTATCTCTGCGCTCTTTCAACTTTGTTTACATCTTCACTGTAGGCAGGTGACCAAAACTGCATACAATACTCCAAATTAGACCTCACCAATGTCTTATACAACTTCAACATAACATCCCATCTACTGTACTCAATACATTTATTTGTGAAGATCAATGTGGTAAAAGCTTTCTTTACAACGTCATGTTAAATACCTGCAACGGCTTAAATAAATGAGCAGCAATAGACCATGCCTGGAGTCTGGTTTTGATGCTAAAACCCACTATTTATTAGTAACTACTTAATATAGTAACTTAAACCAGGTAAATCACAAGTTAGCAGTATTATGCAGATATCTGTGTGTAAATATAATTTCCAAACTCGTTTAAGCTCAGGTGGCCAGGTTTAAAGTCTTACGATGGTAATGCAAGAAAGTTCAGTTCAATGCATGGAGTTGGTGGGGGGAAAGAGAGAGGTATCTGTAAGCCAAGGTGAAATCCACAATAGGAGAAGAATGAATAAACAGGCGTCATTGGTCTTCCATCATCAGACTTTGAATCCACTCTTGAGTTAACCAAATGTAGCTTATCACAAAGGGTACCATCTTCAAGGGAAAACTACCACCCAGGCAAAGGTAAACACACCAGTAGCCTCCACCAGGTCAGCCCTTCTACACACCATGATGGCTACTGATTGATTCTCCTGATCGATCCTCAACCCACCTTTGGCACTCAAAAGTTCCATCCAGTGATTCTTCTGTCACTGGTGTCCTTCCATGGTCGATTCCAGCTGTGTGTCTGTGAGAGAGTCATCTAACCTTGCTTAAGTAAACATGCCGCAAAGCAACTGCAAACATCAACTGTCCATGACACCTCACTCCAAAAGGGAAAATTTGATCAAGGAGCAAAATTTTAACCATACAGAATGTGAAGCAATACATATGTAACTACCAGGTTACACATTACAGAAGCATATACAAACTTTAACTTAACCCCTGATAAACAATTTGCGATAATGTTATTGGTACTTTTTACATGTTTTATTATCATGTCATAATCCTGCAAAATCAGACTCCAGTTTAACAACCTTCTGTTCTTGTCCTTGATCTTACTCAGAAACATTTCATGAGTGGTTTCTGTGTGGGACAAACATAGACATCATAATGTTGCAAGGCCAAAATGAGTGACAACAACTCTTTCTCGATAGTGGAATAATTCTTCTGATGTTCATTAGGATGTTCAACATCATCATCATCCATTTGTAACAACATTGCCCCAGCAGCTTCGTCACTGGTGTCCACAGCTATAGAAAATAGCTTTGTAAAATCAGGTGCTCTGAGCACAGGTTGGTTACATAGAATAGTTTTCAATTGATCAAATGTCTCCTGACAAGGTTCAGTCCACACAAACTTTTCACCCTTCCTTAGTAGATTAGTTAGGGGAAGAGCGATATCAGCAAAGTTTTGACAAAACTTATGGTAATATCCAACCATTCCCAAAGACCTTCTTAAAGCATTCTTACCCATTGGAACAGAAACCTCAGCATTTGCCTGAACTTGGCCTGAACAGGAGCCAATTGGCCTTGACCTACTACGTAGCCAAGGTAGGTAACAGTGGCATGGCCAAATTCACTCTTAGCTAGGTTGACAGTCAGGTTGGCCTTGGAAAGCCTGTCAAACAACTTTTCTACTGCCGAGATATGTCCTTCCCATGTGTCACTCCTTACAACTAAATCATCAATAACGGCATCCGTATTTTCTAACCTTCGAATCACAGATTTAATCATTCTTTGGAATGTTCCTGGAGCATTTTTCATTCCAAAGGGTAAAACGTTATACTCATACAGTCCAGAAGTTGTTACAAATGCAGAGGGTTCTCTAGCTCTTTCGGTCAATAGAACAGACCAGTACCCTTTTAACAGGTCAATCTTCGTAAGGAATTTAGCCTTTCCAACCTTATCAATGCAATTATCCATGTGAGGGATAAGGTAAGCACTGCATTTACCTTCCTGTAATTGGTACAAAATCTCACACTACTGTCAAGCTTGGGCACAATTACACAAGAGGAGGTCCAACCAGATGTTGATGGCCTAATAATACCATTTTTCAGCATGCATTCAATCTCTTTCTCAGCCAATTTACTCTTTTCCAAATTCATCCGTTAGGGGTGCTGTTTAATCGGATCAGCTTGACCTACACCCACATCATTATTTGTGAGTGGAAGGTCATGTTTGACAAATCTCATTGAAATTTTTGAAGAGGTTACTAGGAAAGTTGATGAGGGTAAAGCAGTGGATGTTGTCTATATGGACTTCAGTAAGGCATTTGACGAGGTTCCACACGGAAGGTTAGTTAGGAAGATTCTATCGTTAGGTGTTAATGTTGAAGTAGTAAAATGGATTCAACAGTGGCTGGATGGGAGATGCCAGAGAGTAGTGGTGGATAACTGTTTGTCAGGTTGGAGGCCGGTGACTAGTGGTGTGCCTCAGGGGTCTGTACTGGGTCCAATGTTGTTTGTCATATACATTAATGATCTGGATGATGGGGTGGTAAATTGGATTAGTAAGTATGCAGATGATACTAAGGTAGGTGGTGTTGTGGATAATGAAGTAGGTTTTCAAAGCTTGCAGAGAGATTTAGGCCAGTTAGAAGAGTGGGCTGAAAGATGGCAGATGAAGTTTAATGCTGGCAAGTGTGAGGTGCTACATTTTGGTAGGAATAATCCAAATAGGACATGCATGGTAAATGGTTGGGCAATGAAGAATGCAATAGAACAGAGTGATCTAGGAATAATGGTGCTTAGTTCCCTGAAGGTGGAATCTCATGTGGATAGGGTGGTGAAGAAAGCTTTTGTTATGCTGGCCTTTATAAATCAGAGCATTGAGTATAGGAGTTGGGATGTAATGTTAAAATTGTACAAGGCATTGGTAAGGCTGAATTTGGAGTATTGTGTACAGTTCTGGTGATTGAGTTATAGGAAAGATGTCAACAGAATAGAGAGAGTACAGAGAAGATTTACTAGAATGTAATCTGGGTTTTAGCACCTAAGTTACAGAGAAAGGTTGAACAAGTTAGGACTTTATTCTTTGGAGTGTAGAAGGTTGAGGGTGGACTTGATAGAGGTATTTAAAATTATGAGGGGGATAGATAGAGTTGACGTGGATAGGCTTTTTCCATTGAGAGTAGGGGAGATTCAAACAAGAGGACATGAGTTGAGAGTTAGGGGGCAAGAGTTTAAGAGTAACACGAGGGGGAATTTCTTTACTCAGTGAGTGCTAGCTGTGTGGAATATGCTTCCAGTAGAAGTGGTAGAGGCAGGTTCAGTATTGCCATTAAAAAAAAAATTGGATAGGTATATGGATAGGAAAGGAATGGAGGGTTATGGGCTGAGTGCAGGTCGGTGGGGCTAGGTGAGAGTAAACATTCGGCATGGACTAGAAGGGCCAATATGGCCTGTTTCCGTGCTGTAATTGTTATATGGTTATATACACAGCGGTGGTGGTTTGTTTGGGCACATTGGGAAATAAATCCTCATACTCAAGAAGTAATCTTTTCAACTGTTTCTGCTGCTCTGGCTCCAGATGGCTTAACTTGGAATCAATGTTTTCCAAAATAATAGAATTCCTGAGCCACACTGAGACTATGTTTGTCTTTTAAAATTTTATGACATGTCAATTACCCCTTTCTCAGGCTCTCCAGTTTCATGTGTTCTCACAACAATACTCACAGGTGCCGTTTCTGAGTCATAATAAAATTGTATCATATTAAGGTGTACTACTTGAGTGGGCTTTCTACGTTCAGATGTTTTAATAATGTAATTCAAAGAATCAATTTTAGAGATTATTTGACACGGCCCACTAAACTCTGCTTGGAATTTGTCAACATTGGAAACAGCACCAGAACTTTGTTTCCCTTGTGATATGTCTACTCTCGAGCTCATGCATCATACCAGACCTTCATTTTATTTTGAGAACTTTGTAGGTTCTGTTTTGCGAGATTACACACCTTGTTGAGTCTATCCTTGAATTCCAAAACATATCTCAACAAGCTGACCTGCACCTTCTCATCAGACCACTGTTCTCTGAGCAAGGTCAAAGGTCCCCTCATTCTGTGACCAAATATGAGTTCAAATGGACTCAACCCCAACGATTCTTGCACTGAGTCCCTCATGGCAAACAGGAGCAAATGTACCCCCTCATCCCAGTCTTTCCCATTCTCCTCACAGTATGTCTTAATCATCGTTTTAAGGGTAGAATGAAATCTTTCTAAAGCTCCCTGGGATTCCAGGTGATATGCAGACAATGTAACTTGATTAGCTCACAGTGCATAAACCATCTGCTAGAATACTCCTGAAGTAAGATTACTGCCTTGGTCATATTGAAACTCTTGGGACAGACAAACCAAAGTAAAAAACCTAATGAGGGCTTTCACCACAGTTTTAGCCTTAACATTCTTGAGAGGGATCACTTCGGAGAACCTAGATGCAATGCACGTAATGGTTAACAAATACTGATAGCCAGGTGCAGTCTTTGGCATGTACCAACACAATCCACTATGATTCTGGAAAAAGGTTCTCCAAAAGCAGGTATAGGTTGAGGTGGGGCCACTGGGGTGGCCTGGTTAGGTTTACCAACAACTTGACAAGTGCGACAGGTCCTGCAAAAGGTCACAACATCTTTCCTTAAATTAGGCCAGTAAAATTCCTTCATAATCCTGTTCACAGTCTTCTTCACCTCAAAGTGTCCACCTAAAGGCATACTATGGGCCATGTTTAAAATTTCAGTCCTGTAAACTTCAGGAACTACAACTTGGTGAACAATTGCCCATTCCTCACTCACAGGTACAGTAGGTGGTCTCCACTTCCTCATCAATACTCCATCCTTGATATAATACCCTACTGGCACTTTCTTAATCTCATCACTTGAGAGAGCTGTTTCTTTTAAAACTTCAATCTCAGAATCTTGATTCTGTTCTGCTATAAACTCCTTCCTAGACAAAGATAAACCTTTCTCATCAGACTTACTACCTACATCCTGTTGAAACACAGAGGGTAGAAACGTAGCTGCACTGCTGGATAAACTTCACCAACTGCAAGGTCATTGGCCAACGACAAAGAAGCATTCTTCACTGGTAATTCAGGTTGTACCCCTATCTTAACCTGTCCTGGTACCAATCCAGACTCCAAAATCACCTTATGCAGAGGCACAGAAACAGTCTCTTTCCCAATACCTCTAACAATACTGACTTCACCAGTTTTTGTCTAGTCACCAAACTCCATAACACTGTCCAATATATGGGACTGAGAAGCCCCAGTATCTTTAAAGTAGAGGACAGTTCAGTTGTGTCATTTAAGGTAAAATTGGATAGGTATATGGACAGGAAAGGAGTGGAGGGTTATGGGCTGAGTGCGGGTAGGTGGGACTAGGTGAGATTAAGAGTTCGGCACGGACTAGGAGGGCCGAGATGGCCTGTTTCTGTGCTGTGATTGTTATATGGTTATATGGTTATATTTAGAACAGAGATGCGGAAAAACTTTTTCACCCAGAGAGTAGTGGATATCTGGAATGCTCTGCCCCAGAAGGCAGTGGAGGTCAAGTCTCTGGATGTTTTCAAGAGAGAGTTAGATAGAGCTCTTATAGATAGTGGAGTCAAGGGATATGGGGAGAGGGCAGGAACGGGGTACTGATTGTGTATGATCAGCCATGATCACAGTGAATGGCGGTGCTGGCTAGAAGGGCCGAATGGCCTACTCCTGCACTTACTGTCTATTGTCTATCCCCCTCATAATTTTAAATACCTCTATCAAGTCCTCCCTCAACCTTCTACGCTCCAAAGAATGAAGACCTAACTTGTTCAACCTTTCTCTATAACTTAGGTGCTAAAACCTAGGTAACATTCTAGTAAATCTTCTCTGTACTCTCTCTATTTTGTTGACATCTTTACTATAATTTGGTGACCAGAACTGTACGCAATACTCCAAATTTGGCCTTACCAGTGCCTTGTACAATTTTAACATTACATCCCAACTCCTATACTCGGTGCTCTGATTTATAAAGGCCAGCATACCAGAAGCTTTCTTCACCATCCTATCCACATGAGATTCCACCTTCAGGGAACTATGCACCATTTTTCCTAGATCAGTCTGTCCTACTGCATTCTTCAATGCCCTACCATTTACCATGTATGTCCTATTTGGATTATTCCTACCAAAATGTAGCACCTCACACGTATCAGCATTAAACTCCATCTGCCATCGCTCAGCCCACTCTTCTAACTGGCCGAAATCTCTCTGCAAGCTTTGAAAACCTACTTCATTATCCACCACACCACCTATCTTAGTATCATCTGCATACTTACTAATCCAATTTACCACCCCATCATCCAGATCATTAATGTATATGACAAACAATATTGGACCCAGTACAGACCCCTGAGGCACACCACTAGTCACCGGCCTCCAACCTGACAAACAGTTATCCACCACTGCTCTCTGGCATCTCCCATCCAGTCACTGTTGAATCCATTTTACTACTTCAATATTAATACCTAATGATTGAACCTTCCTAACTAACCTTTTGTGTGGAACCTTGTCAAAGGCCTCTATACCTCTAGAAATGAATGCCATTATTGCATTCACCTTCTTCACCACCGACTCAATCTGGAGGTTAACCTTTACCGTATACTGCAGAAGGACTCCAAAGTTCCTTTGCACCTCTGCATTTTTAATTCTCTCCCCATCTAAATAATGGCTTGCCAGTGTAATTCTTCCACCAAAGTGCATGACCATACACTTTCCAACATTGTATTTCACTTGCCACTTCTTTGCCTATATCTAAGTCTCTCTTCAAGCTCTCTGTTTCGTCAACACTACTTGCTTCTCCACCTATCTTTGTATCGTCGGTAAATTTAGCCACAAATCCATTAATCCCATAGTCCAAATTATTGACATACATCATAAAAAGCAGCGGTCCTAACACCAACCCTTATGGAACTCCACTGGTAACTGGCAACCAGCCAGAATAGGATCCCTTTATTCCCACTCTTTGTTTTCTATCGATCAGCCAATGCTCCACTCATGCTAGTAACTCCCCTGTAATTCCATGGGATCTTATCTTGCTAAGCAGCCTCATGTGCGGCACCTTGTCAAAGGCCTTCTGAAAATCCAAGTACATCACATCCACTGCATCTCCTTTGCATATCCTGCTCGTAATTTCCTCAAAAGATTGCAGTAGGTTAGTCAGGCACGATTTTCCTTTCAGGAAACCATGCTGGCTTTGACCTATTTTGTCATGTGCCTCCAGGTTCTCCGTAATCTCATCCCTAACAATTGATTCCAACAACTTCCCAACCATTGATGTCAGGCTAACAGGTCTATAGTTTCCTTTCTGTTGCCTCCCACCCATCTTAATTGCAGAGAAATATTTGCAATTTTCCAGTCATCCAGGTTAATGCCAGAATCTATTGATTCCTAAAAGATCATTGTCAATGCTTCCGCAATCTCTCCAGCTACTTCCTTCAGAACCCAATAGTGCATTCCATCAAGTCCAGGAGATTTATCCACCCTCAGACATTAAGCTTCTTGAGAACTTTCTCAGTCGTAATTTTCACTGCACATACTTCATTTCCCTGACACTCTTGAATATCCGGTATACTGCAGATGTCTTCCACTGTGAAGACTGATGCAAAATACGCATTCAGTTCCTCTGCCATCTTTGCGTCTCTCATTACAATATCTCCAACATCATTTTCTATTGGTCCTATATTTACCCTCAACTCCCTTAACCCTTTATATACTTAAAAAGGCTTTTAGTATCTTCTTTGATATTAGTCATCAGCTTCCTTTCACAATTCATCTTTTCCTTTCTAATGACATTCTTAGTTTCCTTCTGCAAGTTTTTAAAAGCTTCCCTATCCTCTACCTTAGCAAAAGGATAGTGAGGGATAAAATTGGTCCCTTAGAGAATCAGAGTGGTCAGCAATGTGTGGAGCCGAAAGAGATGGGGGAGATTTTGAACAATTTCTTTTCTGTGTTATTCACTAAGGAGAAGGATATTGAATTGTGTAAGGTAAGGGAAACAAATAGGGAAGTTATGGAAACTATGACAATTAAAGAGGAGGAAGTACTGGTGCTTTTAAGGAACATAAAAATGGAAAAATCTCTAGGTCCTGTCAGGATATTCCCTAGGACCTTGAGGGAAATTAGTATAGAAATAGCAGGGGCTCTGACAGAAATATTTCAAATGTCATTAGAAATGGGGATGGTGCCGGAGGATTGGTGTATTGCTCATGTGGTTCTATTGTTTAAAAAGGGTTCTAAGAGTAAACCTATTAATTATAGGCCTGTCAGTTTGATGTCAGTGGTGGGTAAATTAATGGAAAGTATTCTTAGAGATGGTATATATAATTATCTGGATAGACAGGGTCTGATTAGGAACAGTCAGCATGGATTTGTGCGTGGAAGGTCATGTTTGACAAATATTGAATTTTTTGAAGAGGTTATAAGGAAAGTTGACGAGGGTAAAGCAGTGGATGTTGTCTATATGGACTTCAGTAAGGCCTTTGACAAGGTTCCACGTGGAAGGTTAGTTAGGAAGGTTCAATCATTAGGTATTAATATTGATGTAGTAAAATGGATTCAACAATGGCTGGATAGGAGATGCCAGAGAGTAGTGGTGGATAACTGTTTGTCAGGTTGGAGGTCGGTGACTAGTGGTGTGTCTCAGGGATCTGTACTGAGTCCATACTGGTTTATACAGGTTAAAGCTGGTTTAAACTGGTTAAAACTTGGCTAACATGGATTTATGCGTGGAAGGTCATGTTTGACAAATCTTTTTGAATTTTTTGAAGAGGGTACGAGGAAAGTTGATGAGGGTAAAGCAGTGGATGTTGTCTATATGGACTTCAGTAAGGCTTTTGACAAGGTTCCGCATAAAAGGTTAGTTAGGAAGGTTCAATCGTTATGTATTAATATTGAAGTAGTAAAATGGATTCAACAGCGGCTGGATGGGAGATGTCAGAGAGTAGTGGTGGATAACTGTTTGTCAGGTTGGAGGGCGGCGACTAGTGGTGTGTCTCAGGGATCTGTACTGGGTCCAATGTTGTTTGTCATATACATTAATGATCTGGATGAAGGGGTGGTAAATTGGATTAGTAAGTATGCAGATGATACTAAGGTAGGTGGCGTTGTGGATAATGAAGTAGGTTTTCAAAGCTTGCAGAGAGATTTAGGCCAGTTAGAAGAGTGGGCTGAGCAATGGCAGATGGAGTTTAATGCTGATAAGTGTGAGGGGCTACATTTTGGTAGGAATAATCCAAATAGGACATACATGGTAAATGGTAGGGCATTGAACAATGCAGTAGAACAGAGTGATCTAGGAATAATGGTGCATAGTTCCCTGAAGGTGGAATCTCATGTGGATAGGGTGGTGAAGAAAACTTTTGGTATGTTGGCCTATATAAATCAGAGCATTGAGTATAGGAGTTGGGATGTAATGTTAAAATTGTACAAGGCACTGGTAAGGCCGAATTTGGAGTATTGTGTACAGTTCTGGTCACCAAATTATAGGAAAGATGTCAACAAAATAGAGAGAGTACAGAGAAGATTTACTATAATGTTACCTGGGTTTCAGCACCTAAGTTACAGGGAAAGACTGAACAAGTTAGGTCTTTATTTTTTGGAGCGTAGAAGGTTGAGGGGGGACTTGATAGAGGTATTTAAAATTATGAGGGGGATAGATAGAGTTAACGTGGATAGGCTTTTTCCATTGAGAGTAGGGGAGATTCAAACAAGAGGACATGAGTTAAGAGCTAAGGGGCAAAAGTTTAAGGGTAACACGAGGGGGAATTTCTTTACTCAGAGAGTGGTTGCTGTGTGGAACGAGCTTCCAGGTTCGATATTGTTATTTAAAAAGAAAATTGGATAGGTATATGGACAGGAAAGGAATGGAGGGTTATGGGCTGAGTGCGGGCCAGTGGGACTAGGTGAGAGTAAGTGTTCGGCACGGACTAGAAGGGCCGAGATGGCCTATTTCCATGCTGTAGTTGTTATATGGTTATATGGTTATCTTCCCACTAGCTTTGGCTTCCTTGTATGCCCTCTCTTTTCCTTTTACTTTGGCTCTGACTTCACTTGTCAGCCATGATAGTGTCCTTCTTCCATTCTAACTTATTTCTTCTTATTTGGAATGTATCTGTCTTGTACTTCCCTCATTTGTCACAGAAACTCCAGCCATTGCTGCTCTGCTGTCTTTCCTGCTGTTGTCTCTTTCCAGTCAACCTTGGCCAGTTCTCCCCTCATGCTATTGTAATTTGCTTTATTCCACTGAAATACTGACACATTGGAATCTAGTTTCTCTTCCTCAAATTTCAAAGTGAACTTGATCGTATTGTGATCACTGTTTCCTAAGGGTTTCTTAATCTTAAATTTTCTTATCACCTTTGTATCAATGCGCAACACCTAATCCAGCACAGCCAATCCCCTAGTGGTCTCAACCACAAGTTGTTCTAAAAAGCCATCCCTTAGCCATTCTACAAATTCTATCTCTTGAGGTCCAGTACTGGCCAAGTTTTGCCAATCCACTTTCATGTTAAAATCCCCAACGATTATCATGACATTGCCTTTCTGACATGCCTTTTCTATCTCCTGCTGTAATTTGTAATCCACATCCTGGTTTTTGTTTGGAGGCCTGTATACAACTGTCATTAGGGTCCTTTTACCCTTGCCATTTCTTAACTCAACCCATAGAGACTCGACACCTTCTGATCCTATGTCATCCCTTTCTAATGATTTAATATTATATCTTGTACACAGAGCCACACCACCCCCTCTGCCTACTAACCTATCTTTCTGATACACTATATATCCTTGGACATTCAGCTCCCAATGTCAGCCATCCTTTAGCCAAGTTTCAGAGATGGCCACAATGTCATACTTGCCAATCTGTGGCTGAATTTCAAGATCTTCCATTTTATTTCTTACGCTGCATGCATTCAAATATGACATTTTCAGTCCAATATTTGTTGCTTTCTGTTTTAAATGCTCCACACTTCTATTGCCCTGTAACTCATCCCACTGGCTGTGATTATGCCTCATCACCTGCCTGTCCTTTCTATCATCTCTGTTGCATGCTATCTTTGATTTATTGCTGTTTTCTCTTTCCTCAGCCCTATCACCCCAGTTCCCATTCCCCTGCCAGATTAGTTTAAACCCTCCTGACAATTCTATTAAACCTGCCTGCTAGGATATTGGACCCCTTTGGGTTCAGATGAAACCCTGTTTTTGTACAGATTGTACCTCCCCCAGAAGAGGCTCCAATGATCCAGGAACCCGAAGCCCTGCCCCCACACCAGTCTCTCAACCACGCATTAATATGCCTGATCATGATATTCTTGCCCTTGTTGGCACATGGCACAGGCAACAATCCTGAGATTACTATCCTGAGATGGTGGCAGATGTGATAGGGTCTTTTAGGAGACTCCTGGGCAGGTACATGGAGCTCATGTAGCCCTAGGTAATTTCTAAGGTAAGGACATGTTCTGCACAGCTATGTCGGCCGAAGAGCCTGTATTGTGCTGTAGGTCCTGCTTTTCAGCTTCCTACCAACTCCATGAATTCTCTCTTCAGCACCTCCTCCCTTTTCTATCTATGTCATTGGTATCAATGGGTACCAAGATTTCTAGCTGTTCACCCTCTCCCTTCAGAATACTCTGCACCCAATCCGATACATCTCATACCCTGGCACCTGGGAGGCAACACACCATGTAGGTATCTCTATCATTTGACAGAACCCCCTGTCTGTTCCCCTCACTATGGAATCCCCTATGACTACTGCATTCCTCATCTTCTTCTCTCCCCTCTGCACCACGGAACCAGGCTCAGTGCCAGAGACCCGATCACCATGGTTGTCCTCAGTCAGGTAACCCCTCTCAACGGCATCCAAAACAAGATAACGATTACTGGGAGGGATGGCCACATGGGTGCTCTGTACTATCTGAGCTCTTCCCTTCCCTTCCCTGACAGTCACTGTTCCCCTCTCACCTTATCTCCTTACCTGCTCATCACCTCCTTCTCTTCCCCTTTCTTCCATGGTCTTCTGTCATCTCCAATGAGATTTGTCCTTCTCCAGCCCTTAATGTCTTACACCAATCAACTTCCCAGCTCTTTACTTCATCCCTCCCTTCCCGCCACCTTATGCAGACTTGAAGGTTCTCAGCCCAAAACATTGAATGTTTGCTCTTTTCTACAGATGCTGACTGGTCTGCTGAGTTCCTCCAGCATTTTCTGTGTGTTACCCACTTTATTGGGTATGTCTGTACCTCCTGTACCTAATAAAGTAGACACAGAGTGTACGTTCATGGTCTTCTGCTGCTGCAGCCCAGCCATTTCAAAGCTCAAAATATTGTAAACACAAAGTACACTGCAGATGCTGTGGTCAAATCGACACGTACAAACAAGCTGGATGAACTCAGCAGGTCGGACAGCATCCATTGAAATAAGCAGTCAACGTTTTGGCCCGAGACCCTTCGTCACGACTGAAGAAGGAGGGAGCAGGAGCCCTATAAAGAAGGTGGAGGGTGGGGGGGAAGAGTGGAAGGTGCCAGGTGAAAAAGCACTCAGATGAAAGATAAAGGGGTGGGGGAGAGGAAGCAGGGAGGGGATAGGCAGGAGAGGTGAAGGAGGAATGTAAGGGGAAAGCACTATGGGTAGTAGAAGAAGGCAGAATCATGAGAGAAGTGATAGGCAGCTAGAAGAAGAGGCAGAGTGAAAGTGGTCTTCTCTACTGCCATGATGAGGCCAAACTCAGGTTGGAGGAGCAACACCTCATATACCGTCTGGGTAGTCTCCAGCCCCTTGGTATGAACATTGAATTCTCCAACTTCCAGTAATTCCCTTCCACTCCCTTCCTCCATCCCACTTTCACTCTGCCTCCTCTTCCAGCTCTTATCACCTCTCTCACGATTCTGCCTTCTTCTACTACCCATAGTGCTTTCTCCTTACATTCCTTCTTCACCTCTCCTGCCTATCCTCTCCCTGCTTCCCCTCCCCCACCCCTTGATCTTTCTTCTGATTGGTTTTTCACCTGGCACCTTCCACCCTCCCCTCCACCTTCTTTATAGGGCCCCTGCCCCCTCTTACTTCAGTCCTGACAAAGGGTCTCAGCCCGAAACATTGACTGCTCATTTCAACGGATGCTGCCCGACCTGCTGAGTTCATTGAAATATTGTGCATTCAGAGATGCTCTTCTGCACACCACTGTTATAACTGGGGATTATTTGAGTTACTCTTGCCTTCCCATTAGCTTGAACTGGTCTGGCAAATCTCTTCAGACCTCTCTCATCAACAAGGCATTTTCATCCACAGAACTGCTGCTCACTGGATGTTTATTTTGTGTTTCACATCATTCTCTGTAAATTCTAGAAGTTGTGTGCATGAAAGTCCCAGGAAATCAGCAGTTTCTGAGATACTCAAACCACCCCATCTGGCACCAACAATCATTCCATGATCAGTCACTTTGATCATATTTCTTCCCCATTCAGATATTTGGTCTGAACAATAACAGAACCTCTTGACCATGTCTGTATACTTTTATGCATTGAGTTGCTGCCACATGATTAGCTGATTATGTACTTGCATCAACAAGTTGGAGTACAGGTGTACCTAATAAAGTGGTCTCTGAGTTTCAGGCTTCCTCTTTACAGGAGCCTCAATATCTCTCATCAACCAGGTCTCCAGAAACCTGCCAACCTTGTGCTTCACCCTGAAAGGAACACACAGGACCTGAGCTCCTGACATCACATTTTAAAAGCCTCCAACTTGGCAGATGTTCCCTTCCCTGCAAACAATCTTGTCTAAACAACTGCAAGATCCTGCAGAATGACTCCACAATATGCTTTGTTCCAGTTCAGGACATTAGTCAGTGAAATGGCCATCTCCTTCAGCTTTCTTGGGGTTTTCAATTTTCTGCCCAATGGGATTGGGGAAGAAGAGTGTGCCGGGGATGGAATAACTCCTTGATGTTGGTTGCTTTGGAGGTGTGATGGTGGAGGGAGTCTTGTCAGGACAATGGTGTTGATGGGTTAGGCTTCCCATCACTCTGATCCTACCCACACCAGTGAGCTTTACTGCACATCCTTATCCCGTTACTTGTAAACGTGACACTAAAATCAACTCCATTTTGACCTCCCCAGGTTTTGATTATAGTAACCAGTGTATCCAGTGGAGCGACCAGAACAATGCTTGGAGTGATCAGTGTAACCAGAACTTCAGTTGGACTGACCAATATAACCAGCGTACTGGTTGGAGTGATCAGTATAACCAGAGCGCTGGTTGTGGAGACTAGTGGCGATGGTCAATGGGGTTAGACCTGACCTGTGGATGGGGATGGGAGGTGGGGGCTGATCTGCCAACTTGCCTTGGGAAGGTGAGGAGGGACAATCAAGGGGGTGGTGATAAGAGCAGATGAGAGTTGACCCCACCCCAAATGGGTGGGTGGGAGTCTGCCATTCGGGATGTGATTGTCAGGGAATGAGACCCTGGTTGACACCCCCACCTGTGACCCAGGGTTGGGGATTGAGGGGTAGGTGTGAAGGATGGTGAGGGGTGGGAGGGTTGGTGTGGGGAGATGTGTAACGTGACGACCATTACAGGTCAATTTCAATAAATTCCACTTAAATCTGCCTGGTTGTGGAATCCTTGCTGAGTCCTGAGTCCTGACTCCAGAGCAGAATTAGGCCATTCAGCCCATTGAGTATGCTCCTCCATTGCATCATGGGGTTATCAATCTCAACCTCATTCTCCTGCCGTTTCCCCATAAACTTTGTTGCCCTGACTAATCAAGCACCTATCAACCTCTGCCTTAATTATACCCAATGACCTGGCCTCCACAGCCATCTGTGGCAATGAATTCCACAGATTCACTACCCTCCGATTAAAGAAATTCCTCCTCATCTACATTCTAAATAGACATCACTCTATTCTGAAGCTGTGCCCTCTGGTGCTAGACTCTCCCACTATAGGAAATATCCTCTCTGTGTCCACTCTATCTAGGCCATTGAAAATTGTATAAGCTTCAATGAGATCCCCACTCACTCTTCTAAACTCCAGTGAGTACAGGCCCAGAGCCACCAAATGGTCCTCATATGTTAACCCTTTCAGAGGAGATTTACCAGGATGTTGCCAGGATTCAGGGCTGAGATATGGAGGAAAGTTAGAAACATAGAAAACCTGCAGCACAATACAGGCCATTCGGCCCATAATGCTGTGCCGAACATGTACTTACTTTAGAAATTACCTCAGGTTACCCATACCCCTCTATGGGTTGGGCAGGTTTGGACTGTTTTAATCAGGGTATATGAGACTGAGGGGTGACATTATAGAAGCACACAAATCACGAGGGGCAGAGATGGGGTAAATGGGCACAGAATACCAAAAGATACATAAAGTGTAAAAGAGGAGAAAGTGGATATCAGACCATTGGAAAACACTGCTGGAGAGGTGGTAATGGGGGTCAATGAAATGGCGGACAAACTGAATAAATATTTTGCATCAGTCTTCATGCTGGAAGACACTAACAGTATGGTGGGAGGTCCAGGCAGCAGGGGTCATAAAATGTGTGAAGTTACCATAACTAGAGTGAAGGTTCTTGGGAAACTGAAAGATCTGAAGGTAGATAAGTCATCTGGACCAGATGGTGTACACCCCAGGGTTCTGAAAGAGATTGTGAAGGCATTAGTAATGATCTTTCAAAAATCACTAGATTCTGGAATGGTTCCAGAAGAATGGAAAATTGCAAATGTCACTCCACTCTTCAAGAAGGGAGAGAGGCAGAAACAAAGAAACTTTCGGCCAGTTAGTCTGACCTCAGTGGCTGGGAAGATGTTGGATTCGATAATTAAGGATGAGGTCTCAGGGTACTTGGAGGCACGTGATAAAATAGGCCGTGGTTTCATCAAGCAAAAACCTTACCTGACCAATCTGTTGGAATTCTTTGAAGAAATAACAAGCAGGACAGACAAAGAAGATTCTTTTTAATTAAATGTCAATAATTTGCATGATGAGATTGATGGCTTTGTTGCAAAATTTGCAGACAATATGAATATATGTGGACGAGCAGGCTGTTTTGAGAGAGTCTAAGACCAGAGGACACAGCCTCAGAATAGAGGGACATCCTTTTAGAATGGAGATGAGGAGGAACTTCTTTAGCCAGAGAGTGATGAATCTGTGGAATTCTTTGCCACAGGCAGCTGTAGAGGCCAAGTCTTCATTAATATTTAAGGCAGAGGTTGATAGATTATTGACTAGTCAGGGTGTGAAGGGATATGGGGAGAATGCAGGATATTGGATCAGCCATGAAGAAATGGTGGAGCAGACTCGATGGGCCAAATAGCCCAATTCAGCTGCAAAATCCTATTGCCTTTTCTACAAGGATGGGGAATCACAAACTGGGGGCGCAGGTTTAAGGTGAGGGGGGTAGACTGAAAAGGATCATACGGGTCAATTTTTTTTCACCTAGAGAGTGGTCCGTGTATGGGATGTATGGGAAGAGCTTGGGGTTGGTGTTGGCGGTGAAGAAGATGCTCTGGATGAGGAGTGCATTCAGTGTGGTACAGGAAGATGGAGCGATGGGAGGTAACAGAGAAACATCTCCCTTCCCACTCTGAGTGGAGGGCGGAGGTCTGAGGGTCTCAGTCTAAATTGTGTCCCATCCTCCTGACTGCCATCTCTCTGCTCCCCCAGACCTGGCCCAGGAAAAACACAGCAGTGACTGGGTTAGTCTGGACTCTCAGCTGGTGAACAAAACTGTAGGGAAGGGTGCAGCGAGGGGTGGAACTGTTCTCATGAACGTGGGGGAAGCAGTAGTGTACTTTATTGCCCTACCTGGCCCTCCACCTATCTTCACATCATACTTCATGGTGGCTAGGTATGGGTTGAGACATGAAATGGAGGATGTACAGATGAAATTAGACGTCCCTAAAGGTCTGAGGAGTGAAGGAAGCACACAGGATATGTCTTCATTGGCTGAGAAGATAGGGCAAGGATGTTTAAAACAATAGTTTGCCAAGGTTGGAACACTGGGTACAGTTCTGTTTAGATTCAGATGCATTTACTCATCCTATGTACATGGAAATATAAAATGAAGTGTGTCATTTGCATTAACAACCAACACACCAAAGGAAGAGCTGAGGGCAGCCCATAAGAGTCACCCACATTCCAGCACCAAAACAGCAATCCCCCAATGTTCGACAAAACAAGCCCGTTTCCCTCTTATTACGTACATGATGCTGGAGGAGCTCAGCAGGTCAGGCAGCATCTGTGGAAATGAATAAATAGTCAATGTTTCAGACCGAGACCCTTCATCGGGATCCTTCACACTCACTGACCACCTCACCCACACAGATGTCCTCCAACACCAACACAGGACACTCTGGGCTTTCAGTACTTGACCCCAGACTCTCAGACCTCAGACCTTCAACCTCCAGTCTCCGGCTCGACATTGGGCCTCTGACTTACAGGCTTGCTGATCCAGGGTTTTGACTTTCAGGCCTTAACAGCTGGACTCCCCAACTTCAGTCTTTGACCTCCGATATTCAGTCAGCACACTGTTGAGAGGAATGTGGAACATACTGCATGAGAGTGTGACTGAGAGCCTGTCCTCACATTCACAACTGTTCCTGGGTGAATCGAAGGTATACTTTCCCAGTACAGACACAGTGGGCTGAACCGTCTCTGTGTCACCAGTGGATGGGTTCACTGAGACATTGTGGATTGGGGTGAGAACACTCAGCAAGTGGTCACAGGGTGGTCAGGGTGAACCAGGGTCCCAGCAGCTCTGGAACAGCTGCCACCCTGAAGAAGATGGGTGGTGGGGAGTGGTGGAGGGGATGCTGGTAGTCCAGGCACACAGTCAGTACAGGTGGGTGGGGCTGAGGAGGTGGTAGAAATTACATTTCCACCTACAGAAATTGAATACTTTTCTGTACCTGCAGAAACCGAGAAATTCAAAAGTATTGAGTACAAGAGTTGGGATGTTATGTTGAAGATATATAAAAGTTTGGTAAGGCCTAATTTGCAGTATTTATAGTTTTGGTCACCTACCAACAGGAAAGATGTTAACTAGTTTGAAAGAGTGCAGAGAAAATTTACAAGAAGGACTTGAGTTATAGGTAAAGATTGAATAGGTTAGGGCTTCATTCCTAGAGTGTAGGAGAATGAAGGGAGATTTGATAGAGGTATCCGGAACTATGAGGGGTATAGTTAGGGTAAATGCAAGCAGGCTTTTCCCATGGAGGTTGGATGAGACTACAACTCGACATCATCGGTTAAGGATGAAAGGTGAACAGTTTAAATGCTCCCAATGGTGTGCTCCTCAAATAACCTCTGACAACCAGCTCTTGGCCTCACATGTGGCATAGCTATTAAGCCTGTTGGAACTGTTTAGTACTGACAGGAGAAGGGGAAAAGATGGGTTTATGGTGCCTTAAAACCAGTCACATCGGGCAGATGAGGCTCATCAGCCGTGGTTGGCAGCTCATCTAGGAGAAGAAAAACTCTGATCTCAAACCTCCGCTGCTTTGCAGCTATACCCACTCCTGTGAAAGGATTTGGGGGTAAACTTTGAGGGAAAAATCTGGAGCTGGAGTCCCTAAAGCAGTTCCTACATTGAATTCAACACTAACTGGCAACTCCTGTGAAGCTGCTGGTGCCAAACTGTATTGATCTCTACCATTCCTTTGGCTTCATCAGAGGGGGAGTCTGTATTTCTGGCTTGTGTATCTGATCATCCACATATGATCATCATCCATGTATGCAGCATCCACGGCCACCCTGGACCAATGTAGAACTCAAAAGGGCTGTTACTGTGCACTAGTGATCTATGACTCTACGACTATGACTTGTGCACAGGCATTCAGGGGCAGCGACAGGGAATGTACAAAGGGACAGGGGTCAGTGAATGGGGTGTCTGGGTAGTGGCCAAGGGGTGAAGAAGGGTTGGGGACATTGGGCATTTGTTAGGCATGGGAGAGTTCGAGAGGGAGAATAATGGGTGTGGATTCTGGGCTTTGCAAATGAAGCCATCATTTTGAAACAGGGCATTATTCAGGTGGAAAGTGGCCAGTGAGTGAGTGGGCCAGTGAAGGAATGGAGATTTGAGGCTTTGACTTGAGAGATTCGGGCAGTTTTGGCAGTTGGATTGTCAATCAAGTCAATGAAGATTTGAATAGCTCAGCAGAAAGCCATTGATTAGACAATCAAGATTTGAATAGCTCAGACTCAGCAGAAAGCAGCTGATTGGGCAATCAAGGTCAGGTGACCAAGCAGTTTGAAAAGCTCAAACAAATAAATAGAGGGGTAGCTCAAGTGGAGTGGCCTGTGAGTGTGTGGGCCAGTGAAGGAGTGGAGATTTGAGGATTTGACAAGAAGAGGCGGAGGACGAGCTTGTTCCCAGTTAGCCTTTACAATGCCTCCTGAGACGGTGATCTGCCCCTCCTGTGAGATGTGGCAGTCTTAGGGGAACTCCTCTCTCCCGCAGAGTCACATCTGCCAGAAGTGCTTGCGGCTGGGCGATCTGGAAGACCGTGTGAGGAATCTGGAGCAGCAGCTGGATGACCTTCGACTCATAAGGGAGAATGAGGCAGTCATAGATGAGAGCTACAGGGAAGTAGTCACACCTAGGCTGCCGGAAGCAGGTTGTTGGGTGACAGTCCGAGGGGGGAAAGCGAAGTAGACAGGTAGTGCAGAGCACCTCTGTAGCCATTCCCCTGAATAATAAGTTTACAGTCCTGGATGCTGTTGGTGAGGACGACCGACCAGGTGTGAGCCACGGTGGCAGGGCCTCCGGCACTGAGTCTGACCCTATGGTGCAGAAGGATGGGACGGAGAAGAGGAGAGCTGTCGTCATTGGAGACTCTATAGTCAGGAGAGCAGACAGGAGATTTTGTGGACGTGAGAAGGAAACCCATATGGTTTGTTGCTTCCTGGGTGCCAGGGTCTGGGATGTCTCTGACTGGGTGCATGATATCCTGGTACGAGAGGGAAAGCAACCAGAAGTCGTGATACATGTTGGTACCAATGACATAGGCAAGAAGAGGGATGAGGTCCTGAAGTGTGAGTTTTGGGAACTAGGCAGAAGGCTGAAGAACAGGACCTCAAGGGTGGTGTTCTCAGGATTGCTGCCAGCACTATGTGATAGAGACGGTAACAATTGGAGGAGAAGGCAGTTGAATGCGTGGCTGAGGAGTTGGTGCAGGGGGCAGGGTTTTAGATTTTTGGATCATTGGGATCTCTTCTGGGGGAGGTGGGACCTGTACAGATTGGATGGGTTGCACTTGAACTCGAGGGGGAGCAATATCCTTGCAGTTAGGTTTGTTAGTTAGGTTTGTTCGGGCGGGTTTAAACTAATTTGCAAGGGGGTGAGAACGGAGCGATAGAGCAGTGAAAGAAGAGCATGGAGTAAAGTCAGATCTAACATATAGAGAGGATTTGCGGAAAGAAGCAGAATAAAGGGTGTAAAGGTAATAAGGTAGAAGGGCAAAAGTGTGTGTACTTCATTGCAAGAAGCATCAGGAACAAAGGTGATGAACTGTGAGCTTGGATACATACATAGAATTATGATGTAGTGGCCATTATGGAGACTTGGCTGGCACCAGAGCAGGAATGGATTCTCAATATTCCTGGATTTCAGTGCTTTAAAAGGGATAGAGAGGGGGGAAGAGGAGGAGAGGTGGAATTACTGATCAGGGATATTATTACAGCTACAGAAAGAGTGGGTAATATAGCAGGATCCTCTTTTGAGTCAGTATGGGTGGAAGTCAGGAACAGGAAGGGAGCAATTACTCTACTGGGGGTATTCTATAGGCCTCCGGTAGCAGCAGAGATACTGAGGAGCAGATTGGGAGGCAGATTTTGGGAAGGTGCAAAAATAACAGGGTTGTTATCATGGTTGACTTCAACTTCCCTAATATTGATTGGCACTTGATTAGTTCCAAGGGTTTAGATGGGGCAGAGTTTGTTAAGTGTGTCCAGGATGGATTCCTGTCACAGTATGTTGACAGGCCGACTAGAGGGAATGCCATACTAGATCTAGTATTAGGTAATGAACTGGGTCAGGTCACAGATCTGTCAGTGGGTGAGCATTTGGGGGACAGTGATCACTGCTCCCTGGTCTTTAGCATTATCATGGAAAAGGATAGAATCAGAGAGGACAGGAAATTTTTTAATTGGGGAAGGGCAAATTATGAGGCTATAAGGCTAGAACTTGCGGGTGTGAATTGGGATGATGTTTTTGCAGGGAAATGTACTATGGACGTGGACAATGTTTAAAGATCTCTTGCAGGATGTTAAGGATAAATTTGTCCCAGAGAGGAAGATAAAGAATGGTAGGGTGAAGGAACCTTGGGTGACAAGTGAAGTGGAATATCTCTTCAGGTGGAAGAAGGCAGCATACATGAGGTTTAGGAAGCAAGGATCAGCTGGGTCTATTGAGGAATACAGGGTAGCAAGAAAGGAGCTCAAGAAGGGTCTGAGAAGAGCAAGATGAGGGCATGAGAAGGCCTTAGCGAGTAGGGTAAAGGAAAACCCCAAGGCATTCTACAATTATGTGAAGGACAAAAGGATGACAGGAGGGAAGGTAGGACTGATTAGAGATAAAAGTGGGAAGATGTGCCTGGAGGCTGTGGAAGTGAGCGAGGTCCTCAATGAATACTTCTCTCTGTATTCACCACTGAGAGGGAACTTGATGATGGTGAGGACAATATGAGTGAGGTTGATGTTCTGGAGCATGTTGATATTAAGGGAGACGAGGTGTTGGAGTTGTTAAAATACATTAGGATGGATAAGACCCCAGGGCCTGACGGAATATTCCCCAGGCTGCTCCATGAGGCAAGGGAAGAGATTGCTGAACCTCTGGCTAGGATCTTTATGTCCTCGTTGGCCACGGGAATGGTACCGGAGGATTGGAGAGAGGTGAATATTGTCTCCTTGTTCAAAAAAGGTAGTAGGGATAGTCCAGGTAATTATAGACCAGTGAGTCTTGCGTCTGTGGTGGGAAAGCTGTTGGAAAAGATTCTTAGAGATAGAATCTATGGGCATTTATAGAATCATGGTCTGATCAGGGACAGTCAGCGTGGCTTTGTGAAGGGCAGATTGTGCCTAACAAGCCTGATAGAGTTCTTTGAGGAGGTGACCAGGCATATAGATGAGGGTAGTGCAGTGGATGTGATCTACATGGATTTTAGTAAGGTATTTGACAAGGTTCCACATGGTAGGCTTATTCAGAAAGTCAGAAGGCATGGGATCCAGGCAAGTTTGGTCAGGTGGATTCAGAATTGGCTTGCCTGCAGAAGGCAGAGGATTGTGGTGGAGGGAGTACATTCAGATTGGAGGGTTGTGACTAGTGGTGTTCCACAAGGATCTGTTCTGGGACCTCTACTTCTCGTGATTTTTATTAACGACCTGGATGTGGAGGTAGAAGGGTGGGTTAGCAAGTTTGCAGACAACACAAAGGTTGGTGGTGTTGTGGATAGTGTAGTCGAAGATTGCAGAGAGACATTGATGGGATGCAGAAGTGGGCTGAGAAGTGGCAGAAGGAGATCAACATGGAGAAGTGTGAGGTGGTACACTTTGGAAGGACAAACTCCAAGGCAGAGTACAAAGTAAATGGCAGGATACTTGGTAGTGTGGAGGAGCAGAGGGATCTTGGGGTACATGTCCACAGATCCCTGAAAGTTGCCTCACAGGTAGATAGGGTAGTTAAGAAAGCTTATGGGGTGTTAGCTTTCATAAGTCGAGGGATAGAGTTTAAGAGACGCGATGTAACGATGCAGCTCTATAAAACTCTAGTTAGGCCACACTTGGAGTACTGTGTCCAGTTCTGGTCACCTCAGTATAGGAAGGATGTGGAAGCATTGGAAAGGTTACAGAGGAGATTTACCAGGATGCTGCCTGGTTTAGAGTATGCATTATGATCAGAGATTAAGGGAGCTAGAGCTTTACTTTTTGGAGAGAAGGAGGATGACAGGAGACATGATAGAGGTGTACAAGATATTAAGAGGAATAGACAGAGTGGACAGCCAGCGCCTCTTCCCCAGGGCACCACTGCTCAGTACAAGAGGACATGGTTTTAAGGTAAGGGGAGGGAAGTTCATGGCAGGATATTAGAGGAAGATTTTTCACTCAGAGAGTGGTTGGTGTGTGGAATGCACTGCCTGAGTCTGTGGTGGAAGCAGATACACTAGTGAAGTTTAAAGAGACTACTAGACAGGTATATGGAGGAATTTAAGGTGGGGGGTTATATGGGAGGCAGGGTTTTAGGGTCAGCACAACATTGTGGGCCGAAGGGCATAGAACATACATATGTTCTATGTAAAGGCTGTAAATAGAAGAGAGATGTGTCTTTCTCTGACTTCACCCTCAGCTCAATATGTTATCAAACTGAGTCAGCACCACTCATAATCTCTCTTTCGACAATACCTTTGAGGTGTGTGTGAGACCGATCCTCAGGATTCAGTGTCCAATTTTATTGAGACCCAGGGACATGGGTGGTCCTTCTGGAGGAGGCCTCAGCATTGGCTGTGCCAAAGTCCAGTTCCTGCTGTCTGGACTATGCAGTATCCCCTCACGGACTCAGCAGAACAACAAGCCTCAGGCAGACCAGCAGGTGTTCTTCACCAGGCAGCCATCAAAGTCTGTGTGTGTATGTCTGGGGAACTGGGCAAGTCCCAAAGGATTCTGTTCCACAAAGGTTTGGGATGCACCTTAAACCAGGACCCTGATCCCCACATCACTTCCCAAAACCTCTTGGCAAATGTGCAGCTCACCTGGAGGCTGGAAATCATCTAATCTTTTATTTCAAGAGTAAACATTATTTATAAAATATAAATAAAAATGCAAAACCCAGTTTGTGGCTCTCTCTCATGGTATTGTTCAGTGTGCACATTCACAGTTTAGATTTCAGATTCAGATTCAATTTATTTATCACACATACATGCAAACATGCAGTGAAATGTGTCATTTGTGTTAACAACCTAAGGATGTGCTGGGGGCAGCCCACAAGTGTCACCACACATTCTGGCACCAGTATAGCAATCTCACAACGTCCAACATAACAGCACAACAACGGCAAAACAGACAGTCTACATGCCAACATCAGCAAAATTGAAATGACTTTACTTTTTAATCCCTCACATACGAGTAAAAATCTTTACGTTATTACATCTAAATGTGCAATGCACAATCATAATAATTTATAATAAATAGAACAGTCAATGTAATATAGAATACACTCAAGTCAGCGTGAGTTCATCAGACTGATGTCCAGGTGGAAGAAGCTGTCCTGGAACCAGTTGGTCCTGGCTTTTATGCTGTGGTACTGCTTCCCGGATTGTAGCAGCTGGGGTAGTGGTAGAGGCAAATACATTAGGGGCATTTAAGAAACTCTTAGATAGGTATGTGGATGAAAAATGGAGGGCTATATGAGAGGGAAGGGTTAGATTTATCTTGGAGTGGGATAAAAGGTCAGCACAATATTGTGGTCCAAAGGACCTGTACTGTGCTGCAATGCTCTATGTTCTATATTCTTTAAGACACCTATATCAGACTCTTGTTCACTGACCACAGTTCTGCCTTCAATACTATAACTCCAAGAAAATTTGTCACCAAACTCTGGGCTCTGGAGTCAATGCCTCCCTCTGCTACTGAATCCTTGACTTTTTAGCAACAGAACAGAGTCAGTAAGGAGGGGCACAATAATTCTAAACACTGACACCCCACATGGTTGTGTTCTCAGTCCCCTACTCTATTTCCTGTACACTCATGACTGTGTAGACAGAACCGGCTCTAACTCCATCAAGCTTGATGATGATGATAGGTACATGGACAGGAAAGGAATGGAGGGTTATTGGCTGAGTGCGGGCCAGTGGGACTAGGTGAGTGTAAGTGTTGGCACGGATTAGAAAGGCCGAGATGGCCTGTTTCCGTGCTGTAATTGTTATATGGTTATATGATAATACAGCAGTGGCCAGAGTACAGGAAGGAGATAGAGAGCTTAGTGACATGTGTCATGACAACAACAACACAAGAGAGCTACCCGCTCTCTTGTCAATTTCAATGGTGTTGAGGTTGAGAGGATTGAGAGCTTCTAGTTCCTGGGATTGATCATCACCAATAATCAGTCCTGGTCCAACCACATAGATGCAATGGCCAAGAAAGCTCACCAGCTTCTTCAGGAGACTACAGAAATTTGGCATACCCCGTTGACTCTCACCATTTCCTCTCAATGCACCACGGAAAGCCTCCTATCTGGTTGCATCACTGCAAAGAGTTGTGGACACATCACATAAATCATTCTGCCCTCGATGGACTATTTACAGTTCTTGCTGCTTCAGTAAAGCAACCAACATAATAAAAAAACTTCTCCCACACCAGTTACCCTCTTTTCTCCCCTCTCCATTAAGCAGAAGGTACAAAAGCTTGAAAGCACATCTCACCAGGCTCGAGGACAGCTTCTACCTCACTGTTAACTGACCCTTGAATGATTCCCTAGTACAATAAGATCATGTCTTGACCTGGCAATGTACCTCGTTGTCATCTTGCTATCTGCTCTGTAATCCTTCTATGGCTGTTACTCTTTATTTGCATTCTGTTACAGTCTTACCTCAGTGCACTGTTGTAATGAATTGATTTGTATGAACACTATGCAAGACAAGCTCAGTACATGTGACAATAATAAACCAGTTTTGTAGTTTTGGCTGGGTGTTGTAGGATGCCTGACGTTTCATTCATGCATAAGAACTGAGAACTCAAGTGCTGGCTCTGAATCAGAACCTGATAAACCGGTCCTTCACCACACCCTGCATTCAGACGCTGAAACTTCGAATTGGTTTCAGTCTGCTCCCAAAACTAGTTTCAGTCAACGATTTCCCCTGTTTTCCCCTCGCACACAACCCAGACAAACAGTTCAACAGATCTCCTCTTCCCCGTGGTAACCTGCTTCAGTCCTTGTTGAAGCAGGCCTTGCTCACTGGGAGAAGGAACCCTTGCCACCTCCTCCTCTGGATGTACTTATTGTGGCTCAGCAGGCTTGGTAAAATTTCAACTTCCTTAGAACTCTACTCACTGGAATTCAGACAAATGAGGACGACCTCATTGAAACATATCAAATGTTGAAGGGCCTTGATCGAGGGGATGTGGAGAGGATGCTTCCTATGGTGGGAGATTCTAACACTAGTGAAATGACTATTCCTGGGAAATGAATATTCAAGGATATACGTCTTATCGAAAGGACAGACTGACTGGCAGAGGGGGTGGGGTGGCTCTGTTGGTGAGGAATAATATTCAGTCCCTTGAGAGGGGGGAAATAGAATCTGGGGATGTAGAGTCAGTATGGATAGAACTGAGAAACTCTAAGGGTAGAAAGACCCTAATGGGAGTTATCTACAAGCCCCCAAACAGCAGTCTGGATGTAGGGTGTAAGTTGAATGAGAGTTAAAAGTGGCATGTCGCAAAGGTAATGATACAGTTGTCATGGGGGATTTCAACATGCAGGTAGACTGGGAGCATCAGAATGGTACTGGACTCCAAGAAAGGGAGTTTGTGGAGTGCCTCCGAGATGGATTCTTAGAACAGCTGGTACTGGAGCCTACCAGGGAGAAGGCAATTCTAGATTTAGTGTTGTGCAATGAACCGGATTTGATTAGCGACCTCGAGGTAAAGGAACCATTAGGAAGTAGTGACCATAATATGACATGTTTTAGCCTACAATTTGAGAAGGAGAAGGGAAAATCGGATGTGTCAGTATTACAGTTGAACAAAGGGAACTATGGAGCTATGAGGGAGGAACTGGCCAAAGTTCAATGGAACAATACCCTAGCAGGGAAGACAGTGGAACAAAAATGGCAGTTATTTCTGGGAATAATGCAAAAGGTGCAGGATCGGTTCATTCTAAAGAGGAAGAAAGATCCTAAGGGGAGTAAGGGGCGGCCGTGGCTGACGAGGGAAGTAAAGGGCAGTATAAAAATAAAAGAGAAGAAGTATAACATAGCAAAGATGAGCGGGAAACCGGAGGACTGGGAAGCTTTTAAAGAGCAACAGAAGATAACAAAAAAGGCAATACGCCAAGAAAAAATGAGGTACGAAGGTAAACTAGCCAAGAATATAAAGGAGGATAGTAAAAGCTTCTTTAGGTATGTGAATAGCAAAAAAATAGTTAAGACCAAAATTGGGCCATTGAACTCAGAAACCGGTGAATTTATTATGGGGAACAAGGAAATGGCAGATGAGTTGAACAGGTACTTTGGATCTGTCTTCACTAGGGAAGACACAAACAATCTCCCAGATGTAATAGAGGCCAAAGGAACTAGGGTAAAGGATGAACTGAAGGAAATTTATATTAGACAAGAAACAGTTGGATAGACTGTTGAGTCTGAAGGCTGATAAGTCCCTAGGACCTGATGGTCTGCATCCCAGGGTACTTAAAGGTGGCTCTAGAAATCGTGGACGCATTGGTAATCATTTTCCAATGTTCTATAGATTCAGGAACAGTTCCTGCTGATTGGAGGGTGGCTAATGTTGTCCCACTTTTCAAAAAAGGAGGGAGAGAGAAAACAGGGAATTATAGACCGGTTAGCCTGACGTCAGCGATGGGAAAGATGCTGGAGTCAATTATAAAAGAAGAAATTACGACACATTTGGATAGCAGTAGAAGGATCAGTCCGAGCCAGCATGGATTTATGAAGGGAAAATCATGCTTGACTAATCTTCTGGAGTTTTTTGAGGATGTAACTATGAAAATGGACAAGGGAGAGCCAGTGGATGTAGTGTACCTGGACTTCCAGAAAGCTTTTGATAAAGTCCCACATAGGAGATTAGTGGGCAAAATTAGGGCACATGGTATTGGGGGCAGAGTACTGACATGGATTGAAAACTGGCTGGCTGACAGGAAACAAAGAGTAGTGAGTAATGGGTCCCTTTCGGAATGGCAGGCTGTGACCAGTGGGGTACTGCAAGGTTCAGTGCTGGGACCGCAGATGTTTACAATATACATTAATGATTTAGATGAGGCGATTAAAAGTAATATTGGCAAATTTGCCAATGACACAAAGCTGGGTGGCAGTGTGAAATGTCAGGAGGATGTTATGAGAATGCAGGGTGACTTGGACAGGTTGGGTGAGTGGGCAAATCTATGGCAGATGCAGTTTATTGTGGATAAATGTGAGGTTATCCACTTTGGTGGCAAGAACAGGAAGGCAGATTACTATCTAAATGGAGTCAAGTTAGGAAAAGGGGAAGTACGAGATCCAGGTGTTCTTGTACATCAGTCAATGAAAGCAAGCATGCAGGTACAGCAGGCAGTGAAGAAAGCTAATGGCATGCTGGCTTTTATAACAAGAAGAATTGAGTATAGGAGTAAAGAGGTCCTTCTGCAGCTGTACAGGGCCCTGATGAGACCCCACCTGGAGTATTGTGTGCAGTTTTGGTCTCCAAATTTGAGGAAGGACATTCTTGCTATTGAGGGAGTGCAGTGTAGGTTCACAAGGTTAATTCCCAGAATGGCGGGATTGTCATATGTTGAAAGATTGGAGCAACTGGGCTTGTATACACTGGAATTTAGAAGGATGAGAGGGGATCTGATTGAAACATATAAGATTATTAAGGGATTGGACACGCTGGAGGCAGGAAGCATGTTCCCGCTGATGGGTAAGTCCAGAACTAGAGGCCACAGTTTAAGAATAAGGGGTAGGCCATTTAGAACAGAGATGTGGAAAAACTTTTTCACCCAGAGAGTGGTGGATATATGGAATGCTCTGCCCCAGAAGGGAGTGGCCAAGTCTCTGGATGCATTCAAGAGAGAGTTAGATAGAGCTCTTATAGATAGCGGGGTCAAGGGATATGGGGAGAGGGCAGGAACGGGGTACTGATTGTGTATGATCAGCCATGAGCACAGTTAATGGAGGTGCTGGCTAGAAAGGCCAAATGGCCTACACTTGCACCTACTGTCCATTGTCTATAGAGGGCATAGCCTCAAAGTAGAGGGACATCTTTTAGAATGGAGATGAGGAGGAATTTCCTTCGCCAAAGAGTGGTGAATCTATGGAATTTGTTGCCATAGGCAGTTGTGGAGGCCAAGTCCGTGTGTATATTTAAGGCAGAGTTTAATGTATTCTTGATTAATCAGGCCATGGCAGGAGATTGCAGCTGAAAGGGAAAATGGATCATCATGATGAAATGATGGAGCAGACTTGATGGTCCAAATGGCCAAATTCTGCCCTTATACCTTATTGTCTATGGTCTTATACCAGTGCAATGCTACACTGCCATCATAGAGAGCATCCTCGCATCACAAGACAAAGGAGCAGAAGTAGGCCATTTGGCCCATCGAGTCTGCTCCGCCACTCCACCATGAGCTAAACTATTCTCCTGTCTAGTTCCAATTTCCGGCTTTTTCCAATCCCTTGACACCCTGACTAATTAGATACCTGTCAATCTCCTCCTTAAAAACCGTCAATGATTGGGCCTCCACAGCTGTATGTGGCAACGAATTCCATAAATCCACGACCCTCTGGCTGAAAAAATTTTTCATCTCTGTTTTAAATGGGTACCCTCTAATTCTAAGACAGTGACCTCTTGTCCTGGACTCACCCACTGAGGGAAACAGCCTTTGCACATCTACTCTGTCCAACCCTTTCAACATTCGAAATGTTTCTATGAGATCCCCTCTCATTCTTCTATACTCTAATGAATACAATCCAAGAGTCAACAAACACTCCTCATATATTAGTCCCTGCATTCCAGGAATCATCCTCGTGAATCTTCTCTGAACTCTCTCCAATATCAGCACATCCTTTCTAAGATAGGGGGCCCAAAACTGCACACAGTATTCCAAATGGGGTCTCACCAATGCCCCATAGAGCCTCATCAATATTTCCTTACTCTTATACACTATTCCTCTTGAAATGAATGCCAACATAGCATTCGCTTTCCTTTCTGCCCATCCAACTTGGTGTTTAACCTTTAGGGCATCCTGCATTAGGAACCCCAAGTCCCTTCACACTTCTGATTTTTGAATTTTCTCCCCATCTAAGTAATAATCTACCCGATTGTTTCTTCTTCCAAAATGTACAACCGTATATTTCTCAACATTGTATCTCATCTGCCATTTCTTTGCCCACTGTCCTAAACTGACCAAGTCTCTCTGCAACCTTTCCGTTTCTTCAACACTTCCTGCTCCTCCACCTATCTTGGTGCCATTCACAAACTTAGCCACAAAACCATTTAATCCATAATCTAAATCGTCGATATACAGTGTAAAAAGAAGAGGCCCCAACACAGACCCCTGCGGAACACCACTGCATCAGCCATTGCTTTCTGGTCTGGTCTGGTGCAGCATCCTCTCACAGTACACAAGAACTACAGCGAACTGTCAGGTCAGCAGAAATAATAATTAGCTGCAGTCAACCATCACTGCAGGACTTGGGATTGTCTAGGACAAAGAAGTGGACACCATACACCCTGCAAATTCCCTTTACTAAAAGCACCCTTCTGACAAGTGCTATCGGGTTATTACAACAAAACCTTCATGTTATCTTAAAAGATTTTCCCCCAGGCAGTTAATTTGATCAACCATTCTAGGTAGTCCTCACCCTCACCCCCCTCTATTTTTTATAATGCTATTTACAGGATAATATTTATTCATGTTTTATTTCATATCCATACTTTAACCTCAAAGTTTATAAATAATATAATGATGAAATAATGTTGTATTTTGTTAGATGTTGCACAGCAAATTGCTGTATGTATATGGTGAATCAGTTTGATCCTTGAGCTCAGTCTGCTGCCTCTGGAAAGGCTTCAGTGTGGGCCCAATTCCTGTCTGTGCCCGCACCCTCTCATTGTCACCCACCCCTCCCCTTCCTGCAACAGTCCGCTGCTCACATAGGTCACTGACCTGAGACATGCCATCTGCTTCTCCGTCCACAGGGACTGTCTGACCTATCAGACATCGGAGCAGAATTAGGCCATTTGGCCCAACCAGTCTGCTCTGCCATTCCATCATGGCTGATTCATTTGTTTTCACTCCTCAGCTCCTGGCCTTTTCCTCAATGCCGTGTCCAATCAAGAACCCATCAATCTCCACCTTAAATACACCCAACAACTTGGTCTCCACAGCTGGCTATGGTAATAAATAACACAAATTCACCACCCTTTGGCTAAAGAAATTTCTCCGCACCTCTGTTTTAAATGGACACCCCTCTATCCTGAGGCAGTGCCCCCTTGTCCTAGACTCACCCATCATGGGAAACATCCTTTCCACATCTGCTTTGTATAGGCCTTTCAACATTGGAAAGGTTTCAATGAGATCCCTCCCTCATCTTACTAAATTCCAGAGAGTATAAGCCCAGAGCCATCAAATGATATCTACTATAAGCTATGGATTCTCACATTCCTCTTCCCATCCTGTCTCTTGCAAAAATGCCATCCCTTCTCGCAATTCCTCCGTCTCCGCCGCATCTGCTCCCAGGTTGAGGCTTTTCATTCCGGGACGAAGGAGATGTCTTCCGTTTTTAAAGAAAGGGGCTTCTCTTCCTCCACCATCAACTCTGCTCTCAAATGCATCTCTCCCATTTCATGCACATCTGGTCTCACCCCATCCTCCTGCCACCCTGCTCGAGATAGGGTTCCCCTTGTCCTTACCTACCACCCCACCAGCCTCCGGGTCCAACATATAATTCTCTGTAACTTCCACCACCTTCAACGGGATCCCACTACCAAACACATCTTTCCCTCCTCCCCCTTTCTTCTTTCTGCTTTCCACAGGGATCACTCCCTTGTCCACTCGTTCCCCCCCCATCCCTTCCCACCGATCTCCCTCCTGGCACTTATCCTTGTAAGCGGAACAAGTGCTACATCTGCCCTTACACTTCCTCCCTCACCACCATTCAGGGCCCCAGATAGTCCTTCCAGTTGAGGCAACACTTCACCTGTGAGTTGGTTGGTGTGATATACTGCGTCCGGTGCTCCTGGTGCAGCCTTCTATATATTGGTGAGTCCCAACACAGAATAGGAGACCATTTTGCTGAACACCTATGCTCTGTCCGCCAGAGAAAGCAGGATCTCCCAGTGGCCACACATTTTAATTCCACGTCCCATTCCCATTCTGGTATGTCTATCCATGGCTTCCTCTACTGTCAAGATGAAGCCACACTCAGGTAGGAGGACAAAACACCTGATATTCCATCTGGGTAGCCTCCAACCTGATGGCATGAACATTGATTTCTCTAACTTCTGTTAATGCCCCTCCTCCCCTCCCCCCCCCCTTTTTCTCTCTCTGCTCCTCTCATAATCACTCCTTGCTCCCCTCCCCTTTCTTTCTCCCTAGGCCTCCCGTCCCATGATCCTTTCCCTTCTCCAGCTGTGTATCCCTTTTGTCAATCACCTTTCCAGCTCTTAGCTTCATCCCACCCCCTCCTGTATTCTCCTATCATTTCAGATTTCCTCCTCCCCCTCCCACTTTCAAATCTCTTACTATCTTTTCTTTGTTAGTCCTGACAAAAGGTCTCGGCCCGAAACGTCAACTGTACTTCTTCTTATAGCTGCTGCCTGGCCTGCAGTGTTCCACTAGCATTTTGTGTGTGTTGCTCATAAGTTAGGGATCTGGAGATGCAGCTCAATGGCCTTCAGCTGGTCAGGGAGAGCGAGGAGGTGATAGAAAGCCTATCAGGGGGAAGCAAAAGTGGTCATGCCTCTGGCATAGACTCTGGCCCTGTGGCTCAAAAGGGTAGGGAAAAGAAGAGGAAAGCAGTAGTGATAGGGGACTCTATAGTCAGGGGGTCAGACAGGCGATTCTGTGGACACAGGAAAGAAACTCAGATGGTAGTTTGCCTCCCAGGTGCCAGGGTCCAGAATGTTTTAGATCGCATCCAAGATATCGTGCAGTGGGAGGGAGAACAGCCAGAGATCATGGCACATATTGGTACCAACGGCATAGGTAGGTAAAGGGAAGAGGTCCTGAAAAAAGACAAAGGGAATAAGGAAGGAAATTGAGAAACAGGACCGCGAAGGTAGCAATCTCAGGATTACTGCCTATGCCACTCGACAGTGAGAATAGGAGTAGAATGAGGCGGAGGATAAATGCGTGGCTGAGGGATTGGAGCAGGGGGCAGAGATTTAGATTTCTGGATTATTGGGACCTCTTTTGGGGCAAGTGTGACCTGTACAAAAAGGATGGGTTGCACTTGAATCCCAGGGAGATCAATATCCAGGCTGGGAGAGTTGCTACAGCTATTGGGGAGAGTTTAAACTAGATTTGTCGGGGGTTGGGAACCGAACTGAAGAGACTGGGGAAGAGGAGGTTGGCTCTCAAATTGAGAAAGCTTGTAGACAGTGTGTGAGGGAGGATAGGCAGGTGATAGAGAAGGGATACGCTCAGACTGAAGGATTGAGATGTGTCTATTTTAATGCAAGCGTGAACAAAGCGGATAAGTTTAGGGCATGGATCAGTACTTGGACATGTGATGTGGTGGCCATTACAGAGACGTGAATGGCTCAGGGACAGGAATGGTTACTTTAAGTGCTGAGTTTTAGATGTTTCAGAAATGACAGGGAGGGAGGCAAAAAGAGGTGGGGGAGTGGCACTGTTGATCAGAGATAGTGTCACAGCTGCAGAAAAGGTGGACACCATGGAGGGATTGTCTACGGAGTCTCTGTGGGTGGAGGTTAGGAACAGGAAGGGGTCAGTCAATAACTTTACTGGGTGTTTTTTATAGGCTGCCCAATAGTAACAGGGATATCGAGGAGCAGATAGGGAAACAGATCCTGGAAAGGTAAAATTGTAAAATTGGATAGGTACATGGACAGGAAAGGAGTGGAGGGTTATGAGCTGAGTGCGGGTAGGTGGGACTAGGTGAGATTAAGAGTTCGGCATGGACTAGGAGGGCCAAGATGGCCTGTTTCCGTGCTGTGATTGTTATATGGTTATAAGGTGTAATAATGATAGAGTTGGCGTGATGGGAGATTTTAATTTCCCAAATATCGATTGGCATCTCCCTAGAGCAAGGTGTTTAGATGGGGTGGAGTTTGTTAGGTGTGTTCAGGAAGGTTTCTTGACACAATATGTAGATAAGCCTGCAAGAGGAGAGGCTGTACTTGATTTGGTATTGGGAAATGAACCTGGTGAGGTGTCAGATCTCTCAGTGGGAGAGCATTTTGGAGATAGTGATCATAATTCTATCTCCTTTACAACAGCATTGGAGAGAGATAGGTACGGACAAGTCAGAAAAGCGTTTAATTGGAGTAAGGGGAATTATGAGGGCTATCAGGCAGGAAATTGGAAGCTTAAACTGGAAACAGATGTTCTAAGGGAAAAGTACAGAAGAAATGCGGCAAATATTCAGGGGATATTTGTGTGGAGTTCTGCATAGGTACGTTCCAATGAGACAAGGAAGTTATGGTAGGGTACAGGAATGGTGGTGTACAAAGGCTGTAATAAATCTAGTCAAGAAGAAAAGAAAAGCTTACCAAAGATTCAGAGAGCAAGGTAATGTTAGAGATCTAGAAGATTATAAGGCTGCTTATAAGGAAATAGCAGGGGTACTTAAGGAATACTTTACTTCGGTATTCATTATGTAAAAGTATCATGGAGATTGTAGTGATGGCTTGCAGCAGACTGAAAAGCTTGAGCATGTAGATATTAAGAAAGAGGATGTACTGGAGCTTTTGGAAAGCATCAAGTTGGATAAGTCGCCAGGACCAGATGAGATGTACCCCAGGCTACTGTGATAGGCGAGGGAGGAGATTGCTGAGCCTCTGGCAATGATCTTTGAATCATCAACGGGGATGGGAGATGTTCTGGAGGATTGAAGGGTTGCGGATGTTGTTCCTTTATTCAAGAAAGGCAGTAGAGATAGCCCAGCAAATTATAGACCAGTGATTCTTAATTCAGTGGTTGGTAAGTTGATGGAGAAGATCCTGAGAGGCAAGATTTCTGAACATTTGGAGAGGCATAATATGATTAGAAATAGTCGGCATGGCTTTGTCAAGGGCAGGTTGTGCCTTATGAGCCTGATTGAAGTTTTTGAAGATGTTACTAAACACATTAATGAAGGAAGAGCAGTAGATGTAGTGTATATGGATTTTAGCAAGGCATTTGATAAGGTACCCCATGCAAGGCTTATTGAGAAAGTAAGGAGGCATTGGATCCAAGGGGACATTGTTTTGTGGATCCAGAACTGGCTTGACCACAGAAGGCAAAGACTGGTTGTAGACGGATCATATTCTGCATGGAGGTCAGTCACCAGTGGTGTGCCTCAGGGATCTGTTCTGGGACCCCTACTCTTCATGATTTTTATAAATGACCTGGATGAGGAAGTGGAGGAATGGGTTACTAAGTTTGCTGATGACACAAAGGTTGGAGGTGTTGTGGATAGTGTGCAGGGCTGTCAGAGGTTACAGCGGGACATTGATAGGATGCAAAACAGGGCTGAGAAGTGGCATATGGAGTTCAACCCAGGTAAATGTGAAGTGGTTCATTTTGGTAAGTCAAATATGATGTAGTATTAATATAGAATATAGCAGAATATAGTATTAATAATAAGATTCTTGGCAGTGTGGAGGATCAGAGGAATCCTGGGATCCGTGTCCATAGGACGCTCAAAGCAGCTGTGCAGGTTGACTCTGTGGTTAAGAAGGTGTATGGTGTATTGGCCTTCATCAATCGTGGGACTGAATTTAGGAGCCGAGAGGTAATGTTGCCGCTATATAGGATCCTGGTCAGACCCCACTTGGAGTACTGTGCTCAGTTCTGGTCGCCTCACTACAGGAAGGATGTGGAAACCATAGAAAGGGTGCAGAGGGGATTTACAAGGATGTTGCCTGGATTGGGGAGCATGCCTTATGAGAACAGATTGAGTGAACTCGGCCTTTTCTCCTTGGAGCGACTGAGGATGAGAGGTGACCTGATAGAGGTGTATAAGATGATGAGAGGCATTGATCGTGTGGACAGCCAGAGGCTTTTCCCCAGGGCTGAAATGGCTGCCACAAGAGGACACAGGTTTAAGGTGCTGGGGAGTAGGTACAGAGATGTCAGGGGTTAGGTTTTTATGCAGAGAGTGGTGAGTGCGTGGAATGGGCTGCTGGCAACGGTGGTGGAGGCGGATATGATAGGATCTTTTAAGAGACTTTTGGATAGGTACATGGAGCATAGTAAAATAGAGGACTATAGGTAAGCCTAGTAATTTCTAAGGTAGGGACATGTTTGACATGACTTTTTGGGCTGAAGGGCCTGTATTATGCTGTATGTTTTCTATGTTTCTATGTAAATTCATCACCTCTCTGGATGTTGGCAATGAACCCTTTCCTCCCTGCCCTTCCTTCTAAAAGGAACATACAGAACCTTTCCTGTATCCTGTACAATTAATCTTTAAGCACTCTCCACATGTCTGATGTGGACTTGTCAGAAAATTAGTGTTCCCAATTAACACTTCTTAATCCCTGCTTAATGCCCTTGTAATTTGCCCTACTGCAATTTAAAACTCTCCCGCAAGGACCATACCTATCCTCATCTATAGCTATCCACCCTATTCTGTTTACACATGCTCTTAATTTGATACATAGCTGTCCCTCAAAGTCCCAGAGGCTATTAGGAAATCTGTAGTACAATCCCCTCATGTGATTGCACCCTTCCCATTCCTGAGTTTCACCCAAATGGACTCAGTGTCTGACCCCTCCATTTTGTCTCCCCTGAGTGCAACTGTGATATTGTCTCTGATTAGTGGAGCATCTCCCTCCACCCACTCTTTCACCTCCTCCTCCGACTTTTCTAAAACTTTGAGTTATTAATCACCCATTCCTGCCCCTCTCTCAACCAAGTTTCAGTAATGGCCAAAACATTGTCATTCCATTTACTGATCCATGCTGTAAGTTTACTATCCTTACCCATAATACTCCTGGCATTAAATTATACACACTTCAAACTATCCAATCCATCAGACCTGTTATTTCAATATTGCCTTTCAATACTTTGCCTGACACCTACCTTCCTGTCCAATCCTTCCCTGATTGACCTGGAGCTCCAGTTCCCAACCCCTTATAAAACTAATTTAAACACTCCCGAGTAGTATCAGCAAAACTCCTGGCCAAGAAATTGGTTCCCCTCCGGTTCAGATGCGACTCATCCCTCCTTGTACAGGTCACCCCTTCCCCAGAAAAAGTTTCAATGATCCAAGAACGTGAACCCCTGTCCCCTGCACCATCTCAGCAACCTCTTATTCATCCATGCTATCACCCCATTCAGACCTGCACTCGCCCATGGCACAGGGAATAATCCGAAGATTACAACCTTGGAGGTCCTTCTCTTCAGCCTCTTTCCCTTTTCTTCCTACATCATTGGTGTCAATACATACCACAAACTCTGGCTGTTCACTCTCCCCCTTGAGATAACCTACAGTCACTCCAATACATCATGGACCCTAGCACCCAGGAAGCAACATCCTGATGTTTCTCTTGTGGCCACAGACACTGCCTGTCTTTGCCCTTCCCTGTCGAGGCTCAAGGCTGGTCACAGTGCCACCAGCTGCTGCCATGATCTGTTGGGTCACTGCCCCCCCCCACAAAAGTATCCAAAGGAGTATACTTGCCACTGAAGGGAATGGCCACAGGGGAACCCTACACTGACTACTTAATCCTCTTACCTCTCTGGTAGCCATTCATCTACTGTCCAAAGCCTGTACTCTGGGTGCGACCACCTCTTCAAAAGCTTCAATCTATAATATCTTCAACCTCCCGAATGATCCTGAGTACATTCAACTCCAGCTCCAAATCCTTGACCCGGTCAGTCAGGCACTGAAGTTGGGTGCACTTCCCACAGATGTAGTCATCGGGGAAACCAGCAGGTATTCTGAATTCCCACATCTGACATAAGGAACATTCCATCTTGACTAGTCTACACCAAAAAAAGAAAAGGTCTTGCTTCTTAACTGTGCCTTCATCTGTTCACACCAAAGCCATCACATTATATCACTGGCACACTCAAACAATGGCCACTCCACATGAAGCTATCCTCCTTTTATTTGCAGCTGAAGATAGGCCTCTGAGGCCAACACTTCCTGTGCTTGTGCATTCCAAAAAGACCAGCCTTGCCCAAACCTGCTCCTTTTATCCTTTCTTCTGATTTCCATAGGACTCTGACCCTATACATTCTGCTTTTGCCTGAAAGAAAAAAGCTGCCAAAAAAGAAAGCTGGGGAGAGAAGAACTGGAGTCAAGCCTGCTCTGCCATTCAACAAGATCATGGCTGATCTGACCATGGACTCATCTCCATCTACCTGCCTTTCCCCAATAACCCTTAATTCCCCGACTATGCAAAAATTTATCCAACCTTGTCTTAAATGAGTTAGCCTCTAGAGCTTCCCTGGGCAGAGATTTCCATAGGTACACTACTCTCTGGGAAAAGCAGTTTCTTCTCATCTCTGTCCTCAATATTTTTTCCCAAATATTGAGGCTATATCCCCTAGTTCTAGTCTCACTCACCAGTGGAAACAACCTTCCTGCCTCTATCATATCTATTCCTTTTATAATTTTATATGATTCTTTGAGATTCCCTCTCATTCTTCTGAATTCCAGCGAGTATAGTTCCAGGCAATTTAACTTCTCCTCATAGTCTAACCCCCTCCTCTCTGGAATCAACCTGGTGAACCTCCTCTGCACCACCTCCAAAGTCACTATATCCTTCCTCAAGAAAGGAGACCAGAACTGCACGCAGTACTCCAGGTATGGCCTCACCTATACCCTGTACAGTTGTAGCATAAACTCCCCGTTCTTAAATTCAATACATCTTGCAAAGAAGACCAACATTTCATTTGCCGTCTTGATAACCTGCTGCATCTGCAAGCCAGCCTTTTGCAAATCCTGTAGACTACAAACACTCCCAAATCCCTTTGGGAAATGGCATACTGCAATCTTTCAGCATTTAAATAATAATCTGATTATCTATTTTTATTTTGATATTGGATGACCATGCATCTACCAACATTGCACTCCATCTGCCAGACCCTTGCCCACTTATTTAACCTATTGATAGCTCACTGCAGGCTGTCCTCATCCTCTGCATAATTTGAGTGTTTCCTTAACCATCTGCCGTTGGAGCTATTACAGGACAGACAATGAACCTCAGTCACACTCATCTCCCAATGAATAGATGGAAAAATGACCCAAAGACAAAGGTTCGGCAGAGTGCAGCGCATTGAGCCGCTGCCTCATTCCTGAATTTGGGCACTGTCTGTGTGAAGTTTGATTGCATGCGGTTTGGTGTTAATCACCCAGGTGTGTTGTTGACAGGGGAGGGTAGGAATGTGAGAGAAAGGGAGATGTGGGGAAATGGGACTGGGGACTAGCATCGACTCAATGGGTAGTATAGCCTCCCTCTGTTCCCAGCATCTCATATCCCTCTGTCTGGCTTCGGCATTGGGAATATTGAACATATCCCTCTGTCTCCTGTCAACATCGGGAATATTGAACATATCCCTCTGTCTCCCGTCGGCATTGGGATTATTGACCATATCCCTCTGTCTGGCGTTGGTATTGGGATTATTGACCATATCCCTCTGTCTGGCATCGGCATTGGGATTATTGACCATATCCCTCTGTCTGGCGTTGGTATTGGGATTATTGACCATATCCCTCTGTCTGGCATCGGTATTGGGATTATTGACCATATCCCTCTGTCTGGCGTTGGTATTGGGATTATTGACCATATCCCTCTGTCTGGCGTTGGTATTGGGATTATCGACCATATCCCTCTGTCTAGCGTTGGTATTGGGATTATTGACCATATCCCTCTGTCTGGCGTTGATATTGGGATTATTGACCATATCCCTCTGTCTGGCGTTGGTATTGGGATTATTGAACATACCCCTCTGTCTGGCGTTGGTATTGGGATTATTGAACATACTCCTCTGTCTCCTGTCAACATTGGGAATATTGAACATATCCCTCTGTCTCCCGTTGGCATTGGGATTATTGAACATACCCCTCTGTCTCCTATCGGCACATCGGCATTGGGAATATTGAACATAGGACAGTATAGCACAGTGCAAGCCCCTGGCCTACAAGATCAATCTAACGCTTCCCTCCTACATAGCCTTTATTTTTCTGTCATTCATATGCCTATCTTAAAGTTTCTTAAATGCCCCTAATGTATTTGCCTCTACCACCATCCCTGGCAGGACATTCTAGGTACCTACGTTTCTCTGAGTAAAGAAGCTACCCTCCAATCATTTTAAAATTATGCCTCTTGTATTAGTCATTTCCACCCTGGGAAAAGTCTCTGGCTGTCCACTCTACCTCTGCCTCTTATCTTGTACACCATCAAGTCATATCTCATTCTCCTTCACTCTAAAGAGAAAAGCCCTAGCTCACAAAACCTCTCCTCATAAGATTTGCACTCTGATCCAGGCAACATCCTGGTTAACTTCCTCTTTCTAAAGCTTCCACATCCTTCCTATAATAAGGAAATTAAAATGCAATCCTAACTTTTGGCAGGGCATCATTTGGATTGTTTCATCAGTGAGGTCAGATGCTGGACCCAATCCCAGTGTCACAGGGAGGAGTAAAGCCTTTCCTGTTCCGAATATAACCCAATTACCAGGGTCAGATCTAAGTCCATCTGGAATCTGCACTATCCCAGTGCTGTCAGGACAGAGAAGGTTTGCTTTCTGTTCTGCACCACTGCCTTGTCGGTGCTCCTCTTTGGAGACCCTGGGAAGTCTCAGGGTGAAGCAAGGCTTCACATCATTGACCTCCCATCAGAGAACAGCTATTCTGGGAATAAGTGTTGCAGACCTCAGGAGAAGATCCTGTGTTCCCTGTGACCTCCATTACGTGCTCCAAGGGTAAAAGTGATAGGGGGAGCTCATTTCTGGTGCCCTACTCCTATACCTCAGTCTCCAGAGTGTTGGCCACCATCATTAACCCTTTACCTGCCTTTGGTTTCCTTCCATATCCCAGTCTATGGAACAGTCAGCAGTGGTTGATGGTGTTTGGTCTACACGGGTCTGTCATTTGACTGCTCGTTTCTCTCTCTGTCCCTCTCTCTGTCTCTTCTCGCTCTCTCGCTCCCTCTGTGTGTGTGTGTCAGTGTGTGTCCATTTGTGTGTTGCCAGTGTCTGTGTGTATGTGTGTGTCTTTGTGTGTTTGTGTGTATGGTGTACATGTATGAGTCTGTATGTGTGTGTGTGTGTGTGTCCATCTGTGTGTGTCTATGTGCATCTGTACGTGTGTCTGTGTGTGTATATATTAGTGAATGTCTCTGTGTGTCTGTGTGTGCTATCCATCTGTGTCTGTGTATGTACGTGTGTGTATGTGTGGGTGTATATGTCTGTCTGTGTGTAGGTGTGTATGTCTGTATCTGTATGCCTGTTTGTCTCTATCTGTGTGTGTGTGTCTGTGTCCGTGTGAGTCTATGTATGTGCGAGTTTCTTCATCTGTACGTGTCTGTGTCTGGGTGTATCAGATGTTCAGCCTTGCCCTGACAGACAGACCCTAACAGCCAGATGGAGTCGGTCATCATCTTGCAGTGGGAGCTGGCTATTTCCTCATTCCGGGAGCTGGGAAACAGGTTGGAGAACATTCCGACTCTCTGCCACAGCCCGGGGCTACTGGCTTGTGGAAGGAGGGACTAGTGGTCGGACTCTCCAATCGGCCTGCAGCTCTCCTCCTCCTGCACACAGCCTCGATCAGCGGGAGAGCTGTCATGGACGGGAGAAGAGCAAGACTGAGCACCGACACCTGCAACTGAGGTATGAGCAGCCGCAGAGTTGCCTCTCAACAGGGCAGCCCCTCACTGGGGGTAGGCACAGGTAGGTAACTGGGGCAGTAGCAGTCCAACCACATCCTTCTCATCAGACACCAGACATGGGACAGGACACAGGACATGGGACACTGGACACCACTGGACACCAGACAGGACAGAAGATACTGGACACTGAACACTAGCCAGGACTTAAGATACAGGCCACTGGACACTGGACAGGACACAGGACGTTGGACATGGGACAGGATACTGGACACCAGACAGGATGCAGAGGGGAACTTCCAGGGAACCAGGAGCCCAATGTGCGGGAGACTGGAGATGATCTCACTGCAGGAAGGTTAGGGGCAGGCAAAGGGTGCCCAGTGAAGGCTGACAGGGTTTTCGATGGCTGGAAGGGCAGTGTCAGAGGGGTGGAGAGAGGGGCCGGAGGGGTGGGAGGGGGAGGAGGGATGGAAGGGAGGGAGAAGGACCCCCGGTATGTTTGGTTTCAGAAGCATTGCCATTGGGGATTCAAGAGGAAATCTCAGCAAGGTCACAAAGCGAAGAGGTATGGCTGGACTGGCAGATCTGTATGGGCTGAATGTCTGTAGGAGAGTGAATGGCCACCTTGGTAACATGTTCTGGATGTTGAATTTGTGGTGTAGGATCGATGGAGCAGCCAAGGTCAGAGGTCGTGAACCCCTCTGAGGTAACCCAGCGACCAGGATCAGAGGTTGTGCACCCAACCATCCGGGTCACCCAGCGACCAGGGTCTGAGGTATTGAACCTAACGAAGGTAGTCCAGCGGCCAGAGTCAGAAGTCATGAAACCCACCGTTACAGTAACACAGCGACCAGGGTCAGAGGGCACCTCCCACTGCACTGTCTTTACATACTTCAAAGGCGACATCAACAGTGTGGTGGACGAACACTTCTCCCGTGCGTTGGGGCAAAGGGGAAGGTCTGAAACCCCTAGCCGGGCTGGTAAGATGCTGCGGAAAGGGGGAGAGGAGGGGCTGAGAGGGATGGAGAGGGAGAGGGTCAGAAGCTGGGAGGGATGAGAGGGGGGTGGGGTGAGGAGAAATCAGGAGGGTTTCAGGCCAGAATGGCTCAGCTGTAACTCTCCCCATCAAAACCCCCTCACACTAAGAGGCATCAAATCTCACAGCACAGATGCAGGCCCTTTGGCCTAACAGGTTTGTGCTGTACCTCATCTAATCACACTTCCCTATGTTTGACCCATACCTCTTGGAACCTTTCCTGCCCATGTACCTGCCCAGGGGTCTTGTATTATTGTTACTGAACCCACCTCTACCACCTCCTCTGGCAGTTCATTCCACACACCCACCACCTTCTAGGTGAAAACCTTTAAAAGTTCAAAGTTAATTTATTATCAAAGCACATATAGGTCACCATATACAACCCTGAGATTCATTTTCTTGCAGGCATACTCAAGAAATCCAATAGCCGTAATAGATTCAGTGAAAGACTGTACAACAGGGTGTACAACCAGTGTGCAAATAAACTGTGTAAATACAAAAAGAAAGAAACAATAAGAAATAAATTAGCAATAAATATTGAGAACATGAGATGAAGAGTCCTTGAAAGTGATTCCATGGGTTGTGGGAACATTTCAGTGATGGGGAAAATGAAGTTGAGTGAAGTTAACCCCTCTGATTCAGGAGCCTGATGGCTGAGGGGTAATAACTGTTCCTGAACATGGTGCTGTGCTCCTAGCAAAAAACTTTCCAGCCCTAGGCGGAAAGATATACACTTCTCATGGATTTATAAACATTTATAAGGTCCAATCAGCCTATCCAATCTCTCTGTGGGATGCATAATGCTATTATAATTCGGGTGTCCGAGTTCACAGTTCGTTGCCTGTGTCCTCTGTAAGAAATTTGTACGTCCTTCTCGTGACCCTGTCCATTTCTTCCAGGTGATCCAGTTTCCTCCCACGGTCCAAACATGTGCCAGTTAGTAGGTTAATTGGTTTACTGTAAATTGCCCTGTGATTAAGGTTAAGTCGGTGGGGTGCTGGGTGGCATTGCACGAGGGGCCAAAAGGGCCTGTTCCATACTGTATCTGTAAATAATATTTAAAAAATAAAAGAAAACATCAAGCTTTCCAGTTGATGTAAAATCCCCATGAATTATTTCTGAACCTGTCCCAGTTTAATGACATCCTTCCCCCTGCTGGGCGACCAGAACTGCACACAACACTTGGTGAGGTGTCACTAAACTCTTGTCATTGTAACACGATCTGCCAACTCCTGTACTCATTGCCCCAGGTAATGAAGCCAAGAGCATCAAACTTCTTCACCACCCTGTGTACCTGTGTCAGCACTTTCAGGGAACAATGTGCAATGAAAAAGAGCTTTGTCCTGCAACCAGTCAGTGTTTGCGATTGATTAGCAAGAGCAAATTAAAGAAAGGCAAGGGCAAGCACAGTGGCCATCATCTGAGTGGGCAGAGTCAGAGTGGTAATCTTAAGGCTAATCTTCGGGGCTTTGGAGAAAAGAGGCTTCAGACAGAGAAAGCAAAGCTCCAGGTTAAGTTTTTTTTTCATCCTTTCTTTCTATCTGCTCAGTTAGGACGGTAGAGATGACAGATAGGATAGTGGAATGCTCCTCTTGTGCAATGTGGGAAGGCAGAGAGAGAGAGCTCTGTGTCCCTGGCAACCACAGCTGCAGCTTCTAACAATCTGCATTAAGGAGTTGGAGCTGGAACTGAATGAACTCTGGATCATTCAGGAAGCTGAGAGGGTGATAGATAGGACATACAGAGAAGTGGTTACACCCATGGTCCAGGACACAGAAAACTGTGTGACAGTCAGAAAGGGGAAAGGGTTTAAGGAGTCAGTACAGAGTACCTGTGGCCATCCACCTCAGAAATATCACTTTGGATACTGTCGGGGGGGGGGGGGGAATAACCTAACAGGAAAGTCACAGTGGTCGGGTCTCTGGCACTGTCTGCCTCTGTGACTCAGAAGGGAAGGGGGGAGAAGAGGCACATTGCGTTGATTGGGGATTTGTTAGCGGAATGTACAGAAGGTTCTGTGGGCAGGAACGAGATTGCAGGATGGTATGTTGCCTCTTGGGTGCCATGGTCTGGGATTGAGTCCTCAGCATTCTTATGTGGGAGTGTGAACAGCCAGAAGTTGTGTTCCATGCAGGTACCAATGACGTGGATAGGATGAGTGATAAAATTCTGCATAGCGAGTTCAGGGAGTTAGGTGCTAGGTTAAAGGACAGGACCTCCAGGGTTGTGGTCTCAGGATTACTACCTACACCATGTGCTGGTGAGTCCAGAACTAGGAAGATTATACAGTTTAAAACATGGCTAAGGATTTGATGTAGGAGGAAGAGCATAAGAGTTTTGGATCATTTACTCTCTTTCCAGGGAATGTGGGACTTGTACCAAAGGGACAGTTTGCACCTGAACTGGAGGGGGGTTAATATCCTAGTGGGATGGACTGTTAAAGCGGCACGATGGGGTTTAAACAAGAGTTGCAGTGGGATGGGAACCAGAGTGCCGTAACAGCTAATGGAGAGATTGTGGAGACAGACGTTGGTAAGACCTTAGACAAAGTTAGGAATCAGAAAGTTGAGCATGGTGCGACAAGTGTCCTGAGCTGTGAATATTTCACTGCAAGAAGTATTGTAGGAAAGTCAGATAATAGTGCTGAAGATGAGGTAGCTGGTTTACAAACAAAGGCAATGTGTAGGAGGAGCTGTTGATGGGGCAAAATTGCAGTCAACAGGATGAGTTGCAATGTAAAAGGTGGACAAAATCGAAAAGGGTGAACACAGGACTGAAGGTGTGTATCTGAATGTGCACAGTATACAGAATAAGGTCGATGAACTTGCAGCACAGTTGCAGATTGGCAGGTATGATGTTTAAGGCATCAGTGAATCATAGCTGAAAGATTATATCTGGGAGCTTAATGTCCAAGGATACGTATTGTATTGAAAAGACAGACAGGAAAACAGAGGAGGCAGTTTTGCTCTGTTAGTAAAGAATGAAATCAAATCATTAGAAAGAGGTGACATAGGGTCTGAAGGTGTTGAATCATTGTGGACAGAGTTAAGGAACTGCAGGGGTATAAAGACCCTGATGGGAGTTGAAAATAGACCCCCAAACAGTAATAAGGATGTTGTCTACAAGATACAACATGAGATAGAAAATGCATACCAAAAGGGTAATATTACAATAGTCATGGGGAACTTAAATATGCAGGTACATTGGGAAAATTAGGTTGGTGCTAGATTCCAGGAGGAGGAGTTTCTAGAATGCCTACAAGATGGCTTTTTAGAGCAGCTTATGGATGAGCCCAATAAGGGATCAACTATTCTGGATTGGGTGTTGTGCAATGAATTGGAATTGATTAGAGAGCTTAAAGTGAAAGAACCTTTTGGGGAAAATGATCAGCATATGATCGAATTCACCCTGAAATTTGAGAAGGAGAAGCTAAAGTCAGATATGCCAGTATGAAAGTGGAGTAAAGGGAATTACAGAGGCATGAGAGAGGAGTTGGCCAGAGTTGATTGGAAAAGAACACTGGCAGGCATGATGGCAGAGGAGCAATGGCAGGAATTTCTGGAAGCAGTTCGGAAGGCACAAGATATACACATCGCAAATAGGAAGAAGTATTCTAAAAGAAAGATGACACAACCTTGGCTAACAAGAGAAGTCAAAGCCAACATAAAAACCAAAGAGAGGGCACACAATAGATCAAAAATTAGTGTGAAGTTTGAGGATTGGGAAACTTTAAAACACAACAGCAGGCAATTTAAAAAGTCATAAAGAAGGCAAAGGTGGAATATGAAAGTAAGCTAGCTAATACACAGGATAACAAATGGATGTAACAAAACACATTGATGAAGGTAGAGCAGTGGATATAGTGTATATGAATTTCAGTAAGGCATTTGATAAAGTTCTCCATGCAAAGCTCATTCAGAAAGTAAGACAATAGACAATAGACAGTAGGTGCAGGAGTAGGCCATTCAGCCCTTCTAGCCAGCACTGCCATTCACTGTGATCATGGCTGATCATACACAATCAGTACCCCGTTCCTGCCTTCTCCACATATCCCTTGACCCCACTATCTATAAGAGCTCTATCTAACTCTCTCTTGAATGCATCCAGAGACTTGGCCTCCATTGCCTTCTGGGGCAGAGCATTCCACATATCCACCACTCTCTGGGTGAAAAAGTTTTTCCGCATCTCTGTTCTAAAAGGCCTGCCCCTTATTCTTAAACTGTGGCCTTTAGTTTTGGACTCACCCATCAGCGGGAACATGCTTCCTGCCTCCAGTGTGTCCAATCTCTTAATAATCTTATATGTTTCAATCAGATCCCCTCTCATCCTTATGAATTCCAGTGTATACAAGCCCAGTCGCTCCAATCTTTCAACATACGACAGTCCCGCCATTCCGGGATTAACCTTGTGAACCTATGCTGCGCTCCCTCAATAGCAAGAATGTCCTTCCTCAAATTTGGAGACCAAAACTGCACACAATACTCCAGGTGGTGTCTCACCAGGGCCCTGTACAGCTGCAGAAGGACCTCTTTACTCCTATACTCAATTCCTCTTGTTATAAAAGCCAGCATGCCATTAGCTTTCTTCACTGCCTGCTGTACCTGCATGCTTGCTTTCATTGACTGATGTACAAGAACACCTAGATCTTGTTGTACTTCCCCTTTTCCTAACTTGACTCCATTTAGATAGTAATCTGCCTTCCTGTTCTTGCCACCAAAGTGGATAACCTCACATTTATCCACAATAAACTGCATCTGCCATAGATTTGCCCACTCACCCAACCTGTCCAAGTCACCCTGCATTCTCATAACATCCTCCTGACATTTTACACTTGCCACCCAGTTTTGTGTCATCAGCAAATTTGCTAATGTTACTTTTAATCCCTTCATCTAAATCATTAATGTATATTGTAAACAGCTGTGGTCCCAGCACCGAACCTTGAGGTACCCCACTGGTTGCAGCCTGCCATTCCGAAAGGGACCCGTTAATCACTACTCTTTGTTTCTTGTCAGCCAGCCAATTTTCAATCCATGTCAGTACTCTGCCCCAATACCATGTGCCCTAATTTTGCCCACTAATCTCCTATGTGGGACTTTATCAAAAGTTTTCTGGAAGTCCAGGTACACTACATCCACTGGCTCTCCCTTGTCCATTTTCATAGTTACATCCTCAAAAAACGCCAGAAGATTAGTCAAGCATGGTTCCTAATCCTAGTTCCTAGTTCCTAATCAGACCCTGTCTATCCAGAATATTATATATACCATCTGTAAGAATACTTTCCATTCATTTACCCACCACTGACGTCAAACTGACAGGTATATAATTGCTAGGTTTATTCTTAGAACCCTTTTTAAACAATGGAACCACATGAGCAATACACCAATCCTCCAGCACCATTCCCATTTCTAATGAATTTGAAATATTTCTGTCAGAGCCCCAGCTATTTCTACATTAATCTCCCTCAAGGTCCTAGGGATTATCCTGTCAGGATCCGGAGATTTATCCACTTTTATGTTCCTTAAAAGCACCAGTACTTCTTCCTCTTTAATCATCATAGTTTCCATAACTTCCCTACTTGTTTCCATAACCTTACACAATCCAATATCCTTCTCCTTAGTGAATACCGAAGGAAAAAAATTGTTCAAAATCTCCCCCATCTCTTTCGGCTCCACACATAGCTGTCCACTCTGATTCTCTAAGGGACCAATTTTATCCCTCACTATCCTTTTGCTATTAATATAATTGTAGAAACCCTACAGATTTATTTTCACCTTACTTGCCAAAGCAACCTCACATCTTAGCTTTTCTAATTTCCTTCTTAAGATTCTTCTTACATTCTTTATATTCCTCGAGCACCTCAGTTACTCCACGTCGCCTATATTTATTGTAGCTATCTCTCTTTTTCCTAACCAAGTTTCCAGTATCCCTTGAAAACCATGGCTCTCTCAAACTTTTAACCTTTCCTTTCAAACTAACAGGAACATAAATATTCTGTACCCTCGAAATTTCGCCTTTAAATGACCACCATTTCTCTATTACATCTTTCCCATAAAACAAATTGTCCCAATCCACTCCTTCTAAATCCTTTCGCATCTCCTCAAAGTTAGCCTTTCTCCAATCAAAAATCTCAATCCTGGGTCCAGTCCTATCCTTCTCCATCATTATATTGAAACTAGTTTTATTTTTTAATTTAAAAATATTTGTTTAAATAGTTCTTTAACACATTATGTTAAAGAAGTGTTAGGAAAAAAACAATGATGGATCAGTGAATGTTACATTAGAAAGATTGGATACATGACAAAATAGAAAATCATGATGCCTTTCGTTAGAAAAACCGTATTTTTTAAAATTTTGGTGGTTATGTACAGTACTTCAATTACTAAATGTTAACATGCAGATACAGAAAATAATTAGAGGGTAAATAGTTTTTACATCTTCATTGCAAGAAGTTTTGAGCATAAAAGTTGAGATGTCATGCTCAATCTTATTGGATCTTGATGAGATCACATCTAGAATACTGTGTATATGTCAGATTTCCTGTCAAAGGAAGGACATATGCCTGACAGAGACAATGGAGAAGTCTCACAAGATTGTTTCCTAGGATAAAGAATTTGTTGTATTAGAAGAAATTTGGCAGACTAGGCCTGTACTCCCTTTGGTTAAGAAGAATCATTGAAAAACACAAAACTATTATGAGGTTTTGTAATTGTACAGGTGACTCTTCTGGGGAGTCTAGAACCAGGGGTCTCTGTGCAAAATAAAGGGTAGGCAATTCACATCCGAGATGAGAAGAAATTTCTTAACTTGGTGGGTGATGAATCTTTGGAATTCTCTGCCCAAGAGACCTCTGGTAGCTTAATACTCTTGATAATGATCAACATCCAAGGCAAATAGATTAATGAAAGAAACTGTCACCAAGATGAAAGGTCAGCCATGATCTTATTGAAATTGGAGGGGTTAAAAAGCCTGCAACACCTACTTCTTATATTTATGCCAGATAAGTATTGGTTTTCTTCAATGAAATTGCATTTTGTAAATATAGATGTAAACAGTAATTAATAAAATATTGTCATGAACTGCAGGCTAAGTTCAATCTATGTTTATGTTAGAACATAGAACAGTACAGAATAGTACAGGCCTTTCAGTTTACAATGTTGTGCCGATCCTTTAAGCTACTCTAAGATCAATCTGGGCTGGCCAGTGGTGTAATAACATCAGCATCGGACTTTGAGGTGGATCGTCCCAAGTTCGAATCCAGCTGAGTCCCAGCCTGGGCAGCAGCAGCATCTGTGTGGAAGAAAGGCCTGGCAATCTCTTCCATATGGGCAGCTACAGTATCTATGAGTCGAAGACAACTCGATGGCACTCAACAAATATATCAATCTAATCCTTTCCTCCCACTTAGCCCCCCCATTTTTTTGTTTCATCTAAGTGTCTATCTAGGTGACTCTTAAATGTTCCTAATGTGTCTGCCTCCACCACCAGCCCTGGCACCACATTTCAGGCATCCACCACTCTGTGTGTAACAAATTCACCTCTCATATCTCCTTTAAACTTTCCCTCCTCACCTTAAGTGTATGCCCTTTGGTAATTGACATTTCAACCCTGGCAAGAGAAGTTGTGACCCTCTATCACCCCTCATTCTCCATTGCTCCAGAGAAAACAATCCAAGTTTTTCCATCGTCTCCTTAATAACACATCCCCTCTCATCCTGGCAGCATCCTGCTGCACAAAATTATGAGGGGTGTAGAAACATAGAAAACCTGCAGCACAATACAGGCCCTTTGGCACACAAAGTTGTGCCGAACACGTCCCTACCCTAGAAATTACTAGGCTTACCTATAGCCCTCTATCTTACTAAGCTCCATGTACCTATCTAACACCTTCTTAAAAGACCCCATCGTATCCACCTCAACCACCGTTGCTGGCAGCCCATTCCACACACTCACCACTCTCTGAGTAAAAAACTTATCCCTGACAACTCCTCTGTACCTACTCCCCAGCACCTTAAACCTGTCTCCTCTTGTGGCAACCATTTCAGCCCTGGGAAAAAGCCTCTGACTAACCACATGATCAATGCCTCTCATCATCTTGTACACCTCTATTTTGTCACCTCTCATCCTCCTTCACTCCAAGGAGAAAAGGCCGAGTTCACTCAACCTATTCTCATAAGGCATGCTCTCCAATCCAGGCAACATCCTTGTAACTCTCCTCTGCACCCTTTCTATGGTTTCCACATCCTTCCTGTAGTGAGGTGACCAGAACTGAGCACAGTACTCCAAGTGGGGTCTGACCAGGGTCCTATACAGCTGCAACATTACCTCTCAGCTCCTAAATTCAATTCCACGATGGATGAAGGCCAATACACTATATGCCTTCTTAACCACAGAGTCAACTTGCACAGCAGCTTTGAGCATCCTATGGACTCAGATCCCAAGATCCCTCTGATCCTCCACACTGCCAAGAGTCTTACTATTAATACTATATTCTGCCATCATATTTGACCTACCAAAATGAACCACCTCACACTTATCTGGGTTGAACTCCATCTGCTATTCTCAGCCTAGTTTTGCATCTTATCAATATCCCGCTGTAACCTCTGACAGCCCTACACACTATCCACAACACCTCCAACCTTTGTGTCATCAGCAAACTACTAACCCATCCCTCCACTTCCTCATCTAGGTCATTTATAAAAATCACAAAGAGTAAGGGTCCCAGAACAGAACCGTGAGGCACTCCACTGGTCACCAGCCTCCATGCAGAATATGACCTGTCTCCAACCACTCTTTGCCTTCTGTGGGCAAGCCAGTTCTAGGTCCACAAAACAATGTCCCCTTGGATCCCCTGCCTCCTTATTTTCTCAATAAGCCTTGCATGGGGTACCTTATCAAAAGCCTTGCTGAAATCCATATACATTACATCTACTGCTCTTCCTTCATCAATGTGTTTAGTCACATCCTCAAAAAATTCAATTAAGCTCATACAACCTGGCCTTTACAAAGCCATGCTGACTATTCCTAATCATATTATGCCTCTCCAAATGTTCATAAATCCTGCCTCTCAGGATCTTCTCCATCAACTTACCAACCACTGAACTAAGACTCACTGGTCTATAATTTCCTGGCCTATCTCTACTGCCTTTCTTGAATAAAGGAACAACATCCGCAACCCTACAATCCTCCAGAACCTCTCCCATCCCCATTGATGATGCAAAGATCATCGCCAGAGGCTCAGCAATCTCCTCCCTCGCCTCCCACAGTAGCCTGGGGTACATTTCATCCAGTCCCGGCGACTAGTTGAACTTGATGCTTTCCAAAAGCTCCAGCACATCCTCTTTCTCAATATCTACATACTCAAGCTTTTCAGTCTGCTGCAAGTCATCACGACAATCACCAAGATCCTTTTCCATAGTGAATACTGAAGTAAGGTATTCATTAAGTACCTCTGCTATTTCCTCCGGTTCCATACACACTTTCCCACTGTTGCATTTGATAGATCCTATTCTTTCTCGTTTTATCCTCTTGCTCTTCACATACTTGTAGAATGCCTTAGAGTTTTCCTTAATCCTGCCCACCAAGGCCTTCTTATGGCCCCTTCTGGCTCTCCTAATTTCCTTCTTAAGCTCCTTCCTAATAGCCTTACAATCTTCTAGATCTCTAACATTACCTAGCTCTCTGAACCTTTTGTAAGCTTTTCTTTTCTTCTTGACTAGATTTATTACAGCCTTTGTACACAATGGTTCCTGTACCCTACCATAATTTTCCTGTTTCATTGGAAAGTACCTGTATAGAAGTCTACACAAGTATTCCCTGAATATTTGCGACATTTCTTCCGTACTTTTCCCTGAGAACATCTGTTTCCAATTTAAGCCTCCAATTTCCTGCCTGATAGCCTCATAATTCTCCTTACTCCAATTAAACGCTTTTCCCACTTGTCTGTTTCTATCTCTCTCCAATGCTATTGTAAAGGAGATAGAATTATGATCACTATCTCCATAATGCTGTCACACTGAGAGACCTGACACCTGACCAGGTTCATTTCCAATACCAAATCAAGTACAGCCTCTCCTCTTGTAGGCTTATCTACATACCATGGCAAGGAACCTTCCTGAACACACCTAACAAACTTCACTCCATCTAAACCCCTCGCTCTAGGGAGATGCCAGTCGATATCTGGGAAATTAAAACCTCCTGTCACAACAACTCTGTTATTATTACACCTTTCCAGGATCTGTTTCCCTATCTGCTCCTTGATATCCCTGTTACTATTAGGCGGCCTATAAAAAACACCCAGTAAAGTTATTGACTGACCCCTTCCTGTTCTTAACCTCCACCCACAGAGATTCCGTAGACAATCCCTCTATGACGTCCACCTTTTCTGCAGCTGTGACACTATCTCTGATCAAGTGCCACGCCCCCACCTCTTCTGCCTCCCTCCCTGTCATTTCTGAAACATCTAAAACTCAGCACTTAAAGTAACCATTCCTGTCCCTGAGCCATTCAAGTCTCTGTAATGGCCACCACATCATTTCTCCAAGTACTGATCCACGCTCTAAGCTCATCTGCTTTGTTCACAACATTCCTTGCATTAAAATCTCAAGCATTCAGTCTGAGCGCGTCCCTTCTCTATCACCTGCCTATCCTCCCTCTCGCACTGTCTACAAGCTTTTCTGTTTGTGAGCCAACCTCCTCTTACCCAGTCTCTTCAGTTCAGTTCCCACCACTCAAACAATTCTAGTTTGAAGTTTCTCCAATAGCCGTAGCAAACCTCCTCGCCAGGATATTGGTCCCTCTGGGATTCAAGTGCAACCCGTACAGGTCACACCTGCCCCAAAAGAGGTCCCAATGATCCAGAAGTCTAAATCCCTGCTCCCTGATCCAATCCCTCAGCCATGCATTTATCCTCCACCTCATCCTATTCGTATTCTCACTGTCGCGTGGCACAGGCAGTAATCCCGAGATTGCTATCTTTGCGGTCCTGTTTCTCAATTTTCTTCCTGACTCCCTGTAGTCAGAACCTCTTCCCTTTTCCTACCTATGTCATTGATACCAATATGTACCACGACCTCTGGCTGTTCTCCCTCCCACCGCTAGGATATCTTGGACGCGATCCGAAACATCCCGGTCCCTAACACCTGGGAGGCAAACTACCATCCGAGTTTCTTTCCTGCGTCCACAGAATCGCCTGTCTGACCCCCTAACTATAGAGTCCCCTATCACTACTGCCTTCCTCTTTCCTTCCCTACCCTTCTGAGCCACAGGGCCAGACTCTGTGCCAGAGGCACGGCCACTGTCGCTTCCCCCAGGTAGGCTGTTCCCCCACCCCCCCCAACAGTACTCAAACAGGAGTACTTATTGTCAAGGGGTACAGCCACAGGGGTACTCTCTAGTACTTGACTCTTCCCCTTCCCCCTTCTGACTGTGACTCACTCGTCTGTCTCCCGTGGCCCCGGTGTGACCACCTGCCAATAACTCCTCTCTATCATATCCTCGCTCTCCCTGACCAGACGAAGGTCATCGAGCTGCATCTCCAGTTCCGTAATTCGGACCCTCAGGAGCTGCAGCTCGACACACCAGGTGCAAATATGGCCACCCGGGAGGCTGAGAGACTCCAGGACCTCCCACATCTGACACTGAGCACAGAAAACTGGCCTCACACACATACTTCCTACCTCGCCTCATCCTGTTACCTCCTAAGCCCGTTGAGCCAGAGCCCTACCACTCTGCTGCTTCTCACTCCACTGCCCGCTCCGATGCTGCCCACTGGATATGGCTGCCTTCTTTTTAAATCTTTCGTGCTCTACTGGCTAATGTCACGTGCCTGCGCAGTCTCACTTCTCTTTAACCCGAGTAGTAAAAAAATCACATTTCACTCTGAAAAATCAGCAGTTCACTCGCAGCCTTCTTGCTCCGAATTAAAAACCATCAAAAATTCCTTGCCTTTTTAAACCTTTCGTGCTCTACTGGCTGATGTCACGTGCCTGCGCAGTCTCACTTCTCTTTAACCCGAGTAGTAAAAAAACTCCTTTCGCTCCGAAAAATCAGCAGTTCACTCGCAGACTTCTTGCTCCATATAGATCAGGCTTTTTCCACTGATTACAACCAGAGGTCATGGGTTAAGGGTGAAAGGTGAAAAGTTTAAGGGGAGCATGAGGGGAAACTTAGAGGATCATGAGAGGGTGGAACTAACTGCCACAGATGTGGTCCATGCAGACTCGATTTCAATGTTTAAGAGAAGTTTGGATGCTAGAGGCAGGGAGGGCTATGGTCCCGGTGCGGGTCGATAGGAGTAAGCAGTTTAAATGGTTCAGCATGGACTAAATGGGCCAAAGGGCTAATTTTTGTGCTGTGCTTTTCTATGACTCTATAACTCTGTGGTGAACCTCTTCTGCACTTTCTCCAAAGCTTGCACATCTTCCTTGTAATGGGGTGAACAGAGCTGTGCTCACCAACACTGTTAAGAGTCTTGCCATGAACAGTATACTGTCTCTTTTGATCTCCTGAAGTGCAGCACATCACAAACACAAGAAATTCTGCAAATACTGGAAATGCAGAGCAACACTCACAAAATGCTGGAGGAACTCAGCAGCTCAGACAGCAGCTATAGAAATGAATAAACATTTGATGTTTTGGGCCGAGACTTTACTTCATTCTGGATAGGAAAGAGGCAGAAGCCAGAATAAGGAGGTGTAGAGAGAGGGAAATTACAAGCTGGCACGTGATAGGTGAGAAAAGATGAGGGGGAAGGTGGGTAGATGGGGGATGAAATGAAGTTAGGTGGAAGAGGTAAAGAGCTGATAAAGAAGGAATCTAATAGGAGAGGCGAGTGGACCATGGGAGAAAGGAAAGGAGGAGGGAACAAAGGAAGGAGATGGGCAGGTGAGGAGAAGAGATAAGAGGTGAGCCAGAGTGGGGAATGGAAAAAAAAGGGTGGGCAGAGTAGTATAATCAAGGTATCTGTGAGAGTCAGGGCATTGATAAAAATGTTAGAAGATAGTCTGAATCTGGAGATACAGACAGATTGAGAAAAGGGAGAGAGGAGGCAGAAATGGACCAAGTGGAGTTAGGGGTGGGGTGGAAATTAGAGGAAAAGCTGATGAAATTGATGAGTTCAGGATGGGTGCATGAAGCAGCACCAATGCGGATGACAATTTAGCACAGGAAAAGTTGTGGAGCATTCCTGGTGAAGGCTTGGAACATATAACCATATAACAATCACAGCATGGAAACAGGCCGTCTCGGCCCTCCTAGTCCATGCCGAACTCTTAATCTCACCTAGTCCCACCTACCCGCACTCAGCCCATAACCCTCCACTTCTCTCCTGTCCATATACCTATCCAATTTTACCTTAAATGACACAACTGAACTGGCCTCTACTACTTCTACAGGAAGCTCATTCCACACAGCTATCACTCTCTGAGTAAAGAAATACCCCCTCGTGTTTCCCTTAAACTTCTGCCCCTTTACTCTCAAATCATGTCCTCTCGTTTGAATCTCCCCTACTCTCAATGGAAACAGCCTATTCACGTCAATTCACGGACTGTTCCATGTAGCCACAGAAAAGGCAGTCATAGGAGCCCAGCGGGTGCCCATGTGGGAGGAGATGAAAGAGAATTTGAGTGTGAGGACTAGTTCTGCCAGACATAAGAGAGTTGTGATGGAGGAGAGCTGGATAGATCTGGTGTCTAGAAAGAAGCAGAGAGCTTTAAGGACTTCCTGATGGGAGAATGAAAGTGGCTTTAAGGTCTTCACTTCAGAGAACAGAGTTTCCATTCTCCTAGATGGGATAGAGATCTGTTTCCATTTTGACATGAAAGAGTCTTTCTCTTTTGATCATTTTCAAAAAAAAAACCCAAATTAAACCAAATATAAATATTCCATATTAAGATGTATGGGATCTTGCTGGATCTATGTACTCACTCAGATTATATATATTCACTCAGATGTCACTTTATTCGGTACTGGTCGACCCGATAATGCAAATATCTAATCAGCCAGTCATGTGGCAACTCAATGCATAAAAGCAAGCAAGTGGTTCAGTTGTCGTTCAGACCAAACATCAGAATGGGTAAGAAATGTGTTCTAAGTGACATAGACCAAAGAGTGTTTGTTGTGCCAGACGGGGTGGTTTGAATATCTCAAAAACTACGGATCTCCTGGGATTTTCACACACAGTCTCTAGGGTTCAGAGAGAATGGTATGAAAAATGAAAGAAAAACATCCAGAGAGCAGCAGTCTGTGGACAAAAACACCTTCTTAATGAGAGAGGTCAGAGGAGAATGGCCACATTGATTAAAGCTGAGAGGAAGGCTACAGTAACTCAAATAACCACATGTTACAACAGTGGAGTGCAGAAGGGCATCTCTGAATGCACAACACATTGAACCTTGAAGTGGGTGGGCCACAGCAGGAGGAGACCATGAACTTACACTCAGTGGCCACTTTATTAGGTACAGTTGGTAGCTAATAACATAACCAGAGTGTATATCACAAACCACAGAGGTCCCAGAATGGATCCCTGTCAACCACCACCCTCTGTCTTCTATGGTCAAGCCAGTTCTGAATCCATGGATCCCATGCATCTTAATCTTCTGGGTGAGCCGCCCATGAGGGATTTTGTCAAGTGCCATTACTAAATGCACAGCCCTTGTCACAATCACCCTTGCCACTTCCTCACAAAACTCAATCAAATTATTAAGACATGACTTGCCGTACACAAACATGCTGGCTCTTTCTAATTAGGCCATGCTTTTCCAAATACTCATAAACACTATCCTGAAGAATTCTCTCCGATAACTTCCCTACCACAGACATGAGACTCACCAGTCTAAAGTTTCCAGGATTATCCCTGGTTCCCTTCTTGAATAATAGAGCAACACATTAGCTACTCGCCAGTCCTCCGGGACCTCGCCTATGACCAGAGAAGACACAAAGATATTGATCATGGTCTCAGCAATTTCTTCACTTGCCTCTCTCAATATTCTGGGTTAGATCCCATCAGGCCCTGGGAACATCCACCATTATGCTCTTTAGGAGACCCAGTACACCTCCTCCTTTACCTAGAGATGTCTGTGCTCCACATTGATCTCCCTATCTGCCATGTCCTTCTCCTTGGTAAATACTGACGCAAATTACTCATATAGGACCTCATCCAAATCCACCAAACCCAGGCACATGTTCCCTTCTTTACCCTTGAGTGGTCCCACCCTCTCCCTAGTTATCCTCTTGCTCTGGATGTTTGCATAGAATGCCTTGGGATTCTCCTTAATCCTACTTGCAAAGTAATTTTCAAGGTCTTTCTTGGCTTTCCTAATTCCAGTCTTGAGTTCTTTTCTGGCTTCTTTATTATCCTCAAGGATTCTACTTGATTCCAGCTTCCTAGGTTTTACCTCCTTTTTCCTTCTTTTTTCCTTCTTTTTCATCACCTCTCTCGACATCCAAGGTTCTCTTAAGCTGCCAGTTTTGTTCTTCCTTCTGATTGAAAGATATCTATCCTATATTCCATGCAGTTGGTCTTCAAGCACCCTCCATGTGCCAGACATGAACTTGCCCAAAAACAGCTGTTGCTGATTAACTTCCCCTAGTTCTTGCCAAATGCTCTAGTAATGTGCCCTGCTCCAGTTTAATACTCTCCATAAGTTCCGTACTGATCTGTAATGGTATTAAAATTTAAGGAGTTATAGTCCTCATTGCTTACAGTTAGTATTCTCACATTGACCCCTGACCACAATGAGCTGTGAACCAATTTGTGACCATACCTCCAATTGCCTGATCATATCTTGGACACATGGATGGGATCCTCACATTGACCACGACAGGTCAGTGGGCCAGCAGGGTCACACATTGGGTTGTACAACATGATGCAATAGGATTGGCAACCAGCCCCCACTGCTGTGACAGAGCCACACTACATGAAGAGAGACCTTCAGAGCAAAATAGTCTGGGTGATTCGTGTCCCTAATTGCGTCAGAGTCGTGGCTGAAGGATGATTGTAGTTGGGAGCTGAATGTCCAAGGTTACAATTTTATCAGAGGGATAGGAAGATAGGTAGAGGGGCTGGTGTGGCTCTGCTGGGAAAGAATGGCATTAAATCAGTACAAAGGTGTGATATAGGGTCGAAAGATGTTGAATCCTTGTGGGTTGAGTTAAGAAACTGCAAGTGTAAAAGGACTTTGATGGCAGTTATATACAGGCCTCCAAACAGTAACTGAGATGTAAACTATAGATTACAACAGGAAATAGAAAGTGCGTATCAAAAGGACAATGTTTTGATAGTCATGGAAGACTGCAACATGCAGGATGATTGGGAAAATCAGGATGGTAATGGATTCCAAGAGAGTGATTTTGTTGAATGCCTATGAGATGGCTGTTCAGAGAGTTTGTCATTGAGCCTACTAAGGGATCAGCTATACAGGATTGGGTGTTAGGTAATAAACCGGAGGTGATTAGGGAGCTTAAGGTAAAAAAACCCTTAGGAGGCAGTGATCACAATATGATTGAGTGCAACTTGAAATTTGATAGGAGAAAGTAAAGTCTAACATAGCAGTTTTTCAGTGTAAAGGAAATTACAATGGTATGAGAGAGGAGTTGGCCAAAGTAAATTGGAAGGAGATGCTGGCAGGGATGACAGCAGAGCAGCAATGGCATGAGTTTCTGGAAAAAATGAGGAAGGTGTGGGATAGATGTATTCCAAAAACAAAGAAATACTCAAATGACAAACTAGTACAACCGTGGCTGACAAGGGAAGCCAAAGCTAATGTAAAAGCAAAAGAGACTATAAGGCATTGGAGCAGAATTAGGCCATTCAGCCCATCAAGTCCACTCCACCATTTCATCATGACTGTCCTGGATCCCATTCAACTCCTCACACCTGCTCTCTCACTACAATCCTTGATGCCCCAACCAATCAGGAATCTATCAACTTCCGCTTTGAATATACTCAGGGACTTAGCCTCTTGTAAGCTTTTCTTTTCTTCTTAACTAGATTTTCTACATCCATTGTACATCATGGTTCTTTTACCCTACCCTCCTTTTGCTGCCTCAATGGAACATAACTGTGCAGAACACCATGCAAATGTTCCCTGAACATTTGCCACATTTCTGCAGTGCATTTCCCTGAGAACATCTGCTCTCATCCCTCTCTGTTGCCCCCTTCCTGTTTCTGACTTTAACCCACACTGACTCAGCAGACAATCGCTCCATGACTTCCTCCTTTTCTGCAGTCATGATACTATCCCTGATTAGCAATGCCACTCCCCCACCTCTTTCATCTCCCTCCCTGTCCTTTGTGAAACATCTAAAGCCTGGCACACTCAGCAGCTGTTCCTGTCCCTGAGACATCCAATTCTCTGTAATGGCCTCAACATCAGTTCCACGCTCCAAGTTCATCTGCCTTGTTTATGATACTCCTTGTATTAAAATAGACACATCTCAAACCACCAGGCTGAGTGCATCTTTGCTCTAACATCTGCCTGTCCTTCCTCAGAAACCCCCTACAAGCTGCCTCTACTTGGGTGCCAAACACCCCCTCCTCTGCCTCATCACTTTGGTTCCCAATCCCATACAAATCTGGTTTAAAACCTCTCTAATAGTATTAGCAAATCTCCCTCCAAGGATACTGGTTTCCCTCTAGTTCAGGTGCAACCCATCCCACTTGTACAGGTCACTCCTTCCCCAGAAAAGGTTCCAATGATCCAAGAACTTGAAACCCTGCCCGTTGCACTATCTCCTCAGCCACTCTTTTGTTTGTGCTATCTCCCTGTTCTGACCTTCACTAGCTCATGGCACTGGGAGTAATCTGGAGATTACCACCTTGGAGGTCCTACTCTTCAGCCTCCTTCCTAACTCCCTATATTTACTGCACAGGACCTCTACCCTTCTCCTGCCTATGTCATCGGTGCCAACATGTACCATGACCTCTGGCTCTTCTTCAAGAATATTCTGCAACTGTTCAGAGATATCCTGGACCCTAGCACCCAGGACACAACACACTACCCTGGTTTCCCTTTTGCTGCCGCAGAATCTCCTGTCTGTCCCCCTAACTATCGAGACCCCTATGACTATTGCTCCACCTGACTTCACCCTGCTCTTCTGAGGCTCAGAGCTGACCACAGTGCTATTGGTCTGGCTGCTGCTGCCTTGCCCAGATAGGTCATCCCCCTCAGTAGTATCTAAAGGGATATACCTGTTGTTGAGGGGAATGGCCACAGGTACAAAGGAAATTACAGTGCTCACAAGTCATATCTATCAAATGCTCTGTGTCCCAGATGATCTGTAGTTCATCCACCTCCAGCTCCACCTCCTTAATATGGTCTTTTATGAACTGGAGTGGCTGCACTTCCTGCAGGTGTAGTCATCAGGGAGATCATCGGGTTCCATGAATTCCCACATCTGACAGGAGGAGCATTGCACTGCCATATCTGCCATCCTGCCCCCACTGTACAATGATCAACCAAGACCAAATCTTCTAACCTGTTTCTTTGGCCTCAGCCACTTCTCGTTGAAGTCTCTTGAGCCAAAGCCCAAGGCTCCTACTGTCACCACTGGCCTACCAATAATGGCCACCCTGCTTGTCCATTCTGTACTTTCATTTACTTTACAGTGCTCTGCTCCTGTCACTGATTGGGCCTCTGGAATGAAGAGCCTGTACTCACTGAAATTTAGAAGAATCTGGGTGAAACTCTTTGAAACCTACTGAATGTTGAAAGGGCTAGATAAGGTGGATGTGGAAAGGATGCTTTCTATGGTGGGGGTATCCAGAACTAAAGAGCACAGCCTCAAAATTGAGGGACGACCCTTTAGAAGAGAGGGCAGATGGAAGACGTAGAGAGTGGTGAATCTGTGGAATACTCTGCCACAGATTGCTGTGGCCAAGTCCATGGGTGGAAGTTGATCATTTCCTGATCAGTCAGGGCATGAAAGGATATGGTGAGAAGACAAATGTCTGTGATTGAGTGGGATCTGAGATCTGCCTTAATGGAATGGCAGAACAGACTTAATGGGCTGAAGAGCCTAATTCTACTTCTATGCCTTATGGTCTTATGTGTCACACTATTGACTGTTTGAGAGGGTCACAGCGACGCACGTGTGGAAACAACAGTCTAGTGAAAAATCTTCACTATGGAAGGAACTGTTCATGGGATCAAACATCCACATGTCAGGACACAGCATGGTCCACACAGAATCAACGATGGCAGGACCATGCCGATAATCTGTGTGGGTCAGTACAGTGAGTGAGGAATCTGCTCTTGATGTCCTGGAACTGCAAGGGATCTCTGCCCATGCTTGGGTTGCTCACTGACCCTTTTATCTCTTCCAGGTGAGGAGCTGCAGTCAGTGACATGGCCACAGGCTACAAGGTGGCCACCGCCGTCCCTGGGAAGGATGTTCCCTGTCACGGGACAAAACACAAGGGAGAGCCCAGTGACTACTGCTGGGTCACTGCCAGACCAGCGCCCAGTGCCAGGAGTTGGGGCTGCTGATCCTTGGCTTCTGCCAGCTGGAGCCCAGCACATGGGTGTCCTCTTCCAGCCACACCTCCTGCAGCCCCGGAACATACTGCCCGCTGTGGACTCCGAGGGACACTATGGCCTGAGTACAGTCCCCAGCACACTCCCTCCTCAACAGAAGACTGCTGTTCCACACCCCTGGACAGGAATCTCCCACCATCACCCCAAGGGTATCAACCCCGAGAGAGGAATGAGGCCTGAGCAGTGGGGGAATGAGAAAGGTAACAATCATTGATGTTGGAGGAGTGGAACGGGGTCCCAGGGCTGTACAATGGCTGCATCATTGGAGTCACAGGGATGTGGGAGCCAATGGGGGTAACAGAGACTGGGAGGGGTGTAGGAGTTGAAGGGGGGTTACAAAGACAGGGAGCGGTATGGTGGAGGGAGGGAGTTACAGAGACTGGGAAAGGTGTAGGAGTTGGAGGAGGTTACAGATAGGGATTGGTGTAGGGGAGGGAGGGAGTTACAGAGACCAGAAGAGGTGTAAGAATTGGAGGGATAGTTGTAGAGACAGGGAGGGGTGTAGGAGCTGGAGGGGTGGCTTACAGGGACAAGGATCAGTGTAGGGGAAGGAGGGAGTTAGAGACAGGGAGGAATGTAGAGTCTTGAGAGTTTTATGTAGATGAGGAGAGGTAGAGATAGGAGGCAGTTACAGAGACAAGGAGAGATAGAAACATAGAAAACCTACAGCTCAATACAGGCTGTTCGGCCCACAATGCTGTGCCGAACATGTACTTACTTTAGAAATTAACTAGGGTTAACCATAGCCCTCTAAGCTCCAAGTACCTATCCTGAGTCTCTTAAAAGACCCTATTGTTTCTGCCTTCACCACCATCACTGGCAGTCCATTCCATGCACTTACCACTCTCTGCATAGAAAAACTTACCCCTGACATCTGTACCTACTTCCAAGCACCTTAAAACTGAACCCTCTCATGTTAGCCATTTCAGCCCTGGGAAAAAACCTCTAACTATCCACATGATCAAAGTCTCTCGTCATCTTATACACCTCTATCAGGTCACCTTTCATCCTCTGTCACTCCGAGGAGAAAAGGCAAGTTCACTCAACCTATTCTCATAAGGCATGCTCCCCAAACCAGCCAACATCCTTGTAAATCTCCTCTGCAATCTTTTTATAGTTTCCGCATCCTTTCAGTTGTGAGGTGAGCAGAACTGAGCACAGTAATCCAAGTGTGTTCTGACCAGGGTCCTATATAACATCACCTCTCGGCTCTTGAACCTAATCCCACTGTTGATGAAGGCCAATTGTATGCCTTCTTAACCACACAGTCAGCTTGTACAACAGCTTTGAGTGTCCGAAGGACTCAGACCACAAGGTCCCTCTGATCCTCCTCACTGCCAAGAGTCTTACTATTAACACTATATTCTGCCATCATATTTAACATACCAAAATGAATCACCTCACACTTATTTGGGTTGAACTCCATTCGCCCCTTCTCAGCCCAGGTTTGCATCCTATTGATGTCCCGCTGAAACCTCTGATAGCTCTGCACACTATCCACAACACCTCCAACCTTTGTGTCATCAGCAAATTTACTAACCCATCCCTCCACTTCCTCATCCAGGCCATTTATAAAACTCACAAAGAGAAGGGGTCCCAGAACAGATCCGTGAGGCACACCACTGGTGACCGACCTCCATGCAGAATATGACCCATCCAACCACCCTTTGCTTTCTGTAAGTAAGCCAATTCCGCAAAGCAATGTCCTCTTGGATCCCATGCCTCCTTACTTACTCAATAAGCCTTGCATGGGATACCTTATCAAATACCTTCCTGAAATCCATATACTACATCTACTGCTCTTCTTTCATCAATGTGTTTAGTCACATCCTCAAAAAATTCAATCAGGCTCGTCAGGTACGACCTGCCTTTGACAAAACCATGCTGACTATTTTTAATCATATTATGCCCCTCCAAATGTCTCTCAGGATCTTCTCCATCAACTTACCAACCACTGAAGCAAGACTCACTGGTCTATAATTTCCTGGGCGATCTCTACTCCCTTTCTTGAATAAGGGAATAACATCTGCAACCCTCCAATCCTCTGGAACCTCTCCCGTCCCCATTGATGATGCAAAGATCATTGCCAAAGGCTCAGCAATCTCCTCCCTCACCTCCCACAGTAGCTAAGGGTATAGCTTGTCTGGTCCTGGTACTTACCCAACTTGATGCTTTCCAAAAGCTCCATCCTCTTCCCTAATGTCTATGTGCTCAAGCTTTTCAGTCCACTGTAAGTCATCCCTACAATTGCCAAGGTCCTTTTCCATTGTGAATACTGAAGCAAAATATTCTTTAAGTACCTCGCTACCTCTGGTTCCATACACACTATTCCATTGTCACATTTGATTGGTCCTATTTTCTCTTGTTGTATCTTCTTGTCTTCACATACTTGTAGAATGCCTTGGGGTTTACCTTAATCCTCTCGCCAAGGCCTTCTCATAGCCCCGTCTGGCTCTCCTAATTTCATTCTTAAGCTCCTTCCTGCTAGCATTATAATTTTCTAGATCTCAATCATTACTGAGTTTTTTGAACCTTTCGTAAGCTTTTCTTTTCTTCTTGACTAGATTTTCAACAGCCTTTGTACACCATGTTTCCAGTACCCTACCATCCCTTTCCTGTCTAATTGGAACGTACCTATGCAGAACGCCATGCAATTAACCCCTGAACATTTGCCACATTTCTGCCGTGCATTTCCCTGAGAACATCTGTTCCCAATTTATACTTCCAAGATCCTGCATGATAGCTTCATATTTCCTCTTGCTCAAATTAAATGCTTTCCTAACTTGTCTGTTCCTATCCCTCTCTAATGTTATGGTAAAGGAGATAGAATTGTGATCACTATCTCCAAAATGCTCTCCCACTGAGAGACCTGACATCTGACCAGGTTCATTTCCCAATACCAGATCAAGTACAGCCTCTCCTCTTGTAGACTTATCACATATTGTGTGAGGACACCTTCCTGAACACACCTAACCCTTCCTCTAGGGAGCAGTCAATCAATAATGGGGAAATTAAAAGCTCCCATCATGACAACCCTGTTATTATTGCACCGTTCCAGAATCTGTCTCCCTATCTGCTCCTCGATGTCCCTATTACTATTGTGTGGCATATAAAAAACACCCAGTAGAGTAAATCAGCCCTTCCTGTTTCTAACTTCCACCCACAGAGACTCAGTAGACAATCTCTCCATGAGTTCCTCTTTTCCTACAGCCATGACACTATCTCTGATCAGCAGTGCTACGCACCCACCTCTTTTGCCTCTCTCCCTGTCCTTTCTGAAACATGTTAAGCCTGATACTCGAAGTAGCCATTCCTGCCCCTGAGCCATCCAAGTCTTTGTAATGGCCACAATATCATAGCTCCAAATACTGATCCACACTCTGAGCTCATCCGCTTTATTCATGATGCTCCTTGCATTAAAATAGACTCATCTCAAACCATCAGTCTGAGTGCTTCCCTTCTCTATCACCTGCCTATCCTCCCTCTCACACTGTCTACAAGCTTTCTCAATTTGTGAGCCAACCGCCCCTTCCTCCATCTCTTCAGTTTCCCCACAATTCTAATTTAAACTCTCCCCGATAGCCTTAGCAAACCTCCCAGCCAGGATATTGGTCCCCCTCAATTTCACGTGCAACTTGTCCTTTTTGTACAGGTCACACCTGCCCCAAAAGAGGTCCCAATGATCCAGAAATCTGAATCCCTGCTCCAATCCCTCAGCCACGCATTTATCCTCCGCCTCATTCTATTCCCATGCTCACTGTCGTGTGGCACAGGCAGTAATCCAGAGATTACTACCTTTCCGGTCCCACTTCTCAGCTTCCTTCCTAATTCCTTGTAGTCTGTTTTCAGGACTTCCTCCCTTTTCCTGCCAATATCGTTGGTACAAATATGTACCACGACCTCTGGCTGTTCACCTTCCCACCTTCCACACGGATATCATGGATGGGATCAGAAATATCTGGATCCTGGCACCTGGGAGGCAAACTACTATCCATGTTTCTTTCCTTCGTCAATCACCTGTCTGACCCTCTAACTGTAGAGTCCCCTATCACTGCTGCCTTCCTCTTCCTTTCCCTACCCTCTGAGTCACAGGGCCAGACTCTGTGCCAGAGGCACGGCCACTGCTGCTTCCCCCAGGTAGGCTGTCCCTCCCAACAGTTCTCAAACAGGAGTACTTATTGTTAAGGTGGGCAGCCACAGGGATACTCTCTGGTATCTGACTCTTTCCCTTCCTTCTGCTGACTGTTACCCACTTATCTGTCTCCCAAGGCCCCGATGTGACTACTTGCATATAGCTCATCTCTATCACCACCTCATTCTTCCTGAGCAGGTGAAGGTCATCGAGCTGCATCTCTAGTTCCCTAACCGGGTCCCTAAGGCAGATATAACCATATAACCATATAACAATTACAGCACAGAAACAGGCCATCTCGGCCCTCCTAGTCCGTGCCGAACGCTTACTCTCACCTAGTCCCACTGGCCCGCACTCAGCCCATAACCCTTCATTCCTTTCCTGTCCATATACCTATCCAATTTTACTTTAAATGACAATACCGAACCTGCCTCTACCACTTCTACTGGAAGCTTGTTCCACACAGCTACCTCTCTCTAAGTAAAGAAATTCCCCCTCGTGTTACCCTTAAACTTTTGCCCCCTAACTCTCAACTCATGTCCTCTTGTTTGAATCTCCCCTACTCTCAATGGAAAAAGTCTATCCATGTCAACTCTATCTATCCCCCTCATAATTTTAAATACCTCTGTCAAGTCCCCCCTCAACATTCTACGCTTCAAAGAATAAAGACCTAACTTGTTCAACCTTTCCCTGTAACTTAGGTACTGAAATACAGGTAACATTCTAGTTAATCTTCTCTGTACTCTCTGTATTTTGTTGATATCTTTCCTATAATTCGGTGACCAGAAGTGTACACAATACTCCAAATTCAGTCTTACCAATGCCTTGTACAATTTTAACATTACATCCCAACTCCTATACTCAACGCTCTGATTTATAAAGGCCAGCATACCAAAAGCTTTCTTCATCACCCTATCCACATGAGATTCCAGTTTCAGGGAACTATGCACCATTATTCCTGGATCACTCTGTTCTATTGCATTCTTCAATGTCCTACCATTCACCATGTATGTCCTGTTTGGACTATTCCTACCAAAATGTAGCACCTCACACTTATCAGCATTAAACTCCATCTTCCATCGTTCAGCCCACTCTTCCAACTGGCCTAAATCTCTCTGCAAGCTTTGAAAACCTACTTCATTATCCACAATGCCACCTCCCTTAGTATCATCTACGTACTTACTAGTCCAATTTACTATCCCATCATCCAGATCATTAATGTATATAACCATATAACAATCACAGCACGGAAACAGGCCATCTCGGCCCTCCTAGTCCATGCTGAACTCTTAATCTCACCTAGTCCCACCTACCCGCACTCAGCCCATAACCCTCCACTTCTTTCCTGTCCATATACCTATCCAATTTTACCTTAAATGACACAACTGAACTGGCCTCTACTACTTCTACAGGAAGCTCATTCCACACAGCTATCACTCTCTGAGTAAAGAAATACCCCCTCGTGTTTCTCTTAAACTTCTGCTCCCTAACTCTCAAATCATGTCCTCTCGTTTGAATCTCCCCTACTCTCAATGGAAACAGCCTATTCACGTCAACTCTATCTTTCCCTCTCAAAATTTTAAATACCTCGATCAAATCCCCCCTCAACCTTCTACGCTCCAATGAATAGAGACCTAACTTGTTCAACCTTTCTCTGTAACTTAAGTGCTGAAACCCAGGTAACATCCTCGTAAATCGTCTCTGCACTCTCTCTAATTTATTGATATCTTTCCTATAATTCGGTGACCAGAACTGCACACAATATTCTAAATTTGGCCTTACCAATGCCTTGTACAATTTTAACATTACATTCCAACTTCTGTACTCAATGCTTTGATTTATAAAGGCCAGCGTTCCAAAAGCCTTCTTCACCACCCTATCTACATGAGACTCCACCTTCAGGGAACTATGCACTGTTATTCCTAGATCTCTCTGTTCCTCTGCATTCCTCAATGCCCTACCATTTACCCTGTATGTTCTATTTGGATTATTCCTGCCAAAATGTAGAACCTCACACTTCTCAGCATTAAACTCCATCTGCCAACGTTCAGCCCATTCTTCTAACCGGCATAAATCTCCCTGCAAGCTATGAAAACCCACCTCATTATCCACAACACCTCCTACCTTAGTATCATCGGCATACTTACTAATCCAATTTACCACCCCATCATCCAGATCATTTATGTATATTACAAACAACATTGGGCCCAAAACAGATCCCTGAGGCACCCCGCTAGTCACCGGCCTCCATCCCGATAAACAATTATCCACCACTACTCTCTGGCATCTCCCATCTAGCCACTGTTGAATCCATTTTATTACTCCAGCATTAATACCTAACAACTGAACCTTCTTAACTAACCTTCCATGTGGAACTTTGTCAAAGGCTTTGCTGAAGTCCATATAGACTACATCCACTGCCTTACCTTCGTCAACATTCCTCGTAACTTCTTCAAAAAATTCAATGAGGTTTGTCAAACATGACCTTCCACGCACAAATCCATGCTGGCTACTCCTAATCAGATCCTGTCTATCCAGATAATTATTAATACTATCTCTAAGAATACTTTCCATTAATTTACCCACCACTGATGTCAAACTGACAGGTCTATAATTGTTAGGCTTCCTTCTAGAACCCTTTTTAAACAATGGAACCACATGAGCAATACGCCAATCCTCCGGCACAATCCCCGTTTCTAATGACATCTTAAAGATCTCCATCAGAGCTCCTGCTATTTCTACACAAACTTCCCTCAAGGTCCTGGGGAATATCCTGTCAGGACCCAGAGATTTATCCACTTTTAAATTTCTTAAAAGCGCCAGTACTTCCACCTCTAATTGTCATAGGTTCCATAACTTCCTTACTTGTTTCCCACACCTTACACAATTCAATATCCTTCTCCTTAGTGAATACCGAAGAGAAGAAATCTTTCAAAATCTCTCCCATCTCCCTCGGCTCCACACATAGCTGACCACTCTGATTCGCTAAGGGGCCAATTTTATCCCTCACTATCCTCTTGCTTTTAATATAACTGTAGAAACCTTTCGGATTTACTTTCACCTTATTTGCCAAACCAACCTCGTATCTTCTTTTAGCTTTTCTAATCTCTTTCTTAAGATTCCTTTTACATTCTTTATATTCCTCAAGCAATTCCTTTACTCCATGCTGCCTATATCTATTGTAGACATCCCTCTTTTTCCGAACCAAATTTCTAATATCCCTTGAAAACCATGGTGCTTTCAAACCTTTAACCTTTGCTTTCAACCTAACAGGAACATAAAGATTCTGTACCCTCATAATTTCACCCTTAAATGACCTCCATTTCTCTATTACATCCTTCCCATAAAACAACTTGACCCAATCCACTCTCTCTAAATCCCTTCGCATCTCCTCAAAGTTAGCCTTTCTCCAATCAAAAATCTCAACTCTAGGTCCTGTCCTGTCCTTCTCCATAATTATATTGAAGCTAATGTAATTGTGATCACTTATATCACTATTGTGATATAACAAACAACATTGGACCCAGTACAGATCCCTGAGGCACACCACTAGTCACCGGCCTCCAACCTGACAAACAGTTATCCACCACTACTCTCTGGCATCTCCCATCCAGCCACTGTTGAATCCATTTTACTACTTCAATATTAATACCTAATGATTGAACCTTCCTAACTAACCTTCCATGCAGAACCTTGTCAAAGGCCTTACTGAAGTCCATGTAGATAACATCCACTGCTTTACCCTTGTCAACTTTCCTCGTAATCTCTTCAAAAAAATCAATAAAATTTGTCAAACCTGACCTTCCACACACAAATCCACGCAGACTGTTCCTAATCAGACCCTTTCTATCCAAATAATTATATATACCATCTCTAAGAATACTTTCCATTAATTTACCCACCACTGATGTCAAACTAACAGGCGTATAATTGCTAGGTTTACTCTTAGAACCCTTTTTAAACAATGGAATCACATAAGCAATACGCCAATCCTCTGGCACCATCCCCATTTCTAATGACATCTGAAATATTTCTGTAAGAGCCCCTGCTATTTCTACACTAACTTCCCTCAAGGTCCTAGGGAATATCCTGTCAGGATCCAAAGATTTATCCACTTTTATATTCCTTAAAAGTGCCAGTACTTCCTCCTCTTTAATTGTCATAGTTTCCATAACTTCTCTACTTGTTTCCCTTACCTTACACAATTCAATATCCTTCTCCTTAGCGAATACCAAAGAAAAGAAATTGTTCAAATTCTCCCCCATCTCTTTCGGCTCCACACATAGCTGTCCACTCTGATTTTCTAAGGGACCAATTTTATCCCTCACTATCCTTTTGCTATTAATATAAATGTAGAAACCCTTTGGATTTATTTTCACCTTACTTACCAAAGCAACCTCGTATCTTCTTTTAGCTTTTCTAATTTCTATCTTAAGATTCTTCTTACATTCTTTATATTCCTCGAGCACCTCAGTTACTCCATGCTGCCTACATTTATTGTAGATATCTCTCTTTTTCCGAACCAAGTTTCCAATATCCCTTGAAAACCATGGCTCTCCCAAACATTTAACCTTTCCTTTCAACCTAACAGGAACATAAAGAGGTTTACAGAGTCAGGTGTGGGGTGAGGGGGTTTCAGAGTCAGGTGTGGGGTGAGGGGGGTGTTACAGGGTCAGGTGTGGGGTGAGGGGGTTACAGAGTCAGGTGTGGGGTGAGAGGGTTACAGGGTCAGGTGTGGGGTGAGAGGGTTTCAGGGTCAGGTGTAGGGTGAGGGGGTTTCAGGGTCAGGTGTGGGGTGAGGGGGTTTCAGGGTCAGGTGTGGGGTGAGGGGGGGTTACAGAGTCAGGTGTGGGGTGAGGGGGGTTACAGAGTCAGGTGTGGGGTGAGAGGTTTACAGGGTCAGGTGTGGGGTGAGAGGGTTTCAGGGTCAGGTGTAGGGTGAGGGGGTTTCAGGGTCAGGTGTGGGGTGAGGGGGTTTCAGGGTCAGGTGTGGGGTGAGGGGGGGTTACAGAGTCAGGTGTGGGGTGAGGGGGGTTACAGAGTCAGGTGTGGGGTGAGAGGTTTACAGGGTCAGGTGTGGGGTGAGGGGGGGTTACAGAGTCAGGTGTGGGGTGAGGGGGGTTACAGAGTCAGGTGTGGGGTGAGAGGTTTACAGGAGCAGGTGTGGGGTGAGGGGGTTTCAGTCAGGTGTGGGGTGAGGGGGGTGTTACAGGGTCAGGTGTGGGGTGAGGGGGGTTACAGGGTCAGGTGTGGGGTGAGAGGGTTACAGGGTCAGGTGTGGGGTGAGAGGGTTTCAGGGTCAGGTGTAGGGTGAGGGGGTTTCAGGGTCAGGTGTGGGGTGAGGGGGTTTCAGGGTCAGGTGTGGGGTGAGGGGGGGTTACAGAGTCAGGTGTGGGGTGAGGGGGGTTACAGAGTCAGGTGTGGGGTGAGAGGTTTACAGGGTCAGGTGTGGGGTGAGAGGGTTTCAGGGTCAGGTGTAGGGTGAGGGGGTTTCAGGGTCAGGTGTGGGGTGAGGGGGTTTCAGGGTCAGGTGTGGGGTGAGGGGGGTTACAGAGTCAGGTGTGGGGTGAGAGGTTTACAGGGTCAGGTGTGGGGTGAGGGGGGGTTACAGAGTCAGGTGTGGGGTGAGGGGGGTTACAGAGTCAGGTGTGGGGTGAGAGGTTTACAGGAGCAGGTGTGGGGTGAGGGGGTTTCAGTCAGGTGTGGGGTGAGGGGGGTGTTACAGGGTCAGGTGTGGGGTGAGGGGGGTTACAGGGTCAGGTGTGGGGTGAGGGGGGTTACAGAGTCATGTGTGGGGTGAGAGGGTTACAGGGTCAGGTGTGGGGTGAGAGGGGTTACAGGGTCAGGTGTGGGGTGAGAGGGTTACAGGGTCAGGTGTGGGGTGAGGGGGTTTGCAGAGTCAGGTGTGAGATGAGGGGGGATACAGAGTCAAGTGTGGGGTGAGAGGGGGGTTACAGAGTCAGGTGTGGGGTGAGAGGGTTACAGAGTCAGGTGTGAGATGAGGGGGGATACAGAGTCAAGTGTGGGGTGAGAGGGGGGTTACAGGGTCAGGTGTGGGTTGAGGGGGGTTACAGGGTCAGGTGTGGGTTGAGGGGGGTTACAGGGTCAGGTGTGAGACGAGAGGGTTACAGGGTCAGGTGTGGGGTGAGAGGGTTGCAGGGTCAGGTGTGGGATGAGGGGGGGGTTACAGGGGCAGGTGTGGGGTGAGAGGGTTACAGGGTCAGGTGTGGGGTGAGGGGGGTTACAGAGTCAGGTGTGGGGTGAGGGGGGTTACAGAGTCAGATGTGGGGTGAGAGGGTTACAGGGTCAGGTGTGGGGTGAGAGGGTTACAGGGTCAGGTGTGGGGTGAGGGGGTTTCAGGGTCAGGTGTGGGGTGAGGGGGTTTGCAGAGTCAGGTGTGAGATGAGGGTGGTTACAGATTCAAGTGTGGGGTGAGGGGGGTTACAGAGAGGTGTGGGGTGAGAGGGTTACAGGGTCAGGTGTGGGTTGAGGGGGGTTACAGGGACAGGTGTGATTCGAGAGGGTTAAAGGGTCAGGTGTGGGGTGAGAGGGTTGCAGGGTCAGGTGTGGGATGAGGGGGGGTTACAGGGGCAGGTGTGCAGTGAGAGGGTTACAGGGTCAGGTGTGGGGTGAGGGGATTTCAGAGTCAGGTGTGGGGTGAGGGGGGTGTTACAGGGTCAGGTGTGGGGTGAGGGGGGGTTACAGAGTCAGGTGTGGGGTGAGGGGGGTTACAGATTCAAGTGTGGGGTGAGGGGGGTTACAGAGAGGTGTGGGGTGAGAGGGTTACAGGGTCAGGTGTGGGTTGAGGGGGGTTACAGGGACAGGTGTGAGACGAGAGGGTTAAAGGGTCAGGTGTGGGGTGAGAGGGTTGCAGGGTCAGGTGTGGGATGAGGGGGGGTTACAGGGGCAGGTGTGCAGTGAGAGGGTTACAGGGTCAGGTGTGGGGTGAGGGGGTTTCAGAGTCAGGTGTGGGGTGAGGGGGGTTACAGGGTCAGGTGTGGGGTGAGGGGGTGTTACAGAGTCAGGTGTGGGGTGAGGGGGGTTACAGAGTCAGGTGTGGGGTGAGGGGGGTTACAGAGTCAGGTGTGGGGTGAGGGGGGTGTTTCAGAGTCAGGTGTGGGGTGAGGGGGTTACAGAGTCAGGTGTGGGGTGAGGGGGGTTACAGAGTCAAGTGTGGGGTGCGGGGGGGTTACAGAGGAGTGGGGTGAGAGGGTTACAGGGTCAGGTGTGGGTTGAGGGGGGTTACAGGGTCAGGTGTGAGACGAGAGGGTTACAGGGACAGGTGTGGGGTGAGAGAGTTGCAGGGTCAGGTGTGGGATGAGGGGGGTTACAGGGGCAGGTGTTGGGTGAGAGGGTCAGGTGTGGGGTGAGGGGGGGTTACAGAGTCAGGTGTGGGGTGAGGGGGTTACAGAGTCAGGTGTGGGGTGAGGGGGGTTACAGAGTCAGGTGTGGGGTGAGGGGGGTGTTTCAGAGTCAGGTGTGGGGTGAGGGGGGTTACAGGGTCAGTTGTGGGGTGAGAGAGTTACAGGGTCTGGTGTGGGGTGAGGGGGTTTGCAGAGTCAGGTGTGAGATGAGGGGGGTTACAGAGTCAAGTGTGGGGTGAGGGGGGGTTACAGAGGTGTGGGGTGAGAGGGTTACAGGGTCAGGTGTGGGTTGAGGGGGGTTACAGGGTCAGGTGTGAGACAAGAGGGTTACAGGGTCAGGTGTGGGGTGAGAGGGTTACAGGGTCAGGTGTGGGGTTAGGGGGGTTACAGAGTCAGGTGTGGGGTGAGGGGGTTACGGGGCAGGTGTGGGATGAGGGGAGTTACAGAGTCAGGTGTGGGTTGAGGGGGGTTACAGGGTCAGGTGTGGGGTGAGGGGGGTTACAGGGGCAGGTGTGGGGTGAGGGGGTTACAGGGTCAGGTGTGGGGTGAGTGGGGTTACTGGGTCAGGTGTGAGATGAGAGGGTTACAGGGTCAGATGTGGGGTGAGGGGGTTTGCAGAGTCAGGTGTGAGACGAGAGGGTTACAGGGTCAGGTGTGGGGTGAGGGGGTTACGGGGCAGGTGTGGGATGAGGGGAGTTTCAGAGTCAGGTGTGGGGTGAGGGGGGTTACAGGGTCAGGTGTGGGGTGAAGGGGGTTACAGAGGCAGGTGTGGGGTGAGGGGGGTTACAGAGTCAGATGTGGGGTGAGTGGGGTTACAGAGTCAGGTGTGGGGTGAGGGGGGTGTTTCAGCGTCAGGTGTGGGGTGAAGGGGGTTACAGGGTCAGGTGTGGGGTGAGAGAGTTACAGGGTCAGGTGTGGGGTGAGGGGGTTTGCAGAGTCAGGTGTGAGATGAGGGGGTTTACAGAGTCAAGTGTGGGGTGAGGGGGGGTTACAGAGGTGTGGGGTGAGAGGGTTACAGGGTCAGGTGTGGGTTGAGGGGGGTTACAGGGTCAGGTGTGAGACGAGAGGGTTACAGGGTCAGGTGTGGGGTGAGAGGGTTGCAGGTTCAGGTGTGGGATGAGGGGGGGTTACAGGGGCAGGTGTGGGGTGAGAGGGTTACAGGGTCAGGTGGGTGAGAGGGTTACAGGGTCAGGTGTGGGGTGAGGGGGATTACAGAGTCAGATGTGGGGTGAGTGGGGTTACAGAGTCAGGTGTGGGGTGAGGGAGGTTACAGGGGCATGTGTGGGGTGAGGGGGTTTGCAGAGTCAGGTGTGAGATGAGAGGGTTACAGGGTCAGGTGTGGGGTGAGTGGGGTTACAGGGTCAGGTGTGGGGTGAGAGGGTTGCAGGGTCAGGTGTGGGGTGAGAGGGTTACAGGGTAAGATGTGGGGTGAGAGGGTTGCAGGGTCAGGTGTGGGGTGAGAGGGTTACAGGGTCAGGTGTGGGGTGAGAGGGTTACAGGGTCAGATGTGGGTTGAGGGGGGGTTACAGGGGCAGGTGTGGGGTGAGAGGGTTGCAAGGTCAGGTGTGGGGTGAGAGGGTTGCAGGGTCAGGTGTGGGGTGAGAGGGTTGCAGGGTCAGGTGTGGGGTGAGAGAGTTACAGGGTCAGGTGTGGGGTGAGTGGGGTTACAGGGGCAGGTGTGGGGTGAGAGGGTTGCAGGGTCAGGTGTGGGGTGAGAGGGTTGCAGGGTCAGGTGTGGGGTGAGAGGGTTGCAGGGTCAGGTGTGGGGTGAGAGGGTTGCAAGGTCAGGTGTGGGGTGAGGGGAGGGTTACAAAGTCAGGTGTGGGGTGAGGGGGGGGTTCCGGAGTCAGATGTGGAGTGAGGGGGCCTCTTATAGTGAAGGTTCTAGAGGTTGTGGGGGTTTTTACAGAGATGGTTTTTGACTCCACTTCCTTTGACAGGCTTCGTGCCGGAGACGCACAAGGACATTTACTGGTACTAGTACTGGCTCCTGCCCAGATGTCTGCTGCTATGCCAGTCCTGGGTCTCCCATACATTCCCCTGGGCCGGACTTGATCTGATGCTGGCGGGATGGACATTATGGATGGAAAATCTTGTGTCTTCAGCTAGTGTCAGATATACAATATGGGACTTGATATCGACCGCTGCTACACACCACACCAACCCTGAGCTCCAGACCCAGGGGACAGACAGTGCACAAAACCAAGGGGTGGGGAGTGGAGCTCACTTTGCAGGAAGCTGAAGTCAATGTCACTGTTGAAGAGGGGGAGTCGGGCACAATACGGTGACTGGAATAAGAGGATCGCATAGTTCCTAAGGAGCTGATGAAAGGGAGGGGTGCAGAGGGCTGAGGGGTTACAGAGACAGGGAGGGGTTTTGGGGATGGAGGGTTACAGGGACAGGGAAGGGTGTAGCAGCTGAATTAGGTACAGAGACAGCAAGGTGTGCAGGGAGGGAGGGGTTACAGAGACAGAGAGTGGTGCATGGGTCAGAGGGGGTTACAGAGACTGGGAGGGGTGGAGGGACTGGATAGGGTTACAGAGACTGGAAATGGTGTAGGAGATAGAGTGGGTTACAGAAATGAGGAGTGGTGTATAGGCCAGAGAGAGTTACAGAGATAAAGAGGGGTGCAGGGACTGGAAAGGGTTACAGAGATGGAGAGGGGTGTAGGGCCAGAGGGGGTTACAGAGACAGGAAATGGTGTAGGGGATGGAGTGGGTTACAGAGATGAGGAGGGGGTGTAGGGGTTAGAGGGAGTAACAGAGGCAGGGAGGGGTGTAGGGGCCGGAGGGGGTTACAGAGACATGGAGGGGTGTCGGGGTTGGAGTGGATTATGAAGAGAGGGAGGGTATAGGGGCCGGAGGGAAGAGATCTTGGGGAGGGAGTGAATTACAGAGATGTGGAGTGTTGTAGGACCAGAAGTGGTTAGAGTCAGAGAAGGTCCTAGGAGCTGGTGGGGGTCGGTGTAATGTCTGGAGGGGTTTACAGAGACACGAGGTGTGTAGAAGCCAAAAGTGAGCACAGACACTGGGAGGAATGCAGAGGCCTCTACGCCGCTGGTAATGTATATCTCTCCTCTGTCAGACAAGATGAAGGCCTCAGCCTGAAGCTCGACTGTTTATTTCCCTCCCAGCTGCTCCTAGCTCACTAGATTCCTCCTGCTGTTTGGTTTTCAATTTATATTCAGTAATTACAGTTCCTTATGGCCACTGTTCCATTTCCAAAGCAAACCTGGAGATATTTTCCTTCCCTGGATAGATTCTGAGTGTCTATGTTACTCTGGTGTGGGATTTCCCTCCTTTCTGTTCATGGCCTGGGTGTCAGGCCCTACTGGCATTAGAGTCAAGTCTGAGCTAAGACGTTGGGTAATTGGAAAATGTCGGCTCAGAATTTCTTTCCACAAAGCTTCAACAAAAAGTAATCAAAATAAGGTTTAAGTTCACTGACATACATGTGAAATGTGTTGTTTTGTGGCGGCAGTACATTGCAATACTTAATAATAAAACATCTATAAATTACAATAAGAAAAATATATTAATATATATAAATGAAACAAGTAGTACAAAAAGAGAATAAAAACATGAAGTAGTGTTCGAAGGTTCATTGTTCATCCAGAAATCTGAGGGTGGAGGGGAAGAGTTGTTCGCAAATCATTCTGCGTATGTCTTCAGGCTTTTGTACCTCCTTCCCAACGGAAACAATGAGAAGAGGGCATGTCCTGATTGATGGGCATCCTTGGTGATAGATGTCACCTTCTTGAGGCATTGCCATCCATGGATCTGTCCAGGTGTGACAGGGGTGGTGTTGGGAGTTATTCCATTGGCTGGGCTCAAATGTTGCAGCCTCAGGTGAAAACATTTATAGTAAGTCTCCACACCAGAAGGCAGTTGAGAGTCAGTCAGTGATGGTATTCAGGACTCGGGGAGAAGGGATTTTTGAATATTAAAGGGAAAAAGGGACAGGAAGCTCAATCAGTGGGAAGGTGATGTTGAGAAAAAAATCATGTGAACATGGCCAGGAGAGGCCATCACCATGGCATGGCTGGGAGAGGAGATTTATTCAGATACAGCATGGTGTAGGCCCTTCCAAGCCTTCAAGCTGCTGAGCCCAGCAACCCCCGATTTAACCCTAGCCAAATCACAGGACAATATACAATGGCATAGAGAAACATCGCAAACCTACAGCGCAATGCAGAAGAAATCACAACGTCTTGGCTGGGAGAAGAGATCACCATGACTTGCCTGGAAGAGGAAATCACTGTGACTGCCAGGAGAGCCCTTCAGCCCATCTACTCTATGCCAGAACCATTTAAATTACAACTCCCATCCACCTGCATCAGGACCAAAATGCTCTATAGCTCTACCGTCCATGTACCTATCCAAACTTCTCTCAAACATTGAAATCAAGCTCACATGCATCACTTGTGCTGGCAGCTTGTTCCACACTCTCACGATCCTCTAAGTGAAGAGGTTTCCATTCATGTTCCCCTTAAACTTTTCACTTTTCACCCTTAACCCATGACCTCTGGTTGGAGTCCCACCCAACCTCAGTGGAAAAAGCCTGCCTGCATTTACCCTACCTATACCCCTCATAGTTTTGTAAACCTCTATCAAATCTCCTCTCAGTCTTCTATTTCTAAAGAATACCGTCCTAACCTATTCTATCTTTCCTTGTTACCCAGCAACATCCTTGTAAATTTTCTCTGCACTCTTTCAACCTTATTTGCTTCTTTGGTAGGTGACTAAAACCTCACACAATACTCCAAATTAAGCATTGCCAACCTCTTATAAAATTTCAACATAACCATAAGTCCATAAGACATAGGAGCAGAAATAGGCCATTTGGCCCATCGATGATTGATCCATATTTCCCCTACTTAGCCCCACTCCCCAGCCTTCTCCCCATAACCTTTGATGCCATGTCCAGTCAAGAACTGATCAAGCTCTGTCTTAAATACACCCAACAACCTGGCCTCCACAGTTGTGTTAACAAATTCCACATATTGAACCCCTTCTGGCCAAAGAAATTTCTCCGCATCTCTGTTTTAAATGGGCACCCCATAATCCTGACGCTGTGACCACTTGTCCTAGACTCCCCCCATGGGAAAAATCCTTCTCTAACTAGGCCTTTCAATATATGAAAGGCTTCAATGAGATCACATTCCCCCCCCCCCCCCCACCAATCATTCTAAATTCCAGTGAGTACAGACCCAGAGCCATCCAATGTTCCTTGTATGATAACCCTTTCATTCCTGGAATCATCCTTGTGAACCTCCTCTGGACTCTCTCCAATGCCTGCAGATCTTTTCTTAGATGAGGGGCCCAGAACTGTTCACAATACTCAAGGTGAGGCCTCACCAGTGCCTTATAAAGCCTCAGCATCACATCCCTGCTCTTGTTTTCTAGACCACTTAAAATGAATGCTAACATTGCATTTGCCTTCCTCACCAGTGACTTGACCTGCAAGTTAACCTTTAGAGGGTCTGCACAAGGACTCACAAGTCCCTTTGCATCTCAGATTTTTGGATTTTCTACCCATTTAGAAAATAGTCTGCACATTTACTTCTACTACCAAAGTGCATGATCATGCATTTTCCAACATTGTATTTAATTTACCACTCTCTTGCTCATTCTCTTAATCTGTCTAAGTCCTTCTGCAGCCTACCTGTTTCCTCAACACCATCTGTCCCCTCCACCAATCTTTGTATCATCTGCAGACTTGTCAACAAAGCCATCTATTCCATCTAACTCATTGATATACAGCATAAAAAGAAGCAGTCCTAACACCGACCCCTGTGGAACACAGCTAGTTTCTGCAGCCAACCAGAAAAGGCTCCTTTTATTCCCACTCACTGTCTCCGACCAATCAGCCAATACTCTAACCATGCCAGTAACTTTCCTGTAATCTCATGGACTCTTAACTTGGTAAGCAGCCTCATGTGTGGCACCTTGTCAAAGGCCCTCTGAAAATCCAAATATACAACATCCACTACATCCCCTTTATCTATCCTACTTGTAATCTCCTCAAAGAATTCTAACAGGTTTGTCAGGCAAGATTTCTCCTTAAGGAAATTATGCTGACTTTGTCTGATCTTGTCCTATGCCACCAAGTATGCCATAACCTTATCCTTAACAATTGAAACTAACATCTTTCCAACCACTACCGTCAGGCTAACAGTTCTATAATTTCCTTCCTATTGACTTCCTCCTTTCTTAAAGAGTGGAGTGACATTTGCAATTTTCCAGTCCTCTGGCACCTTGCCAGAGTCCAATGATTTTTGAATGATCATTTCTAATGCCATCACAATCTCTACCACCATCTCTTTCAGAACCCTAGGGTACAGTTCATCTGACCCGGATAACTTATGTATCTTTAGGTCTTTCAGCTTTTTGAGCACCTTCTCCCTTGTAATAGTAACTGCTCTCACTTCTCTTCCTTCACACCCTTCAACACCTGGCTAGTATCTTTCACAGTGAAGACTGCTGCAAAATTCTCACTTAGTTCAACTGCCATCTCTTTGTCCCTGTTATTAATTCTCCAGCCTCATTTTCTAGCGGTCCTTTATCCACTCTCTTCTCTCTTTTATTTTTTACATACTTGAAAAAGCTTTTACTATCCACTTTGATATTGTTCACTAGCTTGCTTTCACATTTCATCTTTTCCCTTCTAATGATTCTTTTAGTTTCTCTCTGTAGGGTTTTAAAAGCTTCTCAATCCTCTATCTTCCCTCTAATTTTTGCTTTGTTTTATGCCCTTTCTTTTGCTTTTACATTACTTTGACTTCCCATGTCAGCCACGTTTGTACTATTTTACCATTTGAGTATTTCTTTACTTTTGGAATACACATGTTCTGCACCTTCCTCATTTTTCCCAGAAACATACACCTTTGCTGCTCTGCTGACATCCCTGCTTGCATCTCCTTCCAATTTACATTGGCCAACTCCTCTGTCATAACATTGTAATCTCCCTTACTCCGCTGAAATACTGCTTTGGCAGACTTTACTTTCTCCCCATCAACTTTCAAGTTGAATACAATCATATTGTGACCACAGCTCTGAAGGGTTCTTTTACTTTAAACTCCCTAATCACTTCCAGTTCATTATGTAACACCCAACCCAGTATAGCTGATCCTCTAGTAGGCTAAATGACAAACTATCTCATGAAAAGCTATCTCATGGGCATTCAACAAACTCACTGTCTTGGGATCCATTTCCTACTGAATTTTCCCAATTGACCTGCACGTTGAAATCTCTTGACTATCACAGCATTGCCCTTTTGACATGCTTTTTCTATTTCCTTTTGCAATCTGTGGTTCACACCCCAGCTGCTGTGGGAGGCCTGGATACAACTGCCATCAGAGTCCTTTTACCCTTGCAGTTTCTTAACACAACACACAAGGATTCAACATTGTCTGAATTATTTCACATCTTTCTACTGATTTGATGCCGTACTTTTCTAGCAGAGCCACACCACCTCCTCTGCCTACTTTCTTAGACTCCATGCATTGAGATACAACACCTTGCATACCGTGTTTGCTTCCCTTTATGATTTTACATCCCTAATGTACTGATAATCACCCTGTTGGTTGCGACTATGTTCCATCACCTGCTTGCTTTCCCTGACAGTCTGACTGCATGCTATCTTTACTTTTTACCATCCGTCCTATCCTGAGTCCCTTCACTCTGGTTCCCACCACCCCCGCCAAATTTGTTTAAACCCTCCCCAACAGCTCTCACAAACCTATTCGTGAGAATATCAATTCCCCTCGGCCTCAGCTACAACCTGTCACTTTTGAACTGATCATACCTCTCCCGAAAGAGATCCCAATGATACAAGAACCTGAAGCCCTGCCCCCTGCATCAGCTTCTCAGCCACGCATTTATCTGCCATAGAAACACAGAAAACCTACAGCACAATACAGGCCCTTTGGCCCACAAAGTTGTGCCGAACAAGTCCCTACCTTAGAAATTACTAAGCTTACCTGTAGCCCTCTATTTTAGTAAGCTCCATGTGCCTATCTAAAAGTCTCTTAAAAGACCCTATCGTATCCAACTCCACCACCATTGCTGGCATCGCATTCCACGCACTCACCACTCTGTGAGTAAAAAACTCACCCCTGACATCTTCTCTGTACCTGTCCCCAGCAGCTTAAACCTGTCTCCTCTTGTGGCAACCATTTCAGCCCTGGGAAAATGGCTATCCACACAATCAATGACTCTCATCATCCTCTATCAGGTAATCACTCATCCTCCGTCACCCCAAGGAGAAAAGGCCAAGTTCACTCAACCTATTCTCATAAGGCATGCTCCCCTATCCAGGCAACATCTCCTCTGTGCCCTTTCTATGGCTTCCACATCCTTCCAGTAGTGAGGCAACCAGAACTGAGCACAGTACTCCAAGTGGGGACTGACCAGGGTCCTATATAGCTGCAACATAACCTCTCGGCTCAAAAATTGTATTCCACGATTGATGAAGGCCAATACACTGTATACCTACTTAACCACAGAGTCAACTGCGAAGCTGCCTTGAGCATCCTATGGACTCAGACACCAAGATCTCTCTGATTCTCCACACTGCCAAGAGTCTTACCATTAATACTACATTCTGCCATCATATTTGATCTACCAAACTGAACCACTTCACACATCTGGGTTGAACTCCATCTGTCACTTCTCAGCCCAGTTTTGCACCCTATCAACATCCCGCTGTAACCTCTGACAGCTCTCCACACTATCCACAACACCTCCAACCTTTGTGTCATCAGCAAACTACTAACCCATCCCTCCACTTCCTCATCCAGGTCATTTATAAAAATCATGAAGAGTAGGGATCCCAGAACAGAACCATGAGTTACTCCACTGGTGACCGACCTCCATGCAGAATATAACCTGTCTACAACCACTCTTTGCCTTCTGTGGGCAAGCCAGTTCTGGATCCACAAAGCAATGTCTCCTTGGATCCCATGCCTCCTTACTTTCTTAATAAGCTTTGCATGGGGCACCTTGTCAAATGCCTTGCTGAAATCCATATACATTACATCTACTACTCTTCGTTCATCAATGTGTTTAGTCACATCCTCAAAAAATTCAGTCGGGCTCATAGGCATGACCTGCCCTTGATAAAGCCATGCTGACTATTCCTAATCATATTATACCTCTCCAAATGTTCATAAATTCTGCCTCTCAGGATCTTCTCCATCAACTTACCAACCACTGAGTTAAGACTCATTGGTCTATAATTTCCTGGGCTAACTCTACTCCCTTTCTTGAATAAAGGAACAACATCTGCAACCCTCCAATCCTCAGGGACCTCTCCCCTCCCCATTGATGATGCAAAGATCAGCACCAGAGGCTCAGCAATCTCCTCCCTCACCTATCACAGTAGCCTGGGGTACATTTTGTCCGGTTCCGGTGACTTAACCAACTTGATGCTTTCCAAAAGCTCCAGCACATCCTCTTTATTCATATCTACATGCTCAAGCTGCTGCAAGTCATCACTACAATCACCAAGATCTTTTTCCATAGTGAATACTGAACTAAAGTATTCATTAAGTAGCTCTGCTATTTCCTCCGATTCCATACACACTTCCCACTGTCACACTTGATAGATCCTATTCTTTCACGTCTTATCCTCTTGCCCTTCACATACTTGTAAAATGCCTTGGGGTTTTCTTTAATCCTGCCCACCAAGGCCTTCTCATGGCCCCTTCTAGCTCTCCTAATTTCCTTCTTAAGCTCCTTCCTTGTAGCCTTATAATCTTCTAGACCTCGAACATTACCTAGCTCGCTGAACCTTTTGTAAGCTTTTCTTTTCTTCTTGACTAGATTTATGATGGCCTTTGTACACCACGGTTCCTGTACCCTACCATAACTTCCCTGTCTCATTGGAATGTACCTATACAGAACTCTACACAAATATTCCCTGAATATTTGCCACGTTTCTTCCGTACTTTTCCTTGAGAAAATCTGTTCTCCAAAATGCTCTCCCACCGAGACATCTGACACCTAACCAGGTTCATTTCCCAATACCAAATCAAGTACAGCTTCTCCTCTTGTAGGCTTATCTACATATTGTGTCAAGAAACCTTCCTGAACACACCTAACAAACTCCACCCATCTAAACACCTTGCTCTAGGGAGATGCCAATCGATATTTGGAAATTAAAACCTCCTGTCACAACAACTCTGTTATTATTACACCTTTCCAGGATCTGTTTCCCTATCTGCTCCTCGATATCCCTGTTACTATTAGCCGGCCTGTAAAAAACACCCTCTAAATTTATTGTCTCCTTCCTGTTCCTAACCTCCTCCCACAGAGAATCTGTAGACAATCCCTCCATGGTGTCCACCGTTTCTGCATCATCAGTGATCATCAGTGCCACGCCCCCACCTCCTTTTGCCTCCCTCCCTGTCCTTTCAGAAACATCTAAAACCTAGCACTTGAAGTAATCAATCCTGTCCCTGAGCCATCCAAGTCTCTGTAATGGCCACCACATCATATCCCCAAGTACTGATCCACACTCTAAGCTCATCTGCTTTGTTCATAACAGTACTTGCATTAAAATAAACACATCTCAAGCCTTTGGTCTGAGCGTGTCCCTTCTCTATCACCTGCCTATCCTCCCTCACACACTGTCTACAAGCTTTCTCTATTTGTGAGCCAACCTCCTCTTCCCTAATCTCTTCAGTTCGGTTCCCAACTCAAAGAAAAAAAACCCCAACTATACTAGACTACAGACCTACCCAGGACTGCATAAACTGCACAAAACAGTGCAGGCATTACAATAAATAATAAACAGGACAGTAGGGCAAGGTGTCAGTCCAGGCTTCGGGTATTGAGGCGTCTGAAAGCTTGGGGGAAGAAACTGTTACATAGTCTGGTCGTGAGAGCCCGAATGCTTTGGTGCCTTTTCCCAGATGGCAGGAGGGAGAAGAGTTTGTATGAGGGGTGCGTGGGGGCCTTCATAATGCTGTTTGCTTTGTGGATGGAGCGTGTAGTGTAAATGTCTGTAATGGCGAGAAGAGAGACCCGATGATCTTCCCAGCTGTTCTCACTATCCGCTGCAGGGTCTTGCGATCCGAGATGGTGCAATTTACGAACCAGGCAGTGATGCAGCTGCTCAGGATGCTCTCAATACAGCCCCTGTAGAATATGATGAGGATGGGTGTTATGGTCCGGTCCGGAGCCCGCATTCCAGGTCCTGATCTGGTCTGCAGACTCCAGACTCCGGGTCTTGCAGTCGTCCCTCCTGTCACCCTTAAGCCAAATAGGATCATCTTGGCTTAAGAAGGTGCACCTGTTGCCTATCAGCTGGCGGGTGGATATAGGGACTCTGGGACCAAGCCTAGTTGGGGGTTGTCCTGTTTGTTGGTGGTCTTGTATGAGCTGGTTTGCCATGTTCTGAGGGGTTTTGTCTGATCGACTCTGTTTGTTCCAGTTGTCCTGGCTTGGAGGGTCCACAGCTTCATCCTCAAGTTCTGTGAGTCAGCCTTGGAGTCACCACAGACCAAGTTCCCTTCTGATCCCTTGCTGCTGTCAGGTAGCAGGCTGGACTGCTGTTGCCCGGTGGGCAACACCTGTCCCCTGTCCCCTTCCTACCCCTCACCTCTGATGGGTTTTGCCTGCTACCTGCCCAGGCGTCCCATGTCTTGCCCGGGCCTCTGTGTTCCTGCCTGGGAGGCGGCCCTGCCCAGGAGTATGTGGCCCACCCTGAGGTCTCTGCCCCTTCCTACCCCTTGCTCCCTACGGGTTGTGCCTACACCTGCCCAGGTATTCCACGTCTTGCCCGGGCCTCTGTGTTCCTGCCTGGGAGGTGGTCCTGCCCAGGGGGCTCTCCAGCCTAGCCACGGATTCTGGAACCCAGCCTAGCCATGGACCCTCTCTGGACCCCAGGATTACCTAGCATGCCCCGTCATTTTTGCCTACCCTGGTCTCCCCATCTGGTTTTATCCTTTAGTTATTCCTGTCCTGCCCCTAGTACTTCAGTGCCTACGTCTTGCACTTGGGTCCAGCCTCCTGTCCCCTTGTGACAATGGGGGGTGGGAGATAGACTTTCCTCAGCCTTCGCAGACTGACCGTTTATCTCCTCACTCTCCTGTACAGGTCGAAGGTCATCCAGCTGCTGCTCCAGATCCCTAACAAGGAGCTGCAATCGGAACTCTTCACGCAGATGTAGTTCCCCAGGAGACTCTGGGTCTCCCAGGACTTCAACATCCGGCATGAAGAACACACAGCATCCATTTACTACACTAGGTACAGAAAGAGAGAGAAAACAAGGGAACCTTTACAGAAGCTTACCCAGAGCCAATGCCTCTTTCGAGCCAAAGCCTCCTTTGACACTCCTACTCTCACCATTGACCTGCTCCCAATAATGGCCGCCCTGCTTGTCCCTTCAGTAACATTTAAACAAGCATTGCAGACCTGTGAGAAGCTTCATTGCTTTGGCCTGCTCCTGCTGCAGTTTGGATCATCGGACATCCCATTTCCTGTACTCAGTACTTTGATTTATGAAGGCCAATGTGCAAAAATCTTTCTTTATAGCCCTATTTACCTGTGATGCTACTCCCATTGAATTATGGACCAGTATTCCCAGATCCCTGTTTTACTATACTCCTTCATTAACAGGGGGATTGAGTTCAAGAGTAGAGAGGCCATGTTGCAACTCTACAAATCTCTGGTGAGACTGCACAGAGTATTGTGTTCAATTCTGGTCACCTCATTATAGGAAGGATGTGGAAGCTGTGGAGAGGGTGCAGAGGAGATTTACCAGGATTTTGCCTGGTTTGGAGAACAAGTCATATGAAGCAAGGTTAGCAGAGCTGGGACTTTTCTCTTTGGAGTGTAGAAGAATGAGAGGGGACTTGATAGAGATCTACAAGATTATGAGAGACATAGCTAGGGTGGATAGTCAGTACCTGTTTCCCAAGGCACCAATAGCAAACACCAGAGAGCATATGTACAAAATTAAGGGAGGGAAGTTTAAGGGAGACATCAGGGGTAAGATTTTTACACAAAGAGTTGTAAGTGCCTGTAATGACCCACCAGGGATGGTGGTGGAGGCTAAAACATTAGGGGTATTTAAGAGTCTCTTGGACAGGCACATGGATGAAAGAAAAATGGAGGGTTATGGGGTAGTGTGGGTTTAGTACTTTTTTTAAAGGATTATATGGGTTGGCACAACATGGAGGGCTGAAGGGCCTGTACTGTGCTGTAGTGTTCTATGGATATTTGTATGGAGTTCTGCATTGGGTATGTTCCAATGAGACAGGCAAAGGATGGCAGGGAACAAGAACTGTGGTGTGTTAAGGCTGTTATAAATCTAGTCAGGAAGAAAAGAAGAGCTTAAGAAAGGTTCAAAAACTAGGTAATGATAGAAATCTAGAAGATTATAAGGCTTGCAGGAAGGAGGATTGGAGGGTTGCAGATGTCGTTCCATTATTCAAGAAAGGGTGTAGAGATAACCCAGGAAATTATAGATCAGTTAGTCCTACTTCAGTGGTGGGTAAGTTGATGGAGAAGATCCTGAAGGGCAGGATTTATGAAAATTTGGAGAGGCATAATATGAATCGAAATAGTCAGTGTAGCTTTGTGAAAGGCAAGTCATGCCTGATTGAATTGTTTGAAGACGTGACTAAACAGATTGATGAAGGTAGAGCAGTAGATGTAGTGTATAGAGCAAGGCATTTGGCAAGGTACCCCATGCAAGGCTTATTGAGGTAGTAAGGAGGCATGGGATCCAAGGGGATATTGCTTTGTGGATCCAGAACTGGCTTGCCAACAGAAAACAAAGGGTGGCTGTAGATGGGACATATTCTGCATGGAGGTTGGTGACCAGTGGTGTGCCTCTGGGATCTGTTCTGGGACCCCTACTCATCATGATTTTTATAAATGACCTGGATGAAGAAATGGAGGGATGGGTTAGTAAATTTGCTGAATACACAAAGGTTGGAGGTAGTATGGAGGGCTGTCAGAGGTTACAACAGGACATCGATAGGATGCAAAACTAGGCTGAGAAGTGGCAGGTGGAGTTCACCCCAGATGAGCTTGAAGTGGTACATTTTGGTAGGTCAAATATAATGGCAGAATATAGTATTAATGGTAAGACTCTTGGCAGTGTGGAGGATCAGAGGGATCTTGGGTTCTGAGTCCATAGGATTCTCAAAGCTGCTGCGCAGGTTGACTTTGTGGTTAAGAAAACATACAGTGCATTAGTCTTCATCAATCGTGGGATTGAGTTTAGGAGATGAGACGTAATGTTGCAGCTATGGAGGACCTTGGTCAGACCCCACTTGGAATACTGTGCTCAGTTCTGGTTGCCTCACTATAGGAAGGATGTGGAAACAATAGAAAGGGTGCAGAGGAAATTTACAAGGATGTTGCCTGGATTGGGGAGCATGCCTTATGAGAATAGGTTGAGTAAACTCGGTCTTTTTTCTTTGGAGTGACAGAGGATGAGAGGTGACTTGATAGTGGTGTATAGGATGATGAGAGGCATTGATTGTGTGGATAGTCGGAGGCTTTTTCCCAGGGCTGAAATGGCTAACACGAGAGGGCACAGTTTTAAGGTGCTTGGAAGCAGGTACAGAAGAGATGTCAGGGTTAAGTTTTTTACGCAGAGAGTGGTGAGTGAGTGGAATGAGTTTCCAGCGATGGTGGTGGAGGCGGATGTGATAGGGTCTTTTAAGAGTCTCCTGGACAGGTATATGGAGCTCAGAAAAATAGAGGGCTATAGGTAACCCTAGGTAATTTCTCAGGTAAGGACATATTTGGCACAACTTTGTGAACCGAAGGGCCTGTATTGTGCTGTAGGTTTTCTATGTTTCAACATATTGTACAGGGAGAATGGCTATCATGGCTTGCAGAGGGATCTGCATCAGCTGGAAAAATGGGAGATAGAAATTAATGCAGATAAGTGTGAGTTTTTGCTCTTCAGTAGGACCAACCAGGATAGGTCTTACACAGTGAACAGCAGGGCACTGAGGGGTATGCTAGGACAAAGGGATCTGGGAATACAGATACATAATTTATTGAAAGTGGCATCACAGATAGATAAGGTTGTAAAGAAAGCTTCTGGCACATTGGCCTTCATAAATCAATGTTCAGGAGATGGAATGCTATGTTAAAGTTGTGCAAGACATTGGTGAGAGTGCAGAGAAAATTTACAAGGATGTTGCTGGGTCTGGAGGACCTGAGTTATACGGAAAGATTGACTAGGTTGGGACTGTGTTCTTTAGAAATAGAAGATTGAGAAAATATTTGATAGGGTATACAAAATTATCAGGCGAGGGAAGGGGAAAGGGCAGGTAGTGCAGGGTTCCCCCGTGGCCATTCCCCTCCAAAACAGGTATACTGATTTGGATACTGTTGGGGGAGGATGGCTTACCTGGGATAAGCTGTGGCAGCCGAATCTTTGGCACTGAGTCTGGTTCTGCAGTGCAGAAGGGAGGGAGAAAGAAGAGGAGAGCGATAGTGTTAGGGGAGTCCATAGTCAGGGATACAGACAAGAGATTCTGTGGTCGTGACAGAGACTCCCAGATGGTTTGTTGCCTCCCGGGTGCCAGGGTCAGGGATGTCTCTGATTGCGTGCACAGCATTCTGAGGTGGGAGGGTGATCAGCCTGATGTTGTGGTACACATCGGTACCAATAACATATGTAGAAAGAGTCAGGAGGTCCTGAACAGTGAGTACAGAGAGCTTGGTAGGAAGTTGAAAAACAGGACTTCAAGGGTAGTAATCTCTGGATTGCTGCCTGTGCCACGTGCCAGTGAGGGTAAGAGTAGGATGCTCTGGCAGATGAACACGTGGCTGAGAAACTGGTGTAGGGGTCAGGGTTTCAGATTTCTAGATCATTGGGACCTCTTCTCGGGCAGGTGGGACCTGTACAAGAGAGACGGGTTACACCTGAACTACAAGGGGACCAATATACTTGCAGGGAGGTTTGCTAGTGTTATTGGGGAGGGTTTAAACTAGATTTTCAGGGGGTTGGGAACCAGAGTGTCAGAGTAGATAATGGAACGGGGGTAAAAATAAATGATGTTAGTAGTTCATGCAAAGTCACAAATAGTAAGGTTGTGTGTGGTGGTAATAATCTTCTGAGGTGTGTATATTTCAATGCAAGGAGTATTGTGGGAAAGGCAGAGGAGCTGAGGGCCTGGATTGACACGTGGAATTATGACATCATAGCCATTACTGAAACTTGGCTACAGGAGGGACAGGAATGGCAGCTCAATGTTCCAGGGTTCCGATGTTTCAGACGTGATAGAGGCAGAGGGATGAAGGGTGGGGGGGGGGGGGGTGGCTTTGCTAGTCAGGGAAAATATTACAGCAGGACAGATTAGAGGGCTTGTCTACCGAGGCCATATGGGTGGAGCTGAGAAACAGGAGAAGTATGACCACATTAATGGGGTTGTATTATAGACCACCCAATAGTCAGCGAGAATTGGAGGAGCAAATCTGCAGAGAGATAACAGACAACTGTAGGAAACATAAAGTTGTGATTGTCGAGGATTTTAATTTTCCACATATTGATTGGGACTCCCATACCGTTAAAGTTCTAGATGGGTTAGAGTTTGTGAAATGTGTTCAGGAAAGTTTTCTAAATCAGTATATAGATGTACCAACTAGGGAGGATGCAATATTAGATCTCCTATTAGGAAATGAGTTAGGGCAGATGACAGAAGTGTGTGTAGGGGAACATTTTGTTTCCAGTGATCAAAACGTCATTAGTTTCAACTTGATCATGGATGAAGATAGATCTGGTCCTCGAGTTGAAGTTCTAAACCGGAAAAAGGCCAAATTTAAAGAAATGAGAAAGGATCTAAACAGCGTAGATTGGGACAGGTTGTTCTCCGGTAAGAATGTGATTGGTAAGTGGTAAGTGAGAGTACAGAGTTTGTATGTTCCTGTCAGGGTTAAAGGCAAAATAAATAAGAATAAGGAACCTTGGTTCTTGAGGGATATTGGAACTCTGATAAAGAAGAGAGAGATGTATAACATGTATAGGCAACAGGGAGGAAATAAGATGCTTGAGGTGTATAAAAAGAGTAAGAAAATACTTAAGAAAGAAATCAGGAAAGCTAAAAGAAGACATGAGGTTGCTTTGGCAGTCAGGGTGAAGGATAATCCTAAGAGCTTTACGGGTATGTTAAGAGCAAAAGGATAGTAAGGTATAAAATTTGTCCTCTTGAAGATCAGAGTGGTTGGCTACGTATGGAACCAAAAGAAATGGGAGAGATATTAAATGGGTTTTTTGCATCTGTATTTACTAAGGAAACTGGAATGGAGTCTATGGAAACAAGGCAAACAAGTAGGGAGGTCATGGAACTTATACAGATTAAAGAGGAGGAGGTGCTTGCTGTCTTGAGGCAAATCAGAGTAGATAAATCCCCAGGACCTGACAGGGTATTCCCTTGGACCTTGAGGGAGACTAGTGTTGAAATTGCAGGGGACCTGGCAGAAATATTTAAAATGTTGATATCCATGGGTCAGGTGCCAGAGGATTGGAGGATAGCTCATGTAGTTCTGTTGTTTAAAAAAGGCTCAAAAATTAAGCCAGGAAATTATAGGCCGGTAAGTTGACATTGGTAGTTGGTAAATTATTGGAAGGAATACTAAGAGATAGGATCTACAAGTAATTGGATAGACAGAGACTTATTAGAAAAAGTCAGCATGGCTTTGTGCATGATAGGTCATGTTTAACCAATCTATTAGAGTTTTTCGAGGAAGTTACCAGGAAAGTGGATGAAAAGAGGGCAGTGGATGTTGTATACATGGACTTTAGTAAGGCCTTTGACAAGGTCCCGCATGGGAAGTTAGTTAGGAAGATTCAGTTGCTAGGTATACATGGAGAGGTAGTAAATTGGATTAGACATTGGCTCAGTGGAAGAAGCCAGAGAGTGGTAGTGGAGGATTGCTACTCTGAGTGGAGGCCTGTGACTAGTGGTGTGCCACAGGGATCAGTGCTGGGTCCATTGTCATTTGTCATCTATATCAATGATCTGGATGATAATGTGGTAAATTGGATCAGCAAATTTGCTGATGATACAAAGATTGGAGGTGTAGTGGACAGTGAGGAAGGTTTTCAAAGTTTGCAGAGGGATTTGGACTAGCTGGAAAATTGGGCTGAAAAATGGCAGATGGAGTTTAATACAGACAAGTGTGAGGTATTGCACTTTGGAAGGTCAAACCAAGGTAGACATATAAGGTAAATGGTAGGGCACTGAGGAGTGCAGTAGAACAGAATCAGAATCAGAATCAGAATCAGACTTTAATCGCCAAGTACCTGTGCACATACAAGGAATTTACTTCCGGCAGATGTTGTCTCTCTGCTCATAACAATAATAACTATAAATATAAATGAAAATATAGATTATACATACAAGTAGTGCAATCCAAGTAATAGTTAGCCGACAGTTAACCGGCAGTTAACTGTTCAGCAAAGTGACCGCAGTAGGGAAAAAACTTCTCCAGTGCCTATTAGTCTTAGTCTGGAGGGATCTGAAGCGCCTACCAGACGGAAGCAGTTCAAACAGTCCATGCGCAGGATGGGAGGAGTCCTTTATCATGTTCCCCGCCCTCTTCTTCAACCTGGAAGAGTACAGGTCCACAATAGAGGGCAGGGAGGCTCCAATGATGCGCTCGGCAGTCCTCACTGTGCGCTGTAGTCTGGTTCTATCCTGCTTGGTGGCGGCTCCAAACCACACAGTGATGGAGGTGCACAGGACAGACTCAATGACTGCAGTGTAGAACTGCAGCAGCAATTCCTGAGGCAGACCATATTTCCTCAAGAGCCGCAGGAAGTACATCCGCTGCTGGGCCTTCTTCAGGATGGAGCTGATGTTCTGCTCCCACTTCAGATCCTGAGAGATGGTGGTTCCCAGGAACCTGAAGTTCTCCACAGTGGACACAGGACTGCTGAGGACTGTGAGGGGGGACATAACGGGGGGGGTGTCTCCTGAAATCCACTATCATCTCCTTTGTCTTGAGCATGTTCAGCTCTAGATTGTTCCGACTGCACCAGAGCGCCAGTTGGTCCACCTGCTGTGGATATGCAGACTCATCACTGTTCTGGATGAGTCCGATGACGGTGGTGTCGTCTGCAAACTTCAAAAGCTTCACATAGGGGTTGGAGGAGGTGCAGTCATTGGTGTAGAGGGAGAACAGCAGTGGAGAGAGGACACACCCCTGGGGGGCGCCAATGTTGGTGATTCGAGTATCCGAGGTGACCTGTCCCATCCTTACCTGCTGACTTCTGTTGGTCAGGAAGCTGTAAATCCAATCGCAGAGGTCAAGTGGCACAGTGAGGTGAGACAATTTGGAGCAGAGGGTATGAGGGACGATGGTGTTAAACGCCGAACTGAAATCCACAAACAGCAACAGAAGGATCTGGGAGTACAGATATACAATTCCCTAAAAGTGGCATCACAGGTGGATAGGGTCGTAAAGAGAGCTTTTGGTACATTGGCCTTTATAAATCAAAGTATTGAGTATAAGAGTTGAAATGTAATGCTGAGGTTGTATAAGACATTGGTGAGACCAAATCTGGAGTATTGTGTGCAGTTTTGGTCACCTAATTACTGGAAGGATATTAATAAGGTTGAAAAAGTGCAGAGAAGGTTTACAAGGACGTTAACACAAAGTACAGTGCGGATGCTGTGGTCAAATCAAGACGTATAAACAAGCTGGATGAACTCAGCAGGTCGGGCAGCATCCATTGAAAGGAGCAGTCAACTGACAAAGGGTCTCGACCCGAAACGTTGACTGCTCCTTTCAACGGATGCTGCCTGACCTGCTGAGTTCATCCAGCTTGTTTGTACGTCTTTACAAGGATGTTACCGGGACTTGAGAAACTGAGTTACAGAGAAAGGTTGAACAGGTTCGGACTTTATTCCCTGGAGCATAGGAGAATGAGGGGTGATTTGATAGAGGTGCATAAAATTATGATGGGTATAGATAGAGTGAATGTAAGCAGGCTTTTTGCACTAAGGCTAGGGGAGAAAAAAGACAAAGGTTAAGGGTGAAGGGGGAAAAGTTTAAAGGGAGCATTAGGGAGGGCTTCTTCATGCAGAGTGTGGTGGGAGTGTGGAATGAGCTGCTGGATGAAGTGGTGAATGCGGGCTCACTTTTGACATTTAAGAAAAACTTGGACAGGAATATGGATGAGAGGGGTTTGGAGGGATATGGCCCAGCTGCAGGTCAGTAGGACTAGGCAGAAAAATGGTTCGGCACTGCCAAGAAAGGCCAAAAGGCCTGTTTCTGTGCTGTAATGTTCTATGGTTCTGCAGACAAGGTAAATGCAAGCAGGCTTGAAATTTCCAATTAGGTTTCCTATGGGACTACAACCAGAGGTCATGGCTTAATGGTGAAAGATGAAAACGTGAGGGGAACCTTCTTCACTCAGAGGGTCAAGAAAGTGTGGAACAAGCTGCCAGCACATGCAAGCTCTATTTCAATGTTTTTTTAAATTTATTTATTAAATTTTAGAAAGTACAAAGAATAAATGTAATAGTAAAATAGTAAGAAAGATAATATTAACCCTCTCCCCTCCCCTTAACCCTCCCCCCCTTAACCCTTATCTAAAGAAAAAAAAAGAAAGAAGAGAAAGATTGCCTGGATATTGGAGGATCCCCACATGCTCCATGGAGTTCAAAATAATTTTGATATTTATTTTTTACTTTCCCCGATTACTATAATTTTATCTTCAAAGGACCCATGTATTTAATCCTATCTTTTGTAAGTATGGGAGCCAAATTTTCAAAAATATATCATATTCATTTCTTAAATTATACATAATATTTTCAAGTGGAATACAACTATGTATTTCATTATTCCAACGATCCATAGTTAAATATAAATCAGATTTCCAACTAACTGCAGTAACTTTTTTGGCTACTGCCAATGCAATTTTTATAAATTTTTTCTGATATTTGTTCAATTTAAATTTCGGTATTGTCCCTTCAATGTCTTCTAATAAAAATAATAGTGGACTATGTGGGAGTTGTACTCCAGTAATTTGTTCCAATAAAAGTCTTAAATTTATCCAAAATGGTTGAATTTTAAAACAAGACCAAGTAGAATGTAAAAAGGTACCAATTTCTTGATTACATCGAAAACATTGGTCAGACATATTTGAATTTAATCTATTTATTTTCTGTGGTGTTATATATAGTTGATGTAAAAAATTATATTGTATTAATCTAAGTCGAACATTTATTGTATTTCTCATACTATCAAAACATAATCTTGACCAGTTTTTCCCATCAATTTTAACATTCAAATCAGATTCCCATTTTTGTCTTGATTTATGAATTCCTAATTTAATTATTTGCTTTTGAATCAAATTATACATACAAGATGTAAATTTTTTAATTCTTCCTTTCTGAATCAATATTTCTATTTCACTAGGTTTTGGCATCAACATTCTTTGTCCCAGCTTTTCACATAAATAGGCTCTTAATTGAAAATAACAGAAAAAAGTGTTATTTGATATTTTATATTTATTTTTTAATTGATCAAATGACATCAATATACCTCCTTTGAAACAATCACCTATATATTTAATCCCCTTTTGGAACCAATTATGTAAAAGTTTATTGTCCATTGTAAAAGGAATAAGCCTATTTTGAATTAAAGTTCTTTTTGCTAATAAAGATTTCTTTATCTCATCATCTATATTTACCTTATTCCATAAATCAATCAAGTGTCTTAATATAGGAGATTCTTTTTTTTTTCCTGTATCCATTTGGATTCCCATTTATATATAAAATCTTCTGGTATGTTTTCTCCTATCTTATCCAATTCTATTTTAATCCATGCCGGTTTTTCTTCATCAAAAAAAGATGCAATAAATCTAAGTTGATTTGCTTTATAATAATTCTTAAAATTTGGAAGTTGTAACCCTCCTAGATCAAATTTACATGTCAATTTTTCCAATGATATTTTTTATTAAACTTTTTTTGAGTTTTCAAATAATTACAGAAATAAAAGAAAATATATGAGAAAAAAAATTTAAAAAATATACATATATACCCTACCCCCCTCCCCTTATATACTAAAGTTATTACGAACTCCATGGAGCATGTGGGGATCTTCTGATATCCAGGCATTCTTTCTTTCTTTCTTTTTTTTGCTTTCTTTCTTTCTTTTCCAATGATATTCTTGACATCTTAACTTTCCAAAGAAATTTCCTTACATATTTATTCAGATCTTGAAAAAACTTCTGAGGTAATTGTATTGGTAAATTTTGAAATAAATGTTGCAATCTAGGAAATGTATTCATTTTTACAGTGTTAACTCTACCTATTAATGTTATTGGTAACATCATCCATTTATCAAGATCCTCTTATTTTTTTTAATAATGGCAAATAATTTTGTTCATATAAATTTTTTACATCATTATCAACTCTAATACCTAAATATTTTATCCCATTTATTAACCATCTAAATTGAGTCGCTAATCGACATTGATTGTAATTTCCTTTGGTAAGGGGTAAAATTTCACTTTTATCCCTATTTACTTTATACCCTGATACTTTCCCATATTCTTCTAATCTAAAAGATAATCTTTGCAAAGTTTGCAATGGGTTTGTTAAATAAATCAAAACATCATCAGCAAATAAATTAATCTTATATTCTTCTTGATTAACTCTAAAGCCCCCAATGTCTGAATCTGTTCTAATTAATTCAGCTAATGTTTCTATTGCCAATACAAATAAAGCAGGTGATAATGGGCAGCCTTGTCTAGTTGACCTCGTAAAGCAAAATGGTGTTGAAATCTGACCATTTGTAACTACTTTAGCTTGAGGATTAGTATTTAAAGTTTTAATCCATTGTATAAAAGATTTTCCTAACTAATATTTTTCAAATACCTTAAATAAAAAATCCCATTCCAATCTATCAAATGCTTTTTCTGTATCTAAAGCAACTGCCACACTCACTTCCTCTCTTTTTTGTGCCAAATGAATTATACTAAGTAACTGGGTTATATTATCCATTGATTGTCTATTTTTAATAAAACCTGTTTGATCTATATGTATTAATTTTGGTATATATTTAGATATTCTATTAGATAAAATTTTTGTTAGTATTTTATAATCTGTATTCAACAAAGAAATAGGCCTGTATGATGTTGGTTTTAAAGGGCCTCTATCTTTTTTTGGCAATACAGTTATGATTGCTGTTAAAAAAGATTGTGGAAGTTTATGCATTCTTTCCACTTGGTATATTAATTCCATAAAAGGAGGAATTAATAAATCTTTAATTTTTTTATAAAACTCAGGAGGAAAACCATCTTCTCCTGGGGATTTATTACTCTGAAGTGATCCTAAAGCTTCTTCAACCTCTTTTAATGTAAAGGGCATATCTAATCCTTTCTGTTCTTCCAAATTTAATTTTGGAAGGGTTATTTGTGATAAAAATTTATCTATCTCAGCAGTCTTATTTTGTGATTCTGATTGATATAGTTCAGTATAAAAATTTTTGAAAGTTTTGAAAATTTTTGAATTTTTGAAATCTAAAGGCTTATAAGTAACCTTATTTACACTTGTTCTAATTGCATTTATTGTTTTAGAAACCTGTTCTGTTTTCAACTGCCAAGCAAGAATTTTATGCGATCTTTCACCTAATTCATAATATTTCTGTTTAGTTCTCATAATTACTTTTTCTGTACGATATGTCTGGAGTGTATTATATTGTAGCTTTTTATTAACAAGTTGTCTTCGTTTTTCTTCTGTCATATATCTTTGAGATTCTTTTTCTAACTTTATGATATCTTTTTCCAATTGATCTATTTCTGCTGCATATTCCTTTTTAATTTTAGATGTATAACTTATCATCTGACCCGTTAAATATGCTTTCATCGCTTCCCATAATACAATTTTATCCTCAACTGAATGTAGATTTGTATCCAAAAGAAATTGAATTTGTTTTTTCATAAAATCACAAAAATCTTGACGTTTTAATAGAGTTGAATTAAATCTCCATCTATAAATCGATTCCTCCTTATCCATCATTATCATTGTCATTATCAAGGGGGAATGATCTGACAATATTCTTGCTTTATATTCCACACTTTTCACTCTATCTTGAATATTTTTGATAATAAAAAAAATCAAACCTTGAGTAAGTTTTATGTTTGTTTGAATAAAATGAGTAATCTCTTTCTCTTGGATTAATTTTTCTCCATATATCAATCAGAATTAAATCTTTCATTAATGATAAAGTTAGTTTTGTTACTTCTGATTTTATAGCACCTTTAGTTGATCTATCCAGAACTGGATCTAAACAAAAATTAATATCTCCACCTATTAATATTTTAACATGTGCATCAGCCAAGTTCAAAAAAACTTCTTGTATAAATTTTGCATCATTTTCATTTGGTGCATAAATGTTCATAAAAGTCCATAATACTGAAAAAAATTGACAATGTATAATCACATATCACCCCCCAGAATCAATTATTACATTTTGTATTTTAATTGGTAAAGATTTATTAACCAGAATTGCAACTCCTCTCAATTTTGAATTAAATGAAGCTGCAATGACATTTCCAACCCAATCTCTCTTTAATTTCTTATGTTCTGTTTCTGTTAAACGTGTTTCTTGTAAAAAAAAAGCTATATCTCCTTTCATTTTCTTAATGTATGTTAAAACTCTTTTTCTTTTCACAGGTCTATTAATTCCATTAACATTAAAACTTAAAAAATTAAGTAAATTAATCATTCATAGTACCTTGGGAATTCTTTAAATTCTCCATGTTGCTATGAGTCTCTCCCCAATCATCCAGGCAAAGAAGAAGAAAAATAGAAAAAAGATAACTAATATATAAGAAAAAAAACAAAATACCCCCCCACTAATGTTGCAAATAAAAAGAACACAACAATACCCCCCCCCATTTTACAGGTCATGGCAATCGCCATGATTGTACACGTGAAACTTGCAGCTATCGATCAGGAGCTCCCCCAGCTCCCCCGCAAAAAAAAAGAAAAATATATTAATAAGGAAAAGAAAAAAAAATTAATGTCTCTACTCTTAATTAATACTCCTCGACCGTTTTTTTTTCTTATAAATGTCCATCAGGTCCAACCTTGTTTCAGTCTTCATCATTAGTCCATTTCATTTCAATAATTCTTTAGTCTTCTTCATGGACATCAGATAATTCTTGTACAAATTCCTCCACTTTCCGGTAGTCAACGAAGATTCCTCTTTCTCCATTATCCAGGAAAATGATCAATTTTGCTGGGTAGCTCAATAAAAATTTATAGCCCTTTTCCCATAAAGATTTTTTCACTGGATTAAATTTCTTCCGCCTCTTCAACAAATCATAGCTTATGTCTAGATAAAAAAAAACTCTTTTCCCTTCTATCAATGGCCCATTTCTCTTTTTAGCACCTTGAGTAGCTGCCTTCAAGATCATTTCTTTATCTTGGTACCTTAAACATTTTATCAAAATTGATCTCGGATTTTGATCTTGTTGAGGTCGTGGTCTTAAAGCTCTGTGTGCTCTTTCAATTTCAATTACTTGACTTCCTTCTTTCAGTTCCAAAATTTTCGGAATCCATTCTTGAAAGAATTTTATTGGATTTTCTCCCTCTGTACCTTCCATAAGACAAACAATTTTAATATTATTTTGTCTACTAGAGTTCTCAAGTGCATCCATTTTTTCCATCATCCGTTTTCTTTCTGTTGTCCAGGAAGATTATTGTCTTCTATCTTATCTATTCTTTCAGTGTTTTCTTCCATTTTTACTTCCATCTCTTTAACTTTATCATCCATCTTCTTTTGTTCTTCCACCACGTTATCAAGTGTATTCTGTATGCTTCTTATATCTGTTCTTATAGCTTTAAATTCATTTGCCATATCTGTTCTTATAACTTTTAATTAATTCATTATAAATATCAGGATATCTTTTATGTCTCCTTTAATCTCTTCCTTCCTTTCTTCTTCTTTTTCTTCTGGATTTCCCAAAGAGTCTGTTTCAACTTCCGACTCACTTTCAATTTCACTTCCAACCGTAGTTGAAGCTTGTAATTTTGTTAACATCTGTTCATGCATACTTTTGCGCATGCGTTGTTCTTGCCGTTTCCTCTTAGAGACCACCGACATTGCTGCAACTTCTTTTCCCGCAACATCAAAAGTGCCATGCACTTTGTCAGGAGAAGATCCAACTTGAGTCCGAGGCTTCGCCAAGACGGCTAGGCCTTTTTCCCCGCCGACTTGCGCAGTCTTCAAAGTAGTAGCTTTCTTCTGTTTCGGTTTAGGAGCCATATCCAAAAATAATCCTGAGTTGCTTATAAATAGTTTCTAATAAATATTTGTTAACTCTTCTTCATTTAAACCCTATTTCATTACTTTTTGCAAGGGAGCTGGAATCCCAACATCTCGACCCTACGTCATCACGTGACGCCCCCCCCTCGATTTCAATGTTGAAGGTAAGTTTGGATAGGTACATGGATAGTGGGGATAAGGAGGGCTATAGTCCCTGTACAAGTTGTTGGGAGTAGGCATTTTTAATGCTTTTAGCATGGACTAGAAGGGCCAAAGATCCTGTATATGTGTTGTGCTGTGCTGTGCTTCTCTATGACTAACTTCTCAAAGCACTTCATCTCAGGAGATGTGAGCGTAACTGGGTAATAATCATTGAGGCAGTTTACCCTTCTCTTCTCGAGCACTGGTTTGATTGTCACCCTCTTGAAGCAAGTAAGAACCACTGACTGCAGCAGTGAGAGATTGAAGCTGTCGTTGAACACACCTGCTGGTTGGGTGGCACAGGTTTTCAGAGCCCAGCCAAGTACGTCATCAGGGCTTGTCGCCTTGTGAGGATTCACCTCTTGGAAGATGTACTGGAGGGCAAACTCTAAGACAGAGATCATAGGGTCACCAAATGCTGCAGGGATTTTCACAGGTGTAGTTTTATTCTCCTTTTCAAAGTGTGTATAAAAGATTTTGAGCTCATCTGAGAGTGAAGCATCACTGCCATTCATGATGTTAAGCTTCCCTTAGTTGGAAGTAATGGCCTACAAACCCTGCCAGAGCTGATGTACATCTGATTTTGTCACTAGCCTCAATTGGAATTTTTTTTTTGCCCTTAAAGTAGCCTTCTGCAAATTGTATCTGGACTTCTTGTATAGTTTTAGATCAACAGTCTTGAATACTGCAACTCTCACCCTCAGACCTTGTGTTCACCCAGTTTGGGTATATTCAAAATGCTCTCCAAGGCACAAGTTCATCCAAACAGGTCTTGATGGAGTAAGTGACAAGTGTGGCGTATTTGTTCAGATTCAGAAATGAATCCCTGAATATTGTCCAGTCCACTGACTCAAAGCAGTCCTCCACCTCTCCTGGTTCATATCTTCTTTGCTGCAGTCTTTAGCCCCCGCCTATACACTGGGATTAGAAGTACAGCCAGGTGATTGGCCTGTCCAAAGTGTGGGCTTGGGATGATGATGTAAGCATTCTTGATGGTGGTATAACAGTGTTTTTGCTCCTTGGATTCCAGAGGTGATATTTTGGTGGTGGTTTTTCAGAGAGTTCTTCGAGCTGGCCTGGTTGTAATACCCTGCAGTGTAAGGGAAGGCCTCCAGGTGTGCTGTTTCATCACTGTTTCTATTCAATGTTTTCTTATAACTGTGGTCCCAGAAGCATCCACCTAAACTTTCTCTGCACTCCTTTCAAGTTTATTGATATTTTTCTTGTAGGTGAACAAAAATGCACACAGTACTTCAAATTTGGCCATGTCATATACAACTTCAACTTAACATCCCAACTCCTGCACTCAATAACACACACAAAATGCTGGAGGGACTCAGCAGGCCAGGCAGCATCTATAGAAAAAAGTACAGTCAACATTTGGGTCAGTAGGACTGAAGAAAAAAGGCTGAGGAGTAGATTTGAAAGGTGGGGGAGGGGAAAGAGAAATGCCAGGTGATAGGTGAAATTTTGAGGGGGAGGGATGAAGCAAAGAGCTAGGAAATTGATTAGTGAAAGAGTCAGAAAGCCATGGAAGAAAGGAAAAAGGTGGGGGGAGGAGAACCAGAGGGAGGCAATGGGCAGGCAAGGAGATAACATGAGAGAGGAAAAAGGGGATGGGATATCATGAAGGGGGGGGTTGGGGTTGGGGAGGCTTTACTGGAAGTTTGAGAAATTGATGTTCATGCCATCAGTTTGGAGGCTACCCAAACGGAATATAAGGTGTTGTTCCTCCAACCTAAGTGTGGCTTCATTACGACAGTAGAGGAGGCCATGGATGGACATCTCAGAATGGAAATGGGAAGTTGGTGGCCACTGGGAGGTCCTGCTTGTTCTGGCAGGTGGAGCATAGATACTTGTTGAAGCAGTCTCCCAATCCATGTTGGGTCTCACTGATATACAGGAGGCCTCACCAGGAGCACCAAACACAGTATATGACACCAACAGACTGTCAGGTGACGTGTTGCTTCATCTGGAAGGACTGCTTGGGGTCTTGAATGTAGTGAGGGAGGAGGTGTAGCACAGACGTAGAAAATTTGTTCTGTTTGCAATGGTAAGTGCCAGGAGGGAGATCAGTGGAGAAAGACAAATGGACAAGGGAGTTGTGTAGGGAGCGATCCCTGCGGAAAGTGGGGGGGGGGGTGGGTCGGGATGAAAAGAAATGCTTGGTGGGATCCCATTGGAGGTGGCAGAAGTTTTAGAAGTTTTGGAGAATTATGTATTGGACATGGAGGCTGGTAGGGTGGTAGGTGAGGACAAGAGGAACCCTATCCCTGGTACGGTGGCGGGAGGTTGGGAAGAACAGACATGCATGAAATGGAAGAGATGTGGTTGAGAGCTTTCCTGGAGTGCTGTAAGTGACTGGCACAGGGATACCAAGAACCTCCTCATCCCAAGATTACAGCTGTGAAGGTCCTATCCTTTAATATAGTACTAAACTCCATGAGCTCATTTTGCAGGAACTCATTACCCTTCCTGCCTATCGCATTGACACTGCTGTGGCCCTCTGGCTGCTCACTCTCCCTCTTAAGACTTAATTCAGATTCAGTTTATTGTCATTTAAAAACCACAAATGCAATGCAGTTAAAAAATGAGACAGCGTTCCTCCAGAATGATATCAACAAAGCACATGACAAAATAGACTACACCAGAAAATCCACATAACATTTGGTAATCCCCAATCCAGAGTCCGGAGAGGCTGCTGCATATTAATATCGCGCTACCATCTTAGTGCGTTCCCCGGAAAGGAGCTCCGAATCCACCAGACAAAACAAGATCAAAAACTAAAGCTACAAGACCTGCACAAAACCACATAGTTACAACAGTGCAAACAATACCATAATTTGATTAAAAAACTGACCATGGGCATGGTAAAAAAGATGTTAAAAGACAATAAGTTCGAAAGAAATCACCACACAGTTTCCACAAGTCCTCAGGGTCCCGATAGACTTGTCATCTCATGCCAGCGGCAGAAGGGAATACCCCCGCTATGGACTTCCACGGTGCCACCCGACTCAGCCTCGCAGACGCAGCACACACTGAAAGCGACCTGATTGAAGAGGATACCGAATACGTCGAACCTCCGAATCTGAGATGTTGCTGACTCTGGCACCCGAGGAAGCAAAATACTATCCGGGAATCTTGTTTTTGTCCTCAGAACCTCCTGTCAGTTCTCCTAACCCCTATCCCTCCAGCTTGCCTCTTCTTCCTTTTTTTGCATCACAAAGCCACACTCAGTGCCAGAGACCTGGCCACTGTGGCTTTCCTCTACTAGGACATCCCCTCCAACAGTATCCAAAACGATATGTCTGTTACTGAGGGGAATGCCAACAGGGGTATCCTGTACTGGCTGCCTATCCTATTTCCCATAGTCACCTGTCCTGTTACGTAGTAGCAATTCCCTCCCTGTGGGTTTCCTCTGGTCCTCTGGGAGCTCCAGTTTCCTCCAGCAGTCCAAAGACATACCGGTTGGTAGGTTAATTGGTCATTGTAAATTTTGTCGTACCGGTTGGTAGGTTAATTGGTCATTGTAAATTATGTCATACAGGTTGGTAGGTTAATAGGACATAGAATAGTACAGCACAGTACAGGCCCTTCGGCCCACAATGTTGTGCTGACCCTTAAACACTGCCTCCCATATATCCCCCCACCTTAAATTCCTCCATTTACCTGTCTAGTAGTCTCTTAAATTTCACTAGTGTATCTGCCTCCACCACTGACTCAGGCAGTGCATTCCACGCACCAACCACTCTCTGAGTGAAAAACCTTCCTCTAATATCCCCCTTGAACTTCCCTCCCCTTACTTTAAAGTCATGTCCTCTTGTATTGAGCATTCTTCTGAATTCCAGCAAGTACAGGCTCAGCGTCATCTATGTCTGAACCCTCTCCAATGTTAGCACCTCCTCTCTTAAATAAGGAGCCCAAAACTGCTCACAATACTCCAAGTGAGGCTTCGTCAGTGCTTTATAAATTCTCAGCATTACATCCTTGCTTTTATATTTTAGTCGTCTTGAAATGAATACTAACATTGTATTTGCTTTCTCACCACCAACACAACCTGCAATTTAACCTTTTGGGAATCCTGCACAAAGACTCCCAAGTCTCTTTGCACCTCAGTTTTCCACTCCATTTAGAAAATAGTCAACCTTTTCATTTCTTCTGCCAAAGTGTGTGACCATACACTTCCTGACACTGTATTCCATCTACCACTTCTTTGCCCATTCTCCTAATCTGTCTAAGTCCTCCTGCAGCTTCTCCACTTCCTCAAAACTACCTGTCCCTCCACCTACCTTTGTATTGTCCATAAACTTAGCTACAAAGCCATCAATTCTGTCAAACAATTGTTACCATACAACATAAAAAGAATCAGTCCCAACACAGGCCCCTGTGGAGCATCACTAGTCACCGGCGACCAACCAGAAAGGCTCCCTTTATTTCCACTCTTTACCTCCTGCCAATCAGCCAATCCCTATCCATGCTAATATCTTTCCTGTAAAATGACAGGCTTTTATCTTGTTAAGCAGCCTCATGTGCAGCACCTTGCAAAAGACCTTCTTGAAAATCCAAGTACACAGCATTCATTGATTCTGCTTTGTCCATCCTGCCTGTTATTTTCCTCAAAGAATTCCAGCAGATTTGTCAGGCAAGATTTTCCCCAGAAAACCATGCTGACTATGGGCTATTTTATCATGTGCTTCCAAGTACCCAAAACCACATCCTTAACAATCAACTCCAACATCTTCCAAGCTGCTGACATCAGGCTAGCTGGCCTATAATTTCCTTCCTTCTGTCTCTCTCCAAACTTGAGAAATGAAGTGACAATTGCGATCTTTCCTAGAATCCAGTGATTAGTGAAAGATCATTACTGATGCCTCCACAATCTCTTCAGCCGCCTCTTTCAGAACCTTGGAGTCCATTTGGTCCAGGTGACTTATCTACCTTCAGACCTTTCAGTTTCCCATAAGACAATGAAACATAGGGGTAGAATTAGGCCATTCAGCCCATCGAGTCAGCTTTGCCATGGCTGATCCCAGATCCCACTCGACCCCATATACCTGCCTTCTTGCTATGTCCTTTGATGCCCTGACCAATCAGGAAACTATCAACTTCAGCCTTAAATATACCTTTCCACCTCCATAGTCTGTGGCAGAACATTCCAGAGATTCACTGCTCGCCGGTTTAAAAAAACCTCCTTACGTCAATTTTGAGGCTGTACCCTCTAGTTTTGGATATTGCTGCCATAGAAACATTCTCTCCACATCCACCCTATCTAGTCCTTTCACCATTCAGTAGGTTTCAATGAAATCCTCACACATTCTTCTAAATTCTAGTGAGTACAGGCCCAAAGCTACCAAATGCTCCTCATTTGTTAACCCTTTTATTCCTAAAATCATCCTTGTGAACCTCCTCCAGACTGTCCCCAGTGGCAACACAAGCGCCATTTCCTAGAAATAGCAACTGCCCCCTGACACTCTTGAACTTCTAGCATACTGATAGTGTCTTCCATAGTGAAGACTGAATCACCAAACTTATTCAGTTCACCTGCCATTTTTTTGTCTCCCATTACTACCTCTGCAGTGTCATTTTCTAATGGTTCAATATCTACTCCTGCCTCTCCTTTACTCTTCATTGGTCTAAAAAATGTTTGGTATCTTTCTTAATATTATAGGCTAGCTTACCTTTATATTTCATCTTTCCCTCCTTAAGTCTTGTTTAGTTGTCTTCTGTTGGTGTTTAAAAGTTCCCCAATCTACTAACTTTCAATTAATATTTATACTATTATATGCTCTCCCTATGGTTTTTTATGTTGGCTTTGACTTCTTGTCAGACCTACTGCAGATGCATCACCCTGCTTTTAGAATACTACTTATTCGTTGGGATATATCTATCCTACATCTTCTGAGTTGCCGCCATCCCTGCTAGTGTTCCCTTCCAATCAACTTTGGCCAGCTCATTCCTCATTCCTCTATAATTGCCTTTACTCCACTGTAATACTGACTTATTTCACTTTAGCTTCTCCCTCTCAAATTGCAGAGTGAATTCTATCACATTATGATCACTGCCTCTTAAGGGTTCCACAGATTCTCTACTCTCTGGCTAAAAAAAAATCCTCCTTACCTCCTAATCCATAAGATATAGAAGCAGAATTAGACCACTTGGAGTACTGTGCTCAGTTCTGGTCGCCTCACTACAGGAAGGATGTGGAAACCATAGAAAGGGTGCAGAGGAGATTTACTAGAATGTTGCCTGGATTGGGGAGCATGCCTTATGAGAATAGGTTGAGTGAACTCGGCCTTTTCTCCTTGGAGCGACGGAGGATGAGAAGTGACCTGATAGAGGTGTATAAGATGATGAGAGGCATTGATTGTGTGGATAGTCAGAGGCTTTCCCCCGGGCTGAAATGGCTAACACGAGAGGGCACATTTTTAAGGTGCTTTGAAGTAGGTACAGAGGAGATGTCAGGGGTAAGTTTTTTACGCAGTGAGTGGTGAGTGCATGGTATGGGCTGCCAGTAACAGTAGTGGAGGCGAATACAATAGAGTCTTCTAAGAGACTCCTGGACAGGTATATGGAGTTTAGGCAAGTAGAGGGCTATGGGTAACCTTAGGTAATTTCAAAAGTAAGTACATCTTTGGCACAGCATTGTGGGCCAAAGGGCCTGTTTTGTGCTGTAGGTTTTCTATGTTTCTATGTTTTTATTTAGCCTATCGACTGCTCTACCATTTCATCATGGCTGATCCAATTGTCCTCTCAGCTCCAATCTCCTGCCTTCTCCCTATATCCATTCATGCCCTGACCAATCAAGAATCTTCAACCTCTGCCTTAAATTTACCCAATGACTTTACCTGCACAGCTGACTATGGCAAACAATTCCATTGATTCACCGCCCTCCAGCTAAAGAAATTCCTCTTCATCTCCATTCTAAAAGGATGCCCCTCTGTTCTGAAGCTCTGTCCTCTGGTCTTAGACTCTCCCACCATAGGAAACATCCTCTCCACATCCACTCTATCCATGCCTTTCACCATTCAATAGGTTTGTGATGTCACCCCTTATTTTCTGAATTCTAGTGAATACAGGCCCAGAGCTATCAGACGCTCTTCATATGACAAGCCATTCAACGCTGGAATAATTTTCGTGAGTTCCTTTAAAACCCCTACCATTTCAGCACATCCTTCCTAAGACAAGGTGCCCAAAGCTGCTCACAATACACCATTAGGCCCCACTAGTGCTTTATAAAGTCTCAACATTACATGCTTGCTTTTATATTCTAATTCTCTTGAAATGAATGCTAACATTGCATTTGCCTTCCTCGCAACAGATTCAACCTTCAAAGTAACCTTTATGGAATCCCACAAAAGGACTCCAAAGTCCTTTTGCACCTCAGTTTTTAGTATTTTCTCTCCATTTAGAGAACAGTCAACCTTTTCATTTCTTCTACCAAAGTGCATGACCATACACTTCCCGACACTGTATTCCATCTACCACTTCCTTGCTCATTCTCCTAATCTGTCTGTCCTTCTGTAGCCAAAACTGCCTGCTCCTCCACCAACCTTCTTATCATCTGCATACTTTGCCACAACGCTATCAATTCGATCATCCGAACCAATAGCCTATAAAGTAAAAATAAATAGTCCTTCACAGACCCCTGTGGAAAACAACTGGTCTCCAGCAACCTATCAGCAAGGCTCCCTTTACTCACATTCTTTGCCTCCTGCCAAACAGCCACTGCTTTATCTATGCTAGAATCTCTCTTGTTTTACCATGGACCCCTAGCTTGTTAAGTAGCCTCATGTGTGGCACCTTGTCAAAGGCCTCTGAAAATCCAAGTATACAACATCAACCAATTCTCCACTGTCTATCCTGCTTGTAATTTCTTCAAAGAACTCCAACAGAATTTCCCTAGAGGAAACCATGCTACCTATGGCCTATTTTATCATGTGCCTCCAAGTACCCTGAGACCTCATCCTTAGTAATCCCAAATGGCCCAATTCTACTCCAATATCTTATGACCTAATGGTCTTATAATTGTCTCCAACATCTTCCCAACCACTGAGGTCAGACTAACTGTAATTTCCTTTCTTCTGCCTCTCTCCCTACTTGAATAGTAGAGTGACATTTGCCTTGAATAGTGGAGTGACATTTGCCTTGAATACTGGAGTGACATTTGCAATTTTCCAGTCTCCTAGAACCATTCTGGAATCTAGTGATTCTTGAAAAGTCATTACCAATGCCTCCACAATCTCTTTTAGAACTCTGTGGTGTACATCATCTGCTTCAGGTCATTTATCTACCTTCAGACCTTTCAGTTTTTCAAGAACCTTCTCCCAAGTAATGGTAACTTCACACACTTCATGACCCCTGACACCTGGAACTTCCATCATACTGCTAGTGTTTTTCACCATGAAGACTGATGCAAAGCACTTATTCAGTTTGCCTTTTTGTTGACTCACATTACTCTCTCTGGCATTATTTTCTAGCAGTCCAATATCCACTTTCTCCTCTTTCTTTCTTTATCTTAAGCTCCCTCATCAAATTTGGTTCATTACACAGCATTCAATCCAGAACAGCTGATCCCCAGTGGGCTCAACCATGAGCTGCTCTAAAAAGCCATCTCGTAATTATTCTACAAATCCTCTCTCTCGGGATCCAGCATCAACCTGATCTTTCCAATCTACCTACATATTGAAATCCTCCATGACTATCGTAACATTGCCCTTTTGACATGAATTTTCTATCACCCATTGTAATTTGTAGCCCATTGTAATTAGGAAAGGGAAAAAAGATTATGAGAGAAAGCTGGCAGGGAACATAAAAACTGACTGTAAAAGCTTTTATAGATACGTGAAAAGAAAAAGATTGGTCAAGACAAATGTAGGTCCTTTACAGTCAGAAACAGGTCAATTGATCATAGGGAACAAAGACATGGCAGACCAATTGAATAACTACTTTGGTTCTGTCTTCACTAAGGAGGACATAAATAATCTTCCGGAAATAGTAAGGGACCGAGGGTCTAGTGAGATGGAGGAACTGAGAGAAATACATGTTAGTAGGGAAGTGGTGTTAGGTAAATTGAAGGGATTAAAGGCAGATAAATCCCTAGGGCCAGATGGTCTGCATCCCAGAGTGCTTAAGGAAGTAGCCCAAGAAATAGTGGATGCATTAGTGATAATTTTTCAAAACTCCTTAGATTCTGGATTAGTTCCTGAGGATTGGAGGGTGGCTAATGTAACCCCACTTTTTAAAAAAGGAGGGAGAGGGAAACCGGGGAATTAAAGACTGGTTAGTCTGACATCGGTGGTGCAGAAAATGCTAGAGTCGATTATCAAAGATGCGATAACAGCACATTTGGAAAGAGGTGAAATCATCAGACAAAGTCAGCATGGATTTGTGAAAGGAAAATCATGTCTGACGAATCTTATAGAATTTTTTGAAGATGTAACTAGTAGAGTGGATAGGGGAGAGCCAGTGGATGTGGTATATTTAGATTTTCAAAAGGCTTTTGACAAGATCCCACACAGGAGATTAGAGTGCAAACTTAAAGCACACAGTATTGGGGGTAAGGTATTGATGTGGATAGAGAATTGGTTGGCAGACAGGAAGCAAAGAGTGGGAGTAAATGGGACCTTTTCAGAATGGCAGGCAGTGACTAGTGGGATACCGCAAGGCTCAGTGCTGGGACACTAGTTGTTTACAATATATATTAATGATTTAGATGACGGAATTGAATGCAGCATCTCCAAGTTTGCAGATGACACGAAGCTGGGCGACAGTGTTAGCTGTGAGGAGGATGCTAAGAGGATGCAGGGTGACTTGAATAGGTTAGGTGAGTGGGCAAATTCATGGCAGATGCAATTTAATGTGGATAAATGTGAGGTTATCCACTTTGGTTGCAAGAACAGGAAAACATTATTATCTGAACGGTGGCCAATTAGGAAAAGGGGAGGTGCAACGAGACCTGGGTGTCATTGTCCACTAGTCATTGAAGGTGGGCATGCAGGTACAGCAGGCGGTGAAAAAGGCAAACGGTATGTTGGCATTCATAGCAAAAGGATTTGAGTACAGGAGCAGGGAGGTTCTACTGCAATTGTACAAGGCCTTGGTGAGACTGCACCTAGAGTATCATGTGCTGTTTTGGTCCCCTAATCTGAGGAAAGACATTCTTGCCATAGAGAGAGTACCGAGAAGGTTCACCAGATTGATTCCTGGGATGGCAGGACTTTCATATGAAGAAAGACTGGATTGACTAGGCTTATACTCATTGGAATTTAGAAGATTGAGGGGGGATCTTATTGAAATGTATAAAATTCTAAAGGGATTGGACAGGCTAGATGCAGGAAGATTGTTTCCGATGTTGGGGAAGTCCAGAACGAGGGGTCACAGTTTAAGGATAAAGGGGAAGCCTTTTAGGACCGAGATGAGGAAAATCTTCTTCACACAGAGAGTGGTGAATCTGTGGAATTCTCTGCCACAGGAAATAGTTGAGGCCGGTTCATTGGCTATATTTAAGAGGAAGTTAGATATGGCCTTTGTGGCTAAAGGGATCAGGGGGTATGGAGAGAAAGCAGGTACAGGGTTCTGAGTTGGATGATCAGCCATGATCATACTGAATGGCATGCAGGCTCAAAGGGCCAAATGGCCTACTCCTGCACCTATTTTCTATGTTTCTATGTCCTGGCGTGTATATAACTTGCAACTGGCTCTTTTTACCCTTGCAGTTTTTAAACTCTACCAGCAAAGATTCTACATCTTCCAATTCTATGTCACCTCTTTAAGGATTTGATTTTACTTTTTACCAACAGAGCCACCTCACGCCCTGTGCCTACTTGTCTATCCTTTTGATACAGTGTGAATCCTTATTTGTTAAACTCCCGACTTTATTCGCCTTTCAGCCATGACTCAGTGATGCTTACAACATCATGCCTGCTAATCTCTAACTGTGCTATAGGATTGTCTATCTTATTCTGTGTACTGTGTGCATTCAAATATAACACCGTCAGTCTCCGTCACCCTTTCAATTTTGTCCCCTCTCTTACACTGGAACTCGCCCCACTGATTGCTCTTTTGACCTGTCATCTGCCTGTCCTTCCTGACAGTCCCGCTACACACTACCTATGCTTGTAAACCAACAGCCCTATCAGTCCATTTCTAATTCCTCTGCCAAATTAGTTTAAACCCTCCCCAACAGCTCCAGTAAACCTGCCTGCAAGGATACCGGACCACTTGGGTTCAGGTATAATCCATACTTTTCTATAGTTCATACCTCCCCAGAAGAGATCCCAATGATCCAGAAATCTGAACCCCTGCTCCTTGCACCAGTTTTTCAGCAAGGCATTCATCTGTCAAGTAACCCTATTCTTACACTCACTGGCACATGCCACAAGCAGCAATCCAGAGATTACTAGCCTGCAGGGCCTGCTTTTCAGCTTCCAACCAAGCTCCCGAAACTTGCTCTTCAGGATCTCCTCATTTTTCTGACCTATGTTATTGGTGCCAATATACACCAAGACTTCTAACGGCTCTCCCTCTCCCCTTCCCCCCAGCTTAGAGTGCTGTGAACCCGCTCCAAGATGCCCCTGACCCTGGCACCTGGAAGGCAACATACCATCTAGATGTCTCTATCGCATCCACAGATTCTTGTGACCACTCCACTAACTATGGAATCCCCTATCACTACCACAATCCTCTTCTCCCACTTCAGGAGAGGCAAGCCAGACGTCCATGAGCCAGTCTTTATCGAAGGATCAGAGATGGAAAGGGTCAGTAACTTTAAATTCCTGGGTGTCACTATCTCAGAGGACCTGCCCTGGACCCATCATATAAACGTAATTGCAAAGAAAGCAGGACAGCGCCTCTACTTCAGGAGTTTGCAGAGATTCGGCATGACACCAAAAACGTTGGCAGACTTCTATAGATTTGTAGTGGAAAGTGTATTGACTGGCTGCATTGCTGCCTGGTGTGGAAACACTAATACCTTTGAACAGAAAATCCAGCAAAAGTTAGTTATTTGGCCCAACACATCTACCTGAAACATTGCTGTAGAAAAGCAGAACCCGTCAAAGATCCTCACCACCAAGGCCATGCTCTTTTCTCACTGCTGCCATCAGGACTTACGCCACCAGGTTCAAGAACAGTTACTAGTCCTCAACCTATTGAGATGATCTCACTTGAAGGACTCTTAATTTTGTTATTTCATGCTCTCATAGTTTATTGCTATTTAATTATATTTCCATTTGCAGCTTGTTGACTTCTATGCTCTTGCTCTTTCATTGATCCTGATTGTAATTACTATTCTATTTGCTGAGTATGCCGCAGGAAAAAGAATTTCAGGGTTGTATGTGCTGAAATGCATGTATTCTGATAATAAATATTACTTTGAACTTCTGAATCACACCACCAGACTCAGTGTCAGAGACCTGCTTCCTGTGGCTCCTGCCCCCAGTAGGTCAACCCCTCAACAGTGCACAAAACGCTATACTTAGTATTGAGGGGAATAGCCACAGGGGTGCTCTGTATTGGCTGCCCATTTCCATTCCCTCTTTTATATTTACCTGCCATTTGCAGTTACCTTTTTACCTACAATCTGCAGCTTAAAGGTGGCTACCTCCCTGCAGCTCCTATCTATCATCTCCTCAGTTTCATTAATGATTTACATTAATATACATATACATCATACATATACAATAATATACATTAATGATTTAGATGAAGGGATTAAAAGTAACATCAAATTTGCAGATGACACAAAGCTGGGTAGCAGTGTGAAATGTGAGGAGGATGTTAGGAGAATGCAGGGTGACTTGGACAGGTTGGGTGAGTGGGTAGATGCAGTTTAATATGGATAAATGTGAGATTATCCACTTTAATGGCAAGAACAGGAAGGCAGGTTACATTCTGAATGGTGTCAAGTTAGGAAAAGGGGAAGGACAATGAGATCTAGGTGTCCTTGTTCATCAGTCACTGAAAGTAAGCATGCAGGTACAGCAGGCAGTGAAGAAAGTTAATGGCATGTTGGCCTTCATAACAAGGGGAGTTGAGTATAGGAGCAAAGAGGTCCTTCTGCAGTTGTACAGGGCCCTGGTGAGACCACACCTGGAGTATTGTGTGCAGTTTTGGTCTCCAAGTTTGAGGAAGGACATTCTTGCTATTGAGCGAGTGCAGCATAGGTTCACAAGGTTAATTCCCAGAATGGCTGGACTGTCATATGTTGAAAGATTGGAGCGACTGGGCTTATATACACTGGAATTTAGAAGTGTGAAAGGGGATCCGATTGAAACATATAAGATTATTAAGGTCACTCTCGGTCACTTCTCTCCCCTTTCTCGAACTCTCGGTCTCCATCTCTGGAGATAGACTGTTCACTGACATCTTCTATAAACCCACTGACTCCCATAACTATCTAGACTATACCTCTTCCTACCCTGCCAAATACAAAAATTCTATTCCCTATTCCCAGTTCCTCCGTCTCCGCCGCATCTGCTCCCAGGATGAGGCTTTCCTTTTCAGGACATCTCAAATGTCCTCTTTCTTTAAGAATCGTGGTTTCCCTTCTGCCGTCAATGATGCCCTCACCCACATCTCCTCCATTTCCTGCACTTCAGCCCTCACCCCATCCTCCCATCAGCACAACAGGGACTGTGTCCCCCTTGTCCTCACCTATAACCCCACCAGCCTCTGGATCCAGCATATTATCCAACGCAATTTCCGCCACCTTCAACAGGACCCCACCACTAAGGATATCTTTCCCTCTCTACCCCTTTCTGCTTTTCACAGGGATTGTTCCCTCCGTGACTGCCTGGTCCACACGTCCCTCCCCACAGATCTCCCACCTGGTACTTATCCCTGCAAGCGTAAGTGCTACACCTGTCCCTACACCTCCTCTCTTACCACCATTCAGGGCCCCAATCTATTGCATCCAGCGCTCCTGGTGCAGCCTCCTCTACATCAGCAAGACCCGATGCAGATTGGCGGACCGCTTCATCGAGCACCGACTCTCCATCCGCTACAACAGACAGGATCTCCCGGTTGCCACTCACTTCAACTCTCCTTCACATTCCCATTCGGATATGTCCATACATGGCCTCCTCTACTGCCATGATGAGGCCAAACTTCTGTTGGAGGAACAACATCTCATATACAGTCTGGGTAGTCTCCAGCCCCTTGGTATGAACATCGAATTCTCCAACTTCTGGTAATTCCCTCCCTCTCCCTTCCCCCATCCCACCTTCACTCTCTCTCCTCTTCCAGCTGCCTATCACCTCTCATGACTCTGCCTTCTTCTACTACCCATAGTGCTTTCCCCTTGGATTCCTTCTTCACCTCTCCTGCCTATCCCCTCCCTGCTTCCCCTCCCCCACCCCTTGATCTTTCCTCTGATTGGTTTTCCACCCTCCCCCCACCTTCTTTATAGGGCTCCTGCCCCCTCCTTCTTTAGTCCTGACGAAGGGTCTTGACCTGAAACGTTGACTGCTTCTTTTAACGGATGCTGCCCAACCTGCTGAGTTCATCCAGCTTTTTTGTATGTCTTGATAAGCTTATTAAGGGATTGGACACACTAGAGGCAGGAAACATGTTCCTGATGTTGGGGGAGGGGGTCCAGAACTAGAGGCCACAGTTTAAGAATAAGGGGTAGGCCATTTAGAATGGAGTTGAGGAAAAACTTTTTCTCTCAGAGAGTTGTGGATCTGTGGAATGCTCTGCCTTAGATGGCAGTAGAGGCCAATTCTCTGGATGCTTTCAAGAAAGAGTTAGATAGAGCTCTTAAAGATAGCGGAGTCAAGGGATATGGGGAGAAGGCAGGAACGGGGTACTGATTGTGGATGATCAGCCATGATCACAGTGAATGGCGGTGCTGGCTCGAAAGGCCAAATGGCTTACTCCTGCACCTACTGTCTATTGTCTATTGTTTCCCATATGAGTCAAAGGTCATTGATCTTCAGCTCCAGATCCTTAACACAATGTCTGAGGAGCTACAGCTCAGTGCTACAAAGTTACAGAGTAGCTTCAGGTCTCCCAGAAATCCCACATCTCACACAAAGAACACAACACAGGAAAAAAGGAACTGACCAGATCTGTACCTTGATCAAGCCTGTTCTCACCAAAGCCTGATGAGCTGAAACCTCCTCACTCTAACACTGGTCCACTCTCATAATGTCTGCTCCAACTATGGCCTCTCTGCTTGTTGCTGCTTTATTTTTATTTGCCCTTGCTAATTAATCATGACTCTGTTGAGGAAAAAAAGCCAAAAATTCTCAAAAACTCCTTTTTTAAAACCTCTTGCTCCCAGATCTGTGTGAGGCCTCCCCTGCCAATTCAACTGTGACTGTGCTGCCAAAAAAAAAGCAAGGCCAGAAACTCACTTTAGCCTCTGCCTCGTTCACTGAAGCCTCTTGAGTCAAAATCCTCAGCTCCTGACTCTAACTGTGACCACTCGCACAAACTTTTGACCACTTCCACCGCAATTCCCTCTGCAATCCAGTATATCCCATCCTCTCACATTCTAAAAGACAGTAAGACGAAGAAGCAGAATTAGGCCATTTGGCCCATTGAATCTGCTCTGCCATTCCATCATGGTTGATTTATTATCCCTCTCTACTCCATTCTTCTGCCTTGCGTAACCTATGACACCCTGAATAATCAAGAACCTATCAACCTCTACTTTAAATATACCCAATGATTTAGCATCCACAGCCTTCTGTGACAATGAATTCCTTTGGCTCTGGAGATTTGTTCTCATCTCTGTTCTAAATGGATGATCTCTGTTCTGTGTTTGTGCCCTCTGGTCTGTGATGTGACATATGACATGAGCGAATATGGTCTCATGACCATAAATGTTCATGACAAATTTTTCTATTGAAGTGGTTTGCCATTGCTTTCTTCTGGGCAGTGTCTTTACAAGATGGGTGACCCCAACCATTATCAATATTCTTCGAAGGTTGTCTGCCTGGCATCAGTGGTCGCATAACCAGGACTTGTAATATGCACCAGCTGCTCATACGACCATCCACCACCTGCTCCCATGGCTTTACATGCCCCTGATTGGGGTGGGTGGCTAAGCTGGTATACACCTTGCCCAAGAATGACCTGCAGGCTAGTGGAGGGAAGGAATGTATTACACCTCCTTTGGCAAAGACTTATCTCCATCCCACCACCCAACACTCTATATGGACTTTCCAATATTCAATAGGTTTTAATGAGATCCTTCCTCATTCATCTCAACTCCAATGAGTACAGGCTTAGAGCTATCAAAAGCAGTTTATACATTAACCCTTTCATTCCATGAAATCATTCTCATGATCTTCCTGTGGACCCTCTCCAATGCCAGCACAACTTTTCTTAGATAAGGGCCCAAAATGGTCATAATACTCCAAACAACAACACACACAAAATGCTGGTGGAACACAGCAGGCCAGGCAGCATCAATAGGGAGAAGCGCTGTCAATGTTTCGGGCCGAGACCCTTCGTCAGGACTAACCAAAAGGAAAGATAGTAAGAGATTTGAAAGAGGAAAGAGCCTACTCGCATTTACTTTGTCTATACCGCTCATAATGTTGTAAACCTCCATCAAATCTCCCCTCATTCTTCTACGCTTCAAGGAATAAAGTCCTAACCTGTTCAATCTTTCCCTGTAACTTAGCTCCTGAAGACCTGGCAACATCCTAGTAAATCTCTGCACTCTTTCAATCCTACTGATATCCTTCTTATAGTTAGGTGATCATAACTGCACAGAATACTCCGAATCTGGCCTCACCAATGTCTTATACAGTCTCACCATAACATCCTAACTCTTATACTCAATAAGCAAACACGAGAAAATCTGCAGATGCTGGAAATTGAAAAAACACACACAAAACGCTGGTGGAAAACAGCAGGCCAGGCAGCATCTATAAGGAGAAGCACTGTCGACGTTTCGGGCCGAGACTCTTCGTCAGGACTAACTGAAAGGAAAGATAGTAAGAGATTTGAAAGTAGTGGGGGGAGGGGGAAATGCGAAATGATAGGAGTAGACCGGAGGGGGTGGGATGAAGCTAAGAGCTGCAAGGGTGATTAGCGAAAGTGATACAGAGCTGGAGAAGGGAAAAGATCATGGGACGAGAGGCCTCAGGAGAAAGAAAGTGGGGGGGGGGGAAGCACCAGAGGGAGATGGAGAGCAGGCAAACAACTAAATATGTCAGGGATGGGGTAAGAAGGGGAAGAGGGGCATTAACGGAAGTTAGAGAAGTCAATGTTCATGCCATCAGGTTGGAGGCTACCCAGCCGGTATATAAGGTGTTGTTCCTCCAACCTGAGTTTGGATTCATTTTGACAGTAGAGGAGGCCATGGATAGACATATCAGAATGGGAATGGGATGTAGAATTAAAATGTGTGGCCGCTGGGAGATCCTGCTTTCTCTGGCGGACCAAGTGTAGGTGTTCAGCGAAACGGTCTCCCAGTCTGCATCGGGTCTCACCAATATATAAAAGGCCACACCGGGAGCACCGGACGCAGTATACCACACCAGCCAACTCACAGGAATACTCCAAGTTTGGTCTGACCAATGCTTTATAAATCCCATTCCATCCTGGTCTTGCCAGACTTTCCAGAAATATGCTCCATCTAGAAACATAGAAAACATCCAGCACAATACAGGCCCATCGGCCCACAAAGCTGTGCTGAAAATGTCCCTACCTAAGGGTTAAAAATGTTCCACGGAGTCCGTGGAAGCAGAGTCCTGGGCTTTGGCTAAGTGGGCTTCGGCGTAAGGGGACTTCGGCAAGCCTGTGTGATTGCTCGCTGAGGGGAAGAAGGTAAGGTCGCTCGGTGCTTTTTAAACTTATTCTATCAATCCAGTTCAGGTATGGGGGAGACAGTCAGAGCAGTGGTGTGCTCCGTATGCAGTATGTGGGAGGTCAGGGTCAACACAGTTGTCCCTGATGACCACACCTGCAATAGGTGCGTCCAGCTGCAGCTCCTATCAGCCCGAGTTAGGGAGTTGGAGCAGGAGCTGGATGAACTACAGATCATTCGGGAGGCAGAGGCAGAGATAAATAGGAGTTATCAGGAGGTAGTCACACCAAAAAACCAAGAAGTAGGCAGATGGGTGACGGTCCAGAGAGGCAGGGGGAGCAGGCAGAGAGAGCAGAGCACCCCTGCGGCCATTCCCATTAACAATAAGTATACCGTACTGGATACTGTTGATGGGGATGACCTACCAGGAATGAGTTGTAGTGGTCCTGCCTCTGGCACAGAGATTGAACCCTCAACTAGAAGGGGAGGAGGGAAGAGAAGAAGCGATAGTTTTAGGGGATTCAGGGGGGCAGATAGGAGATTTTGTGGGGCAGATTGGGAGTCTCGGATGGTATGTTGCCTCCCTGGTGCCAGGGTCCGGGACATCTCAGATTGGGTGCAGGCTATTCTTGAGAACGAGGGCATGAACCCAGATGTAGTGGTCCACGTAGGGACCAACGATGTAGGTAAGGTGAGTGAGGGGGTCCTGCTTAGAGAGTTCAGGGAGTTAGGAGTGAAGCTGAAAGGCAGGACCTTCAGGGTGACAATCTCGGGATTGCTGCCTGTGCCACGTGCGAGTGAGGCAAAGAATAGAATGATTATGCACATTAATACGAGGCTGAGAGCATGGTGCAGGAAGGAAGGGTTCAGGTTTTTGGATAATTGGTCTTTGTTCCAGGGACGTTGGGATCTGTTTCGAAGGGACGGTCTCCTTCTGAACTGGAGGGGTACTAACATTCTTGCAGGAATGTTTGCCAGTGCTGCTCGGGGGGGGTTTAAACTAGATGTGCAGGGGGCAGGGATCCAGAATATGAGAGAAGGTGATATGATGAAGGATAAGGGACAGGTGGGGAATACATGTTTCCCAAATATTAATTGTGTAAAGGAGAAAGGTGAGACAGAACATGTGTTGGAAAAGTTACATGTACAGAGGGTTGGTCAGAAGGAGCATAGGGTTAAAAGTGTAGAAGGTTTGGGTGATCTTGAGAAGGTCATCAAAATTCAAGGTGCAATTAGCCCGATGGAAGTTCAAGGAGCTGGGTTAGGTACAATAGACAGTGTTTTAAGCAAAGAGAGGAGGAATGGGCTAAGAATTCTATACTTGAATGCGCGTAGTGTCAGAAATAAGACAGATGAGCTTGAAGCTCAGATGAAAATGGGGAACTACGACATTGTTGGGATAACGGAGACATGGCTGCAAGGGGATCAGGCCTGGGAATTGAGTGTACCAGGGTATACATGCTATCGTAGAGACAGAAATATGGGAAGAGGGGGTGGGGTGGCCCTGTTGGTGAGGAATGAGATTCAGTCCTTAGCAAGGGGTGACTTAGGAACAGGGGAAGTAGAGTCTGTGTGGATTGAGCTGAGGAACAGTAAGGGTAAAAAGACCCTAATGGGTGTTGTGTACAGGCCCCCAAACAGTAGCGTGGATATTGGGTACAAGTTGATTAGGGAGTTAACATTGGCATGTGCTAAAGGTAATGCAGTCGTTATGGGAGATTTCAACATGCAGGTGAACTGGGAGAATCAGGTAGGTGCTGGACCCCAGGATAGGGAGTTTGTGGAGTGTCTAAGGGATGTATTTTTGGAACAGCTTGTGCTTGAGCCAACCAGGGACGAGGCTATTTTGGACTTGGTGATGTGTAATGAACAGGAATTGATAAGTGACCTTGAAGTAAAGGAGCCATTAGGAAGTAATGATCATAACATGATAAGTTTTTATCTACAATTTGAGAGGGATAAGGGCAGATCAGAGGTGTCAGTGTTGCAATTAAATAAAGGAGACTATGGAGCCATGAGGGAAGAGCTGGCCAAAGTTAAATGGGCGGAAGCCCTGGCAGGAAAGACAGTGGATCAGCAGTGGCAGATATTCTTGGGGATAATACAAAAGATGCAAAAGCAGTTCATTCCAATGAGAAGGAAGGATTCAAAGAGGGGGAAGGGGCCACAGTGGTTGACAAAGGAAGTCATTGATTGTATAGCATTAAAGAAAAAGAAGTATGACAGGGCTAAGATGAGTGGGAATACAGATTATTGGGAAAGTTTTAAGGAACAGCAGATCTTAACTAAAAAAGCAATGCGGAGAGAAAAAATCAGGTTTGAGCTCAGTCTAGCCAGGAATGTAAAAGGGGATAGCAAAAGCTTTTTTAGCTATGTGAAGAGAAAAAAGATAGTTAAGAACAATGTTGGCCCCTTGAAGAATGAATTGGGAGAAATTGTTATGGGAAACAGGGAAATGGCAACAGAATTTAATGCGTACTTTAGATCTGTCTTCACCAGGGAGGACACAAGCAATCTCCCAGATGTATGGATGGGCCAGGGTCATAAGATGTCAGAGGAATTGAAACAGATTGACATTAGGAAAGAAACTGTGATGAGTAGACTGATAGGACTGAAGGCTAATAAATCCCCGGGTCCAGATGGTCTGCAGCCGAGGGTTCTAAAAGAGGTGGCTCAGGAAATTGCGGATGCATTGGTAATCATTTTCCAATGTTCCTTAGATTCAGGATCAGTTCCTGAAGATTGGAGAGTGGCTAATGTTATCCCACTTTTCAAGAAGGGAGGGAAGGAGAAAACGGAGAACTATCGCCCTGTTAGCCTAACGTCAGTCATGGGGAAGATGCTTGTCCATTATTAAGGACGAAATAGTGGCATATCTTGATGGCAGTAATAGGATTAGGCCGAGCCAGCATGGATTTACCAAGGGCAAATCATGCTTGACTAATCTGTTGGAGTTTTTTTGATGGTGTAACAAGGATGTTAGACGAGGGTAAGCCAGTGGATGTTGTGTACCTAGATTTTCAGAAGGCATTCGATAAGGTGCCACATAGGAGATTGGTGAGTAATATCAGAGCTCATGGCATTGGGGGCAGGGTTTCAACATGGATAGAAAACTGGTTGGCAGATAGAAAGCAAAGGGTAGCAGTGAATGGGTGTTTCTCGGACTGGCTGGAGGTGACTAGTGGGGTACCACAGGGCTCTGTATTGGGACCACAGCTCTTTACGATTTATGTCAACGATTTAGATGAGGGCATTGAAAACTATATCAGCAAGTTTGCTGATGATACTAAACTGGGTGGCAGTGTGACATGCGAAGAGGACGTTAGGAGAATACAGGGAGACCTGACATTTAGCGTGGATCAACATTGTTCAGGATTAAGAAACAGCGAAATCAAAAAGTCTAAACAAACCACTTGAATCCAAATTCTGAATAAATGTGAATAATTGAATAAATGTGAAGTTATCCACTTTGGAAGCAGGAACAAGAGGGCAGAGTATTGTCTGAACAGTGTAGAGTTAGGTAAGGGAGAAATGCAAAGAGACCTAGGAGTCCTAGTTCATCAGTCAATGAAGGTGAATGAGCAAGTGCAACAGGCAGTGAAGAGGGCAAATGGAATGTTGGCCTTTGTTACAAGGGGAATTGAGTACAAGAGCAAGGATGTCCTTTTGCATTTGTACAGGGCCCTGGTGAGACCACACCTGGAATATTGTGTACAGTTTTGGTCTCCAGGTTTAAGGAAGGACATTCTGGCAGTTGAGGAAGTGCAGCATAGATTCACTAGGTTGATTCCTGGGATGGCAGGGCTGTCTTACGCAGAGAGATTGGAGAGATTGGGCTTGTACACACTGGAATTGAGGAGATTGAGAGGGGATCTGATTGAAACGTTTAAGATAATTAATGGATTTGATAGGATTGAGGCAGGAAATATGTTCCAGATGTTGGGAAGAGTCCAGTACCAGAGGGCATGGATTGAGAATAGGAGGTCAGTTATTTAAAACAGAGTTGAGGAAAAACTTCTTCTCAGAGAGTTGTGGAGGTGTGGAATGCACTGCCTCAGAAGACGGTGGAGGCCAATTCTCTGGATGCTTTCGAGAAGGAGCTAGATAGATATCTGATGGATAGGGGAATCAAGGGATATGGGGACAAGGTAGGGACTGGGTATTGATAGTGAATGATCAGCCATGATCTCAGAATGGCGGTGCAGACTCGAGGGGCCGAACGGTCTACTTCTGCACCTATTGTCTATTGTCTACCTATCTAGGCTTTACCTATAGCCCTCTATTTTTCTAAGCTCCATGTAGCTATCCAGGAGTCTCTTAAAAGACCCTATCGTTTCTACCTCCACCACTGCCCATTCCACACACTCAGCACTCCCTGCGTAAAAAACTTACCCCTGTTATTTCCTCTGTACCTACTTCCAAGCACCTTAAAACTATGCCTTCTCATGCTAGCCATTTCAGCCCTGGGGAAAAGCCTCTGACTATCCACATGATCAATGCCTCTCATTATCTTGAACACCTCTATCAGGTCACCTCTCATCTCCGTCACTCCAAGTTCACTTAACCTATTCTCATAAGACATGCTCCCCAATCCAGGCAACATCCTTGTAAATCTCCTTTCTATGGGTTCCATGTCCTTCCTGTCGTGAGGCGACCAGAACTGAGCACAGTACTCCAAGTGGGGTCTGACCAGAGTCCTGTATAGCTGCAACATTACCTCTCGGCTCTTAAACTCAATCCCACAATTGATGAAGGTCAATGCACTGTATGTCTTCTTAATCACAGAGTCAACCTGCACAGCAGCCTTGAGTGTCCTATGAACTCAGAACCCAACATCCCTCTGATCCTCCACACTGCCAAGAGTCTTACCATTAATGCTATATTCTGCCATCATATTTGACCTACCAAAATGAACCACTTCACACTTCACTAAATTGAACTCTATCTGCCACTTCTCAGCCCAGTTTTGCATCCTATCAATGTCCCGTTGTAATCTCTGACAGCCCTCCACACTATCCACAACACCTCCAACCTTTGTGTCATCAGCAAACTTACTAACCCATCCCTCCACTTCCTCATCCAGGTCATTTATAAAAATCACGAAGAGTAAGGGTCCCAGTGCAGATCCCTGAGTCACACCACTGGTCACCAACCTCCCTGCAGAATATGACCTGTCTACAACCACACTTTGCCTTCTGTGGTCAAGCCAGTTCTGGATCCACAAAGCAAGGTCCCCTTGGATCCCATGCCTCCTTACTTTCTCAATAAGCTTTGCATGGGGGTACCTCATCAAATGCCTTGCTGAAATCCATATACACTACATCTACTACTCTTCGTTCATCAATGTGTTTAGTCACATCCTCAAAAAATTCAGTCGGGCTCATAGGCATGACCTGCCTTTGACAAAGCCATGCTGAATATTCCTAATCATATTATACCTCTCCAAATGTTCATAAATCCTGCCTCTCAGGATCTTCTCCATCAACTTACCAACCACTGAGTTAAGACTCACTGGTCTATAATTTCCTGGGCTATTCCTACTCCCTTTCTTGAATAAGGGAGCAACATCCGTAGCCCTCCAATCCTCCTGAACCTCTCCCGTCCCCATTGATGATGCAAAGATCATTGCCAGAGGCTCAGCAATTTCCTCCTTCGCTGCCCACAGTAACCTGGGGTACATTTGTCCAGTCCTGGTGACTTATACAACTTGATGCTTTCCAAAAACTCCAGCACATTCTCGTCCTTAATATCTACAAGCTCAAGCTTTTTGGTCCACTGCAAGTCAATCCTATAATTGCCAAGATCCTTTTCTGTAGTGAATACTGAAGCAAAGTACTTATTAAGTACCTCCACTATTTCCCCTGGTTCTATACACACTTTTCCACTGTCACACATGATTGGTTCTATTCTCTCATGTCTTATGCTGTACAGGAGGAGTTGCTGGTGGGAAGAGGAGAGATGAGACTGGAAATGTTTCTAGGTTTAGTCAGCAGGGGGCGACAGAGGTTGGCTCTGAAGGCACTGGTCATGATGGAGGTTCTTTGATTGGAGCAGCTGTGAATACAAGAGCAGGACAGGGTTGGCAATTCTGTTCGATCTCATCTCCACAGTGATTCCAGAAGGCTAGATGCTTTGTCCAGCACCTCCGCTCTATTTCCTTGTGACCAGCCATTTTAGGTCCTATCTCTATTCCTTTTCCGACATGTCAGTCCATGGCCTCCTCTTCAGTCATGAAGAGGCCTCTCTCTCTCAGTCTAGGTAGCCTCCAACCTGATGGCATGAACATTGGTTTCTCCAACTCCCAGTCATTTTTCCCTCCCCTTTCCCTCTTTTTCAATTCCCCACTCTATCTTTCTTCACGTGCCTATCACCTCATTCTAGGGCCCTTCCTCCATCCCTTTCTTCCATGGTCCACTTACCTCTCTGATCAGATTCCTTCTTCTCCAGCCCTTTACCTTTTCCACCCATCACCATCCAGCTTCTCACTTCACCCTCCCTCCCCTACCCACATGGCTTCACCTATCTTCTCCTTTCCCCACCTACGTATTCTGCCATATTTCCCTTCCTTTCCAGACCTAATGAAGGTCTTGGCCTGACACATCAACTGTTTATCCCCCTCCATAGATGTGTCCTAACTTGCTGAGTTCCTCCAGCGTTTTGTGTGTGTTGAAAGACTGAGACCTGGGTCCCAAGAATAAATGACAGTGAAATATGTTCATTTCCACTGTTGTCTGTAAGGAGTTTGTATGTTCTTCCCATGACTACTTGGGTTTCCTCCCACATTCCAAAGACTTACCGGTTCGCAGGTTAATTGGTCACATAGGTCTAATTGAGTGGTGCAGGCTCGTTGGGTTGGAAGGGTTTGTTACTGTTCTGTATCTCCAAATAAATAAAATAAAGAATGTAGCCCTCTGGCATGCCTTAGGCTCGCTCAGCTCGCTTCCGTCTGGGGAAGCAGCCTTCGACCCCACCAACTGGGTAATCAGTTTGTGTGGATGCCGTGTGATGTCCCCACCCCGCCGAATAACAGACAGTACACCATATCCAATTAAATGGGTTCACTTTATAGATCTTACTAGAACTAAGTGATTAATAATGATACAGTATATATGAAGGAAAAGAAAATAAAGAAAAGGCGCCAAAACTTATCAAAGTCCAAAGCACTTCGTGCACAACTGTTGGAGCTCAATTAACACAGTTTTCTGGCCACCATTCAATCCCCTCAGACCTCCTCGACTCGTAGTTCAGGACCTCCCGAAGTGATCAACCAAGCACCCCCGGCACATCTGTCTTCGTCTCCTCTCCTTGCCGAAAACCCTGGCCTCAGACCCCCACTCGGGGTCCGTTCCATCACCCAGATTATAGCATCGCGTCCTCTCTCTCTCACTCCCTCATGCCAACTCCCCAAATGCCCACCAACAATGGTTTACAGACCCAGAAGAGAGAATAACATTAATCCCAATTGCTTACCAAATGAATACAATCCCTGTTATCAACAGCTCTAAACCCAAACAAGCTGCAAGAGGAAGCACTTATCATAACAAAGAAGCATTCCTACTTGTAATGACACAAAGAAGCCGTCTTGATGAACATACATAGTAACAAAGAGAGAAAAGGAGACCTCCTTACACCAATAAGAAGTAAAGCAAAATGTTTTCTTCATGAAAGTTCTTTCTCGAGCACTAATCAAGGATTTGCCATTTAGAACCATCGAACCATAGAACACTACAGTGCAGTACAGGCCCTTCAGCCCTCCATTATATGTTGTGCCGACCCATATAATCCTTAAAAAAACGTACTAAACCCACACTACCCCATAACCTTCCATTTTTCTTTCATCCATGTGCCTGTCCAAGAGGCTCTTAAATACCCCTAATGTTTTAGCCTCCACCACCAGCCCTGGCAAGTCATTCCAGGCACTCAAAACCCTCTGTGTAAAAAAAACTTACCCCTAATGTTTCCCCAAAACTTCCCTCCCTTAATTTTGTACATATGCCCTCTGGTGTTTGTTATTGGTGCTCTGGGAAACAGGTACTGACTATCCACCCTATCTATGCCTCTCATAATCTTGTAGACCTCTATCAAGTCCCCTCTCATTCTCCTATGCTCCAAAGAGAAAAGTCCCAGCTCTGCTAACCTTGCTTCATATGGCTTGTTCTCCAAACCAGGCAACATCCTGGTAAATCTCCTCTGCACCCTCTCCATAGCTTCCACATCCTTCCTATAATGAAGTGACCAGAATTGAACACAATACTCCAAGTGTGGTCTCACCAGAGATTTGTAGAGTTGCAACATGACCTCTCTACTCTTGAACTCAGTCCCCCTGTTAATGAAGCCTGGCATCTCATCGGCCTTCCTAACTACCCTATCAACCTGCGCAGCAACCTTGAGGGATGTATGGATTTGAACCCCAAGGTCCCTTTGTTCCTCCACACTTTAATGCTCACACTTAGAGGCAGTGCAGAGTTGCCCATCCAGCCCACTGAGCACACCGCCCAGCAACCACAGGACCAATTAATCTACTAACCTACTAACTACTTGAGGAAAAACTTTTTCATGCAGAGAGTTGTGGATCTATGGAATGCTCTGCCTCAGAAGGCAGTGGAGGCCAATTCTCTGGATGCTTTCAAGAAAGAGTTAGATAGAGCTCTTGAAGATAGTTGAGTCAAGAGATATGGAGAGAAGGCAGGAACGGGGTACTGATTGTGGATGATCACATTGAATGGTGGTGCTGGCTCGAAGGGCCGAATGGCCTACTCCTGCACCTATTGTCTATAATCGGACTGTGAGAGGAAACTGGAGCACCTGGATGAAACCCATGCACACACGGGAAGAAATACAAACCTTCTTTCAGAGGATGCCTTTGAACTTGAACTCTGACTCCCTGACCTCTAGTAGTGTTGTGCTAACTACTACACTACTGCAGCACCGTTAGTAATGGCATGGCTGTTACAGAAACATTTAATGGGATGGACAGGACAGGCTGCTCAGTGTTCCGGTTACAGCAGCCACTGGTGTGACAAATGAGGCAGAGTGAGTGGCTTAAATGTCAGAGGGCTAGCATATTAGGAACAATGACCATAATTCTGTTAGTTTCAGGGCAGTCAGGGAAAAAATTAGGACTGATCCTACATTTGATTGGGATTAGATGGGAACTTGATTGGTAGAGGCTGGTTGCAGGTAGAGACATGTCTGGCAGGTGACAAACTTTTAAAAGTGAGATTCAGAGAGTTCAGGGTGGCAGATGATTGCTAGAGTGAAGGGCAAGGCTCGGAGGATAACAAGAGATAGTGAGGCTCTGGTTATGACAATGGAACAATTATTGCTCCTCCACCATCAGGCTCTTGACCCAGAGTGGATAACTTCACTCACCCCGACAATGAACTCTTCCCACAAATTATGAACTCACTTTCAAGGATTCTTCACCTAATTTTCTTGATATTTATTGCTTTATTATTATTATGTTGTTTGCTTTTTAGCATTTTTATATTTGCAGAGTTTATTATCTTTTGCAAATTAGAAACATAGAAACATAGAAAACCTACAGCACAATACAGGCCCTTCGGCCCACAAAGCTTTACTGAACATGTCCCTACCTTAGAAATTACTAGGCTTACCCCTAGCACTCTATTTTTCTAAGCTCCGTGTACCTATCCAAAAGTCTTTTAAAGGACCCTATCATAACCGCCTCCACCACCATTTCCAGCGGCCCATTCCATGCAATCAACACTCTGCATAAAAAATGTACCCCTGACATCTCCTCTGCACCTACTCCCCAGCACCTTAAACCAGTGTCCAGACAATCCACATGATCAATGCCTCCCATCATCTTATACACCTCTATCAGGTCACCTCTCATCCTCTGTTGCTCCAAGGAGAAAAGGCCAAGTTCACTCAACCTATTCTCAGAAGGCATGCTCCCCAATCCAAACAACATCCTTGAAAATCTCCTCTGCACCCTTTCTATGGTTTCCACATCCTTCCTGTAGTTAGGCGACCAGAACTGAGCACAGAACTCCAAGTGGGGTCTGTACAGGGTCCTATATAGCTGCAACATTAACCTCTGGCTCTTAAACTCAATCACAACGATTGATGAAAGCCAATGCACCATATGCCTTTTTAATTACAGAGTCAACCTGCGCAGCTGCTTTGAGCATCCTATGGACTCAGACCCCAAGATCCCTCTGACCCTCCACACTGCCAAGAGTCTTGCCATTAATGCTATATTCTGCCATCATATTTGACTTACCAAAATGAACCACTTCACACTTATCTGGGTTGAACTCCATCTGCCACTGCTCAGCCCAGTTTTGCGTCCTATCCATGTCCCACTGTAACTTCTGACAGTCCTCCACACTACCCACAACACCTCCAACCTTTGTGTCATCAGCAAACTCACTAACCCATTCCTCCACTTCCTCATCCAGGTCATTTATAAAAATCATGAAGAGTGAGGCTCCCAGAACAGATCCCTGAGACACTCCATTGGTCACTGACCTCCAGACAGAATATGACCCATAAAAAATTCATTATTCAGTTCTTAATTCGGATTTAAAGTTCCATAAGGTCTGGGGACCTTTTATCGAGTACTTTCATAACCTTCCTCTTGACTAGGGTTTTTTTTTTCGGTCCCTTGCTTTCAGCTCCTTTTTTTTTGGTAGTAGGCATTATCATCCTCTGTTGCCAAGTGTATTCACAGTCTGGGAGTTTGATTGTCCTGATTTATATTCTCTACATTGTGTTGTGGTTGGTCTGGAGTTGTTTTTTTTTGTGTTGTGGGGTTGGGGGAGGAAACTAAGTTTACTTGTCTTCAATTTAGGTGCTTTTTTAAAATTCTCTTTCTTTGTATCATATTGGCATTGTATGCTTAATTTTGCACTGTATTAATGTTCCTCATTTTGATCTGGGGTTTTTAACTTGTAGTTATGTAGAAAATGTATTAAAAAAACTAATAAAAGAAAGAATATGACCCATCTACAATCACTCTTTGCCTTCTGTGGGCAAGCCAGTTCTAGATCCACAAAGCAATGTCCCCTTAGATCCCATGCCTCCTTACTTTCTCAATAAGCCTTGCATGGGGTACCTTATCAAATGCCTTGCTGAAATCCATTTACACTACATCTACTGTTCTTCCTTCATCAATGTGTTTAGTCACAACCTCAAAAAAATTCAATCAGGCTCGTAAGGCATGACCTGCCCTTGACAAAGCTATGCTGACTATTCCTAATCATATTATACCTCTCTAAATATTCATAACTCCTGCCTCTCAGGATCTTCTCCAACATCTTACTAACCACCGAAGTAAGACTCACTGGTCCACAATTTCCTGGGCTATCTCCACTCCCTTTCTTGAATAAAGGAACAACTTCCGCAACCCTCCAATCCTCCGGAACCTCTCCCGTCCCCATTGATGATGCAAAGATCATTGCCAGAGGCTCAGCAATCTCCTCCTTCACCTCCCGCAGTAGCCTGGGGTATATTTCGTCCAGTCCCAGTGACTTATCCAACTTGATGCTTTCCAAAAGCTCCAGCACATCCTCTTTCTTAATATCTACATGCTCAAGCTTTTCAGTCCGCTGCAAGTTATCCCTACAATTGCCAAGATCCTTTTCCATAGTTAATACTGAAGTAAAGTATTCATTAAGTAGCTCTGCTATTTCCTCCGGTCCATACATACTTTCCCATTGTCTCATTGGAACTTCCCTGTCTCATTGGATTGTCAAATTGATTGTTAGTCTGTCATGTTTTGTGTGGCCTTTCACTGATTCTATTGTTTTTCTTTGTATTTACCGTGAATGCCTGTAAGAAAATGAATCCCAGGGTTGTATATGGTGACATAATAAATGTACTTTGAACTTGAACTTTGAGAAGGAGGTGTACATCATCTGGGATGCAGCAAAAGCTTTGAGTAATACAGGGATGCAGGCTTATTCAGAAAGTCAGAAGGCATGGGATCCAGGGAAGTTTGGCCAGGGGAATTCAGAATTGGCTTGCCTGCGGAAAGCAAAGGGTCGTGGTGGAGGGAGTACATTCGGATTGGAGGTTTGTGACTAGTGGTGTCCCACAAGGATCGTTTCTGGGACCTCTACTTTTCGTGATTTTTATTAACAACCTGGATGTTGGGGTAGAAGGGTGGTTTGGCAAGTTTGCAGATGACACAAAGGTTGGTGGTGTTGTGGATAATGTAGCGGATTGTTGATGATTGCAGAGAGACATTGATAGGATGCAGAAGTGGGCTGAGAAGTGGCAAATGGAGTTCAACCCGGAGAAGTGTGAGGTGGTACACTTTGGGAGGACAAACTCCAAAGCAAAGTACAAAGTAAATGGAAGGATACTTGGTCATGTGGAGGAGCAGAGGCATCTGGGGGTACATGTCCACAGATCCCTGAAAGTTGCCTCACGGGTAGTTAAGAAAGATTTTGGGGTGTTAGCTTTAGTCAAGGGATAGAGCTTAAGAGTCGCGAGGTAATGATGCAACTGTATAAAACTCTGGTTAGGCCACACTTGGAGTACTGTGTCCAGTTCTGGTTGCCACACTATAGGAAGGATGTGGAAGCATTGGAAAGGGTACAGAGGAGATTTACCAGGATGCTGCCTGGCTTAGAGAGTATGCATTATGATCAGAGATTAAGGGAGCTAGGGCTTTACTCTTTGGAGAGAAGGAGGATGAGAGGAGACAGGATAAAGGTATACAAGATATTAAGAGGAATAGACAGAGTGGACAGCCAGCGCCTCTTTCCCAGGGCACCGCTGCTCAGTACAAGAGGACATGGCTTTAAGGTAAGGGGTGGGAAGGGGGATATTAGAGGAAGGTTTTTTACTCAGAGAGTGGTTGGTGTGTGGAATGCACTGCCTGAGTCAGTGGTGGAGACAGATACACTAGTGAAATTTAAGAGACCACTAGACAGGTATATGGAGGAATTTAAGGTGGGGGGGGGGTTATATGGGAGGCAGGGTTTAAGGGTCAGCAGAATATTGTGGGCCAAAGGGACTGTACCGTGCTCTACTATTCTATGTTCTATGAATACACTTCAGAAAAATATCAGGAAGGTAAAAATCAGACATGAAGAATCCCTGACAGGCAAGGTAAGGGAGAATCCTCAGGGATTCTTGTACTCAAAGACTACATCAGGGTCCCTCTCCCTGTTAGGGAGGAGGCGATAACCCCACTTTCACACTGACTGGTTGAGTTCAGTAGATGAGAAGTGTCCTGGCCAGTCCAGAAAGTGCCTACAACCCCGGCCCGCTGAACTCTAACCTCCAGGTGTTCATTCCCCGGGCACCTGGAACCTTCAGTTTCTGGCCCCTTTCACACAGATGCTAAAACAGTAAGTGTGACTTTGTCACAACCTCCCACATGGAGCCCTCTGGCTTATAGTGCAAGAGTGAAACCCCTGCACTGCCTCCCACAGCCTCCACAAAATGGTAAATCGTGGGCAGAAGCAATATTTCATCCCACGAATCAGTTTCAGCAAAGAACACAACTTTGGTCTAGCATCAGTCTCACGCTGACACACACTGCAACCACATAGGTCCTGTGGCCACAAGAGCTCACCTGCGCTTCTACTTCCTAAGGAGGCTAAGGGAATTCAGCATAACCTCATTGACCCTCAGCAATTTTTATCAATGCACCAAAGATCCAGATGCATCCTAACTTGGTACAGTATCTGCTCTATCCGTGACCGTAAGAAACTGCAGAGAGTTGTGGACACAGCTGAATACATCATGGAAACCAGCCTCTGTCTACACTTCTCACTGCCTCATTAAAGCAGCCAGTATAACCAAAGACCCACATGCTTTGGAGATTCTATATTCTCCCCACCCCCAGGCTTTTTCATCAGACTGAAGATACAAAAGCCTGAAAAATTCCCACCAAGGTCATGGACACCTTCTATCCCACTGTTATAATGAATCCCTAGTATGAGAAGATGTGGTCTCTTGACCTCACCATCTACCTTGCACCTTATTGTCTACCTGCTCTGCACTTCCTCTATAATTGTTGTACTTTATTCTGATTCTATTATTGATTTTACCTTGTACTGTAATGAATTGATTTGTTACAATGGCATACTAAACAGTTTCTCACTGCATCATGGTACATGTGACAAAACTTACTTACCGATTTTGAACCGGACTCTGCCATCATCCCAGGAACGGATGTAGCCTAACGCATTTATTCATGCTACCAAAGTGCATGACCATACACGTCCTACACTGATTCTATCTGACTTCTTTTCCAATTCTCCCAAACGGTCCAAATCCTTCTGCAGACTCCCTGCTTCCTCAACATAACTGCCCCTCCACCTATCTTTGAATCATCTGCAAACGTGTTCACAAAGTCATCAATTCTTTCATCAAAATTATTGACATACAATATAAAAAGAAGCAGTCCCAACACCAAGCCCTGCAGAACACCACTAGACACCGGCAGAAAACTGAAAAAGGCCCCCTTTATTCCTACTGTTTGACTCCTGCCAGTCAGCTAATCTTCTACCCTTGCTACTATCTTTCCTGTAATACCATAGGGTCATATCATATGAAGCAACTTCTTATGTGGAAATTATCAAAGGCCTTCTGAAGATCCAAATAAACAATGTCCACTAACTCTTCTTTGTCTATCCTGTCTGTTATTTCCTCAAAGAATTCTAACAGATTTGTCTGGAAAGATTTCCTCTTAAAGAAGCAAGGATGACTTTGGCCTATTTTATCATGTGCTTCCAGAACCTCATCCTTAAGAATTGACTCCAACATTTTTCCAGCTACTGAGATCAGGTTATCTCGCCTACAATTTCCTTTCTTCTGTCACTCTCCCTTCTTGAAGACTGGAGTAACATCTGCAATTTTCCAGTCCTCTGGAACCATTCCAAAATTTAGTGATTCTTGAAATATCATTACTAATACCTTCACAATCTCTTCAGCTACCTCATTCAGAACCCTGGGATTTAGTTCATTTGATCTAGGTGACTTAAATACCTTCAGTCCTTTCAGCTTTCCAAATACCTTCTCCTCAGTAATAGCAACTATGGTCACTTCTAACCCAGACACTCCGAATTTCTGGCGTTGTGCTGGTGTCTTCCACAGTGAAGACTGAAGCAAGGTACTTAGTAAGTTTGTCCTCCATTTCTTTGTCCCCTGGAGAACTGGAAAATTGCAAATGTTACTCCACAGCTTAAGAAGGGAGGAAGGCAAAAGAAAGGAAATTATAGGCCAGTTAGCCTAACCTCAGAGGTTGGGGAAATGTTGGAGTCCATTGTTAACAATGAGATTTGAGGTACTTGGAGGCTAATGATAAAATAAATCAAAGTCAGCATGGTTCCTGTAAAGGGAAATCCTGCCTGACAAATCTGTTAGAGTTCTTTGAGGAGGAAAAGGAAGGTAGACAAAGGAGAGATAGTAGATGTCATTTACTTGAATTTTCAGAAGGTGTTTGGTAAGGTGCCGCACATGAAGCTGCCTAACAAGATAAAATCCTATGGCGTTACTTCAAAGATACTGGCATGGACAGAGGAATGGCCGACAGGCAGGAAGCAGCGAGTGGGAATAAAGGGGGCCTTTTCTGGTTGCTACCAGTGACTAGTGGTGTTCCTCAGGGGCAGTATTGGGACCACTGCATTTCACATTGTTTGTCAATGATTTAGATATTTATGAATTTTATATTAGTCTGAGAAAAGTTTTGATTAATTGGACAATACAGATGATAAAGGTAGGAACTTAGTGATAGTAATGATACAATGAAAAAACAAATGTATTGTTTACAAGTACATTTGGACAGTACAATAACTTAGTAATTAGTGCAAGCTACAGCTCAGGGTGTTTCTGACTTTATTTCTGGCAACACGGTGAGGAGAATATACACTCCCTGTGAATCATGTGGACTTTCCCTGGGTGTTCCAGTTTCTTCCCACCGTCCAAATATCTGCTGGTTAGAAGGTTAATCAGTCAATGGAAATTGTCCTGTGAGTAAGCTAGAGCTAAATTGGTGGGTTGCTAGGCAAAGTGGCTAGTTACAAATAAAATACATCCCTTTAGGCAAAAGGAAGTGTCAGATTTGAAAGTAAGTTCAAAGAAAACAATCTGTGGTAAATAAAAAGACAAACACATACATTCCACATACATCCTGACCATTGGGAGAATTTAGGAATCCAGGAACAAATGGAAAAGTGAAATGTCACATCAGTAAGTGGAAGCTACACACCCAGTACAAACATTCCTTGTGAAGGAAATGCTAAAAACAGTTGATTCACTTTTCCTGGCACATAGATTGAGTCAGGGTTCGTTTCACTGAAAAAGAGCAGAGAAATGTATCTGTTGACATGGGAGATGCAAAACATATTGTGTACTGTGCTTCAGTGAGGAGTGACAGAGTCATAGAACACTACAGCACAGAACAAGGCCCTTCAGCCCATCTAATCCATGCTGAACTATTAATCTGCCTAGTGTCATCAACATGCACCAGACCATAGCCCTCCAGATCACTCCCATCCATGTGCATATCCAATTTTTTCTTAAATGTTGAAATTAAACCAGCACTCATCACTTCTGTTGGCAGCCTGTACCACACTTTCATCACCCTCTGAGTGAAAATAGAACGTGGAAACATAGAACATAGAAATCTACAGCACATTCCAGGCCCCTTGGCCCACAATGTTGTGTTGACCACATAACGTACTCTAGAAACTGCCAACTATTTACCTACCCCATAACCCTCTATTTTCCTAAGCTCCATGTACCTATCTAAGAGTTTCTTAAAAGACCCTATTGTACCCGCTTCCACCACCATGACAGCAGTGCATTCCACACACCCACCACTCTATGTGTGAAAAACATATCTTTGACATCCCCTTTGTACCTACTTCCAAACACCTTAAAACTGTGCCCCCTTGTGTTAGCCATTTCAGCCCTGGGAAAAGGCCTCTGACTATCCACATGATCAATCCCTTTCATCACCTTATACAGCTCTATCAGGTCACCTCTCATCCTGTGTCACTCCAATGAGAAAAGGCCAAGTTCACTCAACCTATTCTCATAAGGCATGCTCTCTAATCCAAGCAACATCCTTGTAAATCTCCTCTGCACTCTCTCTATAGTATCCACATCCTTCCTGTAATGAGATGATCAGAACCAAACACAGTACACCAAGTGGGGTCTAACTAAGGTCTTATATAGTTGTAACATTACCTCACGGCTCTTGAAATCAGTCTCATGGTTGATGAAGGCCATCACACCATATACATTCTTAACAACACTGTCAACTTGTGCAGCAGCTTTGAGTGTCCTATAGACATGGACTCCAAGATCTCACTGATCCTCCACACTGCCAAATTCTGTCTTCAAATTTGAGCTCCCGAAATGAACCATTTCACATTTATCTGGGTTGAACTCCAGCCACCGTTTCTCAGTCCAGTTCTGCATCTTATTAATGTTGCACTGTAATCTCTGACAATCCTCCAGACTATCCACAACACCTCCAACCTTTGTGTCATTAGCAAACCTACTAATCCACACTTCTACTTCCTCATCCAGGTCATTTATAAAAATCACAAAGAGGAGGGGGTCCCAGAACAGATCCCTGTGGAACACCCCTGGTCACCGACCTCCATGAACCATCTGCAACTACCCTTTGCCTTCTTTGGGCAAGCGAATTCTGGATCAACAAAGCAAGATGTCCTTGGAGCCCATCCCTCATTACTTTCTGAATGAGCCTCGCATGGGAAACCTTATCATATGCCTTACTGAAATCCATATACACTACATCCACTGCTCTACCTTCATCACTGTGTTTTGTTACATCCTCAAAGAATTCAATCAGATTCGTAAGGCATGACCTGCTCTTGACAAAACCAGACGAACTATCCCTAATCAGACTGTGTCTCTCCAAATGCTCATAAATCCTGCCTCTCAGGATCTTCTCCAACAACTTGTCTACCATGTTGCCCTTAAAGATTTCACTTTTCACCTTAACACATGACCTCTAGCTCTAGTCTCACCCAGCCTTAGTGAAAAAAGCCTGCTTACATTTACCTTCTCTGTACTCCTCATAATTCTGTATTCCTCTATCAAAACTCCCCTCAGTCTCCACTGTTTGAGGGAGTACAGTCCTAATCTATTTAACTTTTCCTTGTAACTCAGGTTCTCAAGCCTTGGCAAAAGCCCTATAAATTTTCTCTACGCTCTTTCAATCTAATTGATATCTCTAGGTCTTCATCAGGAGGTCGGCAGTAACAACACAGGTCAAGCTTTTGTTTATCCTTTATCTTTAGTCTCCAGTTTACTGGAGGGCCAATGCAGCAGTCAGTGGAGTTGAGTGTTCTTCCTGTGTGATCAAAGACTGGTCCAGCATCTCTGACATTTTCTGTGGAAGAGTGTCCATTTGTCTGACCACACAGATCTGACGGAGGAAAACATGGAAGGCAGTGTTGTAGGTTACAGTTTTAGAGAGGTGATCACTCATGGGTGACCACCAGGAGGGGCAGACGGGCAGTGCAGGAGCCCTTGTGGCTGTTCCCCTCTCTAAAACCTATAGTGCTTAGAGAAGCGTGGTATAGAACATAGAACAATACAGCACATTACAGGCCCTTCAGTCCACAATGTTGTAATGACCCTCAAACCCTGCCTCCTATATAACCCCCACCTTAAGTTCCTCCATATACCCGTCTAGTAGTCTCTTAAACTTCACTAGTGTATCTGACTCAGGCAGTTCATTCCACGCACCAACCACTCTCTGAGTGAAAAACCTTCCTCTAATATCCCCCTTGAACTTCCCTCCCCTTACCTTAAAACCATGTCCTCTTGTACTGAGCAGTGGTGCCCTGGGGAAGAGGCGCTGGCTGTCAACTGTATCTATTCCTCAATATCTTGTATACCTCTATCATGTCACCTCTCATCCTTCCTCTCTCCAGAGAGTAAAGCCCTAGCTCCCTTAATCTCTGATCATAATGTAAAATCATAAAGCAGGCAGCATTCTGGTAAATCTTCTCTGTACCCTTTCCAATGCTTCCACATCCTTCCTATAGTGAGGTGATCAGAACTGGACACAGTACTCCAAGTGTGGCCCAACCAGAGTTTTATAGAGCTGCATCATTACATCGCGGCTCTTAAACTCTATCCCTCGACTTATGAAAGCTAACACCCCCATAAGCTTTTTTAACTACCCTATCTACCTCTGAGGCAACTTTCAGGGATCTGTGGACATGTACCCCCAGATCCCTCTGCTCCTCCACACTACCAAGTATCCTGCCATTTACTTTGTACTCTGCCTTGGAGTTTATCCTTCCAAAGTGTACCACCTCACACTTCTCTGGGTTGAATTCCATCTGCCACTTCTCAGCCCACATCTGCATCCTATCAATGTATCTATGTAATCTTCGACAATCTTCTACACTATCTACAACACCACCAGCCTTTGTATCGTCTGCAAACTTGCCAACCCACCCTTCTATCCCCACATCCAGGTCGTTAATAAAAATCACGAAAAGTAGAGGTCTCAGAACAGATCCTTGTGGGACACCACTAGTCACAACCCTCCAATCTGAATGTACTCCCTCCACCACGACCCTCTGCCTTCTGCAGGCAAGCCAATTCTGAATCCACCTGGCCAAACTTCCCTGGATCCCATGCCTTCTGACTTTCTGAATAAGCCTACCGTGTGGCTTATTCAAATGCCTTACTAAAATCCATGTAGATCACATCCACTACATTACCCTCATCTATATGCCTGGTCACCTCCTCAAGGAACTCTATCAGGCTTGTTAGACACGATGTGCCCTTCACAAAGCTATGCTGACTGTCCCTGATCAGACCATGATTCTCTAAATACCCATAGATCCTATCTCTAAGAATCTTTTCCAACAGCTTTCCCACCACAGACATAAGGCTCACTGGTTTATAATTACCCAGACTATCCCTACTACCTTTTTTGAACAAAAGGACAACATTCGCCTCTCTCCAGTTCTCTGGTACCATTCCTGTGGACAACGAGGACATAAAGATCTTAGCCAGAGGCTCAGCAATCTCTTCCCTCGCCTCGTGGAGCAGCCTGGGGAATATTCCGTCAGGCCCCAGGGACTTATCCGTCCAAATGTATTTTAACAACTCCCACACCTCGTCTCCCTTAATATCAACATGCTCCAGAACATCAACCTCACTCATATTGTCCTCACCATCATCAAGTTCCCTCTCATTGGTGAATACCTTACTTCTAAGGCAAGGTGACAGCAGCAGACAGGACTGACTCAAAGTCAAAGTTCAAAGTAAGTTTATTATCAAAGTATATATATGTCACTATATAAAACCCTGTGATTCAATTTCCTGACATTTCCAGGAAAATAATAAAATACAATAGAATTTATGAAAATCTATACATTTCTTCGGCAGCTTGAATGGGGCACGACTGCGCAAGCGCATGAAAGTCAGCCCATGAGGCAGCGGGAGAGTTTAAAAAGCAAGCAGGTTAATGGAGCGGGCGATGTAGTAGTGGGAGACAGAGTAGGAAGGCTTTGGCTCAAGAGGCTTCAGCGAGCAGAGGTTGAGGACGAGCTTGCTCTCAGTGAGGTCAGGCTGTATAGGCTCCTTTAATAACTCTAGTTAACCCAGGAGTAGGTAATGGAGGTAGCAGTTAGGGCAGCTGAGTGCTCTGTTTGCAGTATGGGGGAAGTCAGGGTGAGCACAGCTGTCCCTGATGACTACACCTGCAAAAGGTGCATCCAGCCGAGTTAGGGAACTGCAACTGCAGCTGGATGAACTTCAGATCATTCATAAGACAGAGGCAGAAATAAACAGGAGTTTCAGGGAGATAGTCACCCCTAAGAGTCAGGTAGCTGGGTGAATGTAGCTGGGAAGCTACCAGGTAGCTGGGAAGGGGAATAGACAGAATGGCCGTTCCCATCAATAATAAGTATACTGTTTTGGATACGACCTACCAGGGACAAGTTGTAGTGGTCGCGTCTCTGGCACCAAGACAGGACCCCCATCTCAGAAAGGAAGGCGGGAAAAGAGGAGAGCAGAAGTGATAGGCAATTCGATAGTTAGGGGGAGAGATAAGAGGGTTTGTGGAAGTGATCGAGAATCCTGGATGGTCTGTTGCCTCCCTGGTGCCAGGGTCCGCAATATCTCGGATCGAGTTCTCAGTATTCTCAAGAGGGAGGGTGAGTAGCCAGATATTGTGGTCCATGTAGGGACCAATGACATGGATAGGAAGAAGGAGGAGGTCCTGCAAAGAGAATTTATGGAGTTTGGTGCAAAGTTGAAGGACAGGATCTCCTGAGATTGCTACCCGTGCCACATGCTAGTGAGGCCAGAAATAGGAAGATAATGCAGCTAAATACGTGGCTAAGGAGATGGTGCAGGAGGGAGGGCTTCATGTTTCTGGACAATTGGGCCTTGTTCCAGGGAAGGTGGGACCTGTTCTGATGGTCTGGTTTCACCTGAACTGGAAGGGGACTAACATCCTTGCGAGAAGGTCTGCTAGTGCTGCTCCGGGGGGGGGGGGGTTAAACTAGATTTGCAGGGGGAGGGGAACCAGAGTGTTAGGGCAGATAATGAAGATAATGAGGTGGAGGAGGATAAAGGTCATGCAAGACCTGCAAGTATAGTGCATGGAGTAAAGCCAGATCTAACATATAAAGAGGCTTTGAGGAAAGAAAAACCGAATACAGGGTGTAGAGGTAGGAAGGTAGAAGGGCTAAAGTGCATGTACTTCAATGCAAGAAACATCAGGAACAAAGGTGATGAACTGAGAGCTTGGATACATACATGGAATTATGATGTAGTGGCCATTACAGAGACTTGGCTGGCACCAGGGCAGGAATGGATTCTCAATTTTCCTGGATTTCAGTGCTTTAAATGGAATAAAGAGGGGGTAAAAAGGGGAGGAGGGGTGGCATTACTGGTCAGAGATACTATTACAGCTACAGAAAGGGTGGGTAATGTAGCAGGATCTCGAGTTAGTATGGGTGGAAGTCAGGAACAGGAAGGGAACAGTTACTCAATTGGGAGTATTCCTATAGAATACTATATAGAACTGCTGGTAGCAGCAGAGATACCGAGGAGCAGATTGGAAGGTAGATTTTGGAAAGGTGCAAAAATAACAGGGTTGTTATCATGGGTGACTTTAACTTCCCTAATATTGATTGGCACTTGATTAGTTCCAATGGTTTAGATAGTGCAGAGTTTGTTAAGTGTGTCCAGGATGGATTCCTGTCACAGTATGTTGACAGGCCGACTAGGGGGAATGCCATACTGGATCTAGCATTAGGTAACAAACCGGGTCAGGTCACAGATCTCTCAGTGGGTGAGCATCTGGGGGACAGTGACCACCACTCCCTGGCCTTTAGCATTATCATGGAAAAGGGCAGAATCAGAGAGGACAAGAAAATTTTTAATTGGGGAAGGGCAAATTATGAGGCTATAAGTCTAGAACTTGCGGGTGTGAATTGGGATGATGTTTTTGCAGGGAAATGTACTGTGGACGTGTGGTCAATGTTTAGGGATCTCCTACAGGATGTTAGGGATAAATTTGTCCCGGTGAGGAAGATAAAGAATGGTGATGTAAAGGAACCATGGGTGATAAGTGAGGTAGAGAATCGAGTTAGATGGAAGAAGGCAGCATATGTGATGTTTAGGAAGCAAGGATCAGATGAATCCAATGAGGAATATAGTTTAGCAAGAAAGAAACTTAAGAAGGGGCTGAGGAGAGCAAGAAGGGGACATAAGAAGGCCTTGGTGAGTAGGTTAAAGGAAAACCCTATAGTAAGGCATTTAGGCCAGTTAGAAGAGTGGGCTGAAAGATGGCAGATGGAGTTTAATGCTGGTAAGTGTGAGGTGCTACATTTTGGTGGGAATAATCAAAATAGGACATAGATGGTAAATGGTGGGGCATTGAAGAATGCAGTAGAACAGAGTGATCTAGGAATAATGGTGTATAGTTCCCTGAAGGTGGAATCTCATGTGGATAGGGTGATGAAGAAAGCTTTTGGTATGCTGGCCTTTCTAAATCAGAGAATTGAGTATAGGAGTTGGGAGGTAATGTTAAAATTGTACAAGGCATTGTTGCGGCCAAATTTGGAGTATTGTGTAGAGTTCTGGTCACCGAATTATAGGAAAGATGTCAACAAATTAGAGAGAGTACAGAGAAGATTTACTAGACTGTTACCTGGGTTTCAGCACCTAAGTTGCAGAGAAAGGTTGAACAAGTTAGGTCTTTATTCTTTAAAGCGTAGAATGTTGAGGGGGGACTTGATAGAGGTATTTAAAATTATGAGGGGGATAGATAGAGTTGATGTGGATAGGCTTTTTCCATTGAGAGTTGGGGAAATTCAAACAAGAGGACATGAGTTGAGAGTTAAGGGGCAAAAGTTTAGGTGTAATACGAGAGGGAACTTCTTTAGTCAGAGAGTGGTAGCTGTGTGGAATGAGCTTCCAGTAGAAGTGGTAGAGGCAGGTTCGATTTTGTCATTTAAAAAAAAAATTGGATAGGTATATGGACAGGAAAGGAATGGAGCGTAATGGGCTGAGTGCAGGTTGGTGGGACTAGGTGAGAGTAAGCATTCGGCACAGGCTAGAAGGTCTATATTTGACAAGGTCCCTCATGACAGACTCATCCAGAAAGTCATGAGGCATGGGATAAATGGAGCATTGGCTGTTTGGATAAAAAATTGGCTTTAAGGAAGAAAGCAGAGGGTAGTTGTGGAAGGAAAGTATTCTGCCTGGAGGTCGGTGACTAGTGGAGTGCCGCAGGGATCTGTCCTGGGACCCCAAAAATTTGTGATTTTTATAAATGACCTGGATGTAGAGGTGGAAGGATGGGTGAGTAAGTTTGCGGATGACACGAAGATTGGAGGAGTTGTGGATGGAGCTGCAGGTTGTTGAAGGTTACAAGAGGATATAGACAGGCTGCAGAGTTGGGCAGAAAAATGGCAGATGGAGTTCAATCCGGACAAGTGTGAGGTGATGCATTTTGGAAGGACAAACCAGAAGACTGAGTACAGGACTAATGGTCAGTTACTTAAGAGTGTGGATGAACAAAGGGACCTTGGGGTTCAAATCCATACATCTCTCAAGGTTGCTGCACAGGTTGATAGGGTAGTTAAGAAGGCCTATGGGATGCTAGGCTTCATTAACAAGGGGATTGAGTTGAAGAGTAGAGAGGTCATGTTGCAACTCTACAAATCTCTGGTGAGACCGCACTTAGAGTATTGTGTTCACTTCTGGTCACCTCATTATAGGAAGGATGTGGAAGCTATGGAGAGGGTACAGAGGAGATTTACCAGGATGTTGCCTGGTTTGGAGAACAAGTCATATGAAGCAAGGTTAGCAGAGCTGGGACTTTTCTCTTTGGAGCATAGAAGAATGAGAGAGGACTTGATAGAAGTCTACAAGATTATGAGAGGCATGGATAGGGTGGATAGTCAGTACCTGTTTCCCAGGCACCAATAGCAAACACCAGAGGGCATATGTACAAAACTAAGGGAGGGAAGTTTAGGGGAGACATCAGGGATAAGTTTTTTGCACAGAGGGTTGTGAGTGCCTGTAATGACTTACCAGGGATGATGGTAGAGGCTAAAACATTAGGGGTATTTAAGAGCCTCTTGGACAGGCACATGGATGAAAGAAAAATGGAGGGTTATGGGGTAGTATGGGTTTAGTACTTTTTTAAAGGATTATATGGGTCAGCACAACATGGAGGGCTGAAGGGCCTGTACTGTGCTATAGTGTTCTATGGTTCTATGGTTCTCTTCTTCAATTATGTGAAGAACACAATGTTACCATTATGTTGATATTAAGGGAGAAAATGTGTTGGGAGTTGTTAAAATATATTAGGATAGATAAGTCCCTGGGGCCTGACAGAATATTCCCAGGCTGCTCAACAAGGTGAGGGAAGAGATTGCTGAGCCTCTGTCTAAGATCTTTATGTCCTCATTGTCCATGGGAAGAGTACCAGAGGATTGGAGGGAGGGAAATGTTGTCCCCTTGTTCAAAATAGGTAGTAGGGATAGTCCATGTAATTATAGACCAGTGAGCCTTAAGTCTGTGGTGGGAAAGCTGTTAGAGAAGATTCTTAGAGATACAATCTATGGGTATTTAGAGAATCCTGGTCTGATCAGGGACAGTCAGCATGGCTTTGTGAAGGGCACATCATGTCTGACAAGCCTGATAGAGTTCCTTGAGGAGGTGACCAGGCATATAGATGAGGGTAATGTAGTGGATGTGATCTACATGGATTTTAGTAAGGCATTTGAATAAGCCACACGGTAGGCTTATTCAGAAAGTCAGAAGGCATGGGATCCAGGGAAGTTTGGCCAGGTGGATTCAGAATTGGCTTGCCTGCAGAAGGCAGAGGGTCATGGTGGAGGGAGTACATTCAGATTGGAGGGTTGTGACTAGTGGTCTCTCACAAGGATCAGTTCTGGAATCTCTACTTCTTGTGATTTTTATTAACGACCTTGATGTGGGGGTAGAAGGGTGGGTTGGAAAGTTTGCAGACGATACAAAGGCTGGTGGTGTTGTAGATAGTGTAGAAGATTGTCGAAGATTACATAGAGACATTGATAGGATGCAGAAGTGGGCTGAGCAGTGGCAGATGGAATTCAACCCAGAGAAGTGTGAGGTAGTACACTTTGGAAGGATAAACTCCAAGGCAAAGTACAAAGTAAATGGAAGGATACTTGGTCGTGTGGAGGAGCAGAGGGATCTGGGGGTACATGTCCACAGATCCCTGAAAGTTGCCTGATGGGTAGTTAAGAAAGCTTATGGGGTGTTAGCTTTCGTAAGTTGAGGGATAGAGTTTAAGAGTCGCGATGTAACGATGCACCTCTATAAAACTCTAGTTAGGCCACACTTGGAGTACTGTGTACAGTTCTGGTCGCCTCAGTCTAGGAAGGATGTGGAAGCATTGGAAAGGGTACAGAGGAGATTTACCAGGATGCTGCCTGGTTTAGAGAGTATGGATTATGATCAGAGGTTACGGGAGCTTGGTCTTTACTCTCTGCAGAGAGAAAGGATGAGAGGAGACATGATAAAGGTATACAAGATATTAAGAGGAATAGATAGAGTGGACAGGCAGCGCCTCTTCCCCAGGGCACCACTGCTCAGTACAAGAGGACATGGCTTTAAGGTAAGGGATGGGAATTTCAAGGGGGATATTAGAGGAAGGTTTTTTACTCAGAGTGGTTGGTGCTTGGAATGCACTGCCCGAGTCGGTGGAGGCAGATACACTAGTGAAATTTAAGAAACTACTAGACAGTTATATGGAGGAATTTAAGATGGTGGGTTATATGGGAGGCACAACATTGTGGGCCGAAGGGCCTGTACTGTGCTGTATTGTTCTATGTTCTATAAACAAGAGTGACAAACAACCAACAAACAAAAGAAGACAAATTTGCAAACTTAAAAAAGTATCTAAATCATACAAGAAGGGCGAGACTGCACAGGCGCGTGACGTAGACAGGGCAGCACAGAGAGTTTAACAAGGAAGGGGGATTTCCAATGGTTGTGTTTTGGATCGGGACAAGAAGGGCGGCATGAGAGCTAAATTCTGAAGGAAGGCAGTTTTTTAAAAAAACTTTATCGAGTACAAGAAGGGCGAGACTGCGCAAGCGCGTGATGTGAACAGGACAGCGCGGAGAGTTTAAAAAGTAGACCACCCTATACAGCAGGCAGCAGTTGGAGTGGGCAGCGGAGTGAGTTTGGCGAGGTAAGTGGGTGAGGAGAATTATTTTTCCTTTTTTCATTCCTGTAGAATTAGGGAACATGTTTGCAGGGTTAGTGCTTTGTTCAGGATGTCAGATGTGGGAATCCTGGGAGACCTCCAGCCTCCCTGGTGGCCACATCTGTGCCAGGTACACCGAGATACAGCTCCTCAGACACCGTGTTAGGGATCTGGAGCTGCAGATTGATGACCTACTGCTTATTAGTGAAAGTGAAGAGGTGATAGACAGGAGCTACAGGGAGGTAGTTATCCCTAGGCTACAGGGGTCAGAAAACTGGGTGACTGTCAGGAAAGGGAAAAGAAATGCCCGGATAGTGGAGAGCACCCCTGTGACTGCCCCCCTCAGCAACAAGTATGTCACTTTGGATGCTGTTGAGGGGGATGACCTGACAGGGGATGGCCACGGTGACTGGGTCTCTGGCACTGAGCCTGGCACTGTTGTGCAGGAGGGAAGGAGGGAGAACAGGAATGCGGTAGTCATAGGGGATTCCATAGTCAGGGGAACAGACAGGAGATTCTGTGAGCCTGATAGAGATACCCACATGGTGTGTTGTCTCCCAGGTGCCAGCGTCTTGGATCGGGTCCAGAATATTCTGAAGGGGGAGGGCGAGCAGCCAGCTGTCTAGGTAAATGTTGGTACCAATGGCATAGAGAGGAAAACGGAGGAGGTCCTGAAGAGAGATTTCCAGGAGTTAGGAAGGAAGCTGAGAAGCAGGACCTCCAGGCTAGTAATCTCAGGATTGCTACCTGTGCCACATGCTAACAAGGGCAAGAATAGTAGGATCAGGCGATGGATGCGTGGCTGAGAGACTGGTGCAGGGGGCAGGGATTCAGATTCTTGGATCATTGGGATCTCTTCTGGGGGAAGTATGACCTGTTCAATAAGGACGGGTTGCCCCTGAACCCAAAGGGGACCAATATCCTGGTGGGAAGGTTTAATAGAGCTGTTAGGGAGGGTTTAAACTAATTTGGCAGGGGTATGGGAATCAGAATGATCGAGCGAAGGAGGGGGAAAACAGAAATAAATGTAAGATAGTGACCAGTAAAGATGTCAGGAAGGACAGGCAGGTGATGAGGCAAATTTGCAGCCATTGGGATGAGTTGCAGTGCAATAAAGTGGCAGTGCAATCAAAGCAAAAAGTATGAAATACTGGACTTAAAGTGTTATACTTAACTGCATGCAGCATAAGGAATAAGGTGAATGATCTTGTTGTACAGTTACAGTTTGGCAGGTATGATATTGTGGCCATCACTGAGACGTGGCTAAAGGATGCATGTCTCTGGGAGCTGAATGTCCAAGGATACACGGTGTATCGGAAGGATAGGCAGGTAGGTAGAGGGGGTGGCATGGCTTTATTGTTAAGAAATGATATTAAATCATTAGAAAGCGTTGACATATGATCGGAAGGTACAGAGTCTTTATGGGTTGAGCTAAGAAATCGCAGGGGTAAAAGGACCCTGATGGCAGTTATCTACAGGCCTCCAAACAGCTGCAGTGATGTGGACGACAAATTACACCAGGAAATAGAAAAGGTTTGCCAGGAGGGCAGTGTTGTGATAATTGTGGGGGATTTTAACATGCGAGTGGTTTGGGAATATCAGGTCGGCACTGGATCTCAAGAGAGAGAATTTGTAGAATGTCTACAAGATGGCTTTTTAGAACAGCTTGTTGCTGAGCCCACTAGGGGATCGGCTGTACTGGATTGGGTATTGTGTAATGAACCAGAGGTGATCAGAGAGATTGAGGTGAAGGAACCCTTAGGAGGCAGTGGTCATAACATGATTGAGTTCACTGTGAAATTTGAGAAAGAGATGCCAAAATCCAATGTGTTGTTATTTCAATGGAGCAAAGAAAATTACAGTGGCATGAGAGAGAAACTGGCCAAGGTTGACTGGAAAGGGACACTAGCGGGAAGGACAGCAGAGCAGCAGTGGCTGGAGTTTCTGCGAGAAGTGAGGAAGGTGCAAGACAGATATATTCCAAAAAAGAAGAAATTTTCGAATGGAAAAAGGATGGCTGACAAGAGAAGTCAAAGCCAAAGTGAAAGCAAAGCAGTGGGCATACAAGGAAGCAAAAATTAGTGGGAAGACGGAGGATAGGGAACTTTTTCAAAGCTTACAAAAAGAAACTAAGAAGATCACTAAGAGGGAAAAGATGAACTATGAAAGGAAGCTAGCAAATAATATCAAAGAGGATACTAAATGCTTTTTCAAGTATATAAAGAGTAAAAGACATGTGAGAGTAGATATAGGACCGATAGAAAATGATGCTGGAGAAATTGTAATGGGAGATAAGGAGATGGCGGAGGAACTGAATGAGTATTTTGCATCAGTCTTCACTGAGGGACATCAGCAATATACCAGACATTCAAGGGTGTCAGGGAAGAGATATATGCGCAGTCACAATTACAACAGAGAAAGTACTCAGGAAGCTGAATAGTCTAAGGGTAGATAAATCTCCCGGACCAGATGGAATGCACCCTCGTGTTCTGAAGGAAGTAGCTGTGGAGATTGTGGAGGCAATAGCAATGATCTTTCAAAAGTCGATAGATTCTGGCCTAGTTCCAGAGGACTGGAAGATTGCAAATGTCACTCTGCTATTTAAGAAGGGGGCAAGGAAGCAAAAAGGAAATTATAGACCTGTTAGCTTGACATCGGTGGTAGGGAAGTTGTTGGAGTCAATTGTCAAGGATGAGGTTACGGAGTACCTGGATGCATATGACAAGATAGGCCAAACTCAGCATGGTTTTCTTAAAGGAAAATCCTGCCTGACAAACCTAATGCAATTTTTTGAGGAAATTACAAGTAGGCTAGACAAGGGAGATGCAGGAGATGTTGTGTATTTGGATTTTCAGAAGGCCTTTGACAAGGTGTCGCACATGAGGCTGCTAAACAAGATAAGAGCCCATGGAATTACGGGAACGTTACATACGTGGATAGAGCGTTGGTTGATTGGCAGGAAACAGACAGTGGGAATAAAGGGATCCCATTCTGGTTGGCTGCCGGTTACCAGTGGTGTTCCACAGGGGTCCGTGTTGGGGCTGCTTCTTTTTAAATTGTATATCAACAATTTGTATTATGGAATAGATGGCTTTGTGGCTAAGTTTGCTGATGATACAAAGATAGGTGGAGGGGCAGGTAGTGCTGAGGAAACAGAGAGTCTGCTGAGAGACTTGGATAGATTGGGGGAATGGGCAAAGAAGTGGCAAATGAATTACAATGTCGGAAAGTGTACGGTCATGCACTTTGGTAGAAGAAATAAACGGGCAGACTATTATTTAAATTGGAAGAGAATTCAAAGTTCTGAGGCACAACGGGAGTTGGGAGTCCTCGTGCAGGATACCCTTATGGTTAACCTCCAGGTTGAGTTGGTGGTGAAGAAGGCGAATGCAATGTTGGCATTCATTTCTAGAGGAATGGAGTATAGGAGCAGGGATGTGATGTTGAGGCTCTATAAGGCACTGTTAAGACCTCACTTGGAGTACTGTGTGTAGTTTTGGGCTCCTTATTTAACAATGGATGTGCTGACATTGGAGAGGGTTCACTAGAATGATTCTGGGAATGAGAGGGTTAACATATGAGGAATGTTTGACTGCTCTTAGACTGTACTCCTTGGAATTTAGACAAATGAGGGGGGACCTCATAGAAACATTTCGAATGTTGAAAGGCACAGACAGAGTGGATGTGGCAAAGTTGTTTCCCATGGTGGGAGAGTCTAGTACGAGAGGGCATGACTTAAGGATTGAAGGGCACCAATTCAGAACAGAGATGCGCATGAATTTTTTAGCCAGAGGATGGTGAATCTGTGGAATTTGTTGCCACGGGCGGCAGTGGAGGTCAAGTCATTGGGTGTATTTAAGGCAGAGATTGATAGGTATCTGAGTAAGTCAGAGCATTAAAGGTTATGGTGAGAAGGCAGGGGAATGGGACTAAATGGGAGAATGGATCAGCTCAAGATAAAATGGCAAAGCAGACTCAATGGGCTGAATGGCTGACTTCTGCTCCTTTGTCTTATGGACTTATGGTCTAATAGTGAGATCGAGTGTGGTTGGGTCCTTGAACATGAGTTTATAAATTGTGGACAACACACACACAGTGCTGGTGGAACAACACAGGCCAGGAAGCATCTATAGGAAGAAGCACTGTCGATGTTTCAGGCCGAGACCCGTCGTCAGGACTAACTGAAAGGAGAAATTATAAATTGTGGAATCAGTTCAAAGTTGTGGTGAGTGAAGCTATGCGCTACATACAGTTTGAATTATATTTTATTAACTTATGGTAATTTTTTTTGTTTTATGTGCTTTATGTGACATACTGCATGTTGTGTGGGTGCACCATGAGCCAGAGGAATGTTGTTTAATTTGGTTAAAAAATAAATAATTTTTTTAAAATAATAATAAATAAACAAGTAAAGTTTATTGTCTGACTGTACATGTATCAGTCAGACAATAATTTTTACTTGTTTATTATCATTTTTAAAAATTACTATTTTTTTCCTCTCTGCTAGATTATGTATTGCATTGAACTGCTGCTGTTAACAAATTTCATGTTACATGCTGGTGATAATAAACCTGATTCTGATTCTGAACTTGAACTTGTTATCCAGACAGGTTCAGTTGCCTGATAACTTTTCCTGAACCTGGTGGTGTACAGTACAGAAGGGTGGAAACAATGAGTGCTGGTGGGGGGGGTGGGGGTGAAAGGAGACAATGGTAAGGGAGACAGATAGGAGACTCAGTGGCCACAAACAAAACTCCAGGGTGCTGTGTTATTTCCATGGTGCCAGAATAATAGACATCTAACATAGAAACATGGAAAATAGGTGCAGGAGTAGGCCATTTGGCCCTTCGAGCCTGCACTGCCATTCAGTATGATCATGGCTGATCATCCAACTCAGAACCCTGTACCTGCTTTCTCTCCATACCCCCTGATCCCTTTAGCCACAAAGGCCATATCTAACTTCCTCTTAAATATAGCCAATGAACCGGCCTCAACTATTTCCTGTGGCAGAGAATTCCACAGATTCACCACTCTCTGTGTGAAGAAGTTTTTCCTCATCTCGGTCCTAAAAGGCTTCCCCTTTATCCTTAAACTGTGACCCCTCGTTCTGGACTTCCCCAACATCGGAAACAATCTTCCTGCATCTAGCCTGTCCAATCCCTTTAGAATTTTATACATTTCAATAAGATCCCCCCTCAATCTTCTAAATTCCAATGAGTATAAGCCTAGTCAATCCAGTCTTTCTTCATATGAAAGTCCTGCCATCCCAGGAATCAATCTGGTGAACCTTCTCGGTACTCTCTCTATGGCAAGAATGTCTTTCCTCAGATTAGGGGACCAAAACAGCACACGATACTCTAGGTGCAGCCTCACCAAGGCCTTGTACAATTGCAGTAGAACCTCCCTGCTCCTGTACTCAAATCCTTTTGCTATGAATGCCAACATACCATTGGCCTTTTTCACTGCCTGCTGTACCTGCATGCCCACCTTCAATGACTAGTGGACAATGACACCCAGGTCTCGTTGCACCTCCCCTTTTCCTAATTGGCCACCGTTCAGATAATAATGTTTTCCTGTTCTTGCAACCAAAGTGGATAACCTCACATTTATCCACATTAAATTGCATCTGCCATGAATTTGCCCACTCACCTAACCTATTCAAGTCACCCTGCATCCTCTTAGCATCCTCCTCACAGCTAACACCGCCACCCAGCTTTGTGTCATCTGCAAACTTGGAGATGCTGCATTCAATTCCGTCATCTAAATCATTAATATATATTGTAAACAACTAGGGTCCCAGCACTGAGCCTTGCGGTATCCCACCAGTCACTGTCTGCCATTCTGAAAAGGTCCCATTTACTCCCACTCTTTGCTTCCTGTCTGCCAACCAATTCTCTATCCACAGGAATACTATACCCCAAATATCATGTGCTTTAAGTTTGCACACTAATCTCCTGTGTGGGACCTTGTCAAAAGCCTTTTGAAAATCTAAATATACCACATCCACTGGCTCTCCCCATCCACTCTACTAGTTACATCTTCAAAAAATTCTATAAGGTTCGTCAGACATGATTTTCCTTTCACAAAACCATGCTGACTTTGTCTGATGATTTCACCTCTTTCCAAATGTGCTGTTATCACATCTTTGATAACCGACTCTAGCATTTTCCCCACCATCGATGTCAGACTAACCGGTCTATAATTCCCTGGTTTCTCTCTCCCTCTTTTTTTAAAAAATGGGGTTTCATTAGCCACCCTCCAATCCTCAGGAACTAATCCAGAATCTAGCGAGTTTTGAAAAATTATCACTAATTCATCCACTATTACTTGGGCTACTTCCTTAAGCACTCTGGGATGCAGACCATCTGGCCCTCGGGATTTATCTGCCTTTAATCCCTTCAATTTACTTAACACCACTTCCCTACTAACATGTATTTCCCTCAGTTCCTCCATCTCACTAGACCCTCAGTCCCTTACTATTTCCGGAAGATTATTTATGTCCTCCTTAATGAAGACAGAACCAAAGTAGTTATTCAATTGGTCTGCCATGTCCTTGTTCCCTATGATCAATTCACTTGTTTCTGACTGTAAAGGACCTACATTTGTCTTGACCAATCTTTTTCTTTTCACGTATCTATAAAAGCTTTTACAGTCAGTTTTTACATTCCCTGCCAGTTTTCTCTCATAATCTTTTTTCCCTTTCCTAATTAAGCCCTTTGTCCTCCTCTGCTGGTCTCTGAATTTCTCCCAATCCTCAGGTGTGCCACTTTTTTTTTTGGTAATTTATATGTTTCTTCTTTGGACTTGATACTATCCCTAATTTCTCTTGTCAGCCACGGGTGCACTACCTTCCCTGGTTTATTCTTTTGCCAAACTGGGATGAACAATTGTTGTAGTTCATCCATGCGATCTTTAAATGCTTGCCATTGCATATCCACCGTCAACCCTTTAAGTATCATTTGCCAGTCTATCTTAGCTAATTCACGTCTCATACCTTCAAAGTTACCCTTCTTTAAGTGGGCTTCTGCAAAGGCTTCTTGTGGGGGAGGCTGAGAACCTAAGCTTGTGTACACATTATTACTAACAGTGTTGGTAGAAACCAGAAAAGGTCCTGTGCAGTGAGTATAGAGAGTCAAGCAGAAGGTTAAAAATCAGGCCCTCAACAGTAGTAATGCATGGCTGAGGAGTTGGTGCAGGAGGGGGTGTTTAATTTATTCCCCGGTCTCTATCTTCACTTCACTGCCTCAGTAAAGCATCCAACATAATCAAAGACCCCACCTACCCTGGGCATTCTCTCTTCTCCACCCTCCCATCGGGCAGAAGGTACAAAAGCCAGAAAGCACATACCACCAAGCACAAGGACAGCTTGTACACTGTTATAAAACTATTGATTGACCCTCCAGTACAATATGACGCCTGACCTCACAGTCCATCTCATGACCTTGCACATTATTGTCTCCATGCAACTGTTACATTTCATTCTGCATTCAGTTATTGTTTTCCCTTGTTCTACTTCAATGCTCTGTGTAATGATCTGAATGTGTACAAACGGTGTGCAAGACAAGCTTTTCACTCTATCTCAGTACGTGTGACAGTAATAAACCAATCCAATTCCACAGGGAGAGTTGGAGTTGGGAATTCATGTAAATGAATTGGTGAGACTGCTCATTGTTATGTGCCACTCTGGTCACCTCACCCAGCTATATGAAAGATGTAATTGAAATGGAAAGGGTGCAGGAGAGTTTTATAAGAAGAACAACACACATAAAATGCTAGAGGAACTCAGTAGGTCAGGCAGCACCTGTGGAACTGAATAAACAGTCGACATTTCAAGCCAAGTCTGTTCTTCAGGACTGAGAAGAAATGGGGTAGATGCCAGAATAAAAAGGGAAGGAGGACAAGCTGGAAGGTGATAGGTGAAGCCAGTGGGAGGGGGTGGTGGGGAGGTCAGCTGAAATAAGAAGTTAGGGGGTGATAGATGGAAAAGGTAAAGGGTGGAGAAGAAGAAATCTGATAGGAGAAGAGAGTGGGAGAAAGGGAAAGAAAAGGGGCATCTTGAGCAGGTGATAGTCAGATGAGGAGAAGAGGTAAGAGGCCAGAGTGGGGAACTGAAGAAGAGGGAAGGGAGGGAATATAGTCAGAACTTAGAGAAATCAGTGCTCATGTCATCAGGTTGGAGGCTACCTCGATGGAATAAAAGGTGTTGCTCCTCTACCCCAAGACTGGTGATGGACAGATATGTCGGAACAGGAATGGGGATAGGAATTGAAAGGCTTGGCACTGGAAAATTCTGCTTTTTGCAGAGGACTCAGAGGTGCCCCAATTTATCTTGGGTCTCACCAATGTAGAGGAGGCTGCATCAAGAGCACCAGATGGAATGGATGGCCTCGCAGGTGAAATGCTGCCTCACCTGGATGAACTGTTTGGGGCCCTAAATGGAGGTAAGGGAGGAGGTAACTGGGCAAGTGGAGCACTTCTTCCTCTTGCAAGGATAAGTGCCAGGAGGGTGATTAGTTGACAGGGATGAATGGACAAAGGAATTAAGGAGGGAGAGATCCCTGTGGAAAGAGAAGAGAGGGGTGGGGAGGTAAAGATATGTTTGATGGTAAGGGCTCATTGAAGATGGTGGAAGTCGTGGAGAATGATTTGTTGGAAGTGGAGACTTGTGGGATGGTAGGTGAAAACAAGAGGAGCTCTATCCTTCTAAAGTGGCAGGAAGATGGGGTGGGTGCGAATGTCTGGGGAATGTCTCAGATTGGAGCAGCAGCACCTTAGATTCCATGTGGGTAGCCTCCAAACTGATGACATGAACATCAATTTCTCCAAGTTCTGGTAAAATATTTTCCCTCTACTCCTGCCCTCTTCTTCTTTACTCCATACTGACCCCCTTACCTCTTCTCCTCACCTGCCCATCACTTCCCTCAGTGCTTCTCCCCCTTCTCTTTCTCCGTGGTCCATTCCCTTCAATCAAGTTCCTTCCCTTTGCCACTTATGACCTCCCAGCTTCTTACTTCATCTGCCCTCTCCCCACCTACCTAGGTGGATGATAGGACCATAAGACAAAGGAAGATGTCATTTGGCCCATCAAGTCTGCTCCACCATTCCATCATGCCTGATTTATTATATTACTCAACCCTGTTCTCCCGTGTTCTGCCCATAAACTTCGATGCCTTGTCTAATCAAGAGCCTAATAACCTCCACTTTAGATAGACTCAATGACTTGGCCTCCACAGCCATCTTTGGCAATGAATTCACCACCCTCTGGCAAAGGATATTCCTCCTTGTCTCTGTAATAAATGGACATCCCTCTGATCTGTGCCCTTTGGGCCTAGACTCACCCACTTAGGAAACATCTTCTCCACATCTGCTCTACCTAGGCCTTCAGTATTTCAATGAGAAATCCCCTCATTCTTCTAAACTCCTGCAACTACATGTTAGACTCATATGTTAACCCTTTCATTCCCAGAATTATTCCATGAATCTCCTCTGGACCTTCTCTAGACAGTCCAGAGGAGGTTCACTCTTGTACACGCTTGTACTCCTTCCCCTTCCTGCCTTCTTATTCTGGCATCTTCTCCCTTCCTTTCTAGTCCTGATGAAGGGTCTCGGCCCAAAGCATCGACTGTTTATTCATTTTCACAGATGCTGCCTTACCCACTGGGTTCTTGCAGTATTTTGTGTGACTTGATCTGAATTTCCAGCATCTGCAGAATCTCCAAGACCAATTGGCTTGAGATATGAGGAGAGACTGGATAGGCTGGGACAGTTTTTCCTGGAATAGAAAAGGTTGAAGGATGATTTTATTTTGTCAGATTTAATGCCTGTAAAACCTAGTATCAGCAGGAAATGGTTCCAAAGTGAATTTAAAAAGTTTTCTCTCCTTTTGACCCTTGTGTTCCCATTTTTGTTTTCTTTCACACTCTCTCTCTCTCTCATTCCCACCATTCTCTCTCTCTCTCTCTCTCTCTCTCTCTCTCTCTCTCTCTCTCTCTCTCTCCAGCTCCCACCACCCCTTCCTCTCACTATCTTTGTTCCACTCACTATGCCCACAGTTCCACCCCGCCCCCCATTTGTTCTGGTTCACCTCACCTCTAATGGTTCCCATTCTCATTCCCTTACCCAGAATCCAGTGCTGGTCAATCTTAGTGTGGAGACACCAGTGTAACATTCTAATGTTTTCATCCAAGGTTCTTTCAGAAGTCGGGCAAGAGGCACAAAACTTGTTGCTTCATGAACATTCTATTAAGAGTTAATAGAACAAAGGAAAATTGAAATGGACAGTGAGGTCTAGTAAGTAAAGGGAGAGACAAAGGAGCTATTTACTTGGTAAAGCCCTCCAATCCAGGTACCATCCTGGTGATTCTCCTTTGTTCTGTCTCTAACAGACCTGGATAGGTACACGTAATCCTCAAACCATTGTTCCTGATGTGAGCGCTGATCCCTGTCACACTCCACCTCAACCCAAAAATGATGGTTTATTCTTAAATTTAAACAATCTCCCTCAAAAGAAAACTGGCAGGCTAGCTTTTTATTAACAACATTCCTAAACTGTGGAACTCGGTACCTAAAACTATCAGGGATGCAGACTCAGTTGACACTTCTAAATGCCAGCTCAAAACCTATTTATTCAACCTTGTCTTTTATACTCATGTTTGCACTTTATCCCATCGTAAAGCACTGAACTATATCGTCTGCATGGGGTTGAGTGGTATCCGGGATCAGCCGTGATGGAATAGCAGTGCAGATTCAATGGGCAGAATGGCCTTGTTCTGCTCCTACATCTTATGATCTCATGGTTTGGATGAAAAATGTTCTATAAATAAGTTATTATTCTTATTTCCACTCTATTTTTTGTTTTCTATCAATTTTCATTTCTATATCATCATTTAGAGGGTACATCTTCCCTCCATACTGTGTTGTCTAATTTTGTCTAATGTGTAGAGCTTAACAACGACACTCTAATACACCACATTGACTCGCACCCCCTTATCAATCTTGCATGTGAAAGAATTATGGATTTTGGAAGAGGTCCCATCAGCCTACTTCAAAACCCCAGTGGGTAAGTCATCTGGTACAGGGGATTTATCTCTAATACTTGGTTTTGAGTGGAGCAAAGTTTTAAGAGAGGCGCAAGTGAGGAACTCAGCAGGCCGAGCAGTATTTTGTGGGGAGGGGGGAGAGGAATTGCCTGTGTTTCAAGTTAACGCCCTGCATCAAGACTGAGGGTAGAGAGGAGATGCCTGGCAGGGGAATGGTGAGAAAGGAGTCTGAGGTGATGGGTGGGTGGAGGAGGGGTGACGGGTGACAAAGCGACAGACAGGGGAAGATTAAAGAAAGCTGCTGGAGGGAAATAGGCAGGAACCCAAGGAGATATCAGCAGGAACAAGCCCTCGAATTCCACTTGGAAAGTGAACAGAACAATCAGAAGAAAATTGGAGGGCTATATAGGATGGAAAGTTTCGATTATGGGTTAGACCATAAGACCATAAGACATAGGAGCAGAATTAGGCCATTCAGCCCATAGAGTCTGCTCCGCCATTCCATCATGGCTGAATGCAGATCCCATTCAACTCCATACACTTGCCTTCTCACCATAACTTTGATGCCTTTATAGTGTAACTTTGTAGTGACCATAATATGATATGTTTTAACCTACAATTTGAGAAGGAGAAGGGAAAATTGGATGTGTCAGTATTACAGTTGAACAAAGGGAACTATGGAGCTATGAGGGAGGAGCAGGCCAAAGTTCAATGGAACAATACCCTAGCAGGGAAGACAGTGGAACAAAAATGGCAGGTATTTCTGGGAATAATGCAAAAGGTGCAGGATCCGTTCTTTCCAAATAGGAAGAAAGATCCTAAGGGGAGTAAGGGGCGACCGTGGCTGACGAGGGAAGTAAAGGGCAGTATAAAAATAAAAGAGAAGAAGTATAACATAGCAAAGATGAGCGGGAAACCGGAGGACTGGGAAGCTTTTAAAGAGCAACAGAAGATAACAAAAAAGGCAATACGCCAAGAAGAAATGAGGTACGAAGGTAAACTAGCCAAGAATATAAAGGAGGATAGTAAAAGCTTCTTTAGGTATGTGAATAGCAAAAAAATAGTTAAGACCAAAATTGGGCCATTAAAGACAGAAACAGGTGAATTTATTATGGGGAACGAGGAAATGGCAGATGAGTTGAACGGGTACTTTGGATCTGTCTTCACTAGGGAAGACACAAACAATCTCTCAGATGTAATAGTGGCCAAAGGAACTAGGGTAAAGGATGAACTGAAGGAAATTTATATTAGGCAAGAAATGGTGTTGGATAGACTGTTGAATCTGAAGGCTGATAAGTCCCCGGGACCTGATGGTCTGCATCCCAGGGTACTTAAAGAGGTGGCTCTAGAAATCGTGGATGCATTGGTAATCATTTAGGAACAGTTTCTGCTGATTGGAGGGTGGCTAATGTTGTCCCACTTTTCAAGAAAGGAAGGAGAGAGAAAACAGGGAATTATAGACCGGTTAGCCTGACGTCAGTGTTGGGAAAGATGCTGGAGTCAATTATAAAAGAGGAAATTATGACACATTTGGATAGCAGTAGAAGGATCAGTCTGAGTCAGCATGGATTTATGAAAGGAAAATCATGCTTGACTAATCTTCTGGAGCTTTTTGAGGATGTAACTATGAAAATGGACAAGGGAGAGCCAGTGGATGTAGTGTACCTGGACTTCCAGAAAGCATTTGATAAAGTCCCACATAGGAGATTAGTAGGCAAAATTAGGGCACATGGTATTGAGGGCAGATTACTGACATAGATTGAAAACTGGCTGGCTGACAGGAAACAAAGAGTAGCGATTAATGGGTCCCTTTCGGAATGGCAGGCTGTGACCAGTGGGCTACCGCAAGGTTTGATGCTGGGACCGCAGCTGTTTACGATATACATTAATGATTTAGATGAAGGGATTAAAAGTAACATTAGCAAATTTGCTGATGACACAAAGCTGAGTGGCAGTGTAAAATGTCAGGAGGATGTTATGAGAATTCAGGGTGACTTGGACAGGTTGGGTGAGTGGGCAAATGTTTGGCAGATGCAGTTTAATGTGGATAAATGTGAGATTATCCACTTTGGTGGCAAGAACAGGAAGGCAGATTACTATCGAAATGGAGTCAAGTTAGGAAAAAGGGAAGTACAACGAGATCTAGGTGTTCTTGTACATCAGTCAATGAAAGCAAGCATGCAGGTACAGCAGGCAGTGAAGAAAGCTAATGGCATGCCGGCTTTTATAACAAGAGGAATTGAGTATAGGAGTAAAGAGGTCCTTCTGCAGCTGTACAGGGCCCTGGTGAGACCCCACCTGGAGTATTGTGTGCAGTTTTGGTCTCCAAATTTGAGGAAAGACATTCTTGCTATTGAGGGAGTGCAGCATAGGTTCACAAAGTTAATTCCTGGAATGGCGGGACTGTCAAATGTTGAAAGATTGGAGCGACTGGGCTTGTATACACTGGAATTTAGGAGGATGAGAGGGGATCTGATTGAAACATATAAGATTATTAAGGGATTGGACACACTGGAGGCAGGAAGCATGTTCCCGCTGATGGGTGAGTCCAGAACTAGAGGCCACAGTTTAAGAATAAGGGGTAGGCCATTTAGAACAGAGATGCAGAAAAACTTTTTCACCCAGAGAGTGCTGGATATGTGGAATGCTCTGCCCCAGAAGGCAGTGGAAGCCAAGTCTCTGGATGCATTCAAGAGAAAGTTAGATAGAGCTCTTATAGATAGCGGGGTCAAGGGATATGGGGAGAGGGCAGGAACGGGGTACTGATTGTGTATGATCAGCCATGATCACAGTGAATGGAGGTGCTGGCTAGAAGGGCCGAATGGCCTACTCCTGCACCTACTGTCTATTGTCTATTGCCCTGGAAACCACCAACTTCTGCTTTAAATATAGCCACAGACTTGGTCTCCACACAGCGTTCCATGAATTCACTACTCTCTGGATAAAAAAAATCCTCTTACCTCTGTTCTAGAAGGTCACTCCTCAATTTTGCCCATTCTTCCAATTTGTTTAAATCCTGCTGCAATTGCATTGCTTCCAAAACATGACCTTCCCTTCTCCTTTCTTCATATCATTCAGAAACTTTGCCACAAGGTCATAAATTCCATTATCCAAATTAGTGACAAACAATGTGAAAAGTAGCGGTTCCAATACTGACCACTGAGGAACACTACTAGTCACTGGCAGCTAACCACAAAAGGCCTCTTTTATTCCACCTTGCTCCCTCCTGCCTGTCGGCCATTCTACTTTCCATGCCAGTATCTTTCCTGTAATCTTTCCAATCCTCTTATGCCATGGACCAATGCCATTAAGCAAGAGGCCCATAGACATCAGGTTGGGAACCTTTGGGTTCAATTGACCTTAGAGTAGATTAAAAGGTCTGCACAGCATTGTAGAAAAACCTACAGCTAAATACAGGCCTTTTGGCCCACAATGCTGTGCCGAACATATACTTACCTTATAAATTATCTAGGGATCCACAAAGCAATTCCTTTGGATCCCATGGTCCTTACTTTCTCAATAAGGCTTGCATGGGGTACCTTGTCAAATGCCTTGATGAAATCCACAAACGCTACATCTACTGCTCTACATTCATCAATGTGTTTAGTCACATCCTCAAAAAAATTCAATCAGACTGCAAGGCACAAACTGCCTTTGACAAAACCACGTTGATGATTTCTAATCATATTATACCTCTCCAAATGTTCATAAATCCTGCCTCTCAAGATCTTCTCCATCAACTTACTGACCACTGCAGTAAGACTCACAGTCTATAATTTCCTGGGCTATCTCTACTCCCTTTCTTGAATAAGGGAACAACATCTGCAACCCTCCAATCCTCGGAACCTCTCCCGTCCCCATTGATGATGCAACAATCATTACCAGAGGCACAGCAATCGCCTCCCTCACATCCCACAGTAGCCAGGGATACATCCCATTCAGTCCCGGTGACCTATCCAACTTGATGCTTCCCAAAAACTCCAGCACATCCTCTTTCTTAACATCTACCTGCTCAAACTTTTCAGTCCACTGCAAGTCATCCCTACAATCGCCAAGATCCTTTTCCATAGTGAATACTGAAGCAAAGTATTCATTAAGTACCTCTGCTATTTCCTCTGGTTCCATACACACTTTTCCATTGTCACACTTGATTGGTCCTACTCTCTCATGTCTTATCTTCTTGCTCTTCACATACTTGTAGAATGCCTTGGAGTTTTCCTTAATCCTGTCCGCCAAGGCCTTCTCATGGCCCCTTTTGGCTCTCTTAATTTCATTCTTAAGCTCCTTCCTGCTAGCCTTATAACCTTCTCGATCTCTATCATTACCTAGGTTTTTGAACCTTTTGTAAGCTTTTCTTTTCTTCTTGACTAGATTTTCAACAGTATTTGTACACCACAGTTCCTGTTCCCTAACATCCTTTCCCTGACTCACTGGAACGTACCAACACAGAACTCCATGCAAATATCCCCTGACCATTTGCCACATTTCTTCCATACATTTCCCTGACAGCATCTGTTCCCAATTTATGCTTCCAAGTTCCTTCATGATAGCCTCATATTTCCCCTTATTCCAATTAAACACTTTCCGAACCTGTCTGCTCCTATCCCTCACCAATGCTATGGTAAAGGAGATAGAACTGTGATCACTGTCTCCAAAATCCTCTCCCACTGAGAGACCTGACACCTGACCAGGATCATTTCCCAATACCACATCAAACATAGCCTCTCCTCCCGTAGGCTTATCTACACATTGTGTCCGGAAACGTTCTTGAGCACACCTAACAAACTCCACCCCATCTAAATCCTTCGCTCTAGGGAGATGCCAATCAATATTTAGGAAATTAAAATCTCCCACCATGACAGCCCTGTTATTATTACACCTTTCCAGAATCTGTCTCCCTATCTGCTCCTCAATGTCCCTGTTACTAATGGGTGGTCTATAAAAAACACCCAGTAGAGCTATTGACCCCTTTCTGTTCCTAACTTCCACCCACAAGACTCAGTAGACAACCCCTCCATGACTTCCTCCTTTTCTGCAGCAGTGACACTATCTCTGATCAGCAGTGCTACGCACCCACCTCTTTTGCCTCCCTCCGTCCTTACTGAAACATCTAAAGCCTGGCACTATAAGTAGCCATTCCTGCCCCTGCACCATCCAAATCTCTGTAATGACTCCACCATTCCATCATTCCTGATTTATTATCGTACTGATCCACGTTCTAAACTCATCCGCTTTGTTCATGATGCTTCTTGCATTAAAATAGACACATTTCAATTCATCAGTCTGAGTGCATCCCTTCTCTATCACCCGCCTATCCTCCCTCTCACACTGTCTACAAGCTTTCTGTATTTGTGAGCCAACAGGCCTTTCCTCTGTCTCTTCAGTTCGGTTCCCACACCCCAGCAATTCTAGTTTAAGCTCTCCCAATAGACTCAGCAAACCTCCCCGCCAGGATATTGGTCCCCCTGGGATTCAAGTGCAACCCAAACTTTTTGTACAGGTCACACTTGCCCCCAAAAAGGTCCCAATGATCCAGAAATCTGAATCCCTGCCCCCTGCTCCAATCCCTCAGCCACGCATTTATCCTCCACCTCACTCTATTCCTATACTCACTGTCACGTGGTACAGGCAGTAATCCCAAGATTATTACCTTTGAGGTCTTGCTTCATGTTCTATGTTGTTGTTGGAGTTCTTGCAATGACAATGTGGAGACTTGGCTACAATTGAATTTAGCACAGTTTTCTGGGCATTAGATTTAAAATTAAGTTTAAGATATATTTTATTTCTTACATCCATCTCACAACATGAGGGAGTAAAAATCTTTATGTTGCGTTTCCATTGTAATGTACAAACAATAAGAAGGGAAATGTGGGAGGATATTGCCCAAACACTAAGATTGTATACAGGATTGTCTTGTATTCATGTGTGTACAGCCAGAACACAATCAGATACAATGTACAGTCAGATATGTGATCAGACCAATGTGTATTGATAAATCTCATGGCCTGGTAAGAGAAGCTGTCCCAGAACCTGGTGGTCCTGGCTTTAATTCTGCAGTGCCATTTGCCAGATGGAAGCAGCTAAGCAGTTTGTGGTTGGGTGGCTGGAGTCCCTGATGATCCTCTGGGTCCTCTTTACACACCTGCTGCTGTAAATGTCCTGAACAGACTACAGTTCACATCCACAAATGTGCAGAGCTGTCCACACCACTCTCTGTAGTGCCCTGCGATTGAGGGTAGTATAATTCCCGCACCAGGCAGTGACACAGCCAGTCAGGATGCTCTTAATAGTGCCCCTGTAGAAAGCCCTGAGGCACTCATGCTGGGGACTCATGCTGAACTTCTTCAGCCATCTGAGGTGAAAGAGGCACTGTTTTGCTTTTTTTCTCCACAGGGCCAGTATGTACAGTTCATACTGTATGGTGATGTGTATACCAAGGAACTTGAAACTACTCACTCTCTCAATTACAGTCCCATTGACATCAATAGGGGCTAGGCCGTCTTTGTTCCTCCTGTGATCTACGATCAACTCCTTCATTACTTCGACATTGAGGGAGAAATTGTTTTCTTGGCATCACTGTGTCAGGGTGTTGACTTCGATGTAGGTTGTCTCATCTGTCTCATTGATAAGGCTGATCAATGTCGTGTTTGATCAACAGATTGGAGCCGTACATGGCAACACAGATGTAGGTGTATAGAGAGTAGATGAAGGGGCTCAGAACACAGCTCCGGGGAACACCTATTTTAAGGGGCAGAAGTGAGAGAGAGCCAATTCTTACCACCTGTCGGTGATCCAAAAGGAAGTCCAGGATCCAGCTGCACAAGGCAGGGTGCAGGCCGAGATCTCTGAGCTTCTTGTTGAGCCTGACAGGAGTTATGGTGTTGAATGCTGAACTGTAGTCCAAGAACAGCATTCTTACATAAGCATCTTTAAGGATGGTGTGTAGAGCTGCGGCACAATTAATTGTCTGCAGGTCAGTTGTGTCGGTAGGTGAATTGTAGGGTGTCCAGTGTGGGTAGTAGCAAGCTGCAGATGTAATTCTTGACCAGCCTCTCAAAGCATTTGTTTATTATTGAGGTGAGTGTGACAAGGTGCCAATCGTTCAGGCATGCTACCATGGTTTTCTTTGGTACAGGGTTAAAGATGGATGTTTTAAAGCAGGAGGTTGAAGAGACATAGAGTTAGTAAGTAAGCAGTGCTGAGATAACTGGACAGTCCACACCTACAAGCTTCTTGGACAAAATGTCCCCTGATACGTTCTGATGTTCAGTGGAGACTGGAGGTCCACAATGTTCCAGAGTGACTTTCACACATAAATCAAAGTATTGAGTACAGGAGATCTGATATTATGTTGAAGTTGTATAAGGTGTTGGTGAGACCTAATTTGGAGTATTAAGTGCAGTTTTCGTCAACTACCTGCAGGAAATATATCAAATAGACTGAAAGAATGCAGTGAAATTTTTTCAAGGGTGTTGCTGAGACTAGAGGACCTGAGTTACAGGGAAAGGTTGAAAAGGTTAGGACTTTATTCCCTGGAACATAGGAGAATGAGGAGAGATTTGATAGAGGTATACAAAACTATGAGGAATACAGTCAAATCAAGTCACTTTTATTGTCATTTCGACCATAACTGCTGGTACAGTACATATTAAAAATGAGACAACGTTTTTCAGGACCATGGTGTTACATGACACAGTACAAAAACTAGACTGAACTATGAAAAAACAACACAGAAAAAAACCCACACACAACTACACTAGACTACAGACCTACCCAGGACTGCATAATGTGCACAAAACAGTGCAGGCATTACAATAAGTAATAAACAGGACAATAGGGCAAGGTGTCAGGCCAGGTGCTGGGTATTGAGGAGTCTGATAGCTTGGGGGACAGACAGGGTAAACACAAGCAGTCTTTTTCCACTGAGGTTGAGTGAAACTAGAACTAGAAGTCATAGGTTAATGGTGAAAGGTAAAATATTTAAGAGGAGCCTGAGGGGGTGCTTCTTCACTCTGATGGTGGTGAGAGTGTGGAACCAGCTTCACTCAGAGGGTGAGAGTGTGGAACCAGCTTCACTCAGAGGGTGAGAGTGTGGAACCAGCTTCACTCAGAGGGTGAGAGTGTGGAACGAGCTTCACTCAGAGGGTGAGAGTGTGGAACCAGCTGCTGGTGGTTGTGGGTTCAACTGCAACATTGAAGAGAAGTTTTGATAGGTACATGAATGGGAGGGCAATGGAGGGCTGTGGTCCAAGTGCAGGTCAATGAGACTGGGCAGAATAACAGTTATACTGGACTAGATGGCCTGAAGGGATCTGTGCTGTAGTGTTCTGTGACTATAACATCCTCCACATTCCTATCAATTCCCAACAGACAGGTCCCCTCATCCAGACATGTAACATTTCCACACAACCACTGATTTTTTTACAAACTACAAAAGTTTATTCACACAAAAAAAGTCAAACTAAAGACATCAAGTATTTACAAGACAGTGAACAAATTCAAATTAAAATATGATTATTACCAGTTAATTCCCTGAGGCGCCCCTCTACTCCTGGAAATCCCCCACTATACCAATTGTGACCGCGTGCTCCCTCTCCAAGCACGGCTGGGCATGAATGTATCTCCAGAAGAGGGACCAACAGTTACCTCAGGCAGACCCCTGGACTGTCCACCGCCTAGACCCTTGGATGGCCATCTTGGCCATGTCAAGGCCTAAGCCCACCAGTAGATCTTTTGAATGACCCGCCCCCTTCTCTGCTAGGTGCCCACACCCATATATCAGGAGTGCAAGGCTGAAGTGTAATCAGAACCTGAGGAGTAGGCTCTTCAGATATTCTCTCACACTCCAGATATGTGTGGCACACTGACTCCTCCCAGACACAGAATGGACAGGTGGACAGGGTGTCAGTGAACCTGCTTAATAACCTATTGCATGGTGCTGTCCTATGTACACCTTCCACCTCAGGTCCCCAATGTACAGGGGAAGGACCCCTGCATAAAGAGACCTCCATCACCACTGGAAGCGTGACCATCCCTCAGGACCTCCCTCCCAAAGTGCAAGCAGGTTACTTGTTTAACAGGTTAGTGCGCTCTTGGCTGTAACCCTCAGCCATTGAGCTAATTGTCAGTCTTGGACCAATAGGTGTTACATAGGTTGGGACTGGGGCAGGCTGCGGTTGTGACAGAGCCCGTGGCAGGAATCTCTCTCTCTCTCTCCTTCACCTGGTTCTAGAGTATGTCCAACACCCCCCACTCAGCCCCTTTAGTGTAGAACCTCCACCCTACGTTAGCCTGATTAAGGTGGAGAGGCCCCATCAGCTTGTGGTTGATATCCGGGAGGCTGAAAGTTCCCCACGCAATCTCAGAACTTTTCGCTGTTTCACATCCATTTACATAAGAGGCAGACAGCCCTCGACTGAGCCCACACGGCCTTGGATAGGATCCTGTCTGGTGCACTAGCCTCCAAACATCCCGTCTCTGCCATCAATTCCAAACTGAAGGCAGCTGGACCTGTGTGTGTGGACAAGAGAGCACAGGATTTTGCATGAGTATTTTGTGAACATCAGGAATGTAATCTCCAGTCATGTATATTAAGAGTTACATGATAATTTTGTGTGTAAATATAAAAGAAATAGATGTAAAGATATGAATTCTATAGGTGAAATTAAGCCACAAAGCATTTGAGATTCCATTTCCCCACCCTCTCACTCTCTCATCTTTCCTCTGGTCATGTTTCAGTTTCCCCCTCTCTCTCATTTCCTCTCTCTCCCCTCTCCAATTATCTCTCTCTCACTCTCTCCCCCTCTCTCATTTCCTCTCTCCCCCCTCTCCAATTATCTCTCTCTCACTCTCTCCCCCTCGCTCATTTCCTCTCTCTCCCCTCTCCAATTATCTCTCTCTCTCACTCTCTCCCCCTCTCTCATTTCCTCTCTCTCCCCTCTCCAATTATCTCTCTCTCACTCTCTCCTTCTCTCTCATTTCCTCTCTCTCCCCTCTCCAATTATCTCTCTCTCACTCTCTCCCTCTCTCTCATTTCCTCTCTCCCCCCTCTCCAATTATCTCTCTCTCACTCTCTCCCCCTCTCTCATTTCCTCTCTCTCCCCTCTCCAATTATCTCTCTCTCACTCTCTCCCCCTCTCTCATTTCCTCTCTCTCCCCTCTCCAATTATCTCTCTCTCACTCTCTCCTCTCTCATTTCCTCTCTCTCCCCTCTCCAATTATCTCTCTCTCTCACTCTCTCCTTCTCTCTCATTTCCTCTCTCCCCCCTCTCCAATTATCTCTCTCTCACTCTCTCCCCCTCTCTCATTTCCTCTCTCTCCCCTCTCCAATTATCTCTCTCTCACTCTCTCCTTCTCTCTCATTTCCTCTCTCCCCCCTCTCCAATTATCTCTCTCTCACTCTCTCCCCCTCTCTCAATTCCTCTCTCCCCCCTCTCCAATTATCTCTCTCTCACTCTCTCCCCCTCTCTCATTTCCTCTCTCCCCCCTCTCCAATTATCTCTCTCTCACTCTCTCCTTCTCTCTCATTTCCTCTCTCCCCCCTCTCCAATTATCTCTCTCTCACTCTCTCCCCCTCTCTCATTTCCTCTCTCCCCCCTCTCCAATTATCTCTCTCTCACTCTCTCCCCCTCTCTCATTTCCTCTCTCCCCCCTCTCCAATTATCTCTCTCACTCTCTCCTTCTCTCTCATTTCCTCTCTCCCCCCTCTCCAATTATCTCTCTCACTCTCTCCCCCTCTCTCATTTCCTCTCTCCCCCCTCTCCAATTATCTCTCTCTCACTCTCTCCTTCTCTCTCATTTCCTCTCTCTCCCCTCTCCAATTATCTCTCTCTCACTCTCTCCCCCTCTCTCATTTCCTCTCTCCCCCCTCTCCAATTATCTCTCTCTCACTCTCTCCTTCTCTCTCATTTCCTCTCTCCCCCCTCTCCAATTATCTCTCTCTCACTCTCTCCCCCTCTCTCATTTCCTCTCTCCCCCCTCTCCAATTATCTCTCTCTCACTCTCTCCCCCTCTCTCACTTTCTTCTTTTTTCTCTTTCTCTTATTTTTCTTTCTCTTTCTTCTCTCCATCACTCTGTCTCTGTCACTTTCTCTCTCTCCTTTTAACTCTGTAACTGTAATCTCTCAGTCTCTCTCCCTTTTCTCTACATAATTATCTGTCTCTCATTTCTTCTGTCTCTCTCTCCATCTCTCTCTATGTCTCTGTCTTTCTCTCTGTCTCTTTCTCTCTCTCTGTCTTTTTTTTCTCTTATTTCTTCTTTCTGTCTCTCATTTTAAACACTCTCTGTCTCTCTGCCTCCCTGTCCCTATGCCTGCCTGTCCCTCTGTATGTCTCTCTCTCACCCTCTCTCCCTTTCTCTCATTTCTTCTCACTGTCTCTATCACTCTCCATCTCTTTCTGTCTCTCATTTCTTCTTGTTCTCTCTCTCATTTCTTCTCTGTCCCTCTCAGCTTCCGTCTCTCATTTTTTCTGCCTCTCGTTTCACCGCTCCATCTGCCTCTCCCTCTCTGTCTCTCTCTCTCTCTCTCTCTCTCATTTCTTCTCTGTATCTCTCTGTCTCTTACTTTTCACTCTTTCATTTCAACTCTTTTTCTCTCTCCTTTCTTCTCTGTCTCTCTGTGTTTCTCATTATCTCTCTTCAGAACATAGGAAATAGGAGCAGGAGTCGGCCATCTGGTCCATGGAGCCTGCTCAACCATTCAATAAGATCATGGCTGATCTGGCCATGGACTCATCTCCACCAACCTGCCTTTTCCCCACAACCTCTAATTCCCCTACTATGCAAAAATCTATCCAGCCTTGTCTTAAATATATTTACTGACATAGCCTGCACTGCTTCATTGGACAGAGGATTCCACAGATTCACCACTCTGTGGAAAAGCAGTTCCTCCTCATCTCCGTCCTAAATCTACTCCCCCAAATCTTGAGGCTATGTCCCCTAGTTCGAGTCTCGCCTACCAGTGGAAACAACTTTCCTGCCTCTATCTTATCTATCCTGTTCATAGTCTTATATGTTTCTATAAGATCTCCTCTTATTCTTCAGTGAGTACAGTCCCAGGAGACTCAATCTCTCCTCATAGTCTAACCCCCTCATCTCTGGAATCAACCTGGTGAGCCTCCTCTGCACTGCCTCCAAAGCTGGCTCTCTGCATCTTCTACACAATTTGCTTTTCCACTCAATTTAGTGTCATCAAACTTTTATGCAGTACCTTATGTGCCTTCTTGAAATGCAAATAAATAACGTCCATCTGTTCCCCTCTATCCACTGTGCTTGTTATATCCTCAAAGAAGTCCAGTAAGTTTGTCAATCTCATTTTCTCTACCTCTCATATTTTCTGTCTCTCACTCTCTGTCTGTCTTTCCGTCCCTCTCTCTGTCTCTTTCTGTCTCTCTATGTCTCCCTCTGTCACTGTCTCTCTGTCTCCTGATTCATCTCTCTCTCTCTCTCTCTCCCTGTCCCTCTGTCCTGCCATCTCACCAACTCTCTATCTCTGCTCTCTCAGCCTCATGTTTCATCTCTCTCTCTTTCTGCAATTTCTTCTCTCTTTCTCCCTCATTCCTTCTGTCTCTCATTTCATCTCTCACTGACAGTCCCTCTCTCATTTCATCTCTCTCTGGAACACTAACCAATCCTCGCAGAGGGATCAGAAGTGGAGAGAGAGAGCAGTTTCAAGTTCCTGGGTGTCAAGATCTCTGAGGACCTAACCTGGTCCCAACATATCGATGCAGTTATAAAGAAGGCAAGACACTGACTATACTTCATTAGGAGTTTGAAGAGATTTGGTATGTCAACAAATACACTCCAATCTTCTATAGATGTACCATGGAAAGCATTCTGATGAGCTACATCACTGTCTGGTATGGAAAAGCTTACTGCACAGGACCAAAAAGGGTCGTAAATCTAGTCAGCTCCATGTTGGGTAGTAACCTATAAAGAACCCAAGACATCTTCAGGGAGCGGTGTCTCAGAAAGGCAGCGTCCATTATTAAGGAGCTCCAGCATCCAGGGCATGCCCCTTTCTCACTGTTACCATCAGGTAGGAGGTACAGAAGCCTGAAGGCACACACTCAGCGATTCAGGAACAGCTTCTTTCCCTCTGTCATCCGATTCCTAAATGGACATTGAACCCATGAACACTACCTCACTCTTTAAAGATATGATTATTTCTGTTTTTTGTATGTTTTTAATCTATTCAATACACAGATACTGTAATTGATTTACTTACTTATTTGTTATTATTTTCTTCTTCTTCTATATCATGTATTGCATGCAACTGCTGCTGCTGTTAACAAATTTCACAAAACATGCCAGTCATAATAAACCTGATTCTGATTCTGAGACAGAGAGAGCTGAAATGAGAGAAAGAGAGAGAAGAAATGGGAGACAAGGACAGAGAGAGTGAAGAAATGAGAAAAAGGAAGAAAGGTAGTAGAGAGAGAGCGGACAGAGAGAAAGAGTGACAGTAACAAAGGGACAGGGAGACTGAGGGACAGAAGGACAGAGAGACATATAGATAGAGAGAGAGAGAAACAATAAGGAACAGAGCTAAAATGAGAGAGAGAAGCAGAGAGAGACAAAGTCAGAGAAGCAGAAGGAACGAGAGACATGGAAACAGAGCAAGAGAGAAACAGAGAGAGAGAAATGAAAAGAGAGAAAGAGAGGGGCAGGGAAATAACGAGAGACAGAGTGAGTGAGACAGAGAGAGAAAGAAGAAACGAGAGACAGAAAATAAGAGAGATAGAGAGACAGATAGACAGAGACAGGGAGACAGTGACAGAGAGAGACAAACAGAGGGAGAGAGAGCAAAATAGAGAGGGGGACAGCGGGAGACTCAAAACAAGAGAGAGACATAGCGAGGGACAGAAAAATATGAGATACAGAGAAAAAACAAGAAACTGAAAGCCAGAGAAATAGAGAGAGAGAGAGAGAAGAAATGAGAGACAAAGAGCACAAAAAACTAAAGGGAGGGAGACAGAGAGAGAGAGGAAACAAGACAGAGGGACAAGGAGAAACAAAGGGCAGTGGGAAAAAAGACAAGAAATGAGAGCGAGAGAAAGAAAGGAACTAAGGAAGATAAAGAAATAGAGAAGAAATGAGAGAGAAGGAGGAAGAGAGGATCTGAGAGATAGATAAATAGAAATTGAAGAAATGAGAAAGAGAAAGTGAAAAAGAAGAAATGAGAGAGAGAGAAAGAGATGAAATTAGCAACATTTCAGAGTGAAAAAGAGAGAGAAGAAGAAACCAGACACAGAGACAGGGAGAGACTGAAAGAGAATGACAGAGACAGTGGCAGAGAGAGACAAAGAGAGATTGAGAGCAAGAGAGAAAATGAGAGGTAGAGAGACAGTGGGGCAGATGGACAAAGGGACAGAGAGCAAGAGTGGGCCAGAGAAAAATCAATTAGGAACAGAGAAAAAAGGAGAGACAGAGAGAGAGAGAGAGAGAGAGAGAGAGAGACAGAAGGAACAAGCGATATGGAGACAGAGAGCAGGGGAGAAATGGAGAGACAGATGAAAGAGAGCAGAGAGGCAGAGACTGTGAGACAGAGGGACAGACAGAGAGAGAGACCAAGACAGATAGACAGAAAGAAACGAGAGATGGAGAGTGAGAGAGAAACAGAGGGAGAGATGAAATGAGAGTGATGCACCATCAATAACTCTCGGAGACGTGAGGCGAGATAGGCTTTTATTAGCTGGAAGAAAGCACTGTCAGCGCAAGGGACCATCACACAATATCCTGGAGACTGAGGGAGGAGCAGTGCCCCCAATCGCCTTTATACAGGGGTCTGTGGGAGGAGCCACAGGAGCAGTCAGCGGAGGGGGGGACGTGTCCACACAGGTATATGTAGTTCACCACGGAGAGAAAGAGGACAAAGAGATGCAGAGAAAAATGAGAGATGTAGAAATAACAACAGTCAGAGAGACTGATTAAGTCAGAAAGAGACAGAGTGAGACAGAAGAAACAAGAGAGAGACAGAGAGAGCAAAGAAACAAGAATGAAAGAGAAAGAGGGTAAGAGGGAAAAGAGGAAGACCAGAGAAAGAGAAAGAGAAAAAGAGGAAATGAGAGCGATAAAGACAGAGAAAGGAGAGACAAAAAGAGATAAATGAGAGAGATAGAGAGAGGGTCAGAGAGAGAGACAGGGATAGGGAGACACAGAGACAGAAGAAATTAGAGACAGGGAGAGAGAGAGTGAGACAAACAGAGAGATGAAAAGCGAGACAGAGAGAGAGAGAGAGAGAGAGAAGTAAAATGAGAGACAGAGTGTGCGATGATCTAAGAGGGAGGGACAGAGGAACAGAGAATGAGAGAGCAATGGAGAAAAAATGAGGGATGGAGAAAAATGAGAGACAGAGAAAGACAAAGGAATTGGAGACATGGAAATAGAGAGAAACAAAGAGATGAAATTAGAGAAAGAGTAAGAGAGAGAAAAAATGAGAGGCAGAGAAATAACAACAGAGACAGAAAGAGACAGTGAGACAGAGATGAAAAAAGGGACATAGAGGGACAGGGGGGCAGACAAAATGCGAGAGAGAGAGATGGAGAAGCAAAGAGAGAGAGAGAAAGAGACAAAGAAGAAATAACAGACAAAGAGAGAGAGATAGTGAAGAATGACATGAGCAAGACAGAGACAAAGAGAGAAAAGAAACGAGAGACAGACATGGGGAGAGATGAGTGACAGAGAGACATAAAGTGTGGGAGAGATAGAGAGAGGGATATCTCTCTCTTTCTCTCCCATTGCTTCTCTATCTCTTTGTCTCTCTGTTTCTCTGTCTCTCAGGCTCTACGTCTCTCTCTGTCACTGCCTCTCTCCCTTTCTTACATTTCTTTCTCTCTCTCTGTCTTGGTTTTTTCTCTGTTTTTCTTTTTTCTCTCTCTCTCATTTCTTCTGTCTCTGTGTCGCCCTATCCCTCTGTCTCTCGGTCACCCCTCACTTTCTCTTTCTCTCTCTCTCTGACCCTCTCCTCTGTCTCTCATTACTTCACTTTCTCTTTGTTTCTCATTTCACTCTCACTCATCACTCCATATTTATCCTCTCCTTATCACTCTTGTTTCTTCTCTATTGCTCACTCTCTCCTCTTTCTGTTTCTTTTTTCTCTTCCACTCTCTTTCTCATTTTTCTCTTCTCTCCCACTCTTCTTTCTTCACTCTCTGTCTCTCTCTTGTTTCTTCTCTTTATCTTTTTGTCTCTCATTCTCGCTCTTTCTCCCTCTCTTTTTTCTTCTCTCTCTCCATTTCTCCATCTCTCTTCATCTCCCTGTTTGTCTTTCTGTCTCTTGTTTCTTCTTTCACTCTGTCTTTCTCTCTCACTCTACCTTTCTCTCCCTCCATCTCACGTCTCTCTGTCTCATTTTTCATATCTCTCTGTCTCTCCTTCTCTCTGTCTCGAATTTCTTCTCTCTCTCATTTCTTCTGTTTCTCTGTCTCTGTGTCAACCAATCCCTCAGTCTTTCTCTCTTGTTTTTGTTCTGCCTCACATTTTCTCTGTCTCAGTCATTTCTTCACTCTCTGTCACCTGTCTCTCATTTCATCCTTCTCTCATGTGCTCTGTCTCTGTCCCTCTATCCCCCTCTCTGTCTCAATGTCTCGTTGTCTCTGTACTCTCTTTGTCTTACTGTCCCTTTCAGTCTCAAATTTATTCTGTCTCTCTCATTTCTTCTGTCTCCCTATCCCTCTGCCTCTCTTTTTCTTTCTCTCTGATGCTCTCTCTGTCTAATTTCTTCTCTCTCTTCCCCTCATTCTTCAGTCACTCTGTGTCTCCCTATCACTCTCTTTCTCTCTGTCTCTCATTTCATCTTTCTCTCTGAACCCTGTCTCTCTGCTCACTCTTTCATTTCTTCTCTTTGTCTCTCTTTTCTCTCCTGCTTTCACTCTCTTTATCACTCGTTTCCTCTCTCTCTTTCTCATTTCTTCTTTTCTCCCACCCTTGTTTCTTTGCTCACTCTCTTTCTTATTACTTCTCTTTATCTTTTTCTCTCTCACTCTCTCTCTCTTTCTCCAACTCTCTCTCTCTCATTTCTTCTCTATCTCACTGTCTCTTGTTATTTCTCTGCCTCTCATTTCACTCTGTATCTCTTGGTCCCTCCCTTTCTCTCATTTCATCTCTCTGTGTCTTTCTCACTATCTGTCTCATTTCTTTTCTGACTGTTTCTTGTTTAATCTCCATCTCTCTCTTTCGCTCTATGTCTCTGTCTTTCTGTCTCACAGTATCTCTGTCTCTGCTCTCTCACTTTTTATCATTCTCTCTCTCTGTCTAATTTCTTCTCAGTCTCTCTCTCTCTTTTCTTTGGTCTTGCTGTCTCTGTGTCTCCCTATCCTTCTGTCTCTCTGTCTGTCTATCTTCCTGTCACCCCCTCCCTCTCTCTGTCTGTCTCTGACCATTCTTCATTCTATCTCCCCCCTCTCTCTCTCTCTCATTATTTTGCAGCCCCTATTTTACTCTATTTCTCTTTGCCCCTCTTTCTCTCATTTCATTTCTTTCTCTTACTCTCTGTCTTTTGTTTCTTTCTGTTTGTCTCTGTCGATCTGCTCTCTTTCTGTCTCGCTTTTCATCTCTCCCGTCTCTCTCTGTCTCTCATTTCACATCTCTCTGTCTCACCCTGTCTCTAATCTGTGTCTCTGTTTCTCTGTCCCTCTGTATCTCATTATTTCTCTGCTGCTCATTTTTATCTGTCTCTCTCTCTTTCTCTCATTTCATTTCCCTCTCAGTGTCTCTCCTGCTCTGTCTCCATGTCTCTCATTCCTTCCGACTCTCTGTCTCTTTCTGTCTCTCTTTGACTCTCCGTCTCTTTCTGTCTCTCTCTGACTCTCCGTCTCTTTCTGTCTCTCTCTGACTCTCCGTCTCTTTCTGTCTCTCTCTGACTCTCCATCTCTTTCTGTCTCTCTTTGACTCTCCGTCTCTTTCTGTCTCTCTGACTCTCTGTCTCTCTCTGACTCTTTCTGTCTCTCTCTGACTCTCTGTCTCTTTGTCTCTTTGACTCTCCGTCTCTTTCTGTCTCTCTCTGACTCCGTCTCTTTCTGTCTCTCTCTGACTCTCCATCTCTTTCTGTCTCTCTTTGACTCTCCGTCTCTTTCTGTCTCTCTGACTCCCTGTCTCTCTCTGACTCTTTCTGTCTCTCTCTGACTCTTTGTCGCTTTCTCGCTCTTATTCTCTGTCTCTTTCTATCTCTCTCTGACTCTGACTCTTTCTGTCTTTCTCTGACTCTCCGTCTCCTTCTGTCTCTCTCTCTGACTCTCCATCTCTTTCTATCTCTCTGACTCTCCATCTCTTTCTGTCTCTCTCTGACTGTCCCTTTTTTTTCTCTGTCTCAGTCTCTGTCTCTCTCTCACTCTCTGTCTCAGTTTTCCTCTGTCTGTCTGTCTGTCTCTCAGTTTCTCTTTGTCAGGGAGGGAGGGGGGATTCAGGAATGGGATAGTGGGGATTAGTTCAGTGAGAGTGGGGTGCGGTGCAAGGTGGAGGTTAGGTCTGGGAGGGGTAACTGGGCTGGGGGAATAAAGTTTGGGGGTTAATTCAGGGATGGAGTGGGGTTTTGGGGTGGGGGTATTTGAGCTGTGGGTGTTAGTTCAGGGTATTCATGAGGAGAGGGTTGGTTCAGTGAGAAAGGGCGAGATTGGTGGGGTGGGGGTTATTTCAGGGAGGGAGGTGGGATTTGGGGGTGTGAGTTTAGTTCAGGGAGGGTAGGGGTGTCAGAGGGAGGAGGGTGTTGGGGGAAGGGGTTAGTGCAGGGAGGGAGAGGGGAATTAGGGTGTTTTGGGGGTTAGTTCAGTGAGGGAAGGTGGTCCTGGGAGAAGATGATGTTGAGAGAGAGGGTTAGTTCAAGGGGATTAGGGGTGGTGAGAATAGAGAGGAGGGGTTTAGTTCAGGGAGGGAGGACTGAGGGGGAGGTGGGGAAAGATCAATGAAATTGAGGTGCGAAGGGCAGTTAGGGGTTAATTCAGAGAGGGAGAAGTGAGTTGGAGAGGTGGAGTTAGTTCAGGTAGGGGGTGGGATTGGGGGTAGGGGCAATAAGTGCAGGAGGTGTCAGTTCAGGGAAGGAGTGGGAAGTTGAGGTGGATGGGTTAGTTCAGGGAAGGAAAGGGTGTCAGTAGTGAGGGGGGATTTGGGGGTGGTGTTTGTTCAGGGAGGGAGGGGTTCACAGGGGTTGGAGATCAGTTCAGGGAGGGCGGGACATGTGGTGGATGGGGTTAGTTCACTGATGAAGAGGGTTGTCAGGAGGGAGGGGTACCTGGGAGAGGGGGTTGGCTCAAGAAGGAAGGGGGGGATTTGGGGAGTTCAGGGCAGGAGGGGGTAGTTGGGGGGGGTGAGTGGAAGTTCAGGGAGGAGTTGGGAGTTAGGGGTACGTGTTAATTCCAGGAGTGAGGGTGATGTTGGGTGGGAGTGTAGGAATTGTAGTCTCATACAAATGGATGATGCAATAGTTCTATCTAAAACCAGTGTATAGAAACATAAAAACATAGAATAGTACAGCACAGTACAGGCCCTTCGGCCCACAATATTGTGCTGACCCTTAAACCCTGCCTCCCATATATCTCCCCACCTTAAATTCCTCCACATACCTGTCTAGTAGTCTCTTAAACTTCACTAGTGTATCTGCCTCCACCACTGACTCAGGCAGTGCTTTCCATGCACCAACCACTCTCTGAGTGAAAAACCTTCCTCTAATATCCCCCTTGAACTTTCCTCCCCTTACCTTAAAGCCATGTCCTCTTGTACTGAGCAGTGGTGCCCTGAGGAAGAGGTGCTGGCTGTCCACTCTGTCTATTATTTATTTCTGCCTTACTTATGCCTAAATAATGAGACCACAATAGGATGAGGAAGGATTTGGCTAGTGTAGATTGGGAACACAGTTGAGGAACAGTGGAAAACTTTCAAAGAGATTTTTCACGGTGCTCATCAAAAATTTATTTAATTTAAAAGCAAGGACAGTAAGGATGGGGAGAGCCAGTCTTGGATAACTAAAGAAATAAAAGGAGGCATCAAACAAAAAGCTTGTGCATACAAAATCTTCAAGAGCAGTGGGAAACTGGAGGATTGGGAACACGTTAAAAAGCAACAAAAAACCACTAAGTGAGCAATAAAGAACAGGGAAGCTAGATTATGAAAATGAACAGGCACAAAATATAAAAATAGATAGTAAAAGATTTTAATATTATATAAAGTGGAAAATGATTAAAGTGAATGTAGGTCCCTTGGAGGATGAGAAGGGAGAATACTGGGTAACAAGGAAATGGAAGAGGCTTTGAATGACTATTTTGTGTTGGTCTTCATGGTGGAGGACACATCTAACATGCCAAAGAGCAACGTTATGGATGCAATGGGAGGTGAGGACCTCGATAAAATATCTATCACTAAAAAAGTAGTGCTGAGGAAACTTGTGGGCCTAAAGATAGATAAGTGCCCTGGTCCTGATGGAATGCATCCCAGAGTACTGAAAGAAATGGCAGAAGTTATAGTAGAGGCTTTAGTAATAATTTATCAAAATTCTCTGGACTATCGACAGGTCCTGGAGGAATGGAAGTTGGCAAGTGTCAAGCCAGTGTTCTAAAAGGGGTGTAGGCAAAAGTCAGGTAACTATAGGCCAGCTAGTTTAACATCTGTAGTTGGGAAAATGCTTGAAGCTATCATTAAAGAAGAAATAGTGATGAAGGTAGAGCCGTAGATGTAGTATAAATGGATTTCAGCAAGGCATTTGGCAAGGTACCTCATGCAAGGCTTATTGAGAAAGTAAGGAGGCATGGGATCCAAGGGGACATTGCTTTGTGGATCCAGAACTGGCTTGACCACAGAAGACAGTGTGGTTGTAGACAGGTCATATTCTGCATGGAGGTCGGTCACCAGTGGTGTGCCTTGGGGATCTGTTCTGGGACCCTTACTCCATGATTTTTATAAATGACCTGGATGAGGAAGTGGAGGGATGGGTTAGTAAGTTTGCTGATGACACAAAGGTTGGAGGTGTTGTGGATAGTGTTAAGGACTGTCAGAGGTTACAGCGGGACATTGATAGGATGCAAAACTGGGCTGAGAAGTGGCAGATGGAGTTCAACCCAGATAAGTCTGAAGTGGTTCATTTTGGTAGGTCAAATATGATGGCAGAACATTGTATTAATGGTAAGACTCTTGGCAGTGTGGAGGATCAGAGGGATCTTGGGGTCCGAGTCCATAGGATACTCAAAGCGGCTGTGCAGGTTGACTCTGTGGCTAAGAAGACATATGGTGCATTGGCCTTCATCAATCGTGGGATTGAGTTGAAGAGCTAAGAGGTAATGTTGCAGCTATATAGGACCCTGGTCAGATCCCACTTTGAGTACTGTGCTCAGTTCTGGTCACCACACTACAGGAAGGATATGGAAACCATAGAAAGTGTGCAGAGGAGATTTACAAAGATGTTGCCTGGATTGGGGAGAACGCCTTATGAGAATAGGTTGAGAGAACTTGGCCTTTTCTCTTTAGAGTGACAGAGAATAAGAGGTGACCTGATAGAGGTGTACAAGATAATGAGAAGCATTGATCATGCGGATAGTCAGAGGCTTTTTCCCGGGGCTGAAATGGCTAGCATGAGAGGGCATAGTTTTAAGGTGCTTGGAAGCAGGTACAGAGGAGATGTCAGGGGTAAGTTTTTTATGCAGAGAGTGGTGAGTGCATGGAATGGGCTGCCGATGGCGGTGGTGGAGGTGGATATGTTAGTATCTTTTAAGAGACTCCTGGATGAATATATGGAGCTTAGAAAACAGAGCGCTATGGGTAACACTAAGTAATTTCTAAGGTAAGGACGTGTTCGGCACAGCTTTGTGGCTGAAGGGCCTGTATTGTGCTGTAGGTTTTCTATGTTTCTGTATTTCTATCTGGAAAGAAATGAATCCATCAGGCAGATGCAGCATGGATTTAGCAAAGGCCGGTCTTGTTTGCCAAATTTACTGGAGTTTTTTGAGGAAAACTGAGGTTGCACTCAACATGAAGTGTTTCGAGAGGCTTGTTATGAGGCACATCAAGACCCTGCTGCCCCCCTCACTGGACTCCCTGAAGTTTGCCTACCATCCCAACCGCTCAACAGACGACGCCATTGCCATTACCCTCCACCTGGCCCTAACCCACCTGGACAAAAAAGACATGTACGTTCAAATGTTGTTCATAGACTTCAGTTCAGCATTCAACACAATCATTCCATATAACCATATAACAATCACAGCACGGAAATAGGCCATCTCGGCCCTCCTAGTCCATGCCGAACTCTTAATCTCACCTAGTCCCACATACCCGCACTCAGCCCATAACCCTCCACTCCTTTCCTGTCCATATACCTATCCAATTTTACCTTAAATGACACAACTGAACTGGCCTCTACTACTTCTACAGGAAGCTCATTCCACACAGCTATCACTCTCTGAGTAAAGAAATACCCCCTCGTGTTTCCCTTAAACTTTTGCCCCCTAACTCTCAAATCATATCCTCTTGTTTGAATCTCCCCTACTCTCAATGGAAACAGCCTATTCACGTCAACTCTATCTATCCCTCTCAAAATTTTAAGTACCTCGATCAAATCCCCCCTCAACCTTCTACGCTCCAATGAAGAGAGACCTAACTTGCTCAACCTTTCTCTGTAACTTAAGTGCTGAAACCCAGGTAACATCCTAGTAAATCGTCTCTGCACTCTCTCTAATTTATTGATATCTTTCCTATAATTCGGTGACCAGAACTGTACACAATATTCCAAATTTGGCCTGACCAATGCCTTGTACAATTTTAACATTACATCCCAACTTCTGTACTCAATGCTCTGATTTATAAAGGCCAGCGTTCCAAAAGCCTTCTTCACCACCCTGTCTAAGAAACTGATTGGAAAGCTGAGCCTATTGGGCCTCGACATCTCCCTCTGCAACTGGATCCTAGACTTCCTGACTGGGAGACCTCAGTCAATCTGGATCGGGAGCAGCATCTCCAACACCATCACACTGAGCACGGGGGCCCACTGGGGTTGTGTGCTCAGTCCACTGCTGTTCACTCTGCTGACCCACAACTCTGCTGCAACACACAGCTTGAACCACATCATCAAGTTCACTGATGACAAGACCATAGCGCGTCTCATCAGCAAGAACAACGAGTCAGCTTACACAGAGGAAGTGCAGTGGCTAACGGACTGGTGCAGAGCCAACAACCTGTCTCAGAATGGGAACAAAACAAAAGAAATGGTTGTTGACTTCAGGAGGGCACAGAGTGATCGGCTCCTCGGTAGAGATCGTTAAGAGCACCAAATTTCTTGGTGTTCACCTGGCGGAGAATCTCACCTGGTCCCTCAACACCAGCTCCATAGCAAAGAAAGCCCAGCAGCGTCTCTACTTCCTGCGAAGGCTGAGGAAAGTCCATCTCCCACAGCCCCCCATCCTCATGACATTCTACAGGGGTTGTACTGAGAGCATCCTGAGCAGCTGCATCACTGCCTGGTTCAGAAATTGCACCATCTTGGATCGCAAGACCCTGCAGCGGATAGTGAGGTCAGTTGAGAAGATCATCGGGGTCTCTCTTCCCGCCATTACAGACATTTACACTACACGCTGCATCCACAACGGAAACAGCATTATGAAGGCCCCCACGCACGCCTCATACAAACTCTTCTCCCTCCTGCCGTCTGGGAAAAGGCACAAAGCATTCGGGCTCTCACGACCAGATTATTTAACAGTTTCTTCCCCCAAGCTATCAGACTCCTCAATACCCAGAGCCTGGACTGACACCTTACTACCCTATTGTCCTGTTTATTATTTATTGTAATACCTGCACTGTTTTGTGCAGTTTATGCAGTCCTGGGTTGGACTGTAGTCTAGTGTAGTTTTTTTTCTCTTTGTGTTGTTTTTTACATAGCTCAGTCTAGTTTTTTGTACTGTGTCATGTAACACCATGTTCCTGAAAAAACATTGTCTAATTTTTACAATGTATTGTACCAGCAGTTATGGTCGAAATGACAATAAAAAGTGACTTGGCTTGACTTGAAATAAGGAGTGCAGTGGATAGAGGGGAACAGATGGACCTTATTTTATTGGATTTCCAGAAGGCGTTTAATAAGGTGCCACATAAAAGACTTATCCATAAGATAAGGATACATAGAGTTGGGGTGATATATGAATATGGATAGAGGATTGGATAAGTAATAGAAAGCAGAGAGTTTGGATACATGGCTGTTACTCCAGTTGGCAATTGGTGGTGAGCGGTGTGTCTCGGGGTTGGTGCTGGGCCTGCAACTGTTCATGATATATGTTAACAATCTGAAAGAGGGGACCGAGTGTAGTGTATTCAAGTTTGCTGATGACACTAAATTAAGTGGAAAAGCAAATTGTGCAGAAGATACAGAGAGTCTGCAGAGAGATATAGATAGGTTAAGTGAGTGGACAAGGGTCTGGCAGAAAAAATGAAACAGAAGATTATCATTTAAATTGTAAAAGACTGCAGCATGCTGCTGTGCAGAGGGACTTGGAAGTGCTTGTGCATGAATCACAAAAGGTTGGTTTGCAGGTACAGCAGGCTATCAAGATAGCAAATGGAATGTTAGCCTTCATTGCTAGAAGGATTGGATTTAAGAGCAGGGATGCTATGCTGCAACAATACAGGGTACTGGTGAGACCGCAGGAAGAATACTGCATGTGGTTCTGGTCTCCTTACTTAAGGAAGGATATACTGGCTTTGGAAGCTGTACAGAGGAAGTTCACCAGGTATGAAGGGCTTAGACTAGGAGGAGAAATTGAGTCACCTGGGACTGTACTCACTGGAATTCAGAACAATGAGAGGAGGTCTTATAGACAGACAGACAAACATACTTTATTGATCCCTAGGGAAATTGGGTTTCGTTACAGCTGCACCAACCAAGAATAGTGAAGAAATATAGCAATATAAAACCATAAATAATTAAATAATAATAAGTTAATCATGCCAAGTGGAAATAAGTCCAGGACCAGCCTATCGGCTCAGGGTGTCTGACACTCTGAGGGAGGAGTTGTAAAGTTTGATGGCCACAGGCAGGAATGTCTTCCTATGACGCTCAGTGTTGCATCTCGGTGGAATGAGTCTCTGGCTGAATGTACTCCTGTGCCTAACCAGTACATTATGGAGTGGATGTGAGTAATTGTCCAAGATGGCATGCAACTTGGACAGCATCCTTTTTTCAGACATAAAATATACAAATATAGAAATATAAAATTATGAAAGGGTTGTGGGGAAAAAGCAGTTAAGTGGAGATGAGGCCTTGGCCAGATCAGTCATGATCTTATTGAATGGCGGAGTAGGCTCAATGGGCCAGATGGCCTACTCCTGCTCCTATTTCTCATGTTATGTTCTTATGAGTGGATTAGTGCAGCAGGGAGGGGGGAGTTGTGGTGATGGGGTTAGTTCAGGGAGGGAGGGGGGAGTCAGGGTGGGGTTTAGTTCAGTGAGGGGCAGGGAAATTGATGGATGAGGTTTTGTTCAAGGAGGGAGGTGTGAGTTATGGGTGGTAGTTAGTGCAGGCAGGGAGGGGGATTTAGGGTTTTGGGTGTTAGGGAGGGAAGGATGAGTAAGGGGGTAGGGGGTTAGTTCAGTAAGGGAAAGCGAGTTGGAAGGTTGGGGGTTAGTTCAGGGACAGAGTGGGGAGTCAGTGGGGTGGATGTTAGCTTAGTGAGGGAGGGGTTGTCAGGGTGTGGGAAATAGTTCAGGGAGGGAGGGGGAGTTGGGAGATTGGGGGTTACTTCAGGCAGGGAGAGAGAGGCAGGTGTTGGGGGTTAGTTCAGAGTGGGAGGGGTTGACGTGTTGGGGGTTAGTTCAGAGAGGGAGGGGTAGTTGGACTGGAGGAGGTTAGCTCACAGAGGGAGGGTGAGTGTGAAGGGAGCAGGGAGTTTAGGGGTGGTAGGTGTTAGTTCAGGGAGGGAGTGGGGAGTTGGAGCTATTGTGGGTTTGGTGAGCGTGAGAGGAGGGAGTTGTGGTGGTGGGGGTGAGTTCTGTGAGTGACGGTGATATTGGGTGGGAGTGCATTAGTTTCACGAGGGGGGAGTTGGGTTAGTTCAAGGAGGGTGGGGGAGTCACGTAGGAAGGAAAGTTTGGGGAGTTGGGAAGTTGGGGGAATGGGGGTTAGAGAAGGAGGGTGAGTCGGTGTTGGTCCAGGGAGGGACTGGGGGTTAGTTCTGGGTGGGAGGGGTGAGTTCAAGTGTAGGGAGTTAGTTCAGTGAGGGAGGGGGAGTTGGTGGGTTGGGACTGGGGCAGGGACGGAGGGGTGAGGTGACGGTGTGAAGAGTTGGGGGTTGTCAGTTACTACAGTGTAGACACTGAATGAGGTTTCATTTGATTGACATATGTCATGAAATTTGTCCTGTTTGCCAGCATTACCATTGCAGTACATAATAATTTAAAACTATGAATTACAATAAGTTAACTTATATTAAAAATTAAATTAAATAAGTCACGCAAAAAGTTTGGGAAAATAAGTGAGGTAGTGTACACGGGATGATTGTTCGTTCAGAAATCTGATAACAGAGGGGGAAGCAGGTGTTCCTGAAACACCCACTGAAATATCCTGAAACTTGTACGTGATCTTCCTGTCTGGCAACGTCAGCTCGCTCCCTCTCCATTCCAGCTCCGCTCACTGTGAGGAAGGAAGCTCTCGCTCAGTCAGGCCTGCAAAGTGAGATACAGGGCAAGAAGGTGGCTGGAACCAGGAAGCAGCAAAACCACAACACACTCAGCCTCACGGTGAAAGCAGGGGCAGGACCGGTCTGGTTGGAAGAATGCAGTCAGGTGGAAATAGTGCGGCTTATATCAATAAACTATGAAACAAAATTCAGTCATAGACACCACAGCTCAGAAACAAGCCCTTCATGCCATCTTGTCTATGCCAACCTGTTATGCTGTCTAGCCCCGTCAATCTGCAGCTGGGGCTGTACCCTCCATATCCCTCTCATCCATGTTCTTATTCAAATTGTTCATAAATATTCAAATCAAACCCAGATGCAGTACTTGCATTGGGAGCTCGTGCCACACTCTCACCCTCTCAGGTACCACCTAAACAGTGCACCTCTCACCTCCAATTCTAGTCTCACTGAAACTAATCTACAGTATACCCCTCATCATCTTGTATGCCTCTATCAATAAAGTCCTTACCTATTCAGCCTTCCCCTTTAACTCTGGTCCTCGAGTCCCAGCAACATCCTTGTAAATTTTCTCTGTACCTTTTCAAGTTTATTTACATCTTTCTTGTAGGTCGGTGACCAGAACTGCAGGCTATATTCCAAATTAGACCTCACTAATGTTTTCATCCCATCTGCTGTACTGAATAATTTGATCTATGTCACCCAATGTGCCAAAAGCTTTCTTTACAACCCTGTCTTATGGGCCTATGGTCTTATGGTCTTAACTGTGACACCACTCTCAATGAATTATGGACCTGTATTCCCAGATCCCTTTGTTCTACCACACTGTGAGAGGATCAATGTGAGGATGTAAGCAGAGATTACTGAGAAATGTATCCATTTGGCAAGGTAATTATTGCACCACATGGTATATGGGGAGAGGATTCGAGGGTTCAGACCCACAGTGATGAAGGAATAGCAGCAAGTTTCCACGGTGGGTGGCAGGAGGGGAAGCTGTGTGTGGTGGTGTTCCCGGCTCCCTTGTCCTCCTGCATGGTAGAGAGGATAATGAGGTGGTAACTGACAATTAGCAACTGTTTTAATGAGAGTGTATCTGAGAGGTCAGGGGTTTATTGGGTGTTCAGGGAGGGGTAGCACCTCTGGTGAAGGAGCACACCATGTCCATTCTGGGGCAGCTCACTCACCCTTGAAGACCCACCAGACCCTCAGCTCTCACTTGTGGCTCCAAATAGCTTTTTGCATGTGACGCACCCCAGGACATTGCTTCCTCAGGCAGACGAAACCAGGTGCGGGCAGTTAGCAGCCTCTTATACTGGTGAGATATGGACATGCCTGTCTTAGCATATGAAATCAGCTCCGGCAGATTGGCAGATGAGAATTAACTGCCAGAGGGAAATTCTGCAACTCTTCATGGAGAGTGAAGGGATGATAAGGCCCAGAAGAAGTCATGGTTATCCACAGCAACCTAGGAAGATCCCAGTTTGTGATGACGACTCATACCATTGGATCCAGATTTTTGAGGTCAGGAGAGTGGAACTGTCCCAGTGCAATGGGTTTTTCACTTTAAAAACTCTGCCACACAGATTCTTATCATTAGATATGAGGGACAGCCACCATCTGAGGTGAACTGGAACATCTGATAGATATACCGAGCGTGAATTGGTCCCTGCGCCTACAGACTCGTCCAGTAACACAGTATTGGTCTGGAGAACTGCAAAGCAGAAAAAGGAGAATAAATCACATTCTTTGCGAGACAGAGCAGGAAAATGTTTCATAGGTTCAGACTTTATTCCCTGGAGCACAGGAGAATAAAGGGAGATCTGATAGAGTGATACAAAATAATGAGGGGTATTACTATACTTAAGCCATCAGTCTTACTGGGGCATTGGCTGCTAAAAGCAGCTCGCCATTGTCCTCTGTCCTGGGTCATTCTTTCAAGTTGTCCTCAGGTGCAGCCCATCTTCAAAGAACCTCCTTCTCCTACAGATGAGGTCATTTGGAGCTTCTGCTTGTGTTTCTGGAGTACTGGGTTTTTATGGGTTAGCATTGCTAGCCCCACGCCCAGCCCTCCTCCTTTTGCGGCCAGGCTTGGCACCATCCATGGCAGAGTTTATGAGGGTACAGATGGGGTAAGTGCAAGTAGGGTTTTTTACTGAGTTTGGGAGAACTAGTGGCCATGGGCTAAGGATGAAAATTGGAATATTTAAGGGGAACCTGAGGGGAACTTCTTCACTCAGAGGGTGGTGTGAGTGTGGATTGAGCTGCCAGTGGAAGTGGTGGATATGTGTTTGATTGCAACATTTGATTGCAACATTGAGATTTGTATGTCCAGGGTTGGGAGGGTGTAGTGAACTATGGTCTAGGTGCTGGTGAATGGGACTATGGATCTAGGTAGAATAACAGTTCCTCACAGACTGGATGGGCTGAAGGGCCTTTTTCTGATTTATAGTACTCTATGACTCAGTGAAGATAGCCTCTGTTGTCTTCTGCGGAACTTACTCGTCTGCAATGTGAGGAGCTGTGTGTGACCAGATGTTGCACTCAACACACTCCAGGGCATGGGACTTGGTGCTGAGGAAGGGACTGAAGTCAATGCAGTTACTGCAGAGATTCAGTGGAGAAAGCCCAGACCTTGGGACTCTCCCCACACTGAAATGGGATCCACAGTAAACTCCTTGGGCTGATACTCAGGGAATGTGTGTAAAGGGAAACCGACGTTATACTACAACACACACCCGAGACCCTTCGTCAGGCCCGAAACGTCGACAGTGCTTCTCCCTTTAGATGTTGCCTGGTCTGCTGTGTTCCACCCGCATTTTGTGTGTTGTTGTTTGAATTTCCAGCATCTGCAGATTTTCTCATGTTTGCTCCGATGTTATACTGATGTTATGTGAACCTTAGAAATGAAATCATTTGTCATTCATTGAGGAAGGAAATGAATGAATGTGCTGTATTGTAGAACTGAAAATCCCATCAATAAATCAGGTTGCTGAAAAATAAAAAATTGTTGCCACCCAACCACCACACTTCAACACTACCTTCATGAGAAGGAATCTGGAACTGCATGGAAGAATGCAGTGTGATCCGGGTTTTATCTTCAGCGAGAGATGAAGACAGAAGATGCCGGAGCAGAGCCACGACCTGACGAAGGCCGAGGAGATCGAAGGAGGATTGGCAATGGGGAAATCGTGAGCTCCAACTTGTGCACATTAGATTGTTTCATTAAAATGGGCCCTTTTCTTTTTTTGCTTTTTCTTCAATTTTCCTATAGTAAAATTAAGAATTATACAGCTAAAGCACTTAATTGAATCCTAAACATTTGGACAGCATTCATCCTAATATAACAGTGTGTTTCCTGCTGCCTAACACAACATCGCTGATTCGATCACTTGACCAAGGTTTGATATTCACATTCAAGGCATATTTTTTATGGCAAACTATCTCTCAGATGCTGCAAGCAACAGATGACTTTGAAAATTCTGGGAGTTTACCAGCGGTGAGGGCATGGTGGAAGTTCTTCAACATCAGACATGCCATCAACAACGTTGATGAATCCTGGAAAGAGGTCAGGTCTGTGAGAGTTCTGTGAGTCTTCCTTCACCCCTTGCTGTGCTTGATGATCCCGACGACACGCAACCATCCACCTCATCCATATGAAGCTGCCCAACACCACAACAACCACTCATCTCCTGGAGCAAACACCCCTGCCACTGTTGATGTGTACTGTACACCCTAGTATGTTAACTTCATATGATTTATTACATTGAATATTACCTTAAATTGATTAAATATAATACGAATGTTGTCTTGTGGTACTGCTTTTGTGTCGTATTGGTATGAAAATGTGAATAAATTACAGATAAAACATATTTAGGAAGCCCTCTGGAATGCATCCCTGTTTTCTCCATTTAAATAATTATTCACATTATGCAGCAACTGTGAGGAACATATCCCTCGCATATAACGAGGATAGGGTGTACGTACACGATTCATAGCCTTCCATTCCTTCTCTGTACATGGTCCATATCCCTACATTCCCTGCACATAGTCCATATCTCTAGATTCCCTGTCTATACCTGGTCCAGATCCCTCCATATGCTGTCTATACATGTTCCATATCCCTACATTCCTGGTACCTGGTCCAAATCCCACAGTTCCCTGATAGTACTGGCCCACATCGCCTAATTCCATGTCCATGGTCCATATCCCCCCATTCCCTGTACTTGGTACTTACCCTTCCACTCCCAGTCTGTACATGCTCCATATCCCTCCAGTCCCTGTACACAGTCCATATACTTCCATTCCCTGTACACAGTCCATATCCCTCCATTCCCTGTACATGGTCCACATCCCTCCATTCCCTGTACACAGTCCATATCCCTCCATCCTGCATCTGTACATGATACATATTGATCCAATCCCTGACTGTACATATCCACAACATTCCCTTCCAGGACCTGGTCAATATCCCTCCATGTCTGTACACGATCCATACCTCTCCATTCTCTGTACATTGGCCATGTCCCCCCATACTCTGTCTGTACATGGTGTAAATCCCTCTATTCTCTGTACATTGTCTCTGTCTCTCCATTCCCTGTTTGTACATCATCCACATGCATTCATTCCCTGCACATTGCATGAAAGGGTTATCATTTGAAGAACATTTGATAGCTCTGGGTCTGTGCTCGCTGTAATTCAGAAGGAAAAGAGGGATATCATGGAAACATTTTGAATGTTGAAAGGCCTAAACAGAGTTGATGTGGAAAGGATGTCTCCCATGGTGGGGCACAGACTCAGAATAGAGGGATGTCCATTTAAAACAGAGGTGTGGAGAAATTTGTGGAAATTGTTACCAGAGGCAGCTGTGGAGACCAGGTCGTTGGCAGTATTTAAGGCAAAGTTGGATAGGTTCTTGATTGGACACAGCATCAATGGAAACATGGAGAAGGCCAGGGAGTAGGGATGAGGGGAAAAAATGGATCAGCCATGACTGAATGATGAAGCAGACTCTATGAGCCAAATTTCCTAATTCTGCTCCTATGTCATGATCTTATGGTCCATATCCCTCTATTCTCTGCCTTTACACAGTCCACATCACTCCATCATCTGTACATGGTTCATATCCCTCCATTGTCTGTACATGGTCCATCTTCCCAGTTCTCTGTATATGGTCTATATCCCTCCTTTCCCTGTACATGGACTGTATTCTACCATTCCTTGTGCATGAGTAAATATCCCCTTATTTCCTGTATATGGTCCATATTCCACCATTCCCTGCACATGTTCAATATTTCTTCATTCCCTCTACATGGTTCATATCTCTTTATTCCCTGTCTATACCTCAGAAGTCAGTATTGGGACCATTACTTTTTACATTGTTTGTCAATGATTTGGATGAAGGACTTGATGGCTTTGTGGCAAAGTTTGTGGATGATACGAAGATAGGTGGAGGGGTAGGTAGTGCTGAGGAAGCAATGCGATTGCAGTAGGACTTGGACTCAGAACGGCAAAAAAAAGTGTCAGATGGAATACATGTTGGGAAATGTATGATAATACACTTTGGTAAAAGGAACAATAGTGTGGACTATAATCTAAATGGGGAGAAGGTTCAAACTTCAGAGGTGCAGAGGGACTTGGGTGTCCTTGTGCATGACTCCCAGAAGGTTAATTTACAGGTTGAGTCTGTGGTAAAGAAGGCAAATGCAATGTTGGCATTTATTTCAAGGGGAATAGAATATAAAAGCAAGAAGATTATGCTGAGCCTCTGTAAGACACTAGTCAGGCTGCACTTGGAGTATCATTAACAGTTTTGGGCCCTATAGTTTAGAAAGGGTGTGTTGTTATCAGAAATAGTCCAGAGGAGGTTCATGAGAATGATTCCGGGAATGAAGGGGTTAACATATGAGAAACATTTGCAAGCTTTGGGTCTGTACTCACTGAAGTTTAGAAGAATGCGAGGGTTTCTCATTGAAGCCTACCGAATGTTCAAAGGGCTAGATAAGGTGGATGTGGAGAGAATGTTTCCTGTGGTGGGGGTATATAGAACTAAAAGGCACAACCTCAAAACTGAGAGGCAACCTTTTAGAAAAGAGGTAAGGAAGAATTTCTTTACCCAGAGAGTAGTAAATCTGCGGGAAGCTCTGCCACAGACAGCTGTGGAGGCCAAACCTATGGGTATATTTAAGGCAGAAGTTAAACGTGTTCTGATCGGTCAGGGCATCAAAGAATATGGCGAGGAGGCAGGTGTGTGGGATTGAGTGGGATCCGGGATCAACCATGATGGAATGGCAGAGCAGGCTCGATGGGCTAACTGGCCTAATTCTGCTCCAATGTCTTATTACATTATAGTCTTATACATGGTCCCTATCCCTCCATTCCCTCTACATGGTCCATATCCCTCCAGTCCCTGTACACGGTCCATATGCCTGCATTCCCTGTACATGGTCCGTATGCCTTCATTCCCTGTCTGTGCCCGTCCATATCTTTCTATTCCCTATGCACAGTCCACATCTAATGAAGGTAAGCATGACATATTCCCACTTTCTCACCCTATCTATTTGTATGACCACTTTCAGGAAGTGATGGACCTGGATCTCTGGATCACTCTATACATCACTGCTGTTCAGGGTCCTGGCATTAGCTCTCTACTTTCCCCTTACATTAAACTACCATCTGCCATTGCTGCACTCATATCTGTAAATGATCAGTTGTATTATTTGACAGTCATATGCACTGTCCACTACTCTACCCATTTTAGTGTAGTCTAGCCATCCATCAACGTTTTCATCCAAGTTAGTTACATACATCATAACACAGGGCATTGGGTGTGGAATTTGCAATGTTACATTACAGACTTTGGAGTTGCTGCTTTTGCAACATTAGACCATAAAACCATAAGATATAGGAACAGAATTAGGCCATTCAGTCCATCAAGGCTGCTGCACCATTTCATCATGCATAATTCACTTTCCCTCTCAGCCCTAATCTCATGGCTTCTCCACGTATCCCTTCATGCCCTGACCGATTAAGAAACTATCAAGCTCTGCCTTAAATATTGGTAAAGACATGGCCTCCGCTGACAACTGTGGCAAAGAATTCCACAGATTCACCACTCTCTGGATAAAGAAATTCCACCTCAACTCCATTCAAAAAGGATGCCCCACTATTCTGAGGCTGTGTCTTCTGCTCTTGGACGCTCAGGCAACTTCCTCTCCACATCTACCCTATCCATAAGGCCATAAAACCGTAAGACATAAGGACATTCAGCCTATCAAGTCTGCTTCACCATTCCATCATGGCTGATCCTGGATCCCACTCAACCCCATACACCTGCCTTCTTGCCGTATCCTTTGATGCCCTGACGGATCAGCAAACAATCAAATACATACATGTGGACTTGGCCTCCACCGCAGTCTGTAGCAGAGCATTCCATAGATTCACTACTCTCTGGCTAAAAAAAATTCCTCCTTTACTCTGCTCTAAAGTGTCACCCCTCAATTTTGAGGCTCTACCTTCTAGTTCTGGATACCCCACCATTGGAAATAACCTCTGCATATGCATCCTATCTATTCCTTTCAACATTTGGTAGGTTTCAATGTGATTTCCTCCATATTCTTCTAAATGCCAGTGAGTACAGGCCGAAAGCTGCCAAACACTCCTCATGCATTAACCCCTTCAAGTGCAGCATGACTAGTATTTTATAAAGGCTCAGCATTATCTCATTGCTTTTATATTCCATTCCCTTAAAAAAAATGGCATTATTACATTTGCCTTCTATGCCACAGACTCATCCTGTAAATTAATCTTCTGGGAGTCTTGCATAAGGACTCCTAAGTCCCTCTGCACTTCTGATGCTTGAACCTTCTCTCCATTTAGAGAATAGTCTGCATTATTGTTCCTTTTTTTAATAGCTTTTTTAGTTGCCTTTTGATGATTTTAAAAGCTTCCCAATCATCCAACTTCTCATTCACTTTCACTTATATGCCCTTTCCTTGGCTTTTATGTGGTCCTTAACCTCCTTTGTCAGCCTTCTCAAGCCATTTGAGTATTTCTTCATCTATGGGGTTGTCTTTGAGTAACAATCAGAGGGTTCGAGGTGTTTGAGTGCAGATTTGAAGGATCGAGGTGTTTTAGTGACAATCCGATGTGTTTGAGTGACAGATAGTGGGGTCAAGGTGCTTGAGTGCCGAACAGAGGAGTCGAGGTGTTTGAGTGAAAATCCGAAGGGTCCATGTGTCTGAGTGATGATCAGAGGGGTCGAGGTAATTGAGTGATAGTCAGAGGGTTCAAGGTGTTTGAGTGCCGATCAGAGGGGTGGAGGTGTTTGAGTGCCAATCAGAGGGTTCAAGGTGTTTGAGTGCCGATCAGAGGGGTCGAGGTATTTGAGTGCCAATCAGAGGGTTCAAGGTGTTTGAGTGACGATCAGAGGGGCCAAGGTGTTTGAGTGCCAATCAGAGGGGTCGAGGTGTTTGAGTGCCGATCAGAGGGGTCGAGGTGTTTGAGTGCCGATCAGAGGGGTCGAGGTGTTTGAGTGCCGATCAGAGGGGTCGAGGTAATTGAGTGATAGTCAGAGGGTTCAAGGTGTTTGAGTGCCAATCAGAGGGGTCGAGGTGTTTGAGTGCCGATCAGAGGGGTCGAGGTGTTTGAGTGCCAATCAGAGGGGCCGAGGTGTTTGAGTGCCAATCAGAGGGGTCGAGGTGTTTGAGTGACAATCAGAGGGGTCGAGGTATTTGAGTGACAATCAGAGGGGTCGAGGTATTTGAGTGCCAATCAGAGGGGTCGAGGTATTTGAGTGCCAATCAGAGGGGTCGAGGTGTTTGAGTGCCAATCAGAGGGGTCGAGGTGTTTGAGTGACAATCAGAGGGGTCGAGGTGTTTGAGTGACAATCAGAGGGGTCGAGGTGTTTGAGTGACAATCAGAGGGGCCAAGGTGTTTGAGTGACAATCAGAGGGGTCGAGGTGCTTGAGTGACAATCAGAGGGGTCGAGGTGCTTGAGTGACAATCAGAGGGGTCGAGGTGCTTGAGTGACAATCAGAGGGGTCGAGGTGTTTGAGTGACAATCAGAGGGGTCGAGGTGCTTGAGTGACAATCAGAGGGGTCGAGGTGTTTGAGTGACAATCAGAGGGGTCGAGGTGTTTGAGTGACAATCAGAGGGGTCGAGGTGTTTGAGTGACAATCAGAGGGGTCGAGGTGTTTGAGTGACAATCAGAGGGGCCGAGGTGTTTGAGTGACAATCAGAGGGGTCGAGGTGCTTGAGTGACAATCAGAGGGGTCGAGGTGTTTGAGTGACAATCAGAGGGGTCGAGGTGTTTGAGTGACAATCAGAGGGGTTGAGGTGCTTGAGTGACAATCAGAGGGGTCGAGGTGTTTGAGTGACAATCAGAGGGGTCGAGGTGTTTGAGTGACAATCAGAGGGGTCGAGGTGTTTGAGTGACAATCAGAGGGGTCGAGGTGTTTGAGTGACAATCAGAGGGGTTGAGGTGTTTGAGTGACAATCAGAGGGGTTGAGGTGCTTGAGTGACAATCAGAGGGGTCGAGGTATTTGAGTGACAATCAGAGGGGTCGAGGTATTTGAGTGACAATCAGAGGGGTTGAGGTGTTTGAGTGCCAATCAGAGGGGTCGAGGTATTTGAGTGACAATCAGAGGGGTCGAGGTGTTTGAGTGACAATCAGAGGGGTCGAGGTATTTGAGTGACAATCAGAGGGGTCGAGGTATTTGAGTGACAATCAGAGGGGCCGAGGTGTTTGAGTGCCGATCAGAGGGGCCGAGGTGTTTGAGTGATAGTCAGAGGAGTTGAGGTGTTTTTTGAGTTAAGATAAAAAGGGTTTCAGCTACATTGAGTCTCATTTGATTTCAATATTTAGTCTTAACTGACAGCCTCTCTTCCTGCCTCATGTAATAAGAGTTTTAAATATAGAATAACTAAACCCAACTAAGTTCACAGTATCACCACAAATAGGTCACTGAGCTCCCACTTCCCTTCCCCTCCTCCCTCCCTTACACACTGTCTCCCCTCTGAAGCAGGTAACTTTTGCCACTGGGCCTCTTACCCCAGTCAGATAGGGAGATGCCAGTCCTAGCATGTGAAGTCCGTTCTGCCATTCTGGGAAGATGGAGAGCAAGGGGCATGACAGGACACAGGAGAAGACCACCATTTGTGATGACTACTCATAACACTGGACCCAGATTTGCCCTTTTAAGAACTCTCCCACGCAGCTCTGTTGTCAGTGTTGGATACAATGGACCAATTGGTTGAACACATCGTGTGTCCACTTGGATGGCAGAACATTTCCTCAATTTATCCTTTCGTGTGTTCCTGTTGCATCATTGGGATTGGTTCATCAGGGAAACACATCGTTGGCATTGGTTAATTAGAGAAACAACATAATTGGGATTGGTTAATTATTGGATCAGCATCGTTGGGATTGGTTTATTAGGGAAACATGACATCATTGGGATTGAGTTATTAGGGAAACAACATCACTGTGATTGTTTTAGGAAAATTCACATGATTTTATTATGAGAAAACTGAGGGGACCTGTGGTGCAGTGCTGATCAGAGATTGCTGTCTCAAAGGGATGGAACGTGTGTGTTTACAGCTGAACAAAGACACACACCAATGCTCCATGTGTCACAGCAGGTTTTGCCACAAGACCAACCAAGGGGAAAGAGAGGGGGAGCACCAAACTGGCAGCACCTAGCAACTAAAACCCATTAAAGATTACACTTAAAGGGTAATTGGAACCAATCATCAAATGACCTCATTGAATTTCTGCAGCATACAAACCAGTTTCCAAAGAGGTTGATGAACCATGTAACCTCCCCGACATGTCATGTAATCTCACACCATCAGAGGAACAATGCTGATCAGTGCACAAATAAGACTGACGCTGCAAATACAAGTCTGAAAGAATGTGTCAGAGTGAATCACTCTGGGGAGCTCTTTTGCTTGCCTTCACAATAATCATTGGGACCTTCACCACATCAGTTGGAGGCATCTCACCCACAAACAGATGCTAGCAGTTTCTGTGCTCCATGTTCTAGGTGGAAAAGCCCTTAACAAAGTCCTTGCTAAAGTCCATGTAGACAACTTCCACTCCCTTACCTTCTTCAACTTTCCTGGTAACTTCCTCAAAAAAAGATTGCTTAGACAAGTATCATGCACAAAGCCACCCTGACTATCACAAATCAATCCATGTCAATCCAAATACTTACATATCCAGTCCCTTAGAATATCTTCCAATAACTTTCCCACTACGGTTGTCTGGCTCAATGGCCTAAGATTTCCTGGTTTATTTTTAGAGCCTTTCTTAAGGCTAATGTGGAACAGCATTAGCTATCCTCCAACCCTCTGGCATCTCACCTGTCACTAAGGATGATTGAAATATTCTGCTAAGGCCCCTTAAATTTTTACACTAGCCTCCCACAGGGTCCAAGGAAACACCTTGTCAAGCTCTAAGGATGTATCCGCCCTAATTACCTCAAGACAGCAAACCCTTCTTCCTCTCATACACTCTAACACTGGCCCATTCACACAATGGCTGATCTGCTTAAACCTAACTTTTATTAAATTTGTCCTTGCTAAGTCCCAAATATGTGCAATCCATTGTGTCCTCAGGAACTGTGGTGTGCAAAATGTCACATTGATGCACACGTTCCAAGTAAATGTAAATCTGAAATCTATTTGTTGCATCTGCCTGCAAACTCTGTGTGCTTCATCTGCTAACCACCTCTGAGATCAGATATTGATCAGAGTCTCTTTGTCTCCTCCCAAACCAACCCCTGGGTGATATTATCTGAGAAGAAGAGTGTGTCTCCGAGTGCTGGGACCAATCTCTCTCCCTTGCTCAGTGCCATGGAAACTGCCTGTTGTCATGTCCATGGATACGGGAGATTGCTGTGCAGTAATTGCTGCTTTTCTTTTTTACTTTGCACCAGTGACTGTTCCAAATGTACTCCACTGACTGTAAATACCCTGCGGCTTCCCAACAAGAGAAGTCCGTTCAACCTGTGATGTTGTGCCAAACTTTTAACCTACTCTAAGATCAACCTAACCCTACCCTCCTACATAGCCCTCCATTGTTCTATCAGAAGTTGGAATTCTGAACAGAGGAAATATGAACTCCGCAGAGATACCATCATGCAAAGTGTGAACACTTCAAACTTTCAAGTTTACTTCCACTGGATGTTTGAGAATCTGCACGGCTGTGGCTATTTCAAAATTGTACCATCAGCTTAGTACCTGGCTTGATGGACTGAATGCCCTAATTCAGTTCCTATGCCTTAAAGGACGTGGTCCCATTTATTATATCCAGTCGTCCCAGTAAAACCTCTTCTACATCAGTGAGACCTGAAACAGATTGGGGGGCAGCTTTGTGAGCACCTTTACTCTGTCCATTGCAAAAGGGAGAATCTCCAGTAGCCACCCATTTCAATTTGACTTCCTATTCCCACTTAGACATGTCTGTCCATGACCCTTTCTACAGTCACTCAGGTTGGAGGAGCAACACCTCATATTCTGTATGGGTGGCCTCCAACCTGGATGGTATAAACATTGATTTCTCTAACTTCCGGTAACCACTCCCCTCTGCTTTCCCTTCTCCTTCCTTTGTTTTCCCACATGCCAGTGGTTCCCTCACTCCTTCTGCCCTCACAACCTTCCCATCAGCTCCCTCCCAACCCCTAACTTCTTCCATTTATCCCATGGTCCACCGTCCTCTATCAGATTCCTACTTTTTGAGTCCTTTGCCTCTTTCACCTATCTCTCCCAGCTTCTCATTTTATTGGCCTTCCCCCTCACCTGGCTTCACCAATCACCTGCCAGCTTGTACTCCTGCTTCCCTCTCCTTATTCTGGCTTCTGCTCTCTTCTTTTCCAGTCCTGATGATAGGTCTCTCTTCCTGCCATCACGGACATTTACACAAAATGCTGCATCCACAAATGAAACGGCATTATGAAGGACCCCATGCATCCCTCATACAATCTCTTCTCCCTCCTGCCGTCTGGGAAAAGGCTCCAAAGCGGGGGTCGGCAACCCGCGGCTCCGGAGCCACATGTGGCTCTTTTACGTCTGTGCTGCGGCTCCCTGTTGCTTTGGGAAATAATTGGTTGTGGCGACCCTTTTCCTGGCACATCCGAACCGACTCACAATTAGATAGCCGACGGGGGTTTGCGAGCACAGAGCTTTGGAGCCTCTGCGCCATGGGGGGGGGGGGGGGTAGGTTGAGGGAGGCTTAAAAGTGAGGCTGAAGATTTCGAATAAAGTTTTTTCCTTCGACTGCAGTTAACGACTCCGTGTCGTAATTTTAGCGCTGCGTGTAGCACACCGCTACATGGTCAGTATTTAATTAAAATGTATTTTATGTTAGTTTGTTAGTTTTTGAAATGTAAATCTAAATTTGAAGATTATGGTGATCTTGTACAATCTAAATAAGACGTTGTGGCGACCCATTTTCTGACACATCCGAACCGGCTCACAATTAGCCAGCGTTCAGGCTAAGGGAGATAGCCTACGGGGGGTTGTGAGTACGTGTCTTTTGGAGCATCCGCGTCCATGGGGGGGCGGGTTGAGGGAGGCTTAAAAGCAAGGCTGTTTAGTTCGAATAAAGCTATCTTTGACTGCAGTTTACTGACTGCGTGTAGCACACCGCTACAACGTGTTTTTATCGCTGGCTGTCCAGAGGGGAGGTGCTGAAACGCTTTGTCGCGTGTCTGGAAGAAGTGAAAACTTTCCTGGGCAGCAAAGGGCTCACCTTTCCTGAGCTGGAACAGCCAGAGTGGCTGGAAAAGCTACACTTCATGGTAGACATGACAGCGCACCTGAACACGCTGAACACAGCTCTTCAACGGGGTAAGGACGTACAGCCCTGCACATGTTGGAGGATGTTTTGGCATTCGAGCGCAAGTTGACGTTGCTTGCCAGAGATTTACAGAAAGGCACATTGTCTCACTTCCCCAATTTGAGAGAGTTCAAACAAGGTCACGACATGATAAATTCGGAGTATTTACATTCTGCAATCATCGCAATGCAAACATCGTTTGGGAAACGCTTCTGCGAGTTCAGAGAGGAAAAAAAACACATTATCCTTCCCGGTCACTCCCCTAAGCATCGATCCATCCCTACTGAATACGACTGCATTGTCAGGTGTGAGTCAACCTGAACAAGTATGATATATATTTTAATTGCCTATTATTTTACGTATATTCATATGTTTTCATTGTTCAGTGAAATAGTCCTTTTATTTTTCAGGTTGACAGCTGGCCGACGTTATTTTTGGTTTGCTGCTGGCGGCAAATTTAAGTTTGGCGTTTTTCATAAATACAAGAAGGACTCAAATAGACGTTGAGTATTTTACTTAAAAGTAACCTTCAACCCAACGTCTTTTTTTCGGAGTTCAAAATGTTTTTGTTGCATGCAGAAATGTAATTTCGTTTTCTCTGCAGGAGTTCATCAATTTCATAAATGCAACACATTATAGTTTGTTTATACATAGCATAAAGGCAAAACAAAACGTTGTATGCAGTGTTATTTCATTTTAAATGTCAAACGGGTTTTGCGGCTCCCAGTGTTTACTTTTCTGTGGGAAACGGGTCCAAGTGGCTCTTTCAGCGGTAAAGGTTGCTGACCCCTGCTCCAAAGCATTCGGGCCCTCACAACCAGACTGTGTAATAGTTTCTTCCCCCAGGCTATCAGACTCCTCAATACCCAAAGCCTGGACTGACACCTTACTGCCCTATTGTCCTGTTTTTTATTGTAATGCCGGTACTGTTTTTGTGCACTTTACGCAGTCCAGTGTAGGTCTGTAGCTTTCTCTGTGTTGTTTTTTTTTATTACGTAGTTCAGTCTAGTTTTTGTACTGCGTCATGTAACACCATGGTCCTGAAAACGTTGTCTCATTTTTACTATGCACTGTACCAGCAGTTATGGTCGAAATGACAATAAAAGTTGACTTGACTTGAGGTCTCAGCCCAAAACATTGACTGTTTATTCATTTCCATAGATGCTGACTGACCTGCTAAGTTCCTCCACCATTATATCTGATGATCTGAATTTCCAGCATCTACAGAATTTCAGATGTCCGTGTGAGCCATGTTTCAAACCATACTAACAAACTTCCTCCAGTCTCAGCTACCCAGCCGCCTCTCCACTCTGCATTTCTCACTGTCTCGGTAAAATTCTCTCTTCTCATCTCTTCCATCAGGCAAAATCTGAAAGCAAGATAAGTCACCTGGGCCAATTAGATGACATCCCAGAGATCTGAAAGAGGTAGATGAAGTGATTGTGGAAGCATTAGGAATGTTTCAGGAATCAATAGATTCTAACGTGGTTCTAGAGGAATGGAAATTGCAAACGTCACTCCACTTTTTAAGAAGGTAGGGAGGCAGAACAAAGGAAATTCTTCTTCTGCCAGTTCGCCTGACTTCAGTGATTGGCAAGATGTTGGAGTCCATTGTTAAGGATGTGCTTTGGGGTACTTGGAGGCACATGACCAAATATCATGGTTTCCTCAAGGGAAAATGTTGCCCAACAAATCTGTTGGAATTCTTTGAGGAAATACAAAGCAGGATAGACAAAGGAGAATCAGTGGATGTTGCCTACTTGTTTACATTGACAAGGTGCTGCACATGAGGCTGCTTAACAAGATAAGTGTCCATGGTATTTCAGGAAAGGTACTAGCATAGATAGACGATTGGCTTATTGGCAGGAGGAAAAGAATGGGAATACAGGGAACGTTTTCTGGTTGGCTGCTGGTGACAAGTGGTGTCCTGCAGGATCAGCGTTGGGACCAATTCTTTCCACAATATATGTCAATGATTTAGATTTGGTTAAGGAATAAAAGCATAGACTATTTTATAAATGGAGAGAAACTTCAAAAATCAGAGTTGCAAAAGGACTTTGGAGTCCACGTGCAAAATACCTTGAAAGTTAATGGCACATGAAGCATAGAAAAATAGAGGACTATGCACTAGAGAAACTCTAGGAAGTCTCTAAAGAAGGTTACATGGTCAACATAACATTGTGGGCTGAATGGCCTGTAATGAGCTATGCTCTGTGTTCTGATACGTTAACTTGGAGGTGAAGTCGGTGATAAGGAAGGCAAATGCAATGTTAGCTTTCATTTCAAGAGGACTAGAATATAAGAGCAAGTATGAAAAGCTGAGGTTTCATAAGGCTTTGGTCAGACCACACTTGGAGTACTGTGAGCAGTTTGGGGCCCCTTACCTAAGAAATGAAGTGCTAGCATTGCAACAGGTCCAGAGGAGATTCATGAGAATGATGCCCAGAATGAAAAGGTTAATGTATGAGAAACATTTGATGCTTCTGGGCCTGTACTCTCTGGAGTTTAAAAACTATCAAGTATTAAAAGGCCTAGATGGAGTGGCTGTGGAGAGGATGTTTCCAATAGTGAGTAACTCTAGGACCAGAGGCCACAGCCTCAGGACAGAGAGACATCTATTTATGGTAGAGATGATGAGGAATATCTTTAGTCAGAAGGTGGAAAATAGGAACATAGAAACATAGAAAACCTATAGCACAATACAGGCCCTTCAGCCCACAGTGGTGTGCCAAACGCGTATTTACCTTAGAAATTACCTAGGGTTACACATAGCCCTCTATTTTTCTAAGCTCCGTGAACCTATCCAGGAGTCTCCTAAAAGACCCTATCGTATCCGCCTCCATCACCATCGCTAGCAGCCCATTCCACGGACTCACCACTCTCTGAGTAAAAACCTTACCCCTGACATCCCCTCTGTGCCTACTTCCAAGCACCTTAAACCTGTGCCCTCTCATGTTAGCCATTTCAGCCCTGGGGAAAAGCCTCTGACTATCCACATGATCAATGCCTCTCATCATCTTGTACACCTCTATCAGGTCACCTCTCATCCTCCGCCGCTCCAAGGAGAAAAGGCCGAGTTCACTCAACCTGTTCTCATAAGGCATGCTCCCCAATCCAGGTAACATCCTTGTAAATCTCCTCTGCACCCTTTCTATGGTTTCCACATCCTTCCTGTAGTGAGGCAACCAGAACTGAGCACAGTACTCCAAGTGGGGTCTGACCAAGGCTGCAACATTACCTCTCAGCTCCTAAACTCAATCCCACGATTGATGAAGGCCAATACACCATACACCTTATTTACCCCAGAGTCAACCTGTGCAGCTGCTTTGAGCGTCGTATGGACTTGGACCCCTAAATCTCTCTGATCCTCCACACTACCAAGAGTCTTACTATTAATACCATATTCTGCCATCATATTTGACCTACCAAAATGAACCACTTCACACTTATCTGGGTTGAACTCCATCTGCCACTTCTCAGCCCAGTTTTGCATCCTATCAATGTCCCACTGTAAACTCTGACAGCACCCTACACTATCCGCAAAACCTCCAATCTTTGTGTCATCCACAGATTTCATCCCTCTACTTCCTCATCCAGGTCATTTATAAAAGTCACAAAGAATAGGAGTCCCAGAACAGATCCCTGAGGCACACCACTGGTCACCGGCCTCCATGCAGGATATGATCCGTCTACAACCACTCTTCGCCTTCTTTGGGCAAGCCAGTTCTGGATCCACAAAGCAATGTCCCCTTGGATCCCATGCCTCCTTACTTTCTCAATAAGCCTTGCATGGGGTACCTGCTTTTTATCTTCCTTCCTGACTCCCTCTGGTCTGTTTTCAGACCTCTTCCCTTTTCCTGCCCGTGTTGTTGGTATCAGTATGTGCCACGTCCTCTGGCTGCTCTCTTTTCCACTTCAAGATATCATGGACGCGATCAGAAACATCCTGGACCCTGGCACCTGGGAGGCAAACTACCATCTCTGTTTCTTTCCTGCCTCCACAGAATTGCCTGTCTGACTCCTAACTATAGAGTCCCCTATCACTGCCACCATCCTCTTCCTTTCCCTACCCTTCTGAGCCACAGGTTCAGACTCTGTGCCAGAGGTGCAAACACTGTTGCTTCCCCCACATAGGCCGTCTCCCCAACAGTATTCAAGCAGGAGTAATTTTGTTAACAGGGATAGACACAGGGGTGCTCTCTAGCATCTGCTCCTGCCCTTCCCTCTCCTGACTGTTACCCACTTATCTGTCTCCCCAAACCCCGGTATGACAAGTTGCCTATAGCTCCTCTCTATCACCCTCTCGCTCTCTCTGACCAGACAAAAGTCATTGAGCTGCATCTCCAGTTCCCTAACGCGGTCCCTAAGGAGCTGCAGCTCGACACACCTGGCGCAGATGTGGCCGTCCAGGAAGCTGAGAGTCTCCAGGACTTCCCACATCTGACACCGAGCACAGAACACCGGCCTCACCCACATACTTCCTGTCTGTATTCTATGCAGGCAACCTATCTCGCCATGACCCATTATCGCCTAAGCCCTGTTGAACCAAAGTCTTCCTAATCTGTTGAACCAAATCTGTAGAATTCATTACCATGGATGGCTGTGGAGGCCAAGTCATTGAGTATATTTAAAGTGGAGGTTCTTGGCTATGGGGAGAAGACAGGAGAATGGGGATGAGAAAGTTAATAATCAGCCATGATGGAATGGTGGCACAAACTCAGTGGACTGAATAGCCTCATTCTGCTCCTATGCCTTGTGGTCTTATGGAGCAGCCAGGTTCAAAGACAGCTGCTATCTCACTGTTATAAGACAATTCCCAGTAGCTGGGAATCGCTTGCTCTGGACTGCCCAACCTGGTGGAGCAGGACCACTAAAGGAGCGTATGCAGCAGAAATCAGACGCACCGCAGAGGCTTAGAGGAAACGCACCGCGCGCAAGACTCGAGCTACCTCCACTTCCACTGAAGCACCTACCCTCATGTGTCCCACATGTGGGCGAGCTTTCAGGGCCCGGATTGGCCTCACCAGTCACCTTCGGACCCACAGTCACAAACCCTCCACCTGATAGAAGTCGTGGTCGTCTTCGACTCTGAAGGACGAACAACAACAACAAAACACAATTCACTAATATGATAAGGTGGACCATTGACCTCATAATCTACCTCGTTATTGTTTTACACTCTATTTTCTACCATTACTGCATTTCCTCTGTAAACTGTAACCCTTCATTCTGCACTGTTATTCTTTTTCTTTCCACCTCCATGCACTGTGTAATGATTCGATCTGTATTAACAGTACACAAGATGTTTTTCACTGTGTCTTAATACACATGGCAATCGTAAACCAATTCCAATTTACCTCTACCTTGGAGTTTTAACCTGTGCACTAGTCTCTGCTGTAGCCCCTTGTCAAAATGCCCTTTGGAAATCTAAATACAGGTACTTCTCTATAAAATCTTCCAGTTCTGTCCTCAAAGAATTTGAACTTATTTGTCAGAGACACTTTTCTTTTCATAAAGCCATATCATTGAGGTTTGATTAAGTTCAGCTACCTCAATGACTGGTCGTTTCCCCTTTGATTATGGATGTGCAAAATGCCTTCTGTCTTCCTGCTTTTCAAAGGATTGACTTCAACTGTTTTCTTGTTTTCTGGTCTCCTCATGGAGTTAAGAGTCATAATTGATCTAATTAGCTTAGAAGTAGGTAATGGAGGCAGCTGTTAGAGCAGTCCGGTGGGTGCTCCGTTTGAAGGATGTGGGAAGTCAGGGACAGCACAATTGTCCCTGATGACTACACCTGTAAAAAGTGCATCCAGCTGCAGCTCCTGACAAACCATGTTAGGGAACTGGAGCTGGATGAACTTTGGATCATTCGGGAAGCAGAGGCAGAAATAAACAGGAGTTACAGGGAGATAGTAACCCCTAAAAGTCAGGAGGCAGGCAGCTGGGTGACTGTCAGGAGAGGGAAGCGGAATAGACAGAATGAGCAGAGCACCCCTGTGGCCATTCCCATCAATAATAAGTATACTGTTTTGGATACTGTTGGTGGGGTCAGCCTACCAGGGACAAGTTTCAGTCGTTGCATCTCTGACACCGAGACTGTACCCTCAGTTCACAAGGGAAGGGATCTCTTCTGTGGAAGAGATCGAGAATCCCAGATGGTCTGTTGCCTCCCTGGTACCAAGGTCTGTGATATCTCATATCCAGTTCTCAGTATTTTCAAGAGGGAGGGTGAGCAACCAGATGTTGTGGTCCACGTAGGGACCAATGACGTGGATAGGAAGAAGGAAGAGGTCCTGCAAAGAGAATTTAGGGAGTTTGGTGCAAACTTGAAGGACAGGACCTCCAGGGTTGCAATCTCAGGACTGCTACCCGTGCCACGTGCCAGTGAGGCCAGAAAGAGGAAGATAATGCAGCTAAGTACGTGGCTAAGGAGTTGGTGCAGGAGGGAGGGCTTCATGTTTCTGGACAATTGGGCCTTGTTCCAGGGAATGTGGGACCTGTTCCGATGGGGCGGGTTGCACCTGAACTGGAGGGGGACTAACATCCTTGCAGGAAGGTTTGCTAATGCTGCTCTGGGGGGTTTAAACTAGATTTACAGGGGGAGGGGAACCAGAATGTTGGAGCAGATAGCGAGGTGGAGAAGGATAAAGGTCATGTGAGAACTGCAAATATAGTGCATGGAGTAAAGCCAGATCTAACATATAAAGAGGCTTTGAGGAAAGAGAAACAGAATAAAGGGTGTAGAGGTAGTGAGGTAGAAGGGCTAAAGTGTGTGTACTTCAATGCAAGAAGCATCAGGAACAAAGGTGATGAACTGAGAGCTTGGATACATACATGGAATTATGATGTAGTGGCCATTATGGAGACTTGGCTGGCACCAGGGCAGGAATGGAGTCTCAATATTCCTGGATTTCAGTGCTTTAAAAGGCATAGAGGGGGGGGAAGGGGAGGAGGGGTGGCATTACTGGTCAGAGATACTATTGCAGCTACAGAAAGGGTGGGCAATGTAGCAGGATCCCCTTTTGAGTCAGTATGGGTGGAAGTCAGGAACAGAAAGGGAGCAGTTATTCTATTGGGAGTATTCCATAGGCCCCCTAGCAGCAGAGATACCGAGGAGCAGACTGGGAGGCAGATTTGGAAAAGGTGCAAAACTAACAGGGTTGTTATCACGGGTGACTTTAGCTTCCCTAATATTGATTGGCACCTGATTAGTTCCAATGGTTAAGATGGGGCAGAGTTAGTCCAAGTGCATCCAGGATGGATTTCTGTCACAGTACGTTGACAGGCCGACTAGTGGGAATGCCATACTAGATCTAGTATTAGGTAACAAACCGGGTCAGGTCACAGATCTCTCAGTGGGTGAACATCTGGGGGACAGTGACCACCTCTCCTTGGCCTTTAACATTATCATGGAAAAGAATAGAATTAGAGAGGACAGGAAAATTTTTAATTGGGGAAGGACAAATTATGAGGCTATAAGGCTAGAGCTTGCAGGTGTGAATTGAGATGATGCTCTTGCAGGGAAATGTACCATGGACATGTGGTCGATGTTTAGGGATCTCTTGTAGGATGCTAGGAATAAATTTGTCCCAGTGAGGAAGATAAAGAATGGTAGTGTGGAGGAACCATGGGTGACAAGTGAGGTGGAGAATCTAGTCAGGTGGAAGAAGGCAGCAAACTTGAGAGTTAGGAAGCAAGGATCAAATGGGTCTATTGAGAAATATAGGGTAGTAAGAAAGGAACTTAAGAAGGGGCTGAGGAGAGCAAGAAGGGGGCATGAGGAGGCCTTGGCGAGTAGGGTACAGGTAAACCACAAGGCATTCTTCAATTATGTAAAGAACAAAAGGTTGACAGGACTGAAGGTAGGACCGATTAGAGATAAAGGTGGGAAGATGTGCCTGGAGGCTGTGGAAGTGAGCGAGGTCCTCAATGAATACTTCTCTTCGGTATTCACCAATGAGAGGGAACTTGATGATGGTGAGGACAATATGAGTGAGGTTGATGTTCTGGATCATGTTGATATTAAGGGAGAAGAGGTGTTGGAGTTGTTAAAATACATTAGGACGGATAAGTTCTTGGGGCCTGATGGAATAATTCCCAGGCTGCTCCACGAGATGAGGGAAGAGATTGCTGAGTCTCTGGCAAGGATCTTTATGTCCTCGTTGTCCACGGAAATGGTTCTGGAGGATTGGAGGGAGGTGAATGTTGTCCCCTTGTTCAAAAAAGGTAGTGGGGATAGTCCGTGTAATTATAGACCAGTGAGCCTTACGTCTGTGGTAGGAAAGCTGTTGGAAAAAGATTCTTAGAGATAGAATCTATGGGCATTTAGAGAATCATGGTCTGATCAGGGACAGTCAGCATGACTTTGTGAAGGGCAGATCGTGTCTAACAAGCCTGATAAAGTACTTTGAGGAGGTGACCAGGCATATAGATGAGGGTAGTGCAGTGGATGTGATCTACATGGATTTTAGTAAGGCATTTGACAAGGTACCACATGGTAGGCTTATTCAGAAAGTCAGAAGGCATGGGATCCAGGGATGTTTGGCCAGGTGGATTCAGAATTGGCTTGCCTGCAGAAAACAGAGGGTCATGGTGGAGGGAGTACATTCAGATTGGAGGGTTGTGACGAGTGGTGTCCCACAAGGATCGGTTCTGGGACCCTTACTTTTCATAATTTTTATTAACGACCTGGATGTGGGGCTAGAAGGGTGGGTTGGCAAGTTTGCAGATGACACAAAGGTTGGTGGGGTTGTGGATAGTGTTGAGAATTGTCGAAGATTGCAGAGAGACATTGATAGGATGCAGAAGTGGGCTGAGAAGTGGCAGATGGAGTTCAACCCAGAGAAGTGTGAGGTGGTACACTTTGGAAGGACAAACTCCAAGGCAGAGTACAAAGTAAATGGCAGGATACTTGGTAGTGTGGAGGAGATAGTGTAGTTAAGAAAGCTTATGGAGTGTTAGCTTTCATAAGTCAAGGGATAGAGTTTGAGAGTCGCAGGGTAATGATGCAGCTATATAAAACTCTAGTTAGGCCACACTTGGGGTACTGTGTTCATTTCTGGTCGCCTCACTACAGGAAGGATGTGGAAGCATTGGAAAGGGTACAGAGGAGATTTACCAGGATGCTGCCTAGTTTAGACAGTATGCATTATGATCAGAGATTAAGGGAGCTAGGGCTTTACTCTGGAGAGGAGGATGATGAGAGGAGACATGATAGAGGTATACAAGATATTAAGAGAAATAGACAGAGTGGACAGCCAGCACCTCTTCCCCAGGTCACCACTGCTCAATACAAGAGGACATGGCTTTAAGGTAAGGGGAAGGAAATTCAAGGGGGATATTAGAGGAAGGTTTTTTACTCAGAGAGTGTTTGGTGCGTGGAATGCATTGCCTGAGTCAGTGGTGGAGGCAGATACACTAGTGAGATTTAAGAGACTACTAGATAGGTATATGGAGGAATTTAAAGTGGAGGGTTATATGGGAGGCAGGGTTTAAGGGTCGACACAACATTGTGGGCCGAATGGCCTGTACTGTGGTGTATTGTTCTTTGTTCTTTGTTGACACTACAGCACAGAAACACGCCCCTTGGCCCATCTAGTCTGTGCCAGCCTAGCCTTCTACCTACTCCCATCAACCCACATATGGACCACAGCCCACCATACCCCTCCCATCCATGTAACTGTCCAAACTTCTCTTAAATGTGGAAATCAATCCTGCATCCACACTTCTGCTGACAGCTCTTTCCATACTTTCACCATCCGTCTGAATGAAGAAACTCCTTCTAGTCTCACCCAACCTCAGTGGAAAAAGCCTGCATTTACCCTATCTATACCCTTCATAATTTTGCATACCTCTATCTAATCTCCCCTTAATCTCCTACACTCCAGGGAATAAAGTCCTTACCTATTCAACCTTTCTCAATAACTCAGTTTCTTAAGTCCCAGCAACATCCTTGTAAATTTCCTCTGCTAACCAAGTTTTGATGAATTTCAGCCAATCATTCCATGATTTTTGCAGCCACTTCCATCAAACCCCTTGGGATCAGGCCCTCAAGTCCCTGCGATTTGTCTACCTTTTACCTTTTGGTTTAAAAGTTCCTCCACATTATTTGAAATGAACTCAACTGTACCTTGGGGATACTTTCAGCTTCTGCCCCTTAAAAACTGCTGCAAAGGCGAACTTAAGTTATCTGCCATTTCTTTACTATCAGTTATTAGCTTCCCAGCCTCATTCTCCAGAGCTCCCACATCTACTATTTATATATCCAGAGTTACTCACACACACCTTTTCTCTCCAAGTCAGATTTCTCCTTTATTCTCAGCTTTTAGGTCTTTGGCTGCTGGATCCTATAAAGCCTTGCCAGTCCTCTGTCCCTACCGCCAGCTCGTGTGTGCTCTACAATTTAACATCACCCCAGACCTTCTTTGGCAACTACAGATTGTGGTCCTTCCCCATGGAATTGCCCTGTCTTGTTGGGATGAATTTCTTCTCTGTTATGGACCAGCTGTTTCAATATCCTTAACCATGTGAAATTCTGCAAAAATCCAGAGTAACACACACAAAATGCTGGAGGAACTCAGCAGGACAGGCAGTATCTATGGAAATAAACATAGAAATTTACAGTACTTTACAGACCCTTTGGCCCAAAATGTTGTGCCGACCATTTAACCTACTCTAGAGACTGCCTAGAATTTCCCTACCGCATAGCCCTCTAGTTTTTCTAAGCTCCATGTACCTATCTAAGAGGCTTTTAAAAGATCTAATGTATCCACTTCTACCACTTTCGCTGGCAGTGCATTCCACACACCCACCACTCTCTGTGTGAAAAACTTACCCTGACATCCTCTCAGTACCTATTTCCAAACACCTTAAACTATGCCCCCTCGTGTTAGTCATTCTGCCCTCGGAAAAAGCCTCTGGCTATCCACACGATCAATGCCTCTCATCATCTTATACACCTCTATCAGGTCACACCTTATCCTCCCTCGCTCCAAGGAGAAAAGGCCAAGTACATTCAACCTATTCACATAAGGCATGCTCCCCAATCCAGACAACATCCTTTTAAGTCTCCTCTGCATTCTGTCTGTAGTTTCCACATCTTTTCTGTAGTGAGATGACCAGAAATGAACCCAGTACTCCAACTGGGGTCTGACCAAGGTCTTATATAGCCATAACATTAACTCACGGCTCTTGAACTCAATCCCACGGCTGATGAATGCCAACAACACTGTCAACCTACGCAGCAGCTTTGAGTGTCCTATCAACACAGACCTCACAGATCCTCCACACTGCCAAGAATCCTACCATTTATAGTATAACCTGTCTTCAAATTTGACCTACCAAAATGAGCCACTTCACACTTATTAGGGTTGAAGTCCATCTGCCACTTCTCAGCCCCAGTTCTGCATCCCATCGATGTCCCACTGTAACCTCTGACAGCCCTCCAGACTATCCACAACACCCCCAACCTTTGAGTTATCAGCAAACTTACTAACCCACCCTTCTACTTCTTCACCTGGATCATTTATAAAAATCACAAAGAAGAGGGGGTCTCAGAACAGATCCCTGTGGAACACCTCTGGTCACTGACCTCCATGCAGAATACAAACCATTTACTACCACCTTTTTTTGCCTTCTGTGGGCAAGCCAATTCTGGATCCACAAAGCAAGGTCTCCTTGGATCCCATGCCTCATTACTTGCTGAAGGAGCCTGCATAGGGAAACTTATCAAGTCCTTTAAAGGGGGAAGTATGAGTGTGAGGGCAGCTTGTTGTTCTCGGTGTCGGATGTGGGAGGTCCTGGAGTCTCCCAGCCTCCCAGACGTCCACATCTGTGCCACGTGCACCGAGCTGCAGCTCCTAAGGGACCGAGTTAGGGAACTGGAGTTACAGCTCAATGACCCTCGCCTGGTCAGGGAGAGTGAGGAGTTGATAGAGAGGAGTTGCAGGCAGGTGGTCACACCGGGGCCACAGGAGTCAGACAAGTGGGTCACGGTTAGAGGGAAGGGGAAAAGGCAGATACTAGAGAGTACCCCAGTGGCTGTACCCCTTGACAATAAGTACTCCTGTTTGAGTACTATTTGGGGGGGGGGGGGAACAACCTACCTGGGGGAAGCAACAGCGGCCGTGCCTCTGGCACAGAGTTGGGCCCTGTAGCTCAGAAGGGTAGGGAAAGGAAGAGGAAGGCAGTAGTAATAGGGGAGTCGATAGTTAGGGGGTCAGATAGGTGATTCTGTGGACGCGATCAGGAGACCCAGATGGTAGTTTGCCTCCCTGGTGCCAGGGTCTGGGATGTTTCTGATCGCATCCAAGATATCCTGAAGTGGGAAGATGAGGAGCCAGAGGTCGTGGTACATATAGGTACCAATGACATAGGTAGGAAAAGGGAAGAGGTTTTGAAAGGAGAATATAGGGAGTTAGGAAGGGAGTTGAGAAGAAGGACTGCAAAGGTAATAATCTCAGGATTACTGCCTGTGCCACGTGACAGTGAGAGTAGGAATGGAATGAGGTGGAGGGTAAATGCGTGGCTGAGGGATTGGAGCAGGGGGTAGGGATTCAAGTTTCTGGATCATTGGGACCTCTTATGGGGCAGGTGGGACCTCTTTTGGGGCAGGTGGGACCTGTACAAAAAAGACAGGTTACACTTGAATCCTAGGGGGACCAATATCCTGGCGGGAAGGTTTAATAGAGAGGGAAAACAGAAATAGATCTAAGGTAGTGAGCAGTAAGGATGTCAGGAAGGACAGGCAGGTGATGGAGCAAATTTGCAGCCATTGGGATGAGTTGCAGTGCAATCAATGCAAAAAGTACCAAATACTAGACTTAAGGTGTTATACTTAAATGCACGCAGCATAAGGAATAAGGTGGATGATCTTGTTGTACAGTTACAGATTGGCAGGTATGATATTGTGGCTATCACTGAGACGTGGCTAAAGGATGCATGGCTCTGGCAGCTGAACATCCAAGGGTACACAGTGTATCGGAAGGATAGGCAGGTAGGTAGAAGGGATGGCATGGGTTTAATGGCAATAAATGATATTAAATCATTAGAAAGAGTTGACATAGGATCGGAAGGTACAGAATCTTTATGGGTTGAGCTAAGAAATCGCAGGGGTAAAAGGACCCTGATGGCAGTTATCTACAGGCCTCCAAACAGCTGCAGTGATGTGGACTACAAATTACAACAGGAAATAGAAAAGGCTTGCCAGGAGGGCAGTGTTATGATAATTGTGGGGGATTTTAACATGCGAGTGGATTGGGAATATCAGGTCGGCACTGGATCTCAAGACAGAGAATTTGTAGAATGTCTACGAGATGGCTTTTTAGAACAGCTTGTTGTTGAGCCCACTAGGGGATCGGCTGTACTGGATTGGGTGCTGTGTAATGAACCAGCTGTAACTGGAGAGATGGAAGTGAAGGAACCTTAAGGAGGCAGTGATCACAACTTGATTGAGTTCACTGTGAAATTTAAGAAAGAGAAGCTGAAATCTGATGTGTCAGTATTTCAGTGGAGTAAAGGAAATTACAGTGGCACGAGAGAGGAACTGGCCAAGGTTGACTGGAAAGGGACACTAACGGGAAGGATGGCAGAGCAGCAGTGGCTGGAGTTTATGTGAGAAGTGAGGAAGGTGCAAGACAGATATATTCCAAAGAAGAAGAAATTTTAAGAAAGAAAAAAGATAGGTGGAGGGGCCGGTAGTGCTGAGGAAACAGAGAGTCTGCAGAGAGACTTGGATAGATTGGGGGAATGGGCAAAGAATTGGCAAATGAATTACAATGTCAGAAAGTGTAAGGTCATGCACTTTGGTAGAAGAAATAAACAGGCAGACTATTATTTAAATGGGGAGAGAATTCAAAGTTCTGAGATGCAACGGGACTTGGGAGTCCTTGTGCAGGATACCCTTAAGGTTAACCTCCAGGGTGAGTCGGTGGTGAAGAAGGTGAATGGAATATTGGCATTCATTTCTAGAGGTATAGAGTATAGGAGCAGGGATGTGATGTTGAAGCTCTATAAGGCACTGTTAAGACCTCACTTGGAATACTGTGTGCAGTTTTGGGCTCCTTACTGAAGACAGACAGACAGACAGACATACTTTATGAACCCGAGGGAAACTGGGTTTCATTACAGCTGCACCAACCAAGAATAGTGAAGAAATGTAGCAATATAAAACCATAAATAATTAAATAATAATAAGTTAATCATGCCCAGTGGAAATAAGTCCAGGGCCAGCCTATTGGCTCAGGGTGTCTGACACTCCGAGGGAGGAGTTGTAAAGTTTGATGGCCACAGGCAGGAATGACTTCCTATGACGCTCAGTGTTACATCTCGGTGGAATGAGTCTCTGGCTGAATGTACTCCTGTGCCTAACCAGTACATTATGGAGTGGATGGGAGTCATTGTCCAGGATGGCATGCAACTTGGACAGCATCCTCTTTTCAGAAAGGATGTGCTGACGTTGGAGAGGGTTCAGAGAAGATTCACTAGAATGATTCTGGGAATGAGAGGGTTAACATATGAGGAACGTTTGACCGCTCTTGGACTGTACTCCTTGGAGTTTAGAAGAATGAGGGGGGACCTCATAGAACCATTTCGAATGTTGAAAGGCATGGACAGAGTGGATGTGGCAAAGTTGTTTCCCATGGTGGGGGAGTCTAGTACAAGAGGACATGACTTGAGGATTGCAGGGCGCCCATTCAGAACAGAGATGCAAAAAAAAATTTTTAGCCAGAGTGTGGTGAATCTATGGAATTTGTCGTCACAGGCAGCAGTGGAGGCCAAGTCATTGGGTGTATTTAAGGCAGAGATTGATAGGTATCTGAGTAGTCAGGGCATAAAGGGTTATGGTGAGAAGGCAGGGGAATGGAACTAAAGGGGCTATTGGATCAGCTAATGATGAAATGGCGGAGCAGACTGGATGGGCAGAATGGCCGAATTCTGCTCCTTTGTCTTATGGTCTTTACTGAAATCCATATATACCACATCAACTGCTCTACCTTCATCAATCTGTTTTCAGAATCAGAATCAGGTTTATTATCACCAGCATGTGATGTGAAATTTGTTAACTTAGCAGCAGCACTTCAATGCAATACATAATATAGAAAAAAATAGTAATAAATAAATAAATAACAAATAAATAAATTGTACATTTATTGAATAGATTTTAAAAGTCTTGCAAAAAACAGAAAAACTGTATATTAAAAAAAAAGTGTGAGGTAGTGTCCAAGAGTTCAATGTCCATTTAGAAATCAGCAGAGGGGAAGAAGCCGTTCCTGAATTGCTGAGTGTGTGCCTTCAGGCTTCTGTACCTCCTGCCTGATGGTAACGGTGAGAAAAGGGCATGCCCTGGGTGCTGGAGGTCCCTAATAATAGATGCTGCCTTTCTGAGACACTGCTCCCTGTAGATGTCCTGGGTACTTTGTAGGCTAGTACCCAAGATGAAGCAGTAGCCCTCCCACGCCAGACAGCGATGCAGCCTGTCAGAATGATCTCCACGGTACAACTACAGAAGCTTATGAGTGTATTTGATGACGTGCCAAATCTCTTCAAACTCCTAATGAAGTATAGCTGCTATCTTGCCTTCTTTATAACTACATTAATAATGTTGGGACCAGGTTAGATCCTCAGTGATCTTGACACCCAGGAATTTGAAACTGCTCACTCTCTCTCTGATCCCTCTGTGAGGATTGGTATGTGTTCCTTCATCTTACCTTTCCTGAAGTCCACAATCATCTCTTTTGTCTTACTGACACTGAGTGCCAGATTGTTGCTGCGACACCACTCCACTAGTTGGCATATCTCATGCCCTCTCATCACCATCTGAGATTCTATCAACAGTGGCTGCATCGTCAGCAAATTTATAGATGGTATTTGAGCTATGCTAGCCACACAGCCATGTGTATACAGAGAGTAGAGCAGTGGGCTATGCACACACCCCCAAGGTGCGCCAGTGTTGATCGTCAGCAAGGAGGATATGTTATCACCAATCCACACAGACCGTGGTCTTCCGGTTAGGAAGTCAAGGATCTAGTTGTAGAGGGAGGTATAGAGGCCCAGGTTCTGCAACTTTTCAATCAGGATTGTGGGAACGATGGTATTAAATGCTGAGCTATATTCAATGAATAGCACCCTGATGTAGGTGTTTGTGTTGTTCAGATGATCTAAAGCCATGTGGAGAGCCACTGAGATCGTGTCTGCCATTGACCTATTGTGGTGATAGACAAGTTGCAATGGGTCCAGGTCCTTGCTGAGGCAGGAGTTCAGTCTAGTCATGACCAACCTCTCAAAGCATTTCATCACTGTAGATGTGAGTGTCACCAGGTGATAGCCATTAAGGCAGCTCACATCATTCTATTTAGGCACTGGTATAACTGTGCCTTTTTGAAGCAAGTGGGAACTTCCATACGTAGCAGTGAGAGGTTGAAAATGTCCTTGAATACTCCTGGTAGTTGGTTGGCACAGGTTTTCAAAGCCTTACCAAGTACTCCATTGGGACCCACTGCCTTGCAAGGATTAACCCTCCTTAATGACAATCTAACATCAGCCTCTGAGACAGAGATCACAGGGTCATCAGGTGCAGCAGGGATCTTTACAGCTGGAGTTGTTTTCTCCCTTTCAAAGCGGGCATAGAAAGCATTGAGTTCATGTGGTAGTGAAGCATCGCTGCCATTCATGCTATTGGGTTTCGCTTTGTAGGAAACAATGTCTCGTGCATCCGATGTCACCTCCAACCTCGTTCGAAGAAGGAATCTGAATGAGATGAGAGTGGACCATGGGAGAAAGGGAACATGGAGAAGCGCCAGGGGCAGATGATAGGCGGAGGGGAGTAGGTAAGATGCCAGAGTGGGGAATAGAAGAAGAGGGCAGGGGTGGGAACTTTTTGTACCAGAAGGACAAATCAATATTCATGCCATCAGATTGGAGGCTATCCAGACTGAAATTGGCCTCATCATGGCACAAGGGAAGGCTATGGACCAACAAGTCAGAACAGGAATGGGAGTCAGAATTAAATCTTTGGCCACTGGGAAGTTCTGCTTTTGAGGTCGACAAAGTGGTCCCCCAATTTACGTTGAGTGTCACCAATGTAGAGGAGGCCACATCAGGAGCAACAGATACAGTAGACAACCGCAACAGAATCAGAGGTGAAGTGATCCCTCACCTGCAAGGACTGTTTGGGCCCTGAATGGAGCTGAGGGAAGGGGTGAATCAGCACTTTGGTCATTTGCATGGAAGTAAGACAGGGAGATTAGTGGGGAGGAAAGAATGGTCAATAGAATCATGGAAGAAGCAATCACTGCAGAAAGTGGAGAGGGGGAGAGGTACAGATGTTTTTGATGGTGGGACCCCTAAGGACAGAGGCTCGCAACTTGCGGTCCACGAACCCTTGGTTAATGGTAGAGGTCCATGACATGAAAATGGTTGGGAACCCCTACCTTAGGAGATGGAGGAAGCTGCAGAGAATGAAGTGTTGGACGCAAGGGATGGGGTGGCATGTGAGGACAAGAGGAACTTTGACCTGTTAAGGTGGTGGGAAGTTGAGATGAGCAAGAATGTTCAGGAAACGGAGGAGATGCAAGTGAGAGTAGAATCAATGGCGGAGGAAGAGAACCCCCATTCTTCGAAGGAGGACATAGAACCATAGAACACTACAGCACAGTACAGGACCTTCACCTTCCATGTTGTGCTGACCCATATAGTCCTTAAAAAAATGCTAAACCCATACTACCCCATAACCCTCCATTTTTCTTTCATCCATGTGCCTGTCCAAGAGGCTCTTAAATACCCCTAAAGCCTCCACCACCATCCCTGGCAAGTCATTCCAGGCATTCACAACCCTCTGTGTAAAAAACTTACCCCTAATGTTTCCCCTAAACTTCCCTCCCTTAATTTTGTACATATGCCCTCTAGGGTTTGCTATTGGTGCCTGGGAAACAGGTACAGACTATCCACCCTATCAGTGCCTCTCATAATCTTGTAAACCTCTAACAAGTCCCCTCTCATTCTTCTACTCTCCAACGAGAAAAATCCCAGCTCTGATAACCTTGCTTCATATGACTTGTTCTCCAAACTAGGCAAAATCCTGGTAAATCTCCTCTGCACCCTCTCCATAGCTTCCACATCCTTCCTATAATGAGGTGACCAGAATTGAACACAATACTCTAAGTGTAGTCTCACCAGAGATTTGTAGAGTTGCAACATGACCTCTCTACTCTTGAACTCAATCCTCCTGTTAATGAAGCCTAGCATCCCATAGGCCTTCCTAACTGCGCAATCAACCTGTGCAGCAACCTTGAGGGATGTGTGGATTTGAACCCCAAGGTCCCTTAATTCATCCACACTCTTAAGTAACTGACCATTAATCCTGTACTCAATCTTCTGGTTTGTCCTTCCAAAATGCATCACCTCACACTTGTCCGGATTGAACTCCATCTGCCATTTTTCTGCCCAACCCTGCAGCCTGTCTATACCCTCTTGTAACCTTCGACAAACTGCAGCTCCATCCACAACTCCTCCAATCATGTCATACGCAAACTTACTCACCAATCCTTCCACCTCTACATCCAGGTCATTTATAAAAATCACAAATAACAGGGGTCCCAGGACAGATCCCTGCGGCACTCCACTAGTCACCAACCTCTTCCAGGCAGAGTCATTTCCTTCCACAACTACACTCTGCTTTCTTCCTTTAAGCCAACTTTTTATCCAAACAGCCAAGGTTCCACTTATCCCATGCCTCATGACTTTCTGGATGAGCCTCTCATGAGGGACCTTGTCAAATGCCTTGCTAAAGTCCATGTAGATCACATCCACTGCCCTACACTCATCAATTTCTTTTGTTACCTCTTCAAAAAACTCAATCAGGCTTGTGAGGCATGATCTTCCCTTCACAAAGCCATGTTGACTATCCATGAGTAGACTGTATTTCTCCAAATGCTCGTAGATCCTATCCTTAAGAATCCCTTCCAGTAGTTTGCAGAGCACCGACGTAAAACTCACCAGTCTATAGTTCCCAGATTTCTCCCTATTACCTTTTTAAAACTGGGAACTACATTTGCCATTCTCCAGTCCTCCAGCACTTCCCCTGTAGCCAAAGAGGATTCAAAGATAATAGCTAATGCTCCAGCGATCTCTTCTCTCAAGTCCCACAACAACCTGGGGTTTATCATATCTGGCCCTGGGGATTTATCAATTTTGATGTTTATAAGAAGATCCAGCACTTCTTCTTCCACAATCTCCACAGGCCTGCTCTATTTCGACCTCACCTTGATCAAGATCCTTTTCACTTGTGAAAAGTGAATCTTTGATATTCTGGAAGGAAATGCTGGATCCTGGGAACTGATGTGGTGGAACCATAGAAAATGGGAAAAGGGAATAGCATTTTTACAGGAAGCATGATGGCAAGAGGTATAGCTGAGGGAAAGATGTCTCAGACTATCACTGAGCATCAGATGATAAGACATAGGAGCAGAATTAGGCTATTTGGCTCATCATCATGCTGATCCATTTCTTTCTAAACCCTATTTTCCTGCATTCTACCCATAACCTTTCACAATCTGACTAATCAAGAATCTATCTCACTATCTCAAGTGACTGAGTGGGCCAGTAAAGGAGTGGAGCTTTGAGGCTTTGACTCAGGAAGTAGCCTTGTCGAGGGAAGTGCCTTGTGAGAAAAGTGCGAGTCTTTGGCTCAGGAGTCTTTGGCGAGGAGGCTGAGGGAGGAGACTACACCACAGTGGAGAGGGTGAGAGGTGGTGAAGAGATGACGGGTAAACTGATTCAGTGTGATGCTTGCCTGATGTGGGAGGTCAGGGACACTGATGGTGCCTCCGGCTGCTACAACTGTGAAAAGTGTGTCCAGGTTCAGCTCCTGAAGGACCGTGTCGGGGCACTGGAGAGGCAACTGGATGACCTCAGGTTCATCCTGGAAAACGAGAGTTTTCTGGACAGGACCTACAGCGAGATCGTCACATCGAAGATACCGGAAAAGGGTGGCCACGATGAGGAAGGGTTGGAAGCTTGGAGTACAGGAGACCCCAGGGAATGTACCTCTTGAAAACAGGTTCACCCTCTTGGAAGTTGTCGGGACAGAAGACACTGCCAGTCTGAGAGGTGGACCAAGTCTGCGAGTCAAAACTTGGCACTGAAGCAAAGCCGAAGAGACAGGTGTCAGGAAGAGCCGTGGTAGTAGGGAACTCCATAGTGAGGTAAAGAAGGGGGTTTCTGCGGCAACAGGTGGGATTTAAGGATGGTGTGTTGCCTCCCTGGAGCCAGGATCCAGGACGTCACGGAACAATTGCAGGGCATCCTCAAGGGTGAAGGTGAACAGCCGGAAGTGGTAGTGCATGTCGGAACAAATGATGTCGGGAAGAAGAGGAAAGAAATTCTGCAGCATGGCTTGTGAGAACTCGGAAGAAGGCTGAAAAGCAGGACCTCCAGGGTGGTTATCTCTGGTTTGCTTCCAGTTCCTCGTGCTGGAGAGGGCAGGAACAGGAAGACATGGGATCTCAATGTGTGGCTGAGGAGCTGGTGCAGAAAGCAGGGTTTTAGATTCTTAGACCACTGGGATCTGTTTTGGGGTAAGGATGAATTGTACAAAGGAGACGGGTTGCACCTTAACAGGCAGGGGACCAGCATTCTGTCAGGCAGGTTTGCCACTGCTACATGGGTGTGTTTAAACTAATAAGTGGGGGGAGGAGACATACTGGAAATATAAGGATGGAGTTAAAGGGATAGACAGAATAAGAAAAGTTATGAAAGACAACAGAATTAAAGGGGCAGAAAGCTCATGAACGGATCGGAGAGTATGGCCAAGTGCAATAGGGATCGATGTGAGAAGCGAGGGAAGTAATGAATTAAAAGTATTATATATGAACGCACTAAGTATAAGAAATAAAGTAGATGAGCTTGAGGCTCAGTTGGAAATTGGCAAGTATGATTTTGTAGGAATAACAGAAGGACCAGGGCTGGGAAATGAATATTCAAAGATTTACGTCCTATCGAAAGGACAGACAGGTGGGCAGAGGGAGTGGGGTGGCTCTGCTGGTGAGGAATGAGATTCAGTCCCTTGCGAGGGGTGACATAGAATCAGGAGATGTGGAGTCAGTATGGATAGAACTGAGAAATTGTAAGGGTAAAAAGACCCTAATGGGAGTTATCTACAGGTCCCCAAATAGTAGCCTGGACACAGGGTGCAAGTTGAATCAAGAGCTAAAATTGGCATGTTGCCAACAGAAAGCAAAGGGTAGCAGTGAATGGGTGTTTCTCGGACTGGCTAGAGGTGACTAGTGGGGCACCACAGGGCTCTGTATTGGGACCACAGCTCTTTACGATTTATGTCAATGATTTAGATGAGGGCATTGAAAACTATATCAGCAAGTTTGCTGACGATACTAAACTGGGTGGCAGTGTGACATGCGAAGAGGACGTTAGGAGAATACAGGGAGACTTGGATAGGCTGGGTGAGTGGGCAGATACTTGGCAGATGTCATTCAATGTCAATAAATGTGAAGTTATCCACTTTGGAAGCAGGAACAAGAGGGCAGAGTATTGTCTGAACGGTGTAGAGTGAGGTAAGGGAGAAATGCAAAGAGACCTAGGAGTCCTAGTTCACCAGTCAATGAAGGTGAATGAGCAAGTGCAACAGGCAGTGAAGAGGGCAAATGGAATGCTGGCCTTTGTTACAAGGGGAATTGAATACAAGAGCAAGGATGTCCTTTTGCATTTGTACAGGGCCCTGGTGAGACCACACCTGGAATATTATGTACAGTTTTGGTCTCCAGGTTTAAGGAAGGACATTCTGGCAATTGAAGAAGTGCAGAGTAGATTCACTAGGTTGATTCCTGGGATGGCAGGGCTGTCTTACGCAGAGAGATTGGAGATTGGGCTTGTACACGCTGGAATTGAGGAGATTGAGAGGGGATCTGATTGAAACGTTTAAGATAATTAAAGGATTTGATAGGATTGAGGCAGGAAATATGTTCCAGATGTTGGGAGAGTCCAGTACCAGAGGGCATGGATTGAGAATAAGAGGTCAGTTATTTAAAACAGAGTTGAGGAAGAGCTTCTTCTCCCAGAGAGTTGTGGAGGTGTGGAATGCACTGCCTCGGAAGACAGTGGAGGCCATTTCTCCGGATGCTTTCAAGAAGGAGCTAGATAGATATCTGATGGATAGGGGAATCAAGGGATATGGGGACAAGGCAGGGACTGGGTATTGATAGTGAATGATCAGCCATGATCTCAGAATGGTGGTGCAGACTCGATGGGCCGAATGGTCTACTTCTGCACCTATTGTCTATTGCAAAGGTAATGCTATGGTTGTAATGGGGGATTTCAACATGCAGGTAGACTGGGAAAATCAGGTTGGTACTGGACCCCAAGAAAGGGAGTTTGTGGAGTGCCTCTGAGATGGATTCTTAGAACAGCTTGTACTGGAGTCTACCAGGGAGAAGGCAATTCTGGATCTAGTGTTGTGTAATGAACCGGATTTGATAAAGGGAACTCAAGGTAAAGGAGCCATTAGGAGGTAGTGACCATGATAAGTTTTAATCTACAATTTGAGAGGGAGAAGGGAAAATTGAAAGTGTCGGTATTAAAGTTGAACAAAGGGGACTATGGAGCCATGAGGGAGGAACCAGCCAAAGTTGACTGGAAGGATACCCTAACATTGGCAGGTATTTCTGGGAATAATAGAGAAGGTGCAGGGTCAGTTCATGCTACAGAGGAAGAAAGATTCTAAGGGGAGTAAGGGGACACCGTGGCTGACAAGGGAAGTCAAGGACAGTATAAAAATAAAAGAGAAGAAGAATAACACAGCAAAGATGAGCGGGAAGCCAGAGAATTGGGAAACTTCTAAACAGCAACAGAAAATAACTAAAAAGGCAACACGGGGAGAAAAGATGAGGTACGAAGGTAAGCTAGCCAAGAATATAAAGGAGGATAGTAAAAGCTTCTTTAGGTATGTGAAGAGGAAAAAATTAGTTAAGACCAAAGTTGGGCCCTTGAAGGCAGAAACGGGTGAATTTATTATGGGGAACAAGGAAATGGCTGACGAGTTGAACAGGTACTTTGGATCAGTCTTCATTAGGGAAGACACAGACAATCTCCCAGATGTAATAGTGGCCAGAGAACCTAGGGTAACAGAGGAACTGAAGGAAATTCACATTAGGCAGAAAATGGTGTTGTGTAGACTGATGGGACTGAAGGCTAATAAATCCCCAGAGCTTGATGGTCTGCATCTCTGGTTACTTAAGGAGGTGGCTCTAGAAATAGTGGACGCATTGGTAATCATTTTCCAATGTTCTATAGATTCAGGATTAGTTCCTGAGGATTGGAGGGTAGCTAATGTTATCCCACTTTTTAAGAAAGGAGGGAGAGAGAAAACAGGGAATTATGGACCAGTTAGCCTGACACCAGTGGTGGGGAAGATGCTGGAGTCAATTATAAAAGATGAAATAGCGGCACATTTGCATAGCAGTAACGGGAATGGTTCGAGTCAGCATGGATTTATGAAGGAGAAATCATGCTTGATTAACCTTCTGGAGTTTTTTGAGGATGTAACCATGAAAATGGACAAGGGAGAGCCAATGGACATAGTGTTCAGAAAGCCTTTGATAAGGTCCCAAATAGGAGATTAGTGGGCAAAATTAGAGCACTTGGTATTGGGGGTAAGTTACTAACATGGATAGAAAATTGGTTTGCAGACAGGAAACAAAGAGCAGGGATTAACGGGTCCTTTTCAGAATGGCAGGCAGTGATTAGTGGGGTACTGCAAGGCTTGGTGCTGGGACCACAGCTATTTACAATATACATTAATAATTTAGATGAAGGGATTAAAAGTAACATTAGCAAATTTGCAAATGACACAAAGTTGGGTGGCAGTGCGAAATGTGAGGAGGATGTTAGGACAAGGTGCTATGCAGGGTGACTTGGACAGGTTGGGTGAGTGGTCAGGTGCATAGCAGATGCAGTTTAATATGGATAAATGTGAGGTTATCCACTTTGGTGGCAAGAACAGGAAGGCTGATTACGTTCTGAATGGTGTCAAGTTAGGAAAAGGGGAAGTTCAACAAGATCTAGGTGTTCTTGTACATCAGCACTGAAATTAATCATGCAGGTACAGCAGGCAGTGAAGAAAACTAATGGCATGTTAGCCTTCATAACAAGGGGAGTTGAGTATAGGAGCAAAGAGGTCCTTCTGCAGATGTACAGGGCCCTGGTGAGACCACACCTGGAGTATTGTGTTCAGTTTTGGTCTCCAAATTTGAGGAAGGACATCCTTGCTATTGAGGGAGTGCAGCGTAGGTTCACGAGGTGAATTCCCGGAATGGTGGGACTGTCATATGTTGAAAGATTGGAGTGACTGGGCTCGTATACACTGGAATTTATAAGAATCAGAAGGGATCTGATTGAAACATATAAGATTATTAAGGGATTGGACACGCGAGAGGCAGGAAACATGTTCCCGATGTTGGGGGAGTCCAGAACCAGAGGCCACAGTTTATGAATAAGGGGTAGGCCATTTAGAATGTAGTTCAGGAAAAACTTTTTCACCCAGAGAGTTGTGGAACTATGGAATGTTCTGCCTCAGAAGGCAGTGGAAAGCCAAATCTCTGGATGCTTTCAAGAAAGAGTCAGGTAGAGCTCTTAAAGATAGCTGAGTCAAGGGATATGAGGAGAAGGCAGGGACGGGGTACTGACTGTGGGTGATCAACCATGATCACATTGAATGGCGGTGCTGGCTCGAAGGGCCAAATGGCCAACTCCTGCACCTATTGTATATTGTCTATCAACCTCTGCCTTAAATACACCCAGTGACCTGGTCTCCACAGCCACCTGTGGTACGAATTTCACAGTTTCACCACCTCTGGCTAAAGAAATTGTTCCTCATCCCTATTCTAAATGTATATTCCTCTATTATTAAGGTTGTACCCACTGGTCCTAGATTCCCCCACCAAAGGAAATATCCTCTTCACATCCAATCTATCTAGGCCTTTCATTATGCGATGTGTTTCAATGAGATCCATCCCTATTCTTCGGCAGTTTGAATGGGGCACAACTGTGCCAGCGCATGAAGGTTGGCCTCTGAGATCAGCAGGAGAGTTTAAAAGGCGAGCAGATTAACAAAGCAGGCAACGGAGTAGTGGGAGACAGAGTAGGAAGGCTTTGGCACGAGAGACTTCAGCGAGAAGGGGCTGAGGACGAGTTTGCTCCCAGTCAGGTAAGGCTGGGTAAGCTCCTTTAATTAATCTAATTACCTTAGAAGTAGATAATGGAGGCAGCAGTTTGGGCAGTTAAAGACCAGTGAGCCTTACGTCTATGGTAGGAAAGCTGTTGGAAAAGATTCTTAGAGATAGAATCTATGGGCATTTAGAGAATCATGGTCTGATCGGGGATAGTCAACATGGCTTTGTGAAGGGCAGATTGTGCCTAACAAGCCTGATAGAGTTCTTTGAGAAGGTGACCAGGCATATAGATGAGGGTAGTGCAGTGGTTGTGATCTATATGGATTTTAGTAAGGCATTTGATAAGATACCACACATTTGGCTTATTCAGTAAGTCAGAAGGCATGGGATCCAGGGATGTTTGTCCATGTGGATTCAGAATTGGCTTGCCTGCAGAAAGCAGAGGGTCGTGGTGGAGGGAGTACATTCAGATTGGAGGGTTGTGACTAGTGGTGTCCCACAAGGATCAGTTCTGGGACCTCTTCTTTTCGTGATTTTTATTAACGACCTGGACGTGGGGGTAGAAATGTGGGTTGGCAAGTTTGCAGATGACACGAAGGTTGGTGGTGTTGTGGATAGTGTTGAAGATTGTCAAAGATTGCAGAGAGACATTGATAGGATGCAGAGGTGGGCTGAGAAGTGGCAGATGGAGTTCAACCCGGAGAAGTGTGAGGTGGTACACTTTGGAAGGACAAACTCCAAGGCAGAGTACAAAGTAAATGGCAGGATACTTGGGAGTGTGGAGGAGCAAAGGGATCTGGGGGTACATGTCCACAGATCCCTGAAAGTTGCCTCACAGGTAGATAGGGTAGTTAAGAAAGCTTATGGAGTGTTAGATTTCATAAGTCGAGGGATAGAGTTTAAGAGTTGCAGGGTAACGATGCAGCTCTATAAAACTCTGGTTAGGCCACACTTGGAGTACTGTGTCCAGTCCTGATCACCTCACTATAGGAAGGATGGGCTAGCATTGGAAAAGGTACAGAGGAGATTTACCAGGATGCTGCCTGGTTTAGAGAGTATGCATTATGATCAGAGATTACTGGAGCTAGGGCTTTACTCTCTGGAGAGAGGAAGGATGAGAGGACATGAGAGAGGTATACAAGATATTAAGAGGAATAGATAGAGTGGACAGCCAGCACCTCTTCCCCAGGGCACCACTGCTCAATACAAGAGGACATGGCTTTAAGGTAAGGGGAGGAAAGTTCAAGGGGGATATTAGAGGAAGGTTTTTTACTCAGAGGGTGTTTGGTGCGTGGAATGCACTGCCTGAGTCAGTGATGGAGGCAGATACACTAGTGAAATTTAAGAGACTACTAGACAGGTAAATGGAGGAATTTAAGGTGGAGGGTTATATGGGAGGCAGGGTTTAAGGGTTGGCACAACATTGTGGGCTGAATGGCCTGTATTGTGCTGTATTGTTCTTTGTTCTTTATTCCAGTGAGTACAAGCCCAGAGCCTTCAATCACTGCTCATGCAATAACCCTTTCATTTCTGGAATGATTCTCATGAACCTCCTCTGAATGCTCTCAGCACATCCTTCCTTGAATAAGAAACTCAAAACTGCTCACAATACTAGATGGCCCAAAGGGCTTATTTCTGTGTTGTGACTCTATGACTCCAAATGAGGCCTCACCAATGCCTTATACAGCCTCAGCATTACATCCTTGCTTTTATATTCTAGTTTTCTTAAACTTAAAGCTAACATTGCATTCACCTTCCACAGAGTCGCTGATCCAACCTGCAAATTAACCTTTAGGGAATCCTGTACAACGATTCCCAAATCCCACTGCACCTCAGATTTCTGAATTTTCTCGTTTAAAAATAGTCGATGCTTTTATTCCTTCTACCAAAATACACATCCTGACACTGTATTTCATTGGCATCTCTTTGCCCATACTCCCAATCTTAAGTCCTTCTGCAGCTTCTCTGTTTCCTTAACACTACCTGCCCCTCTACCTATCTTTGTATTGTCTGCAAACTTGACCAGAGAGCAAACAGAGTCATCATCCAAATAGTTGACACCTCTTTTGGGGCAGGTGTGACCTGTACAAAAAGGACGGTTTGCACTTGAATCCCAGGGGGACCAATATCCTGGTGGGAAGGTTTGTGAAGGCGACCGGGGAGAGTTTAAACTAGAATTGTTGGGGTGTGGGAACCGAACTTAAGAGACTGGGGAAGAGGTGGTTGGCTCACAAATAGAGAAAGCTTGTAGATGGAGAGAAAGGGAGGATCCGGAGGTGATAGTGAAGGGACGCGCTCAGACCGAAGACTTGAGATGTGTCTTTTTTAATGCATGGAGTGTTGTGAACAAAGTGGATGAGCTTAGAGCGTGGATCAGTACTTGGAGATATAATGTGGTGGCCATTACAGAGACTTGGATGGCTCAGGAACAGGATTGGTTACTTCAAGTGCCAGGTTTTAGATGTTTCAGAAAGGACAGGGAGGGAGGCAGAAGAGGTGGGGGCGTGGCACAGTTAATCAGAGATAGTGTCACGGCTGCAGTAAAGGTGGACCCCATGGAGGGATTGTCTACGGAGTCTCTGTGGGTTGAGGTTAGGAACAGGAAAGGGTCAATAACTTTACTGGGTATTTTTTATAAGCCACCTAATAGTAACAGGGATATTGAGGAGCAGATAGGGAAACAGATCCTGGAAAGGTGTAATAATAACAGTGTTGTCGTGATGGGAGATTTTAATTTCCCAAATATCGATTGGCCTCTCCCTAGAGTGAGGGGTTTAGATGGGGTGGAGTTTGTTAGGTGTGTTCAGGAAGGTTTTTTGACACAATATGGATAAGCCTACAAGACCGTACTTGATTTGGTATTGGAAGTGAATCTGGTCAGGTGTCAGATCTCTCAGTGGGAGAGCATTTTTGAGATGGTGATCACAATTCTATCTCCTTTACAATAGCATTGGAGAGAGATAGGAACGGACAAGTTAGAAAAGCATTTAATTGGAGTAAGGGGAATTATGAGACTATCAGGCAGGAAATTGGAGGCTTAAATTGGAAACAGATGTTCTCAGGAAAAAGTATGGAAGAAATGTGGCAAATATTCAGGGGATATTTGTGTAGAGCTCTGTATGGGTACGTTCCAATGAGACAGGGAAGTTATGGTAGGGTACAGGAACCGTGGTGTACAAAGGCTGTAATAAATCTAGTCAAGAATAAAAGAAAAGCTTACAAAAGGTTCAGAGAGCTAGGTAATGTTAAAGATCTAGAAGATTATAAGGCTACTAGGAAGGAGCTTAAGAAGGAAATTAGGAGAGCCGGAAAGGGCCATGAGAAGGCCTTGGTGGGCAGGATTAAGGAAAACCCCAAGGCATTTTACAAGTATGTGAAAAGCAAGAGGATAAGACGTGAAAGAATAGGACCTATCAAGTGTGACAGTGGGAAAATGTGTATGGAACCGGAGGAAATAGCAGAGGTACTTAATGAACACTTTACTTCAGTATTCACAATGGAAAAGGACCTTAGTGATTGTGGTGATGACTTGCAGAAGACTGAAAAGTTTGAGCATGTAGATATTAAGAAAGAGGATGTGCTGGAGATTTGGGAAAGTGTCAAGTTGGATAAGTATCCAGCACTGTACAAAATGTACCCAAGGCTACTGTGGGAAATGAGGGAGGAGATTGCTGAGCCTCTGGCAATGATCTTTGCATCATCAATGGGAACAGGAGAGGTTCTGGAGGACTGGTGGGTTGTGGATGTTGTTCCTTTATCCAAGAAAGGAAATAGAGATAGCCTAGTAAATTATAGACCAGTGAATCTTACTTCAGTGGTTGGTAAGTTGATGGAGAAGATCCTGAGGGGCAGGATTTATGAATATTTCGAGAGGTATAATAATACTAGGAAAAGTCAGCATAGTTTTGTCAAGGGCAGGTCGTGACTTACAAGCCTGATTGAATTTTTTGAGGATGTGACTAAACACATTGAGGAAGGAAGAGCAGTAGATGTAGTGTATATGGATTTCAGCAAAGCATTTGATAAGGTACCTCATGCAAGGCTTACTGAGAAAGTAAGGAGGCATGGAATCCAAGGGGACATTGCTTTGTGGATCCAGAACTGGTTTGCCCACAGAAGGCAAAGTGTGGTTGTAGACAGGGCATATTCTGCATGGAGGTCAGTCACCAGTGGTGTGCCTCAGGGATCTATTCTGGGACCCTTACTCTTCATGATTTTTATAAATGACCTGGATGAGGAAGTGGAGAGATGGATTAGTATGTTTGCTGATGGCACAAAGGTTGGAGGTGTTGTGGATAGAGTGGAGGGCTGTCAGAGGTTACAGCGGGACATTGATAGGATGTAAAACTGGGCTGAGAAGTGGCAGATGGAGTTCAACCCAGATAAGTGTGAGCTGGTTCATTTTGGTAGGTTTAATGGCAGAATATAGTATTAATGGTAAGACTCTTGGCAGTGTGGAGGGCCAATGGGATCTTGGGATCCAAGTCCACAGGACACTCAAAGCAGCTGTGCAGGTTGACTCTATGGTTATTTAAATTTTTTTTATTGAGTTTTCAAATGATTACAGAAAGAAAAAAAAATTATCTACCCTTCCCCCCTCCCCCCCATAGAAGAAAAGAAAAAGAAGAAAAAAGAAAGAAAGAATGCCTAGATATCGGAAGATATCTGTACTTACATACTCTGTGGTTAATGAGGCATATGGTGTATCGGCCTTCATCAATCGTGGAATTGAATTTAGGAGCCGTGAGGTAATTTTGCAGCTATATAGGACCCTGGTCAGATCCCACTTGGGAGTACTGTGCTCAGTTCTGGTCGCCTCACTACAGGAAGGATGTGGAAGCCATAGAAAGGGTGCAGAGGAGATTTACAAGGATGTTGCCTGGATTGGGGAGTATGCCATATGAGAATAGGTTGAGTGAACTCGGCCTTTTCTCCTTGGAGCGACGGAGAATGAGAGGTGACCTGATAAAGGTGTACAAGATGATGAGAGGCATTGACTGTGTGGATAGTCGGAGGCTTTTTCCCAGGGCTGAAATGGTTGCCACAAGAGGAGACAGGTTTAAGGTGCTGGGGAGCAGGTACAGAGGAGATGTCAGGGTTAAGTTTTTTACTCAGAGAGTGGTGAGTGCGTGGAATGGGCTGCCGGCAACGGTGGTGGAGGCGGATATGATAGGGTCTTTTAAGAGACTTAGATAGGTACATGGAGCTTAGAAAAATAGAGGGCTATGGGTAAGCCTAGTAATTTCTAAGGTAGGGACACGTTTGGCACAACTTTGTGGGCCTAAGGGCCTATATTGTGCTGTAGGTTTTCTATGTTTCTAACTTAAAAAGAAGCGGTCCCAACAGACTCCTGTGGAATACCACTAGTCACTGGCACCCAATCGGAAAAGGCTCCCTTTATTCCCAGTCTTTGCCTTCTGCCAATCAGCCAATGCTCTATGCATGCTAGTATCTTTCCTGTAATACTATGGGCTCTTACCTTGTTTTACAAACATGAGAAAATCTGCAGATGCTGGCTTTCTAAGCAAGGCACACAAAATGCTGGAGGAATTCAGCAGACCGGGCAGAATGGAAGAGTAAATAGTCGATGTTTTGGGCTGAGACCCTTCATCAGGACTGGCAAAATACATGAGAAGTCAGAATAAGAAGAAGGGGGGGAGACAGCCTCAAGTGCAGTACCAGTCCAAATACACAACAACCTCCTTTGTCTACCTTATATGTTATTTCTGCAAAGAGTTTCAACAGAGTTGTCAGACAAGATTTTCCCTTAAGGAAACTATGCTGACTTTGGCCTATTTTATCATGTGTCTCCACGTATCCTGAAACCTTATCCTTAACAATTGATTCTAATATCTTCACAACCACTGCGGTCAGGTTAACTGGAAAAAGAAGAATTTCCTTTCTTCTGCCTCACTCCCATCTTGAAGAATGGAGTGACATTTGCAATTTTCCAATCCTCTGGAACCTATTGATTCTTGAAAGATCATTACTAATACCTCCACAATCTCTTCAGCTTCCTCTTTTAGAACCCTGGGGTATTGTGCATCAAGTCCAGGTAACTTATCTACCTTCAGACTTTTCAGTTTCCCAAGCACCATCTCCTTAGTAACGGCAACTTAACTCACTTTTGCCCCCTGACACTCTTGAACATCTTTCACAGTAAAGACTGATGCAAAATACTTATTCAGTCCTTGTCCCCTCTTATTATCTCTCCTGCATAATCTTCCAGCTGTCTATTATCTATTCTCACCGCTCTTTTACTCTTTATAATTATATACCTGTATATATTTGAAAACACTTCAGATAGCTGCCCATTCGCCTCCATTCAGAGCCCCAAACAGTCCTTCCAGGTGCAAATCTGGTGGGTCACTAAATCTGTCTGGTGCTCCCATCTGCCAAAAGCAGAACTTCTCAGTGGCCACCTCTAAAGAACAGACAGACATACTTTATTGATCCCGAAGGAAATTTGGTTTCATTACAGCCGCACCAAGAATAGTGAAGAAATATAGCAATATAAAACCATAAATAATTAAATAATAATAAGTTAATCATGCCAAGTGGAAATAAGTCCAGGACCAGCCTATCGGCTCAGGGTGTCTGACACTCCGAGGGAGGAGTTGTAAAGCTTGATGGCCACAGATAGGAATGACTTCCTGTGCCGCTCAGTGTTACATCTCGGTGGAACTCCTGTTCCGTTACTCTGCAATGCTCACTCTTACCTCTTACCCAAGATCTATGTATGCCTTTTTTCTCTGCCTGGTCCTGCTCCACTGAAATTATGTCCTCATTTCTCAATTCCATTCTATCTCTGTTGGTTCAGTGCCTTTCCACCTACATCTGCAACCTCCTCAACAACCTTCAATTCTTTGGCCCTTACTGCCATATTTTCACCATGGATGTCCAGTCCCTATACACTTCTATCCCAGTTCTCTTCAAGAAGGCCTTAAAATTCTCTGCTTCTTTCTCAATAAAAGATCAAACCAGTTCCCCTCCACCACTACCTCCTCTATCTGGCAAGACTGGTCCTCACCCTCAACAGGTTTTCCTTCCCATGCTCCCACTTTCTCCAAATCCAAGGGGTAGCCATGGGCACCACATGGGTCCCAGCTATACCCACCTTTTTATTGGCTACATTCAACAGGCTCCAAGCCTTCCACGGTAATGCTCCCCAACTCTTCCTGCATAACATTGACAACTGCACTGGTGCTGCTTCCTGCACCCATGCTGAGTTCGTCAATTTCATCAACCTTGCCTCCAACTTCCCCCCACCCCTTAAACTAACTTGGTCCATTTCTGACATCTCCATCCCCTTTCGCGATCTCTCTGTCTCCATTTCTGCAGACAAACTGTCAACCTACATCTTCTTTAAACCTGCTGATTCACATGGTTATCTCGACTACACCTCTTCCCACCCTAAAAATGCTTTTCCCTTTTCTCAGGTCCTTCGTCTCTACTGCATCTGTCCTCAGGATGAGGCTTTCCTTATCATGTCCTCCTTCTTCTACCACTGATGTTGCCCTAACCTGCATCTCCTCCATTTCCTGAACATCCTCACTCACCCCATCTTCCCACTGCCTTAACAGTGATAGAGTTCCTCTTTGTCCTTACCTACCACCCCAGGAGCCTCTACATTCAACACGTCATTCTCTGCAACTTCTGCTGTCTTCAATAGGATTCTACCAAAGAAACACACCTTTCCCTTTCCTCCTCTCTCCACTTTCTGAAGGGATCGCTTCCTATTGTGTGTGGTGCTCCCGATGCATCCTCCTGTACATTGCTAAGACCCAACATAAATTGGGGGACTGCTTTCTTGAGCACCTCTGCCCCATCCACCAGAAGCGGAACTTCACAGTGGCCAAATATTTTAATTCCCATTTCCGTCAATGGCCTCCTCTTGTGCCACAGTGAGGCCACCCTCAGGGTGAAGAAACAACACCTTATATTCTTTCTGGGTAGCCTCTTGTTGGCATATCAATTGCTCCCTCTGGTTAAAAAAAAATGTTCCTCCCTCTTCCCACTATAGCCTCTTACCTCTTCTCACAGTGCCCCTCCTCCTACTCTTTCTCCTATGGTCCACTCTCCTTTCCTTCAACTCCAGCCCTTGATCTTTCTTATTCACGTTCTAGTTGTCCTCCTTCCCTCGCCTTCATTTGATTACCCCTTCTTTCCAGGCCTGGAGGTGGGTGTCAATTGAGAGGGAACGGGGCACAGCCTTTCGAGCCACCCACCCAGTCACGGGAAAAACGTACATGGCAGCAGTGGGAATTGAGCCCCAGTCGCTAGTACAGTGAAAGCGCTCTGGTGCTAACCACTACCCTCTGCTGCTGCCTGACCTGTTGAGATCCTCCAGCATTTTGCGTGTTTCAGTATCGCATCCGCCATTACTTACCAGTGCGATTTGGAATCTCATTCGAAAAGTGAAACGAGGTTGTGAAAGGTGCTGTTGCAGCATTTGAGGTGACGGTTTCACAGTATTGTTTGCCTGCAGTTCTATGTTAGTTGTGGTTTGCTAATTTTATCTGCAGCAACCACTATTTTACTATCAGTTTCCAGCTCTTTCCGAGTGTTCAATGGTGCCCACGTTCCTCCCTCACACAGGTTCGGTTCCGGGAGAGTCGTGTTCACAACCCTTGCTTCCGAGTCCCAGTTATGTTCCCAACATCCCTGACTCTGGCGCCAGAGCGTGTCCACGCTTATGTTCCCATGGAAACAAACCTCACACGGACTCCCATTGGCTCACATACGGAAACACACATTGACAGACTCATGGACACAAGTAAAACCCGATGGTGCGCGTTCCCACTAGTGCACTAATGGACACATACAGTTTCCACTGAAGAACAGATGGATAGACACACACACGTTCCCAATGACTCATAATTAGACACACACAGACTCTCATTGACATATAACTGGATACGCACGAACTCTCAATACTGCACACAGGATACACTGTAGTTACAACCCTGCGCCAGGATTGCACATACATGTGTAGGTTGGTCAGTTCCTTGCAATTGACCGGAAAATTCCACCGTATCGGTATTGGTAAAACTATAGCCGGGTTCCTCTAATCACCCCACAGGTCAGCAGGAGTCGGGCTATGCCGGAGGGGAAATACCAAGTGCTGTGGGGAGTTCTGGGCGTCCCAGTGTAAGGAGCCCCGCACAGCTCATCTCCTTCAGTCGCACGTCGCCCAGACACCCCTAAAGCAGTTACAGCCGGTGTTTAGAAGCTGGTGGCCGACGGGGGAACGCCCGTTCACTGTACTCAGACCCGGAACACACCCGGACTGCGGCTGTCCAGCATTCGGACAGTGAGAGCTGACGATGACCAGCCCTGAACATCCGCCTCCGTTATATGTAATGTATATCACAGCACTGAGCGAGGGACGGTTCTGAAGAAGTGCCGCACTGGGAGCACCTCACACTTGAGGTGAGATGAGGGAACACACAGGTTCCCATGAGGGAACGCCGCATCGTACGAGGGGCGGCACTGAGGGAGCGTCGGGTTATGGGAGGGGCGGTACTGAGAGAGAGAGTCACATTGCGAGATGGGCGGTACTGAGGGAGGGTCCTTCCCTGTACACTGGAGACCTGGGGTGGAAGGTGTTGTACAGGACGTTAGTATGAAACATGTTTTTAAGCAAGTTCACTGACACCCCGTCCAATTGTCCAGTCTGTGGTTGAGAGGAATTAGGGTACCATGCACACATGGAGTGAGAGAGGTTGCAGTCCCTTCTTGAATATCTGAAGCGGTTGCTCCACAGGTTACAATTACATTGCAGCCCTGCGCTCCTTACATATGGATACCCATTTCGGAAGGGGGCGGGTCTTTTGGAAGATTCACTGGTGGGCTTGCTCCGAGGCCTGGCCAAGATAGCCACTCACGGGTGCAGGCGACGGACAGTCGAGGGCTCTGCCTACCCTTCTTCCGGGGATATGGTGGTGCCCGGCTGTCCGTGGAGAGGGCGCATGCGGTCATAATGGGTACAGAGGGGAATTTCCGGAAACGGTGCCCCCAGGGAATTGACTGTTTTATAGACAGTAATAATCATATTTTAATTTGAGTTTGTTCACTTTGTAAATACTTGATGTTTACATTTTGTGTAAATAAACTTTAGACGTTTGTAAAAAAAAAGGAGGGGGTGTTACTGAGGGAACGTGACCCTTTGTCACCTTGTGTTGAACTGGGTCTTTGGCCAGAATCTCAGGCGGAAGGCCGGAACGGCTGGAGTGGCGGGTGGTCTCCGTCACAAACCCAACCTCATTGGTCCAGTGTCCCAAAGGGAGAGACCCTGATTGGATGATGTCACGCCCTCCGCCCATCTGGAAGACCTTCCATAGCACATAACTCTGAATTCTTCTTTCATCCATGTGCCTATCCAAGAATCTTTTAGATGCTCGTCTCTCTGCATCTACCACTACTCCTGGCACAGTGTCCCATGCACTCTCTGCATCAAAATACTACCTCTGCCGTCCCCCTCTAAACTCTCCTCCAATCACCTTAAAAGGATGTCCTCTGCTTTTGGTCATTGCTGGCAAAAGGCACTGGCTTCATTGTCATCTGTCTTATCTCTTTTCATCTTGTACAGCAGAGCAGAAGAGAGCTGACACTCCAGGCCATGGAGGGACACAAGTGAAAACTTCCCTGTAAATGGACAGCAATTGGTTGACAGATTGATCAGGATCTATGGCCAGTTTGAGTGGGTATCAGGGGCCAGGGTTATCTACTTGAAGACCCAGGCCATGCTTTTCAGCAACTGGCCCGACTAATCCAGTGTCCACTTCACCATCAAGTCCAATTACATTAAGGTGCAGGGTATTTGGTTCAGAGAGGCCTAGGCATGAAACAAAAAAGTGCCTGGAGTGGGCTGGGAAGGTAAACCAGAAACTGGGACTGAGGGGAGGGCACTTCCTATCTATAACTGGGAAGAACCTGCTTATCAGGTTCTCTCAGGGCTGCTCTACTTTGCAAAGGTGTGTCCCCTGCTCCTCCAGCTTGAGAATCCTCAAGCTGTCTTTAGGTTGATCTGGGAATCTAAGATGGAGTTTCTTAGATGGGTCACAATGCACAGGTCCCTGTAGAACAGGGGCAGAAATGTACCCAATGTTGCTCTCACCTTGATGACCACCTTTGTGTGTAGCTGCATCAGGATGTGTATAGAATCTAAATACAGTAATGTTCAAAGGTTTTAGGCAACATACTGTTATAAGAAGCACCCTTGTAATAATGATCAGTGAGGCACAGAGAATCTGTCGTTACCAACAAGTAACTTTTATTGTCTCAACTAAAAAGTACATGGGTTCACACTCTATCTACCCGTGTGCACCCTACTAGCACCCATGGCCCTCCTTGATAGTCAATGAAGAGAAAAGAAGTCTACGCTGACCAGGCGTTCCTCATGGTCCTGATTTCCATGTGTCCGTGGGGTCCTCCTTATCCACAATGGTTTGTCTTTGGCTGTTGGAGAGTTATCACCTTTCTTCTGGTCAATAATACCAATATTAACAAAGACTCACAGGTATTGCTGTTACAAAGGCAAATAAAGAGAGGCTGGAGATGGATGCCTTTCCACCATGTGTTCAAATCAAATCAAAATTAATCCATGCAGGAAATGATTAAAAAAAACAGCTTGCAGTACTGTGCAAAGTCAATTTCCCTCAGGATCAATAAAGTATGTCTGTCTGTCTGTATATATGCACTTAAGACTTTGCACAGCACTGGATTCGGGCACAAAATAACACTGTCCCCAATGCTGTTCCCATTGCCATGCAACATTCCTGTCAGCTGGACATTACCGCACTACCTGTCCTTCGTTGGAAGATTCCTTTGGACCAACACCTTTGACCTCAAGGCCATCAGGCAGTGGTCAGAACAAAACATCCTGCGGATACTGCAGGAGAAGGACTCATTGGACACAGTGGGTGGTTTCCATGCAGACTGCCCAGACCATCTCACAGGCTGCCTCAATGCCAAGTCTCAGCAACAAGCGCCAAGACCTAACCTGTCTGGCAGTGAGAGGCCCCCCCCCCCACCGTGAAATCCTGCATGTCCAGAGCATCACTTCCACTGTGTGCTGCTTGCCAGATGACTGTGGTGGGGAGGAGATAGTAACTCAACTCTTTTCAGACTCTGGGTTTGCAAAGAGGGTGTGAAGAAAGATAAAAGGGCCTGTTCATCCCAAGTAGCTGTGCAACAGAGGACTCTCTGGTCTATGGCATGTTCCCAGGGACATACACACAGATAAACATCAAGTTCATCAACTCGGTGAAAGAGACTCTTTGGTGAGATGTTGTGGAGGAATGATGCCAAATGGCACATTCCAGACTGCAGGATTAGGTGCTAAGGGACGCACTGAAGCTTGGTGCAGCCACCACAAGGGCTCAGTGGGGAAAGGCCACGGTGTAGGATTCTTCTCTTACTGAAGAGTGAGGGGCTGGGTGATGTGGGAGGGATGGAGCCTCTCAATTACTGTAGTATTTAATATATAACTCCAAAGTGTCAGATGAGTGGACACAGGGAGGAGTGACGAACTGAACACAATATTTCAAGTGTAGTCTAGCCAGAGTGGCATAGAGTTGCAACATTGCCCTTGAACTCAGTCCCCTGACTAATGAAGACCAAAACACCACGTGCATTCTGAACAACTCTATCAACTTGTGTGGCAGCTTTGGGGACCCCAAGATCCCTCTGTTCCTCCATACAGCCAAGAACCTTGTATTCTGCCTTCAAGCTTGACCTTCCAAAGTGGATCACTTCACAGTTTTCAGGATTGAACTCCATCTGCCACCTCAGCTTACTTTGTGTTTTGTATTTATATTCTCCCCTTCCCAACCCTTGCTATAACTTAAACCAACTTCTTTCCCCCTCTTCTCCAGTATTGACTAGCAGTCTTCAACTTGAAACAATAACTGTTTCTCTCTAAACAATCGCTGACCGACCTGCAGAGAGGTTTAGGCACTTCCTGTTTTCGTTTCACATTTCCAACCTATACAGTTTTTTTTTAATTTTCATGAAATGTTGTGCAATGTGTTGATGTTGTTTCAGCTAATTGTTGGTGTGAAGTGCAATACAGGGGTTTCTATGAGCAGTTTCAGCAACTCGGGATTCCTGTAATAACACACACAGTGATATATTTTTACAATATTTTGACAGATTGTAGAAGGCATAGGTTTATCTGATTATATCATTTATCTATTTGCTTACACACCAGGTGTTATAAAAATTAATAATGAACTGAACTACTTCACCAATTGGTGGCAACTGAAGGTTCGACAACAGTTGAGGCTTGTGGTTTCGTTATTTTTAGTTTGTTGAGACGTGTGAGCCGTCACACAAGCTGGGTACTTCAGCATTTGTGAGTGAGCTGAATGTCTCCTAATGCCTGAGGGGTGGACTTTGGGCTAGTTTTCAGTACCCCTGGGGAGCCTGTGTCCCCCATTAGCAGAATCTGTAACCAATGTTCTTCTCCAAAGTTTCTCAAATGCCAATATGAAGCAGTGTGGGAGAGGAGATCCCCATGGGCAGAAATATAGACCCAGCTGGACTAATCTCTCATGTGAAATAACCAAGCAATATGGAACTCAGCCACTCTCACCCACAGGCCACTTGTCACAGCATACACTCTGACAACTGAGACGATTTGGCCCCTTGTGCATGTACTGCTACCATTCATTGCAAGCTGGTATCAATTTGATATTCTTGAGGTCTGATGGGATGACATCTGAGTCACATGTCTGCACATGGTCTTTGCCTCTGCTATTACCCTTGGTAAGGTGTTCCAGAAAACTACCCCTGATATTCCCCCAAACTTTCCTCCGATCACCTTAAAGTTATGCTTTCTGTATTAGCCATTACCGACCTGAAAAACAAGTCTGGCCATCCAGTTGATCTATGCCTCTTAACTTCTTGTATACTTCTAATAAGTCACCTTTCATCCTCCATCGGTCCAGAAAGAAAAAGCCCGAGCTCACTCAATCTATCGTCATTAAACATGTCTCTAATTCAGGCAGAATCCCTAGAGCCCTGCCTCCTTCCTATAATGAGGCAACCAGATGTATTTTTCATTTTTAGTGGTTCTTCCTCTCAGGGTTTGTTCTTCACACCAAACATTCTCTGGCAAGGGATCTCTTAGGCATTTGTGAAATTAAAATGACCAATGATGACATCTTGCAGACAGCTTACAGAACTCTTGGATACTCTTCTTCTGCTAAATATACAGTACTTCATCTTTGTGTTCTTGTGAACTACAGTCGATTGCAACCTGTAATTTCCATTTTAAGAATTAATGTTTTTGGCCTGTCTGGCATTTCTGTGATCTCCTGGGGAGGGGGTTAATGTGGATAAGAATCTGTGTCGATTCTTAATTGCAGGATATGAACCCATGTGTAACTCTATTACTCCGCACCAATTAAACCGTCGTGCAAAATTAAAATCATGAAAGACAAGAGTAGAACACGAACAGGTATCCAGCGCCATCGTTCTGCATTTGACTGGTGTCTCTTGCTGCTGGGTCCTGCGTCGCTGGATTCGGGAGCAGCTGTTGCCTCCAACCACTGGGATTCTGGACAGGCTTGCCTCAATGCTGAAAGCACTCTGCAGTTGTGGACTCACTTTGGGGACTCTGCAGTTCATGTTCCTTGTGTTTTTTTTACCCTTTTTAAATGATTTGCGTGATTTGATCAGGATGTTCCAGCACTGATCGAGCTCTGCAGCTGTGGCCTGTGGGGGGACATTGTGGTTAATGTTATTATTTATTATTATTTGCATGATTTGTTCTTTTTTGCGCATTGGGTGTTTGATGGTTTTGTTGTGTGGGTTTTTTTCTTTGAACAGATTTTATTGGGTTTCTTTGCTTTGTGGCTGCCTGCAAAAAGATGAACCTCAAGGTTAACAGGAGATCCTGAGTATGCTGGAGCATTGGTGTATTGCTCATGTGGTTCCATTGTTTAAAAAGGGTTCTAAGAGTAAACCTAGCAATTATAGGCCTGTCAGTTTGACGTCAGTGCTGGGTAAATTAATGGAAAGTATTCTTAGAGATGGTATATATAATTATCTGGATAGACAGGGTCTGATTAGGAACAGTCAGCATGGATTTGTGCGTGGAAGGTCATGTTTGACAAATCATTGAATTTTTTGAAGAGGTTACGAGGAAAGTTGACGAGGGTAAAGCAGTAGATGTTGTCTATATGGACTTCAGTAAGGTCTTTGACAAGGTTCCGCAAGGAAGGTTAGTTAGGAAGGTTCAATCTTTAGGTATTAGTATTAAAGTAGTAAAATGGATTCAACAGTGGTTGGTTGGGAGATGCCAGAGAGTAGTGGTGGATAACTGTTTGACAGGTTGGAGGCCGGTGACTAGTGGTGTGCCTCAGGGATCTGTACTGTGCCCAATGTTGTTTGTCATCTACATTAATGATTTGGATGAGGGGTGGTAAATTGGATTAGTAATTATGCAGATGATACTAAGGTAGTTGGCATTGTGGATAATGAAGTAGGATTTCAAAGTTTGCAGAGAGATTTAGGCCAATTAGAAGAGTGGGCTGAATGATGGCAGGTGGAGTTTAATGCTGATAAGTGTGAGGTGCTACATTTTGGTAGGAATAATCCAAATAGGACATACATGGTAAATGGTAGGGCATTGAAGAATGCAGTAGAACAGAGTGATCTAGGAATAATGGTGCATAGTTCCCTGAAGGTAGAATCTCATGTGGATAGGGTGGTGAAGAGAGCTTTTGGTATGCTGGCCTTTATAAATCAGAGCATTGAGTATAGGAGTTGGGATGTAATGTTAAAATTGTAGAAGGCATTGGTAAGGCCGAATTTGGAGTATTGTGTACAGTTCTGGTCACCGAATTATAGGAAAGATGTCAACAAAATAGAGAGAGTACAGAGAAGATTTTCTAGAATGTTACCTGGGTTTCAGCACCTAAGTTACAGGGAAAGTTTGAACAAGTTAGGTCTTTATTCTTTGGAACGTAGAAGGTTGAGGGGGGACTTGATAGAGGTAATTTAAAATTATGAGGGGGATAGATAGAGTTGATGTGGATAGGCTTTTTCCATTGAGAGTAGGGGAGATTCAAACAAGAGGACATGAGTTGAGAGATAGGAGGCAAAAGTTTAGGGGTAACACGAGGGGGAGTTTCTTTACTCAGAGTGGTAGCTGTGTGAAACGAGCTTCCAGTAGAAGTGGTAGAGGCAGGTTCAGTATTGTCATTTAAAGTAAAAATGAATAGGTATATGGACAGGAAAGGAATGGAGGGTTATGGGCTGAGTACGTGTCAGTGGGACTAGGTGAGGGTAAGCGTTCAGCACGGACTAGAAGGGCCGAGATGGCCTGTTTCCGTGCTGTAATTGTTATATGGTTATATAACATATACATACTTCAATAATAAATGTACTCTGAATTTTGGTGTTTTGCTCTGAGTCCATCTGGGGGTCTTTGTGGTCTGAATGGGGAATCTGTGGTTAAATCTCAGTCTCCATCGTAAAGCTTTAAAAAGGCAAAGAGGGCCATGCACTGACCGGGCTGGGGGTGGGGGAGTGGGGAGGGGGATCCTTCCAGTCTGTTAGCGAGGAGACAAGTTCCAGGGATGAAATCAAAGTCTCCAAACACTGCTTGTGTTCCCTTTGTGTTCTGGTTTCCTCCTACGGTTAGCATTCTAATTTGTGGGCATGCTGTGTTGGTGCTGAAGCATGGTGGGAATTGCAGGCTTCCCCCCCCCTCCACCCCGCACATCCTCACACAGACAGACATACTTTATTGATCCCGAGGGAAATTGGGTTTCGTTACAGCCACACCAAACAAGAATAGTGAAGAAATATAGCAATATAAAACCATAAATAATTAAATAATAATAAGTTAATCATGCCAAGAGGAAATAAGTCCAGGAACAGCCTATCGGCTCAGGGTGTCTGACACTCCGAGGGAGGAGTTGTAAAGTTTGATGGCCACAGGTAGGAATGACTTCCTATGACGCTCAGTGTTGCATCTCGGTGGAATGAGTCTCTGGCTGAATGTACTCCTGTGCCTTACCAGTACATTATGGAGTGGATGGGAGTCATTGTCCAGGATGGCATGCAACTTGGACAGCATCCTCTTTTCAGACACCCACCGTCAGAGAGTCCAGTTCAAGTTTGTTGATTCTGTTGGTGTCTGCTACCCTCAGCCTGCTGCCCCAGCACACAACAGCAAACATGATAGCACTAGCCACCACAGACTTGTAGAACATCCTCAGCATCATCTGGCAGATGTTAAAGGACCTCAGTCTCCTCAGGAAATAGAGACATCTCTGACCCTTCTTGTAGACAGCCTCAGTGTTCTTTGACCAGTCCAGTTTATTGTCCATTCGTATCCCCAGGTATTTGTAATCCTCCACCATGTCCACACTGACCCCTTGGATGGAAACAGGGGTGACTGGTGCCTTAGCCCTCCTCAGGTCCACCACCAGCTCCTTAATCTTTTTCACATTAAGCTGCAGATGATTCTGCTCAGACCATGTGACAAAGTGTCCCACCGTAGCCCTGTACTCAGCCTCATCTCCCCTGCTGATGCATCAAACTATGGCAGAGTCATCAGAAAACTTCTGAAGATAACAAGACTCTGTGTTGTAGTTGAAGTCTGAGGTGTAGATAACACTATGTTGGTTATTGACACAAATTAAGCATTTCATTGAATGTTCCAATGTTTCAATACACATTTCACAAATAAAGATTAGGCAGTTGGATTAGACACTGGCTTTCTGGGAAAAGCCATAGACTGGTAGTAGATGGTTGCCTCTCTGGCTGGAGGCCTGTGACTAGTGGTGAGCCTCAGGGATCGGTGCGGGGTCCTTTCTTGTTTGTCATCTATATCAATTATCAAGATGATAATGTGGCTAACTAGATCAGCAAATTTGCAGATGACACCAAGATTAGGGTGCAGTCAACAGTGAGGAAGGCAATGATGGCTTACAGAGGGATCTGCATCAGCTGGAAAATGGGCTGAAAAATGGCTGATAGAATTTAATGCAGATAAGTGTGAGGTTTTGCTCTTTGGCGGAAGACTGAGGGATTTCATAGATGTATGCAGAATTATGAGGGATATAGATAAGGTAAATCCAAGTAGCTTTTTCTACTGATGTTGGGTGGAACTGCAACCAGAGATCATGGATTAAGGGTGAAATGTGAAAAGTCTAAGAGGAACATGAGGGGAAACTTCTTCACACTGAGAGTGTAAATTGAGCATAGGTGGTACATGCGAGCTTGATTTCAATGTATAAGAGAAGTTCGGATAGGTGCATGGATAGTAGGGATATGGAAGGCTATGGTCTGGGAGCAGGTCATTGAGAGTAGGCAGATTAAATGGTTTTGGCATGCACCAGATAGGCAGAAGAGTCTGCTTCTGTGTTGTCCTTCTTCATGACTCCAGGACTAAAGCTGATCATTATCTTTATCTTCAATGCACCTTTGTTGGAAGATGAATGAATGCTTTCACATGGAGACTAATGGTTCTTTGCTGAGTTACAGAATGGTAGGGAACAGATCTGAGCAAAACACACAAAATGCTGGAGGAACTCAGCAAGCTATGCAACATCTATGTTGACTTTTCGGCCCAAAATGTTGACTGTACTCTTTTTCATGGATGCTGCTAGGTCTGATGAGTTCCTCCAGCATTTTGTGTGTGATGCTTGGATTTCCAGTATCTGCAGATCTTCTCACCTGTGGGAACAGATCTGGACTAGGGACCAGTTGTGACTGGACTGAATGTGGTCGAGGCGAGGTAGGTTGTCTGTGTAGAATACTTCAGGAAGTATGTGTTGAGACTGGTGTTCTGTGCTCGGTGTCAGATGTGGAAAGTTCAGGAGACTCCCAGCCTCCTGGACGGCCACATCTGCACCAGGTGCATTGAGCTGCAGCTCCTTAGGGACAGTGTTAGGGAACTGGAGATGCAGCTCGATGACCTTCACCTGGTCAGGGACAGTGAGGAGGTGACAGAGAGGAGCTATAGGCAGGTGGTTACACAGCAGCCTCGGGAGTCAGATGAGTGGGTAACAGTCAGGAGAGGTAAGAGCAGGAGTCAAATCCTAGAGAGTACCACTGTGGCTGTACCCATTAACAATAAGTACTCGTGCTTGAGTACTGTTGAGGGGATGGCCTACCTGGGGGAAGCAACAGTGGCCGTGCCTCTGGCACAGAGCCTGGCCCTGTGGTTCAGGAGGGAAGGGAAAGGAAGAGGAAGGCAGCAGTGATAGGGGACCCTATAGTTAGGGGGTCAGACAGGCGATTCTGTGGACGCAGGAAAAAAACTCAGATGGTACTTGCCTCTCAGGTGCCAAGGTCCGGGATGTTTCTGAACGCATCCATGATATCCTGAAGTGGGAAGGAGAACAGCCAGAGGTCATGGTACATATTGGTACCAACGACATAGGTAGGAAAAGGGAGGAGGTCCTGAAAACAGACTCCATGGAGTTAGGAAGGAAGAGGAGAAGCAGGACCACAAAGGTAGTCACCTCAGGATTACTGCCTGTGTCATGCAACAGTGAATATAGGAATTGAGTGAAGTGAAGGATCAATGTGTGGCTGAGGGATTGGAGCAGGGGACAGGGATTCATAGATTTCTGGATCATTGGGACTTCTTTTAGGGGCAGGCGTGACCTGTACAAAAAGGACAGGTTGCACTTGAATCCCAGGGGGCCCAATATCCTGGCAGGGAGATTTTCTACACCTATTGGGAGGAGTTGAAACTAGAATTGCTGGGGTGTGGGAACCGAACTGAAGAAGCAGAGGAAGAAGCGGTTGGCTCACAAATAGAGAAAGCTTGGACACAGTGCAAGAGAGAGGATAGGCATGTGATAGAGAAGGGACGCACTCAGCTGATGGTTTGAGATGTGTCTATTTTAAAGCAAGGAGTATTATGAACAAAGCAGATGTTTTTAGAGCATGGATTAGAACTTTCTAAGGCAGGGACATGTTTGGCACAATTCTATCCCCTTTAGCATAGCATTGGAGAGAGATAGGAGCAGTCAAGTTAGGAAAGTGTTTAATTGGAGTAAGGGGAAATATGAGGCTATCAGGCAGGAATTTCGAAGAATAAATTGGGAACAGATGTTCTCAGGGAAATGTACAGAAGAAATGCAGCAAATCTTCAGGGGATATTTGTGCAGAGTTCTGCATAGGTACATTCCAATGGGACAGGGAAGTTATGGTAGGGTACAGGAACCGTGGTGTACAAAGCCTCTAGTCAAGAAGAAAAGAAAAGTTTATGAAAGGTTCAAAAAGCTGGGTAATGATAGAGATTGAGAAGATTATAAGGCTAGCAGGAAGGTGTCATGGTCCCATCTGGCAATTCCCCATTACCTCTTTAATTGGGCCCTAACCCCCTTTGCCTGATTTCCAATCATTCCCAATTCAGCAAATTACACACACCTGCTGCCCATCAGTAACTCCAGGATAAAAACCCTGGAAACACAACAAGGAGCTGCCAGTTCGTTGGTCAACTCCGGTGTGAGTAACCTCGTTTCCTGGTTCTTAGGGCGGTCAGTTCTAAGTCTAGCATCGCTCCTGGATACCGACTCCACGCTCGCTACGTCAATAACACCTCCCGACTCTGCCTCCGCGCCCGTGTTCTGCACTTGGGTTCGTCTGCCACCACACTCGTGTAACAGAATGAACTGGCCATAATGAACCCAGTGGACACAGATCCCGTACAACAGGCCCTTGTCAGCCAGGGCTACCTATTGGGCACCCATGACTAACCGCTTAGGGAGGTCACGGAAAACCTTTGGATGCTGCCCATGAATACATGGAAGGTCAGTGAGCAGGTGGATCCAGTTTCTGTTTCCCTTCCTCCGTCCCCTCCAAGAATCCTGACTACCCAACCTGCACCACTTGGCATGGCGTCGCCCCTGAGATCAGCAACACAGTCCCCTCGAGAGCTCTAAGTACCTGAGCCTGAATCTTACCCTGGGGACCTAGGGAGGTGCCAGACCTTCCTGTTACAATGCTCTCTGGTCTTCGAGCTACAGCCATGTACCTACACTTCAGATAAATCCAAGACTGCGTACATCATGGGGCTCTTACGAGGGGATGCCTTGATAACCGACCAGAGGTTTGTTCCTCCTTCCCCTCCTTTGTTGCTGAAATGAGGAAAGTCTTCGAACAACCCATTCGCGGTGAGGACGCCGCTAAACGCTTGCTGACTCTTTGTCAGGGTTTGTGAAGCATAGCAAGGTCTTCCATCGAGTTCCGAACCTCAGCCGCAGACTCAGGGCGGAACGACGAGGCCCTACGGGAGGTGTTTCGACAGGGCCTTTCGGACAAGATAAAAGATTAAATGGACACGGACTGTCTGGATTCTCTGATCTCGCTATCTTAGATTAGATTATCGACTAGATAATATAATTAGATTAGATTAGATTATCGACTTCAAGAGCGGCTGAGAGAAGGAACCAGTCGCCCCACTCCTCGGAAGTCCGCGGTCACCTTATCGGTCCCAGCCAGCCTCCCTTCCCCAGCCGCTCCAAATGCAGCTCCTGCTCCAACCATCCCCACCACCCTGGGGGAGGAACCGATGCAGGGTGGAACCGGCCCTCCCCGGCTGAACGACTTCGGAGGTGGAGAGCTGCCGATTGTTTCTACTGTCGCCAGCCAGGACATTTCCGGGATACCTGCCCTCCCCGGTCAAAAGGGAGGGCTCACCAGTGGAAAAAGGGGGTCCTGGTGAGCCGAACGATACTCCCTTCAGACCACCCCCCCCCCCCCACACTCGGATGTAAATCCCGGCTACAGTGATTTACCAACGACAGTCTCTGTCCCTATCGGCTTTGTAGATTCCGGTGCCGAGGGCAATCTGCTGCCCGAAGACATAGCCTCACAGGCTGGAATGCCTCATGAGCTGTTAACTACCCCACTGGCGGCCCGGGCCCTGGACGGAAAACTGCTGACTCGGGTGACCCACTGTACGCCTCCCCTGACCTTGATCCTATTCGGCAACATCGGGAGGAGGTACAGTTCAGTCTCATTCGTTCACCTCAAGCCCCGGTAGTTCTAGGGTATCCATGGGTGACCCAACACAATCCCCACATCGACTGGTCTACCGGGAGGATAGCCAAATGGAGCCAGTCTTGTCACGCCAACTGTCTGCGGACGGCCCCATCTCCCAGGAAAGCTACCGCGACCCCGCCTGTCCCAGAACCCCTCGATTTGTCCCGAGTTCCCACAGAATACCATGACCTGGGACCGGTACTCAGTAAACAATAGGCCCTTTCCCTGCCTCCGCACCGCCCATATGATTGTGCCATTGGCCTTCTCCCCGGGGCCTCGCTACCCACCAGTCGCCTTTTTAACCAATCCAGACCAGAGAGATTGGCCATGGAAAAGTATATCGCGGCGGGCATTATCAGATCTTCATCTTTCCCGGTAGGCGCCGGTGACTTCTTTGTAGAAAAGGACAGGTCGCTTCGTCCTTGTATTGATTAGAGGCCTAAACAGTGTAAGAATAACTACCCTTTACCCCTCATTAGTTCGGCTTTTGCCGAATTGCATGGAGCCACCATTTTTTTTTAAAGCTGGACCTTCGTAACGCCTACCATCTAGTCAGGGTGAGGGAGGGGGACGAGTGAAAGACAGCCTTTAATACACCTCTGGGTCACTTTGAATATTTGGTCATGCCGTTTGGCCTCACCAATGCTCCCGCCGTCTTTCAAGCCTTCATCAATGACGTGCTGAGGGATATCCTGGGCCCAGCCCGTCAATTCATTGTCGAGGTGGACGCCTCTGACTCCGGGATAGGAGCAGTCCTGTCCCACGATCAAGTTCGGACGAAAAGCTTCACCCCTGTGCCTTCTATTCTCGCCGACTGTTCCCCGCCGAGCGGAATTAAACGTGAGGAATCGGGAACTCCTGGCGGTCAAACTAGCATTGGAAGAATGGAGGCACTGGCTGGAGGGGGCAGAACAACTGTTTGCGGTATGGACTGATCATAAAAACCTGGGGTATATTCAGACCGCCAAAGGTTTGAATTCCCATCAGGCCCATTGGGCATTATTGTTTGGACGGTTCAAGTTCTCCCTCACATACCGTCCAGGGTCCAAGAACGGGAAGCCGGATTCACTGTCCCGCCAATACGACTCCAAGGAGTACACCTCCAGCCCAGAGACTATCCTCCCACCATCCTGCGTGGTTGCCACCCTCACTTGGGAGATAGAATCCAAAGTAAAAGAAGCCCAACGGGATAACCCCGACCCTGGCAATGGACCCAGTGATCGCCAGTATGTGCCCTTTTCCATCAGGTCTCAGGTTCTCCAATGGGGGCACACGTCTCGGTTCGCCTGCCACCCCGGGAGTGATCGGACCCCAGCGCTCCTGATAAAACACTTTTGGTGGTCGTCCATGGAGGCGGATGCCCATTCCTATGTCTCGGTATGTTCCATCTGTGCCCGGGGAAAAGCCTCTCATTGGCCACCTGCGGGATTACTTTCGTCCTCCACCTGTCCCTGGTTGTCCCTGGTCACATATTGCCCTACACTTCATCACTGGTCTAGCCCCTTCACGTGGGAACACCACCATACTCGCCATGGTAGACCAGTTCTCCAAGGTGGTGCACTTCGTAGCCCTCCCTAAACTCCCTCCCGCCCAAGAAACCATAGATCTTCTCGTCCGCCACGTCTTCCGCCTCCACGGAATCCCCGCGGACATCGTCTCCGATCGAGGTCCCCAGTTCATCTCACAAGTATGGAAAGCCTTCTGTCAAGCCTTAGATGCAACGGTCAGCCTGTCATCCGGCTTCCACCCCCAGACGAACGGGCAGATGTAACGGATCAACCAAGACCTGGAGGCGACGCTACGTTGTGTAACAGTAAACAACCTGTTGACCCGGAGCAACCACCTCCCATGGGTTGAGTCCGCCCACAACTCTCTGGTGAGCTCGGCCATTGGGAGGTCTCCGTTCGAGTGCTCCCTTGGGTACCCACCCCTGCTGTTCCCGCACAAGAAGAGGAGATTGCGGTACCGTCGGTTCACGACCATATCGATAGGTGCCTTAAGGTTTGGGAGGAGACACGCACCATCCTACTCAGATCAGCAAGACGCAATAAGAAGACGGCCGACCGACACCGGACTCCGGCGCCTGAGTACCAACTGGAGCAGATGGTGTGAATTTCATCAAGGACATCCCGCTCAAGAACGAGCAGAGGAAACTCGCACCTCCTTCCTGAGACCATTCATGGTCGAAAGTGTTATCAATCCCGCAGCGGTCCGCCTACAACTGCCAAGATCTATGCGCATCCACCCGACTTTTCATGTTTCCTAGTTAAAGCCAGTTTCCGTCAGCCCGTTGTGTCCCTCGGCTGAGACTCCCCCACCTGCCCGTATCATCGACAACCATCCAGCATACACAGTCCGAAGACTACTGGATGTGCGCCGTAGGGGCTAGGGGTTTCCAATATCTGGTAGACTGGGAAGGGTACGGTCCAGAAGAGCGTTCCTGGATACCCTGCTCCTTCATCCTAGACCCTTCCCTCATCCAGGACTTTCATCTTAACCATCCAGACAGGCCTGGAGGCTGCCATTGAGGGAGGGATACTGTCATGGACCAGTCTGGCAATTCCCCATTACCTCTTTAATTGGGCCCTAACCCCCTTCGCCTGATTTCCAATCATTCCCAATTCAGCAAATTACACACACCTGCTTCCCATCAGTAACTCCAGGATAAAAACCCTGGAAACACAACAAGGAGCTGCCAGTTTGTTGGTCAACTCCGGTGTGAGTAACCTTGTTTCCTGGTTCTTAGGGCGGCCAGTTCTAAGTCTAGCATCGCTCCTGGATACCGACTCCACGCTCGCTACGTCAATAACACCTCCCGACTCTGCCTCTGCGCCCGTGTTCTGCACTTGGGTTCATCCACTGCCACACTCGTGTAACAGAATGAGGTTAAGAAAGAAATTAGGAGAGCCAGAAAGGGCCATGAGAAGGCCTTGGCAGACAGGATTAAGGAAAACCCCAGGCATTCTACAAGTATGTGAAGAGCAAGAGGATAAGATGTGCGAGAATAGGATCAATCAAGTGTAACAGTGGAAAAGTGTGACTGGAACAGGAGAGAGCAGAGGTACTTAATGAATAGCAACACACACAAAATGTTGGTGGAACGCAGCAGGCCAAGCAGCATCTATAGGGAGAAGCACTGTTGCTGTTTCAGGCTGAGACCCTTCGTCAGGACTAACTGAAAGAAAGGTAGTAAGAGATTTGAAAGCAGGAGGAGGAGGGGAAATGCGAAAAGATATAAGACCGGAGGGGGTGGGATGAAGTTGAGAGCCAGAAAGGTGATTGGCAAAAGGGATACAGAGCTGGAGAAGGGAAAGGATCATGGGACGGGAGGCCTAGGGAGAAAGAAAGGGGGAAGGGAGCACCAGAGGGAGATGGAGAACGGGCAGAGTGATGGGCAGAACAAGGAAAAAAGGAGGGGAAAATAACTAAATATATCAGGGATGGGGTAAGAAGAGGAGGAGGGGCATTAACGGAAGTTGGAGAAGTCAATGTTCATGCCATCAGGTTGGAGGCTACCCAGACGGTATACAAGGTGTTGTTCCTCCAACCTGAGTGTGGCTTCATCTTGACAATAGAGGAGGCCATGGATTGACATATCAGAATGGGAATGGGACGTGGAATTAAAACGTGTGGCCACTGGGAGATCCTGCTTTCTCTGGCGGACTGAGCGTAGGTGTTCAGCGAAACAGTCTCCCAGTCTGTGTCGGGTCTCACCAATATATAGAAGGCCACACCGGGAGCACCAGATGCAGTATACCACACCAGCCGACTCACAGGTGAAGTGTCGCCTCACCTGGAAGGACTGTCTTGGGCCCTGAATGGTGGTGAGGGAGGAAGTGTAAGGGCAGGTGTAGCACTTGTTCTGCTTACAAGGATAAGTGCCAGGAGGGAGATCGGTGGGAAGGGATGGGGGGGACGAGTGGACAAGGGAGTCGCGTAGGGAGCGATCTCTGCGGAAAGCAGAAAGGGGGGGGAGGGAAAGATGTGCTTGGTAGTGGGATCCCATCGGAGGTGGCGGAAGTTACGGACAATTATACGTTGGACCTGGAGGCTGGTGGGGTGGTAGGTGAGCACAAGGGGAACCCTATCACGAGAGGGGCAGTGGGCGGATGGTGTGAGGGCAGATGTGCGGGAAATGGGAGAGATGCATTTGAGAGCAGAGTTGATGGTGGAAGAAGGGAAGCCCCTCTGTTTAAAAAAGGAAGACATCTCCTTCGTTCTGGAATGAAAAGCCTCATCCTGAGAGCAGATGCAGCAGAGATGGAGGAATTGTGAGAAGGGGATAACATTTTTGCAAGAGACAGGGTGGGAAGAGGAATAGTCCAGGTAGCTATGAGAGTCTGTAGGCTTATAGTAGATATCAGTAGTGTGAGAGTAAGCGTTCGACATGGACTAAAAGGGTCGACATGGCCTGTTTCCGTGCTGTAATTGTTATATGGTTATAAGCCATCTCCAGAGATGGAGACAGAAAGATCAAGAAAGGGGAGGTAGGTGTTGGAAATAGACCAGGTAAATTTGAGGGCAGGATGAAAGTTGGAGGCAAAGTTAATGAAGTCAATGAGCTCAGCATGCGTGCAGGAGGCAGCACCAATGCAGTCATCGATGTAGCGAAGGAAAAGAGGGGGACGGATACCCATACAGGCTTGGGACATGGACTGTTCCACAAAGCCAACAAAAAGGCAGGCATAACTGGGACCCATACTGGTGCCTGTGGCTACACCTTTAGTTTGGAGGAAGTAGGAGGAGCCAAAGGAGAAATTATTAAGAGTAAGGACTCATTGCACTAGATGGAGGAGAGTGGTGGTAGAGGGGAACTGGTTAGGTCTGGAATCCAAAAAGAAGTGAAGAGCTCTGAGACCTTCCTGGTGGGGGATGGAGGTATATAGGGACTAGATGTCCATGGCGAAAATAAGGCGGTGGGGACCAGGGAACAAAATCATTGAAAAAATTCAAAGCGTGAGAAGTGTCAGGAACATAGGTGGAAAGGGATTGAACAAGGGGGGATAAAACAGTGACAAGGTATGCAGAAATGAGTTTGGTGGGGCAGGAGCAAGCAGAGACAATGGGTCTATCTGGACAGGCAGGTTTGTGGATCTTGGGTAGGAGGTAGAAACGGGAAGTGCGGGGTGTGGGAACTATGAGGTTGGTGGCAATGGATGGGAGATCCCCAGAGCTGATAAGGTTGGTGATGGTATAGGAGATAATGGTCTGGTTCTCCTTAGTGGGGTCATGATCAAGGGATAAATAAGAGGAGGTATCAGAGAGTTGTCGCTGTCTCTTGGCCAGGTAGATGTCAGTCCGCCAGACGACAAGAGCTCCCCGCTTATCAGTGGGTTTTATAGTGAGGTTGGGATTGGTGCGGAGGGAGCGGAGAGTAAAGCATTCGGAAGAAGTGAAGTTGGAATTGGAACACAGTGTGGTGAAGTTGAAGTGTGATCGTTGATGTCCCGTTAGCAATTAATAATAAAGAGATCCAGAGCAGGCAGAAGACCAGAGCGGGGTGTCCATGAAGAGGAGGAGGGTTGAAGATGGGAGAAGAGGTCATCGGTGGGGGTAGGAGAGTCCTTGCCAAAGCTCGGAGATGGAGCTGGGGGAAGAAGAGTTCAGCATCGTGGCATACACCGAACTCGCTGAGGTGTGGGCAAAGGGGGGCAAAGGTGAGGCCCTTACTGAGGACAGAGCGCTCTGCCTCAGAGAATTGAAGGTTGGAGGGAAAGGTAAAGACCCGGCATGGTTGAGAGATGGGATCAGAGGGGGGAGGGAAGCTGGTGGTGTCGGTGGAGAGGGGAGGGTTGGCGTGAGAGGAAGATGGAGCCTCTGAGGGCCCAGGAGCTGACAATGGGATCTGAGGGATCCCATGAATCCCTCAATGAATACTTAGTACAATGAGTACTTAATGAATACTTTGCTTCAGTATTCAGTACGGAAAAGGACCTTGGCGAATGTCAGGATGACCTAGCGGACTGCATGTAGATATTAAGAAAGAGGATGTGCTGGAGCTTTTGGAAAGCATCAAATTGGATAACTCATCGGGACCAGATGAGATGTACCCCAGGCTACTGTGGAAGGAGATTGCTGAGCCTCTGGTGATGATCTTTGCATCATCAATGGGGATGGGAGAGGTTTTGGAAGGTTGTGGATGTTGTTCCTTTATTCAAGAAAGGGAAGAGAGATGGCCTAGGAAATTATAAAACAGTGAGTCTTACTTCAGTGGTTGGTAAGTTGATGGAAAAGATCCTGAGAGGCAGGATTTATGAACATTTGGAAAGTCATAATATGATTAGAAATAGTCAGCATAGCTTTGTCAATGGCAGGTCGTGCCTTACAAGCCTGGCTGAATTTCTTGAGGATGTGACTAAACACATTGATGAAGGAAGAACAGTAGATGTAGTGTATATGGATTTCACAAGGCATTTGGCAGGGTACCCCATGCAAGGCTTATTGAGAAAGTAAGGAGGCATGGGATCCAAGAGGACATTGCTTTGTGGATCCAGAAGGCAAAGAGTGGTTGTAGATGGGTCATATTCTGCATGGAGGCTGGTGAACATTTGGAAAGTCATAATATGATTAGAAATAGTCAGCATAGCTTTGTCAATGGCAGGTCGTGCCTTACAAGCCTGGCTGAATTTCTTGAGGATGTGACTAAACACATTGATGAAGGAAGAACAGTAGATGTAGTGTATATGGATTTCACAAGGCATTTGGCAGGGTACCCCATGCAAGGCTTATTGAGAAAGTAAGGAGGCATGGGATCCAAGAGGACATTGCTTTGTGGATCCAGAAGGCAAAGAGTGGTTGTAGATGGGTCATATTCTGCATGGAGGCTGGTGACTCATGAATCTGCTCTGGGACCCCTACTCTTTGTGATTTTTTATAAATGACCTGGATGAAGAAGTGAAGGGATGGGTTAGTAAATTTGCTGATGATACAAAGGTTGGTGGTGTTGTGGATAGTGTGGAGGTTACAGCAGGACATTGATCGGATGCAAAATTGGGCTGAGAAATGGCAGATGGAGGTCAAACCAGATTAAGTGTGAGGTTGTTCATTTTGGCAGGTCAAGTATGATGGCAGAATATAGTATTAATGGTAAGACTCTTGGCATTGTGGAGGATCTGAGGGATTTTGGGGTCCGAGTCCGTAGGACATTCAAAGCTGCTTTGTAAGTTGACTCTGTGGTGAAGAAGGCATACGGTGCATTGGCCTTCATCAATCGTGGGTTGAGTTTAGGAGCCAAGAGGTAATGTTGCAGCCATCTAGGACCTTGGTCAGACCCCACTTGGAGTATTGTGCTCAGTTCTGATTGCCTCACTATAGAAAAGATGTTGAAACTACAGAAAGGGTGCAGAGGAGATTTACAAGGATGTTACCTGGATTGGGGAGCATGCCTTATGAGAATAAGTTGAGTGAACTCAGCTTTTTCTCCTTGGAGCAACGGGGGGTGAGAGATTACCTGAAAGGGGAGTACAAGATGATGAGAGGCATTAATTGTGTGGATAGTCAGAGGCTTTTTCCCAGGGCTGAAATGGCTAACATGACAAGCACAGTTTTAAGGTGTTTGGAAGTAGGTACAGCGGAGATATCCAGGATAAGTTTTGTTTATGCAGAGAGCGATGAGTGCGTGGAATGGGCTGCCAGTGACAATGGTCGAGGCAGATACAATTGGGTCTTTTAAAAGACTCCTCGATTGGCACATGGAGCTTAGAAAAGTAGAGAGCTATGGGTAACCCTAGGTAATTTCTAAGGGAAGGAAATGCTCAGCACAGCTTTGTGAACTGAAAGGCCTGTATTGGCCTGTAGATTTTCTATGTTGCTGTGAAAAGTATTGACCACAAGTTTCCCATGGAACAGAAGATTAAGGGAAGATTTGCAGAAGGTGGTTAATTGAGGAGGAAAATGTGTATAGAGTGGAACAATTGCCAGTGACAGGATGATTGGTGATCAGAGGCACAGTTTGTAGGGGATTGGCACAGGAGGGCAATGATATGACAGTAGAGATACAGGAGATTGCAGACGCTTGTATCTGGTGGTACGCACAGTTTGCTGAAGCAACTCTGAGTCAGGCAGCATCTGTGGTGACTGTGTGGTGGTTGGTACCTCAGGCTAAGATCCTAAATCATAGTCAAATCAGGCAGTCGCTCTGCTCTGACTAGGTCTCTCCAGAATTGTATTGCCTGCTGTTTACACAAGGAATTCCTGTGATCTGAGATATATGCCCAGTGATACTTGGTTCAAGTGTAGGGGTTACATTTCTGTTGCTGTGGAGAATATCAGGGGGTCTGGGTCTGACTGGGTAACTACATCAATGAGATACATTCTCAGATACTTTGTCTCATTACTCGATATCCTTGTTCTATCAAAATGCCAGTATTTCATCAGGGAATTAGAATTGGAATAGATGTATTATTATAATCTGTACTGAGATACATTGAAAAGTTTGTCTTGCATAATGTTCATAAAGATCAAATCATTACATGGTGCACTGAAGTATTACAAGCGAGAACAATAACAATACAGAATAAACGGTTACAGTTACAGAGACCGTGCAGTGCGGGTAGACAATAAGGTACAAGGTCCTTAGGATGTAGATTGTGAGGTCAAGACCCATCTTATTGAACTAGGGAAACTTTCAAAAGTCTGATAACAATGGAAGAGAAGCTGTCCTTGAGCCTGGTGGTACATGTTTTTGGGCTTTTGTACCTTCTGCAAGATGGAAGAGGCGAGAAGACAGAATGTCCGCAATGGTGGGGTCTTTGATTCGGCTGGATGTTTTACTGAAGCAGCGAGGGGTGTAGATGGAGTTCATGGAGGGGAGGATGGTTTCTATGATGTGATTGAGTGTGTCCACAACACTCTGTAGTGTCTTGAGGTCCTAGACAGAGCAGTTGTCATACTGAGCGGTGAAGCATCAATTAGGATGCTTTCTGGGCTGCACCGGCATGACAAAAACTGGTGGGAAGAGACAGTTTCCAAATGTGTTCAGGCACAATGTAATGAAAAATGTTTATTCTGTTTTAGGATGGGTACTGAGCCATGGACACAACAACCTTCAGTGTGAATCCCACATTTAATATATTCCTACACTGATATTCAATTCAATGGTCTTATTGTCTACGTTACTGCACAACAGAGTGGGTACATGGTCAAGAACAACTTACACCAGTGATCAGACAAAGGAAATAAACAGAGGTAGCGTAGCAGAGCCTTAGAGCAATGCAGCATGAATACTGGTCCTTCAGCCCAACCACTCTATGCCGACCACAGTGTCAACTCAGCTTGTCCAAATAACATGTATTTGAACAGAACAGGATAAAGATCTTCATAAAAATTAAAAGAACAACAGGGAAATGATCAAAAGTTTTATTGGCCAGTCCTTCCATACCTATCCAAATTTCTCTTGTATGTTGAAATCGAACCTTCATCTACCAGTTGTGCTGGTAGCTCATTCCCCACACTGAACACACTCTGAGTGAAAAAGTTTCCCCTCAAGTTTCTCTTTAACGTTTAACTTTTCACCTTTAACACTTGTCTTACCCAACCTCTGTAGAAAATCCTGCTTATATTTACCCTCTCTGTGCCCCTCAGAATTCTGTATACCTCTATCAAATCTCCCCTCATTCTCCTACACTCCAGGGAATAAGTCCTAACCTATTCAACCTTTCCCTATTACTCAGGTCCTCAAGTCCTGGTAACATCCTCGTAAATGTTCTCTGTGCTCCTTTAATCTCATTGATATCTTTCTTGTAGGTAGCTGACCAGAACTGCACACAACACTTCAAATCAGGCCTCACCAACATCCTATACAGCTTCAACATCACATCCCAACTTTTGTACTGTACTCAATATTTTGATTTATGAAGGCATTAAATGTTTAACTGTTTCTTTTCACAAGGATATTTATGAAACATTTATCAGTTTTAAATAGCAGAGATGGAATATTTCTATTGTCAATCAAGAGCAAATGCTACAATATATTCATAATTTCATGGATCACCGTATAACATCACTGTTAGGTTCCCCAGACAATTTAGATCACGCATTTAACTGGGTTTACAGTGTTTTTACACAATCGATGGTCTTTAATATATCTCTCATCATACTTGATGAAGGCAAGTCCCTGCATTGGACTTCCAACCTCAATCACTACAAATAAATTTGGAGAACATTAACAATATCAGCCAGCCTGGACCATTACACTGGTCAGCGGTGCAGTGACGAGTCCTTTCGAGTACACTTGCCGCTTCTGTTGTTCGAGAATTCTTTCTACAAATTGTTTAGTGACTGGAGCGGCGCAGAGACTCTAACTCTCCTAAGGTGGTATCATAAACTGTGAGTTTCTGTGGCAAGATAAAGTTATAAAGTTTCGAGATTCAAGATCCTTTAATGTCATTCCCACTGAACAAGTGTAAAGGATCCATCTCCGATGCTGCGCAAAGAAACACAAGATAAAGAACAGAACAATAAAAAACATAATAAATATAAATACATGCGATAACTATCTCTATTCAACGAGAATCAACGTATTGAGAAACGCAATAGATGTAATGTTGCAAAGGGGGAGGAAATAGTTGAAAGAGGAAATGCGGATTATGAAAGATTATGGTGACAAACAATAAGATGGCCTTTCTGTGTAAAAGTTGTGATGGCGGGTACTTCACCCCATTCTGTGCAGTAATTGGGAAACTAACCGAGCATGTTTAAAGGGGATGGATTGATTTTGCTGTTACCAGCTAGTCTCCAAACCCGACTCAGCCGATGCATATTTTCCAGGAAGTGCGGTGTTCGAAGAAATGCTGTATAAATTGTTTAGTTTCCTGAAAGGTGCGAGATGATAGAAGATTGAATGTTGCGCCCAGGCAACTCCACTATGAGGGAAGGGAGTGCGCCGACACTGTCTGCTCTGGTCGACAACGTGAATGAAGCGGGGAGCATGCAGACGCAAGGAAATCGCTGCGAGCACCGACCTTCGGTGTCCGTCCGGATAGTCCTCTACATGGTCACCTTGTTAGTGGCGGCACACATGATCACCAGCACAATGCTTTACGCTTATCTCTCCATCAAATTCGACAAGGTAAGACAGCTCCATTACTGATTATTTAATAATAATTCAGATATTGACACTATAAGATGTAGGAGCAGAAATGGGTTTAAACGAATTATAACCTTAAAATGCTTCGTGTTTAGTAAGTTTGCAAGCTCACGTTGAAACGGATAATACGGTGAAGTGTATAGGGTGGTGCAGTTTTCTGGGCGCTAAGTCTGGAGGTACAAAGTGCATTTGAAACCGCCTGTCTCAAAATTAAACTCAAAATACTTAGAAGACCCGGGCTGTGTGTGTGCCTATATTGTGAAAACCCGGGTTGTGTGCATAACTGTGCTGTATATAGACCCGGACTGTGTGTGTACCTGGGCTATATATAGACCCGAGCTGTGTTTAGTCCGGGCTGTGTGTGTACCTGTGCTGTGTATAGACTCGGGCTGTTTGTATCCCTGGGTTGTGTATAGACCATAGGATATAGAAGCAGAATTAGGCCATTTGGCCCATCGAGTCTGCTCTGCCACTTAGTCAAGGATGATCCAATTTTCCTCTCAGCCCCAGTCTCCTGCCTTTTCCCCGCATCCCTCGTGCTCTAGCCGATCAAACGTCTATCAGCCTCTGCTTTAAATAGACATAAATACTTGGCCTCCACACCTGCCTGTGGCAAAGAATTCCAAAGATTCCCCACTCTGGCTAAATTCATTTTTCCTCCTCTCCGTTCTAAACGGTCGCCCCTCTATTCTGAGGCTATGTTCTCTGATCTTAGTCTCTCCCAGCACAGGAAACATCCTCTCCACGTCGACTCCACCATTCGATAGGTTTCAATGAGGTCACCCCGATTCTTCTAAATTCTAGTGAATACAGGCCCAGAGCCATCAAACGCTTTTCATATGACAAGCCTTATACACAGGCTATGTTTGAACCTGTGCTGTGTATAGACCCGGGCTGTGTGTGTACCTGTGCTTTGTATGGACCAAGGCTGTGTGTGTACCTGTGTTGTGTATAGACCCGGGCTGTGGGTGTACCTGTGTTGTGTATAGACCAAGGCTGTGTGTGTACCTGTGTTGTGTATGGACCAAGGCTGTGTGTGTACCTGTGTTGTGTATAGACCGGGCTGTATGTGTACCTGTGCTGTGTATGGACCAGGCTGTATGTGTACCTGTGCTGTGTATGGACCAAGGCTGTGTGTGTAGCTGTGTTGTGTATAGACCGGGCTGTGTGTGTACCTGTGCTGTGTATGGCCCAAGGCTGTGTGTGTACCTGTGTTGTGTATAGACCGGGCTGTATGTGTACCTGTGTTGTGTATAGACCGGGCTGTGTGTGTACCTGTGTTGTGTATAGACCCGGGCTGTATGTGTACCTGTGCTGTGTAAGGACCAAGGCTGTGTGTGTACCTGTGTTGTGTATAGACCGGGCTGTGTGTGTACCTGTGTTGTGTATAGACCGGGCTGTGTGTGTACCTGTGTTGTGTATGGACCGGGCTGTGTGTGTACCTGTGTTGTGTATAGACCCGGGCTGTGTGTGTACCTGTGTTGTGTATAGACCGGGCTGTGTGTGTACCTGTGTTGTGTATAGACCGGGCTGTATGTGTACCTGTGTTGTGTATAGACCCGGGCTGTGTGTGTACCTGTGTTGTGTATAGACCCGGGCTGTGTGTGTACCTGTGCTGTGTATAGACCCGGGCTGTGTGTGTACCTGTGCTGTGTAAGGACCAAGGCTGTGTGTGTACCTGTGTTGTGTATAGACCCGGGCTGTGTGTGTACCTGTGTTGTGTATAGACCGGGCTGTATGTGTACCTGTGTTGTGTATAGACCCGGGCTGTGTGTGTACCTGTGCTGTGTAAGGACCAAGGCTGTGTGTGTACCTGGACTGTTAATAAACTAGGGCTTAGTCTCCACGCTTGTTCAGTGTGTATTTCTGAGGACTGGCTGTTCACCTGTTGTGTACCAAACCGATACTCCCTCTGCACCGTTAAGCTAATTTGTGACGGTTAATTAACAACCTGGCAGAACAACTCAGCGGGTCAGGCAGCACCTGCAGAGGCAGAGGGACGGGAGACTTCTTGGCTCAGTCCTGATGCAGTGGCCCGACGTGAACCGAGGACCATCCCTCTCCACTGCCCCGCCCCCTCCCCGCCCTCCACCCACCACAGATTCTGCTAGTCCCGCGGAGTTCTCCAGCAGTCTAACGTGTTGCTCCAGATTCCACATCTGCCGTCCCTTGTTCTTCTGCGATGTCTTTGAAATGGGCTAAACCGGTTCTGCATGCAACAAGCCATTCGGCCTAATGGGCCCACGTCGACCAGTACGTATCTTCCGTACAAAAACCCAGAACATAGAACAGTTCAGCACAGGAACAGACCCTTTAAATTATTAATCTAATGGCCGAAGAGAAATCTGATAGAGGCTTTCAGGACTATGATATGCATAGACGGAGTGTACAGAGAATACCTGTTTCCGAGGATTGAGATGTCTAATACCAGAGGGCATGCATTGAAAGTGAGAGGGGGGTAGGTTCACGGGAGATGTGAGGGGTAAGTTTTTTTTACTCAGAGTCGAGGATGGCTGGAATGCGCTGCCTGGTACGGTGGTAGAGGCTCTTAAGCGACGTTTAGATAGCCGCATGGATGTAAGGAAGATGGGGCGCTATGTTTGGGTGTTTTGGTTTGCTTTTTGGCGGGTTCCGCATAGCATTGTGGGCCGAATGGCCTGTTCTTGTGCTGTACTTTTCTAAGTTCTGTGGCTAATTTAACTAATCCTTTCTGCCTACACAATGTCCATGCCTTTCCATTTCCTTCACACTCATGTCCCTATCTAAAGGTCTCTTCAAAGTCCCTAATCTATCTGCCTCTACCATCACATTCCAGGCAGCGCCTTTCAGGCACCCAACAATCTGTGTAAAAAACACTTATCCCTCAAATCTCCTTTGAAACAATCCCATCTCACCTTAAATGCACGTTCTGTGATGTTAACCCCAGGGAAAAGAAAAGATGTAGCCATTCATGCGATTGTAGAGTCACCAAAGAGCTGCGTGGATAGAAACATTGTTTTCTGATTAATGTTTACCTGGCTGTGTTCTCCGTTCTCCAGGTGGAAAGGGACTCGGAATTTCGGCTTCCTGGACACACAGCGGAGCGACGAAATCAAAGCCTGGCCGACGCCGAGCTGTTTCTGCAGAGCATTTACCAGGTGGGGGGTCTTGTCCCGAGAGGGGTGGAGCAGGGTGGAGTTTGCCTCAATACTCTGCGCGATCTTTGTTCTCGCCACGATAGACCACGGTGACCCACAGTAACATTGCACGTTCCAGTAGAATCAGTTTTAATATCACTGGCGGATTTCGTAAACAGTGCTGTTTTGTGGCAGCAGCGCAGCGCAAGGCATAAACATTATGCTAAAATATTTCTGTAAGTTACTCAAATGGCGCAAGTGAGAAATGGTGCGGTGGTGTTTATGGGTTCATGGACTGTTCGGAAATGTGATAACGGAGGGGAAGAAACGTTAAATGTGTGTCTTCAAGCATCCTCTTTGATGTAGTAATGAGAAGGGGGCATATCCTGGATAAAGGTCCTTAGCGATCGATACTGCCTTCTTGTGGCATCTCTTCTTGAAGATGACCCCGGTGGTGGAGAGTGTTGTGCCTGTGATAGAGCTGACAGAGTTTACAACGCTCTGCAGCCGCTTGTATTGGAGTCTCTGTACCAGACAGTGATGCAGCCAGTTAGAATGCTCTCCATCGTACACCTGCAGAAATTTGCCAGTGTCTTTGATGACAAACCAAATCTCGTCTAGCTTCTAGAGAAACACAGCCGCTGTCGCGCCTTCTTTGTAACTGCATCAGTATGTTGGGCCCAGGATAGATCCTCAGAGATGTTGACACCCAGGGACTTGAAACTGCTTGCTCTCGAAAAAGAGCGGTGTGTGAAACCCCGACGTCCTGCTCCTGAACAACCCATTTCCTGCATTACGAGGAGAGCTCAATCGGGACTCCCGGGGCTAGAAGCAGTGGAACGGTGGGGAGTGGGGCAGGTATTATCAGGGGCCGAGGAAGGATAGGAGCCCTGAGGCTGGAGACTGCAGACCTTGCCCAGGAAGCAAGTTCCAGACAAGGCTGTAGGAATGCAGCGCGGCCGGTCCTTTCTTGACTGGTTAGTACGTTTGCGGTGGTGTTGTAGATGCTGTAGAAGCATACAAAAAATCGCAGGCGGATTTTATTCAGCTGAGTATGGAGGCTGAGGATTGGCAAGTGGCCTTCAATCCAGGTAAATGTGGGACATCATTCCAGGGTCAGATTCATACAGTGAATGGTGGATCCCTGAGAAGTGTTCTCGAACAGAGAGGGAGAGTACAAGTTCATAGGCCGCTGAAGGTGACGTCACAGGTAGAGTAAGTGGTGAAGAAGGATTTGTCACGCTGACCGTCAATCAGGGTACTGAGTATAGGAGTTACAAGGAGAGATTACGTAGATTAGGAATTTATTCCCTGGAATGTCAGAAATGGAGGAGTGAACTGTCAGAGGGGTGAGCTCACAGAGGTGTATAAGATCATGAGGATCATAGACAGGGTGAACACTCATAGTCTTTCTTCCTGGGAGAGGGTGCTGAAAACAAGACGCCATAGGTTAAAGATCAGATGTGAGAGATTTAAAATGAACATCAGAGTGATGTACTTCATGCAGAAGGTGGTATGTAGTTGGAATGAGCTGCTAGAAGTAGTGGTGGAGGTGGAGAGGAGGGAATGTTAGCTCCATTTAAAAGCATCTCAATAAGTACATGGACTGGAGAGGTTTAGAGGCCAATGGGCCAAACGTGGCAGGTGGTACTCACTCACTGGGCAGCATAGCACAGACAAGATGGGAAAGGACAGTAAAATAATGGGCAGAAGGGTCATAGGTTGACATGAGGTGCTGACTGTGTGCTTCTTTTTGCAGGTCCTGCAGCACAGAGCCAAGGATCATACAGGGCCAGAGGGTGGTGTCTTCAACGCACAGAAAGGTAGGTGGGAAGGACTGGGGCTGCCTCTGCAAAGACCCAGTTATGACCCATTGCTACCCAAGACCTCTTGCAAAGTAGTGCTGGAATAATCAGGGCCTGTAGGATTCTTGTAATGGCCTTAGGGTATGGGCATGGTAGTGAATGAACTTGGGGGCCCTGGTCATAGAACCACAGATCCATTTCTCCAACTTCCAGTAATTTCCGTTCCCTTTGTCACGTCTTCCCTTCTCTTCTCCTCATACCTATCAGCTCCTTCTGGTGTCCCTCCTCCTTCCCTTTCTCCTATGGTCCACTCACCTCTCCTATCAGCCCTTTACCTTTCCCACCTATCCTCACTTCATCCCCCATCCTCCCCAATCCACCCACCTTCCCCCTCACCTGGTCTCTCCTATCACCTGCAAACTTTTACTCCTTCCCTCTGCCCTCCCCGTTTTTATTCTGGCTTCCTCCCCCTTTTCCAGCCCTGATGGATGGTCTTGACCCAAAACTTCAACTGTTTATTCCTCTCCATAGACACTGCCTGGCCTGTTGAGTTCTTCCAGCATTTCGCATGTGTCGCTTTGGATTTTCAGCAGCTGCAGAATCTCAAACAAGAGAAAATCTGCAGATGCTGGAAATCCAAACAACTCACACAAAATGCTGGAGGAATTCAGCAGGCCAGGCAGCATCTATGGAAAAAAGTACAGTTTATATTTCAGGCCAAGACCAGATCTCTTATGTTTGTGTACCCTGTGTATTGAACCACACTGGTTCACCATCTCCAAAAGGGAGTTATACAGTTATACTACTTTCTTTGGGGCCCTACTGTTTACCAGCACTGTCACCAAACAGAAACAGGCCCTTCAACCCATCTAGTCCATGCTGAACTGCTGATCTGCCTAGTCTCTTTGAATTGCACCCCCCATTCATCTACCTATCAAAATTTCTCTTAAATGTTGAAATCAAACCCACATACACCACCTCCGTTGTCAGTTTGTTTCACACTCTCACCATCCTCTGAGTGAGGAAATTCCCTCTCATGTTCCCCTTAAACATCTCACCTTTCACCCTTAACCCATTACTTTAACCTCAGTGGAAAAAGACTGCTTGCATTTACCCTATCTATACCTCTCATAATTATATATACTCCTATCAAATCTCTGCTCATTCTCCCAAGCTCTAGGGAATAAAGTCCTAACCTATTCAATCCTTCCCTATAACTCAGGTCCTCGAGTCCCAGAAACATCCTTGTAAATATTCTCAGTGCTTTTTCCTTCAATCTAATGGATATCTTTCATGTAAATAGGTGACCAAAACTACACACAATATTCCAAATTATGCCCCACCAGCATATTAAGCAACTTTAATATATCTATAAATTACAATAAGAAATATTTTTAAAAACTTAAATTTGAAAAGAAAGCAAAAAAAAGATAAAATATTGGAGTAGTGATTATGGTTCTCCTTGTCCAGTCAGAATTCTGATGGTGGAAGGGAGGAAGCTGTTTCTGAAATATTGAGAGTATTTGTCTTGAGGGTCCTGTACCACCTGATGGTAGTTATGAGAAAAGGGGTTGTCCTGGTGACAGGGGTCCTTAATAATGGATACCACTTTTTGGAAGCATCACCATTGCTTCCATGGGCTTGCTGTGGACAGGCTGTAGAGAGGCAGAAAAGGAACCAGACACCCCCATGGTTAGCGTCCATGTGCCACTATAGATTAAGGCATGTCATTTCCTCCCAACCTCCTCTTCTGTTCATTGGTTTCACACCCACCAGTGGCTGGTTTCCGCTGTTAATGATGTGGACTTTGAGGGTCACCAAACAACCATGTATTATGGCAATGGAAATGTGCAATATTTATGGAAACAGAAACTGTCAGGCCTGCCCCCGCTAACACATCCCAGTCTGTGCATGCAGGCACCTCCCAGTCTCCACCTAGCCAATAGGATTCAGCTGCATTTCATTCCAGGCTCATTACCTGCAGCCTATTTAACACCAGCTCATCTCCATGTCCTTGTTCACTTATTGAACCAGCTGGCCTCAACCAGTTGCTTCTAGCTTTCACTTTTTGCTTGTTGTGTTTAGTTTCTATTCTCTCTTGTTTTGTAGCCCTTTGTGGCTTGTTACTTTGTGGTCTATTAGTAAAGATTGTTCACTGATCAATGATCTCCACTGTTCTACTTTTGGATCAAACCTCCTCTACATTTCCTGACAGCTGCCAGAATAAATGGTCGAGGCAGGTATAATAATAACATTCAAAAGACACCTGGACAGGGACAGGTACAGGGATAGGGAAGGGACTGGAGGGACTCGGGCAGGTACAGGGATAGGGAAGGGACTGGAGGGACTCGGACAGGTACAGGGATAGGGAAGGGACTGGAGGGACTCGGACAGGTACAGGGATAGGGAAGGGACTGGAGGGACTCGGGCAGGTACAGGGATAGGGAAGGGACTGGAGGGACTCGGGCAGGTACAGGGATAGGGAAGGGACTGGAGGGACTCGGGCAGGTACAGGGATAGGGAAGGGACTGGAGGGACTCGGGCAGGTACAGGGATAGGGAAGGGACTGGAGGGACTCGGACAGGTACAGGGATAGGGAAGGGACTGGAGGGACTTGGGCAGGTACAGGGACTTTGGAAGAACTTGGGTCAACTGTGAAATGTGAAAAAACAGCTTGGATGAGCACTGCACAAAATGCTGGAGGAACTCAAATGTCTGGCAGCATGTATGGATGGAAGTAGACAGCCAACATTTTGGGCCAAGGCCCTTCATCAAGACTGGGGAGGAAAAGGTGAGATAGCCTGTATAAAAAGTGGGGAATGGGTGGAGGAAATTGCATGGGCATTTTGAGTGCCGTGGGTCAGTTGGGCCATAGGGCCTATCCCTGTGCTGTGTTACTCTGTGTATGTGCTTCAGTCAGTCTGTACACCAGAGATTGAGACTTGAGTCATCTCACTCAGAGTCAGGTCATGCTATTACTTGTGCACGATCTGCAGCAGGAGCCTCGGTGGCTCAAAGGAGACCCAAATGCAGTGGGCAAGGAGCAGAAAGGGGATGCCTGGGACAATCACCGGCCCTCAGGCAGATTATCACTGTTGTGTGTGGGATCTTTCTGTGCACCTGCAAGTCACTTCCTTTCTAACCTTGTATATCTGGAGTAACATGATGTGCTATGGTGATCAGTTCTGTGATCTTTGTGTTTGTGATGTATGGGTGACTTGGCCAAAGTGCTGGTGACTAATTTAGCAAGTTTGCAGATGACATGACAATGAACAAGAGTTGTGGATAATGAGGAAAGTGGGTCCAATTATTCTATACAATACAGATCTGTTGGAAATGTGGACAGAGTTATTGTAAATGGAGTTTAATCCCAGCAAGTGTGAGGTATTACTCTTTCTAAGGTCAAATGCAAAGGGGAAAGTTTATAGTTAATGTCAGAATGCTTGGTAACACAAGTAACACAAGTAGACAGGCTGGTTGGAGCACTGAGTACAAAATACTTTTTACGGTTGTATAAAACTTTATTCAGGTCACCCTTGGAGTACTGTGTGTAGTTCTGGTTGCCACCTTACCAGAAGGATGCAGAAGCTTTAAAGAGGGCCCAGACAAGGTTCATCAGGATGCTGCCTAGATTAGAGAGTGTCAGCTATAAGGAGAGGCTGGACAAAATCAGGTTGCTTTCTCTGGAGTGGTGGAGGCTGAGGAGAGGCCTAATAGATCTTTATAAACTTAAGAGAAGGGTAGATAGAGTACTAGGGACACAGTTGAAATGACAAATACGAGAGGGCATTGCTTTAGAGTGAAAGGGGAAAGTTTGAAGGAGATGTGCATGGCACGATATTTTCTAAGGTAGGTCCCTGAGCACATTCCCTGGGAAGCAAATAGCCACATCAAGCGGCATTTAGGCAGTTCATGAATAGCCATGGAATGGAGAAGTAACGACCATGTGCAGGTAAATATACAGTTTAAACTGGTATTGTGGTCAGTGCAGATATGGTGGGCCGAATGGCTGCTTGTTGGGCTGGATTCTATGTTCGTGTGTTCACTCTTGTTTTCTTTATTGTACAGGTGACCATCCAGGGGGACACAGGTTCCACAGCCCCCAGCGTACTGCAGCTCACCTTATTGGCATCACACCAGGGGAAAGTCCACCAGGTAGGTGAGTGGCCCCTGATGGGGGCTGGGCTCAGACCCCACATGCACACTGGAAAAAGTTAGAGCGACTAGTTAGACCAAAGCACTTGGGGAACCCAGCTGATCATAGGCAGAATGTGTAGACTCCAGAAAGACAGCTTGGGAGATGGGTATTGAACCTACGCCTGGGGCTAAGGGAGCCCGGCGGCACCCCAGCTTACATCCACTGTTGGTATTCTTGACCACTGTCCAAGGGCAGCTGGTGGGAACCCGCTGAGAGACATCTATTAGTGTCACACACTACCTGTTGGGCTCCCATCTCTCTGTATTGCGGGCGGCAGCCTCACTGTGTGACTCCATCTAACCCTCCATCACCTCCTTCCCCCTCTCGCCCTCCCCCTGGATGTTTACTGCTATCTTATATGTGCTGTGTTTTGTATGACTTTTATAAAAATCCCAAGTCTCTGAGTAAGTTGATGGTGCATGGATGTTGTGAGCAGGAACAAACCCGCAGCAGTCCACAGACGAATGAAAAATTCTAGTGAAACTCAGCAGTTCAGGTAGCATCAACGGAATGGAATAAACAGCTGGTGTTTCAGGATGAGATACTTCATCAGGACTCTGCCAACACTAAATGCTTTCCTCTGCCACTGTGAGCCCGAGCCTCAGACGTAACCTTAGCAGTGATTTTATGTGCGACCTGTCACAACTCCCATTCCTATGCCAACCTGCCACATCCACAGGAGGCTGCCATTCTCTGCTGGTACCAGCAAGCGGACACCAGCCCCTGCAAAGTGGGAGGGGTGAAGGACGGAGGCTCCTTCCAGCTCCCCACATCAGCCCCACAGGGTTATCAGAAGAGGTGGGAGAGTAGGGTACTAGCCCCATCCTCCTCAGTGGTGGACTGACGGTCGGTAGGCACTGGCTCTGACCTGCACTGTCCCCACCCTCCATGTGTGTGAGGGGGGAATGGGCTGACAGCACCAAAGCAGCTAAAGGTCATGGAGCTATATAGTGTGAAAACAGGACCTATGGCCCAACTTGTCCATACTGAACAAGTTGACTATAAGCGCCAAACACAAGTGCCCACATTTTGCCCATATCCCTCTGAACCTTTCCTCTGCAAGTACCTGTCAGAATGACCTTCCCCTCCATGCACCTGTCCATTGGTAGTTCATTCCATATTTTCACCACCCTCTGAGTGAGGATGTACCCCTTCAGGTCCTCAAATATTTCACCTTAACCTTTAATTTTAGCCTCACCCATCCTCAGTGGAAAAAGCCTACTATCCCTATCTATACCCCTCATAATTTTGTATACTTCTATCAAATCGCTCTTTTTCCAACACTTCTGGGAATGAAGTCCTACCCTATTCAATCTTTCCCTGTAACTCAGGTCCTCCAGTCTTGGCAACATCCTCGTAAATCTTTTCTATCAACCTTATTGATATATTTCCTGTAGGTAGGTGACCAGAATTAATTAGGCCTCAAAAACGTCTTCAACACAACATCCCAACTGCCCTTCTTAATACAACACGAGTGAATCTGCAGATGCTGGAAATAAATAAAAACACAAAATGCCACCTCCTCCCACAGATGCTGTCTGGCCTGCTGAGTTCTGCCAGCATTTTGTTTTTATTTATGCCCTTCTTAGTACTCTGATTTATGAAGGCCAACGAACCAATATCTCTCTTTACGACCCTATTTACCTGTGATGACCATCTTTTCAGCGTCCTTTCCGTTTCATTGGCTCCTTTCCTTTAGCAGGAGGATTTGAACTATACTCAGTACCTCGGCTGTGGCCTTAACAACATCTTGTAACGTGACTTCACAATTCCTTCCAGAAATCCAGAGCGCCGGCTGCTTCTGTCTGCGGCTGGTCGGTGCTGCTGATGATTTCTGTAGCTAAGCTACTATTCAAAGTCCAGTTTTATTGGCCATTGGATTGGTAAATCACATTTAACATTCCAGCATTGTAATGACTCTAGACCACTGCTCGAATCAAAAGTCTAAAGGCTCCAAGGAAATGTATTATCAAAGTATATACAACCCTGAGTTCCGTTTTCTTAAAGTTACAGCAAACCAAAGGTGCAACAAAAAGCATAATAATAATAACAAATAATCAATTAATATCGGGAACGTGAGATGGAGAGTCTTGAAAGGAATAGATAGGTTGTGGGAACATTTTAGTTATGGGGCAAGTGAAGTTGAGTGAAGTCACCCCCTCTAATTGTTTCTGAACCCGGTGGTGAGTCCTGAGGCTGCTGCACCTTCTTCCTGATAGCAACTGTGAGAAGAGAGCATGTCCTGGGTGGTTGGGTCCCTGATGATGGAGGCCGCTTTCTGCGACAACGCTCCCTGTAGGTGTTCTCAATGGTGGGGAGGGGTTTATCCGTGATGGATGGGCCATATCCACTACTTTTTGTAGGCTTTTTCCGTTTAAGGGTATCCAGCCTGTCTCGTTCAATCCCTGACCGCGATGTTTATTGATTTTTTTTAGGGACCACTTTTCCGTGTGAGAAAGGGTCTCCGATCAAAAAGTGGATGGCTGCAGATTTCCCCGCGTTTACGCACAACATCAACTACACCAGCGGTAAGCTAGTTATCACCGAGCCTGGTTTTTACTATATCTATTGCCAGGTTAGTTTTCGGCTAACCAGTGGTAAGCCCGAGAGAAAATCGAACGTGCCTTTTGTTCAGTACATCAATCTGCAAAGAGACCCGACACAATCTATAATGCTGATGAAGGCTTCCAAAACGCCCATGGATAAAAGCCAAGCTTCCAGCTTCAACTCTGTGAACCAGGGCGGAGTCTTTCAGCTGAAGGAGGGAGACCAGCTCTTTGTATCCGTGACCACCACAGATTTGCTCAGTTATGACATCGCCACCTACTTCGGCACTTTTCGGCTTTAGTTCGTTCTGAGCCCAACCAAGGCAGCCGCCAGTGGCGGCCAACGGACTCCTCACACCAGCGGGGCTTCCTGCGACCCTGAGTCTAGCCTGCTACAATATCCCACCCTTGCACACCCTCGGTGCAAAACGAAATACTCAAACGTTCACACTTTCATAATCATCACTCAGTCTTGATGAGTGACCTCTGCACTCTTCTCCGCATCCCAGTGAAAACCACGCCAGCTCTCTCGTTTCCCTTTGTGGATTCTGAAGGACATGGACTACATTTTCAAAACGTCGTAGGCCGCCCAGTGTCTGGGCTTCGCCGCCACACATCTGGGTACCGTTCAGTTTTCGGGGAATCAGGTGTTCCTTGCCGAAGGATACAGGAAAGCCGATCTCTCCGGGATGAATGTTGCTCCTGTTGTCACCATTAGCTAACTTTCTCAGCTCCATGCTTTCTTTCTGTGGCAAACAGCCCGAACTTCCCCCGAAATCTCCAAGTGTGTTTGCACGAGAGAGGTGTGCCCGTGTCAAAGCGAAACGATTTGTTCCACGGGATTTGTGATTTGACATGCCGCCTTTTGCAAGGAATGTCTGCAAGAATTGACTTGGCGGCTGACATCCGCTGCACACCAACATGAAGGCGGCCTGCAGTTCGTAAACAGAAAACCGCAACCCGCACCATCATGGCTACAGCGGGTACTGCTTAACTTGTCACCGAGTTCCTTTAGCATTTCTCTGAGTAGAACTTTATCAAATCGGGAGTGATGAGAAGTGATGGAGTCTACCCCGTGACACAGGAGGATCACTCCGAGACCCTCGGAAAACGACGAGCGTTACACATGGAGTATTTCTCAGCAGCAACAAACGAGAAGGAAAATTAAAATATTTCAGTCGCTGTGTGGATAAAACAGTTTTAAATAGACACACAGCCTATTCCATTGTCTTTGTGAAGTGGTTTAACAATTGAAGCGATCTCTTTGATAAGGTGAATCGAAGCAGAGGTACTCAGGAAGTGGAGCTCTCAACAGCCGAGCGAGTATTGCTGAAGAGCGCTAGTGTTATTGAAAAGTAATGTTCCGTGTGGACTCACCCCTCACTTTCATCCTATTGATCAGGCAGCCACATGTAACATCCTGGCTGTTAACCTGCAGGCCACACTGCAGAGTGCCGGCACCGAGCGCTGAAGCCCCACAGCCAGGCGCCAAGCAAGGCAGCAACATCGTTCAATGCACAAACCTCAAAGTAAATTCATTATCAAAGTGCACATATGCCACCATAAACAACCCTAAGATTCATTTTCTTGCGGGCTTTCAGTAAGTACAAAGGTACAATAAACCACACCCCCAGCTAAATAATTATAATAAATAAATTAGCAATCAATATCGAGAAAGTGAGTCCATAGATTGTGGAAGAAGTTCAGTGTTGGGGTAAGGGAAATTATCCCCTTTGGTTCAAGAGTCTGATGGTTGAGGCTCCTGTAACTCCTTCCTCATGCAAGAAGAGAGCATGTCCTGGGTGGTGGGGGTTCCCTAGTGATGGATGCTGCTTTCCTACCACAACGGTCCTTGTAGATGTGTTCAAAGGTGGCGAAGGGTTTACCCATGATGAACTGAACCCTGTCCACCCCATTCGGGAGGCTTTTTCAGTCATGGGTGTTGATGTTCCATACCTGGTTGTGATGCAGCCAGTCAATATACTCTCCACCACACATCTATAGAAGTTTATCAAAGTTTTAGATAACATGGCAAATCTTCACTGACTTCTAAGAAAATAGAGGTGCTGCAGTGCCTCTTAGTAATTGCACGTAAGACATGTCCTCTAAAATGATAATGCCAAAGAATTTAAAGATGTTGATTTCCTCCCTGCCCCCCCCCCATGGGTCGCCCAAAGTACTATCTATCCCCTGATGCCCTCTGTGAAATGTGTGTTCTGACATTATCCCTGAAAATTTTACTCTGGGTGTAGGATTGTGAATGTTGTTTTGAAAAAATGCTAAATGGAATTCTTTGTTTTAGGGAATTCTGAAGATGTTTGTATTTTATTTATCATTTATATTCAGTAAGTTGATCATGAAATAACACGTGGATTTCAAACTGACCTTAGGAGCCACATGTTGTTTGTGATTGGTGTTTAATATTATTGTTAAGCTATTTATTTCATTAGATTGTTCACATTTTTATTCATTGTTTCACAGTACTGCTCATTTTGTGAATATTTATGCAACAATAGCTACTTTAGTCTTTTGTAAACTTAAATAATAAATATTGTCTTATTTTCTGTGAATGAATATATTTTTTCTTGTGTATTATCAGGGTCAAAATTATTTAAATCTAGCTGTGGCTTATATTTTGGATAGACTGGGTAGGCAGGTTCACAACTTTAGTCTGCTTCCCAACTCTATTGGGTGATTATCAGCTCAAAGGGTGGCAGAAAGTCATTGATGGAAATGTCTGCACAGGTTGATAAGGGGGTGAAGAAGGCATATGACATGCTTACCTTTATTAGTTGAGGCATTGCATTCAGAAGTCAGTAAGTTATTTTGCAGTTTTATAAACCTCTGGTTAGGCTGCATTGGCATACAATTCTGGTGTCTCCACCGTGGGAAGGTATTTGAGGCAGAGGAGGTTTACCAGGATGCTGCCTGGATTAGAGAGCATGTTTTATGAGGAAAGTTTGAGTGAGCTGGGGCCTTTACTCTTTGGAGCGATGGAGGGTGAGGTGACTTGATGGAGGGTGAGGTGACTTGATGGAGGTGTACATGATGATAAGAGCTGTATTTCAAGTGGACAGCCTGAAACTTTTTCCCAGGGCGGAAATGGCTAATATGAGAAGGTATAATTTTAAGATAATTAGAGGAAAGTTTTGGGAGGAAGTCAAAGATAAGTTTTTTTAACACAGTGGCAGGTGTGTGGATCACACTTCTAGAGGTGGTGATGGAGGCAGATACATTAGGGGCATTTAAGAGACTCAAGGCACATGGATCATAGAAAATAGTGTTATGTAGCAGGGAAGGGCTAGATTAATCTTAGAGTAGGTTAAATGTTCAGCATGGCCATAAGGCCTCTGTTGTTCTGTACTTTTTAATTCTCTATGTTCTAAGCCTGAACTAGTCCATGGGTGCTGCTCCTGACATTACCTGGTTTGCCCCTCTGGTCTTCCCATGTGTGCCTGCTATCCTACTCTCAGTAATCATTGGGGCATCTCACCAGTCAGTCAGACTCACCACTGAGCAGCTACTCATGGTTTGATCATTCGAGTCACAGAAGACCTATAAAGTTTGTTGGATAAACCATTAAACACAGTAACTTGAAATGGAGAGCAACAACAAATGGTATATTCTACTGTGAATTACAGAAGTATTTGCACTGGCTCCTGACAGAAACCCAAGGTGCAGTCAGTCACACTGGCTTCTGAAGATTGCAGTAACAATGAGGAAAGGTATTGCTCATCCCAAGAAAAGGAGAAAGAATAATATCCCAAAGTAGCTGATAGTCTTTACTTCAGCAGGTCAAGTTTTTTGCTAAAAGATTACCTTTTTAGAAATTTGAGCTTTCTGCAGGATTTTAATTTGAAACAAGTCCCAGAGAAAGAGATTGCATCAACTTTCTTGTCTTTACCTTTCGTTTAATGGTTTGGATTCAGAAACTTATTTGATTCAAATGTGAACAATGGTCGGCACTTCCTGATTTACGTTATTGCTCACTTGTACTGCATTCTGATTAGTCTGTACAACAGGCCTTCCTGTGTCAAACCACAAAGCAAATAAAACTTTTTTTACTTCGAGCGCACAAATTATTTAGTATTTTCAAGGATCAGACCCACATCCTTAAACCTTCGGGAAAGCTCTGGAGAGCAAAGTGGGGAAAGCTGAAATGAAGTTCATTCAGAGGGGAAGGAAGGCTGAGGGAGGAGAAAACATCCCTCAGTGCTTTATAAAACATGTTCCAGTTGCATAAGATGTTTTGAGGATGCATTTGTAATATTGTACTCAGTTTTGGTCACCCTCAAATTCAAAGGCAAATTTATTATCAAAGTATGTATATGTCACTATATACTTAAGATTAATTTTCTTGTAGGTATTTAAAGCAAACTAAAGAAATGCTATAGAAATTATGGAAAACTGACAAACGACCAATGTACAAAAGAAGACAAATAGTGCAAAATAAACAAAAAGTACCGAGAGCGTGATTTGTAGAGTCCTTGAAAGTGAGTCCATAGGTTGTGGAGTCAGTCCTGAGGAGATTTATGAAGATGCAGGTCTCAGCCTGAAACATATTCCTTTCCTTAAACACTGCTTGGTCTTCTGAGTTAGTCACAGTACAGAAACAGGCCCTTCAGTCTATCTAGTCCATGCCAAACCATTTAAACTGTCTGTTCCATTGCCCTGCACCCAGACCACTCTCTTCCATAGTACTTCCATCCAGGTACCTATCCACCATTATACGTATATTGTTATGAGGATGTTGCCAGGACTCAAGGGATTGAGTTATGGAAAGACATTAGAGTCATAGAATCATAGGGAAGTACAGCACAGAAACAGGCCTTTCAGCCCATCTAGTCCATGCCAAAACCATTTAAATTGCCCACTCCCATCAAGCTGCAACAAGACTATAGCCCTCCATATCCCTATTATCCATGTACCTATCCAAACTTTTTTTAAACCTTGAAATCAAGCTTGCTTGAACTATTTGTGCTGGCAGCTAATTCCATACTCTCACAACCCTGAATGAAGAAATTTCCCTTCATGTTCCCTTTAAACTTTTCACCTTTCACTCTTAACCCATGACCTCTGGTTGTAGTTCCACACAACCTCAGTGGAAAACGCCTGCTTGCATTTACCCTGTCAATACCCCTCATAATTTTGTATACCTCTTATCAAATTTCCTCTCAATCTTCTACATTCCAAGGAATAACGTTCTAACTTATTCAATCTTTTCTTATAATTTAGGTCATCCAGACCTAGCAACATCCTTGTAAGTGTTCTCTGTACTCTTTCAACTTTATTTGTATCCTTCCTGCCAGTAGGTGACCAAAACTGCCCACAATACTCCAAATTAGGCCTCCTACCTCTGTTGTACTCAATACATTGATTTATGAAAGTCAATGTGCCAAAAGCTTTCTTTACGAACCAGTCTACCTGTGACATCTCTTTCAATGAACTATGCACCTCTATTCCCAGATCCCTGTGTTCTACCAAACTCCTCAGTGCCCTCCTAGTCACTGTGTAAGACCCACCCTGGCTGGTCCTACCAAACTGCAAAACCTCGCACTTATCTGTATTAAATTCAATCTGCCATTTTTCCAGCTGTTGCAGATCCTTCTGAAAGCCATGAAGCCTTCTTCACTGTGCACTAAATAGTGCCATAAGGAGGGCGTTGGGAATGGACCCAAATGCAAGACACAGACACTGAAGTACTAGGGAAAGCGGGACCTGGTGTTTCAGAAAGCAGGGGAGAATTGGGGAAGAAATTACACTGGACAACACACAGGCCCTGGATGAGACTAGGATACAGGGCCTGGGCTTGGACTAGACTGGGTAAGTGGGACCTGGGCAATGAACTTGGAACTAGGAACCTGTATAAGGACTCTGAGCCAGAGACTGGACAGGGACCCGGAACCTGGGTCATGACTTGGGCTTGGACTCCGGATCCAGGTGAGGGCCAGATGTAGCAAGGACCGGATGTGGGGGCAGGATGCGGGACTCCAGGGCTGGACAAGGACATGAAGCTCAGACTTGGTCCTGATCGAGGGAAAGCAGGAACGCAGAACCTAGGTCAAGGGAGAGCAAAGCAGCAGCAGGGAGAGGCATAGCTGGACGCGGACTCTAGCCCTGGATGAGACCAGGATTCAGGGCCTAGCTATGACTTGGACGCAGACTAGAACCTCCTTGGAGCCTAGGACTTGAGCACAGGAACACAGAACAGAGCCGGGACCCCTCCTTGGGAATAGGACATAGGACCAGGACTTATACAAGGACACTAAACACAGGGACACAAAGAGACAGTTCCAATCTTAATGATGCATAATTCCTTCTGTTGGCATGGCAAGGCTCCAGTCTCTCTCCGCCGGCTGAAGTTGACAGTGATAGAGGCAAGGTTGCCAGCAGGGCTTCAGAGGGAAGGAAGGGGACAGTCCAGCCTCAGAGTAACAGCAAAGATGGCCTGACTTACCCAACGGAGGTAAAGACAGGAAGGGACAGATCCCACCATAGGGTAATGGAAAGGATGGCTTGACTTACCCCTACAGAGGCAAGGACAGGATACCAACAAGACAAACCAGCAACCACACTCGAACCCGGGGCCACCTATATTCCAGCCCCAATATGAGAATCAGGTGCCTGTGATTGAGCCCATCTGAAACAAGGGACAGCTGGAAGACCCAGAGTTCAGAGTCCACTGACCAGACCATGAACCAGAACGTGGACTTCACGGACTGGACCATGACAGTTAGATAGAAAGATAGATGCTTTATTGACCCCAAACGAAATTACAGTGTCACAGTAGTATTACAAGTGCACAGATATAAATATTAGAAGAGAAGCAAAAAAAAAGTTACCTTAGAAATAAGATGTACAAGACTTACAAGTGAGAGATTACAAGATTTACAAGTTCACACTGAAAAGATAGTAGTCCAAGCATTACCATAATATTATACAGTAATGAGTGCACATTAACACCATCCAGATAGGAAGTGATGGTAAATTGTGCAGTGATGCACAGAGTGTCTGCAATAGCAGGGTGTGGTAAACAGAGGTTAATAACAGTGTGACAGGAGGGGGCCATCACTTCCCTGGCTACAGGTTGACATTATGGAGCCTAATGGCCGAGGAAAAGAATGACTTCATACAGCGCTCTTTGAAGCAGCGCTGTTTTCTTAGTCTATTGCTGAAAGTGCTGCTCTGTTCAGCCAAAGTGGCCGGCAGATGATGAGAAACATTGTCCAGATTTGCCAGAATTTTCTGGAGGGTTTTACCACAGCCTCCAGTATGTCAGAAATGCCAATAGAAGCTCCAAAGACCTCATCCCTGGGAGAGGAAGGATCTTCGAAGATGGGCTACAACTGGGGACGTCTTGGAAGAACGGCCGAGGGCAAAGGATTCTGGCAGGCTGTGTCAGTGTGGGTAATGGGCTTCAGTCAGTAAAAGCTGAGAATTTCTGGAAGTGGGCTGAGGTGACGTCCATTGTCACTGCTACACGATCTGGAGATGGTGTTGTCAACAACATTCTTCAGAAGTCAAGAATGAGGCAAAAATCTTGTGATTACAGTGGGCTTATTAGCTGTTCATCATTGTAGGGGGTCAGACCAGGTCAGCCTACACCAGTAAAGAATTTAAATGCTCTCCTTTTACTCTGCAAACCAGATTGAACAGGTTTGAATAAGAAATCTGTGAGCAGCTACTGCACACAAAATGGTGAAGGAACTCGAAAGGTCAGGCAGCATTCTGGAGAGGAATAAACAGTCTACATTTTGGGCAAAGACTCCTCATCTCAACCCTAACATCGACTGTTTATCATTTCCTCAGATGCTGCCTGATCTGCAGAGTTCCTCCAGCATTTGGTGTGTGTTGTTTGGATTTCCAACATCTGCAGAATCTCCTGTGCTTGTGTGAACCATGACTGATTCACACTTCAGCTCTGCAGATAAATAAATGACAGAGGTGTAGAAACAAATAGTTACGAAATGTTTACAGACAAATGGTTGATTATACAAGCACATAAGCAAGCATAAAGAAAGCTAAAACTACAAGAAAAAACACAGTAAAAACAACAACATGGATTCTAATCCAACACTGACCCTGTAGGTAACGACCTTTACAGTGGGTGGTAACTGGTTCCGTGAATCTCCCAAATCTGACAGGGCCGGCAGGCAGAGGACACCAGCATCTGCAGATTCCCCCCACAACCCCACATCATGCTGACTTGGTCCTTCTCTGGTGCCAGGTCTAAATCCTGGAACTCAGACCCTCCCCAACCCCCACACTGCACTTGGTCACTCACCTCACCAGAAGCAGCAGCTCCCCACAGCCTACCCAAAGGAGACCTGCAATGGGGAACAAGCCTCAGCACATGAAGTCATAGAGTCATAGAACACTACAGCACAGAAATAATCTCATCTAGTCCGTGCCAAACTATTAATCTGCCCAGTTCCATCAACCTGCACCCAGACCATAACACTCCTACCCATATACTGTACCTATCCGCATTCCTCTTCAATGTTGAAATCAAACCTGTATGCAACACATGTGATGGCAGCTCATCCACACTCACACCACTCTCTGAGTGAAGATGTTCCCCTCACGTTCCCTTTAAACTTTCACCTTTCATCCTTAACCCATGACCTCTAGTTGTAGTCCCACCAAACCTCAGTGGAACAAATCTGCTTGCATTTACCCTATCTACACCACTCAGTTTTGTATACCTCCAACAATCTGCCCTTAAGAATTTCAATGAAACACAGATTCCTGATTGTGAAATTATATCCCATTCTTGGAATCTTCCCTTTCTTTTTCCTCTCCAATAGCACCAACCACCCCCCACACACGCACAGACACGCACCTCCTGGAAACCCCCCACAGTAACAAGGGGTTTTTACACACATCTCGGGACTCCCCGGCCCCCACAACCTCATCCGACATCAGAGAGGGTGTTAGTGCAGAAGAAGCGTACAGACAGAGGTGTGTAGATGCAGTGGAGAACATAAGAGCAAGAATGAAATGCTAAGGCTCTATAAGGCATTGGTCAGACCGTGCTTGGAGAATGGTGAGCAGTTTGGGGCCCCTTACCTAAGAAAAGATGAGCTGGCATTGCAGAGGGTCCAGAGCAGATCCACGAGAATTATTCCAGGAATAAAAGGATTAACGTATGAAGAGCACTTGATGACTCTAGGCCTATACTCACTTGAATTTAGAAGATTTGGGGGTGGGGGTTGGAATTGGATCTCATTGAAACCTATCAAATATAGAAAGGCCTTGATAAAGTGGATGTGGAGAGGATGTTTCTGAAAGTGGGGGAGTCTAGGACCAAAGGACACAGTCTCAGAATAGAGGGACACCCACTTAGAACAGAGATGAGTAATTTCTTTAGCCAGAGCATGGTGAACCTGTGGAATTCATTACCACACAGGCAGTTGTGCAGTCCTAGACACTGAGTATATTTAAAGTGGAGGTTGATAGGTTCTTAATTTGTCAGGGTGTCAAAGGTTACAAGAAGTTAGGGAAATGGGGTTGAGAGGGATAATAAATTAGTCCTAATGGAATGGTGGAGCAGACTTGATGGGCTGAATGGCCTCATTAAGCTCCTATGTCTTACGGTCCAATGTTCCCAGGACTTGGTGTGTGCCATCATGGCAGCTGAAAACATATTCAACTCAATGGGAAGTGGAGTTCATTCTGGGTGGATATGGGGCCCATACAGCTGAATCAGGCTGAAGTATCAGCAAAGACTGACAAAGTTAAACTTTGCAAGTTCTCTGAGAACTTAACATTTTCGTTGGAAACTGTGCGTGGAAAAGGTATTTAATACTATCACCCACTTACAAATTCCACCGTACCTACATTCTAACCAGCTGAGCTGGCTCTTTATTCCTCTCCTTCACATATTATCATGAACAATTTTACAATCATACTTTCCTGAACAGCTCTCCAGTGGAAAATGCAGATTGACAATGCACTCAGAGAACTTCTGCATCGAGCTCCCTCCCATCGGCCCAGAGAGCAACAACAAACATTTTTTAGAGTAAATGTCACCAGTCAGATATGTACCTGAGGCAAAAAGATCAACATGAATGATTACATGCCATTTCCATAGTTACACCTCTGTGTGATGCTAAAGCCCCACAGTGTGTGGGAGAGTGATTCAGGATTACTTTTTGTACAACCTGCTCCAGTGACTCAAGGTGCAGGGCTGTTCTAAAAAACCACACTGTAAGACCATAAGACATAGGAGCAAATTAGGCCATTTGGCCCATCAAGTCTGCTCTGTCATCCCATCATAGCTGATTTATTATCTCCCTTAACCACATTTTCCTGCCTTCTTCCCATAAATTTTGATGCCCTGACTAATCAAGAACCTATCAATCTCTGCCTTAAATATACCCAATGACTAGGCCTCCACAGCAACAAATTCCACAGATTCACCCTTCTCTGGCTAAAGAAATTCCTCTGCAACTGTAATAAATGGATTTCCTGTATTCTGAGGACATGCCCTCTGGCCTTAGACTCATCCCCTATGGGAAATCGATCTCAGCCTTTCAGTATATGATAGGTTTCAGTGAGGTCCCCTCTCATTCTTTTGAACTCCAGAGAGTACAAGCCCAGAGCCATCAAACACTCCTCATATGTTAACCCTTTCATTTCTGGGATCATTCTCATGGACCTCCTCTGTACCCTTTCCAATGCCAGCGTATCTTTTCTTAGATAATGAGCCCAAATCTGCTGAAAATACTCAATGCATCTGTCCAATGCCTTATAAAACCTTAAGCCTCTAGCCAGGAGATAACGAATCTGTGGAATTCATTGTCACAGACAGCTCACACGCTTTGCATGAAAAACTTATGCTGACATCTCCTCAGTACCTATTTCCAAGCACCTTCAAACTGTGGCCTCTTGTGTTAGCCAACTGATTCAGTTGTTGCAGCTTTGATACTTCAGGTCAATGGAACTAAATCACAGACAAAATGGATGGGGTTCAGAATGAACTCACAGGATGAACCAATGAGGCTTACAACGTTGATCAGGTCCAGGTGGATATGAACAGCTTACAGAAAGAGTCTGCCGGTGTCCCAAAAAACATAAGGAGAGGTTAGAAAGAAGCCAGATAAACACTGGTGGGTGGAGGGGTGATGGGGAGAAGGGGGAGTCGGCAGCAAAGAGGCTAGCATTGAGTAGAGAGACAAATGGCTTGCCTCCCTACTGGAAGTTCTGTGCATGAGTTCTGAGGGACCTCCGACATTTCAAATGAGGGATGGAAGTGGTTAACAGCTGTGTGGAGGCTCAGGGCCTCAGTCTGAATGGAGAAGACTTACAGGGGAAAGCTTTATCACAAACAGAGGGGTGGATATCTGGAACTCATTGCCTGACTCAGATATACTCTCTATGTTCAAGAGGCATTCAAGCCAACAGACTTAAATATATAGAAGGTGTAGATGGGTAAAAGGTCAGTATGAATGTGATGGGCCAAAGAGCCTGTTTCTGTGCCAAATGGCTATGAAAGACTACAATCCATGGATGGTCAGGATAACTAAACCTCAAGGAAAGTGGGTTTAAACTCAAATGGTAGGGAACGGAAACCAGTATGTTAGAGCTGAGGATGAGCCAGAAGGTTTACAAGTAGATGATGTAATATGTAATATGAATGGAAAAAAGGACAAGTCAATGATTGCGTACAACTGCAGACAGAACAAAGAGTTAAAGTTGTACCACAGTGTACCAAAAGGCTGAAAGAAGGCCATAGTTAGGAGCTTAACATCAAAGGATATACTTTGTATCGAAAGGACAGGCAGGAAGTCATAGGTGGTGATGTGGCTTTGTTGGTAAGAGATGGAATTACATCCTTAGAAAGAGGTAACATAGGGTGCTGAATCATTGTGGGTAGAGTTACGGTAATCATATATAGGCCTCCAAATAGTAGCAAAGATGTTGGGTTGAGATTGCAAAGGGAGCTGGAAAAGGCATGTAATAAGGGTAACATCGCAATTATAATGGGGGGTTTTCAATATGTAAGGAGATTGGGAAAATTAGGTTGGTGTCGGATCATAAGAGAGAGAATTTGTTGAATGCCTGCGAGATGCTTTTTAGAGCAATTTGAGCTTGAGCCTACTCAGGGAAAGGCGATCTTAGATTGGGTGTTGTGTAATTACACAGATTTTATTGGGAAGCTTAATGTAAAGGAACCCTTCGGAGACAGTAATCATAATAATAATTGAATTCATACTGCAATTTGAGAGGGAGAAGCATAAATCACATGTATCAGTATCACAATGAAATAAAGGGAATTACAGAGCCATGAGAGAGGAGCTCGCACAAGTGAATTGGATACCGGCAGGGGTGACAACAGAACAGAAGTGCCTGAAGTTTCTGGGAATAGTCCACAAGGCGTCAAATAGATACATCCCACCGAAGACTTTGTTCTCAAATGACAGGGGTAGGCAACCATGGCTGATGGGAAGTTAAGGATTGCATAAAAGCCAAGGGAAGGGCAAATAATGTAGCAAGAGGGAGTGAGAAGTTGATATTGAACTGGTAAATTATGCTGGTGAGGTAGTAATGGGGGATAAAGAAATGGCAGATGAACTTAATGAATACTTTGCTTCAGTCTTTACTGTGGAAGACACTAACTGTATGCCAGACATCCATGAGTGTCAGGGGGCAGGAGTGAGTACCATTAATGCATAAGATGATGAGGGCATTGATGGTGTGGATAGTCAGAGGCTTTTTCCCAGGGCTGAAATGGCTAGCATGAGAGGGCACAGTTTTAATGTGCTTGGAAGTAGGTACAGAGGAGATGTCAGGAATAAGTTTTTTACATAGAGAGTGATGAGTGTGTGAAATGGGCTGTCGGCGACAGTGGTGTCGGTGACTACAATAGGGTCTTTTAAGAGACTCCTGGACAGGTACATGGAGCTCACAAAGATAGAAGGCTATGGGTAACTCCAGGTAATTTCCAGAGTAAGGACATGTTCAGCACAGCTTTGTGAGCTGAAGGGCCTGTATTGTGCTGTAGGTTTTCTATGTTTCTCTGTCTATTGATATTACAAAGGAAAAAGTGCAAGGCAAACTCAAAGTTCTTAAGATAAGTAAGTCATCTGGATCAAATGGACTACATCCTGAGTCCTGAGAGAGGTTGCTGAAGAGATAACGGATGCACTGGTCCTGATCTTTCAAAAGTCACTTGATTCTGGCATGGTCCTGGAGGACTGGAAAATTGCAAATGTCACTCCACTCTTTAAGAAAGGAGGAAGACAAAAGAGAGGAAATTATAGGCCAGTTAGCCAAATCTCAGTGGTTGGGAAAATTAAGGATGAAGTTTTGGGGTACCTGCAGACTAATGATAAAATAAGTCAAAGTCAGCATGGTTTCTGTAAAGGGAAATCTTGCCGGACAAATGTATTGGAATTCTTCAAAATAACAGGCAGGTAGACAAAAGAGAGGGAGTGGATGTCATTTAGAAACATAGAAACATAGAAAACATACAGGCTCTTCGGTCCATATCCCTACCAAACATATCCCTACCTTAGAACTACCTAGGCTTTAGCCATAGGCCTCTATTTTTCTAAGCTCCACGTAGCCATTCAGGAGTCTCTTAAAAGACCCTATCGTAACTGCCTCCATCACCATTGCCGGTAGCCCATTCCACGCACTCACCACTCCGCGCAAAAAACTTAACCCTGACAACTCCACTGTACCTACTTCCAAGCACCTTAAAACTATGCACTCTCATGCTAGCCATTTCAGCCCTGGGGAAAAGCCTCTCACTATCCACACGATCAATGCCTTTCATTATCTTGTACACCTCTATCAGGTCACCTTTCATCCTCCTTCGCTCCAAGGAGAAAAGTCTGAGTTCACTTAACCTATTCTCATAAGACATGCTCCCCAAACCAGGCAACATCCTTGTAAATCTCCTCTGCACCCTTTCTATGGTTTCCACATCCTTCCTGTAATGAGGCAACCAGAACTGAGCATAGTACTCCAAGTGGGGTCTGACCAGGATCCTATCTAGCTGCAACATTTCCTCTTGGCTCTTAAACTCAATCCCACGATTGATGAAGGCCAATGCACCATGGGCCTTCTTAACCACAGAGACAACCTGCACAGCAGCTTTGAGTGTCCTGTGGATTTGGACCCCAAGATCCCTCTGATCCTCCACACTGCCAAGAGTCTTACCATTAATGCTATATTCTGCCATCATATTTGACCTACCAAAATGAACCACCTCACACTTATCTGGGTTGAACTCCATCTGCCACTTCTCAGTCCAGTTTTGCATCCTATCAATGTCCCATTGCAATATTTGACAGCCCTCTACACTATCCACAACACCTCCAACCTTTGCGTCATCAGCAAATTTACTAACCCATCCCTCAATTTCCTCATCCAGGTCATTTATAAAAATCACAAAGAGTAGGGCTCCCAGAACAGATCCCTGAGGCACACCACTGGTGACCAGCCTCCATGCAGAATATGACCCACCTACAACCATTCTTTGCCTTCTGTGAGCAAGCCAGTTCTGGATCCACAAAGCAATGTCCCCTTGGATCCCATGCCTCCTTACTTTCTCAGTAAGCCTTGCATGGGGTACCTTATCAAATGCTTTGTTGAAATCCATATACACTACAGCTACTGCTCTTCCTTCCTCAATGTGTTTAGTCACATCCTCAAAAATTCAATCAGGCTCGTCAGGCACGACCTGCCCTTGACAAAGCCATGAGGACCATTCCTAATCATATTATGCCTCTCCAAGTGTTCATAAATCCTGCCTCTCAGGATCTTCTCCATCAACCTACCAACCACTCATTGGTCTATAATTTCCTGGGCTATCCCTACTCCCTTTCTTGAATAAGGGAACAACATCCACAACCCTCCAATCCCCTGGAACCTCTCCCGCCCCCGTTGATGATGCAAAGATCATTGCCAGAGGCACAGCAATCGCCTCCCTCGCATCCCACAGTAGTTAGGATACATCCCGTCCAGTCCCGGTGACTTATCCAACCTGATGCTTCCCAAAAGCTCCAGCACATCCTCTTTCTTAATATCTACATACTCAAGATTTTCAGTCCACTGCAAGTCATCCCTACAATCGCCAAGATCCTTTTCCATAGTGAATACTGAAGCAAAGTATTCATTAAGTACCTCTGCTATTTCCTCTGGTTCCATACGCACTTTTCCATTGTCACACTTGATTGGTCCTATTCTCTCACGTCTTATCCTCTTGCTCTTCACATACTTGTAGAATGCCTTGGGGTTTTCCTTAATCCTGCTTGCCAAGGCTTTCTGATGGCCACTTCTGGCTCTCCTAATTTCATTCTTAAGATCCTTCCTGCTAGCCTTATAATCTTCTAGATTCATATCATTACCTAGTTTTTGAACCTTTCGTAAGCTCTTCTTTTCTTCTTGACTTACAACAGCCTTTGTACACCACTGATCTTGTACCTTAACATCCTTTCCAAGTCTCATTGGATCGTGCCTACTCATTGGAACCCCACGTAACTATCCCCGAACATTTGCCACATTTCCTCCGTACGTTTCCCTGAGAACATCTGCTTCCAATTTGTGCTTCCAAGTTCCTGCCTGATAGTCTCGTATTTCCCCTTACTCCAATTAAATGTTTTCCTAACTTGTCTGTTCCTATCCCTCTCCAATGCAATGTACAATTTACTTAGATTTGCAGAAGGTATTTGATAAGATGCTTCACATGAGGCTGCTTAACAAAATAAAATCTGCTGCTGTTACAGGAAAGATACTAGCATGGACAGAGGAATGGCCGACAGGCAGGAGGCAGCAAGTGGGAATAAAAGGGGCCTTTTCTGGTTGGCTTCCAGTGACTAGTGGTGTTCCTCGGTGGTTAGCGTTGGGACCACTACTTTTCACATTGTTTGTCAATGATGTTGATAGTGGAATTGATGACTTTATGACAAAGTTTGCAAATGATAGAAAGATAGGTGGAGGGGTAGGTAGTGCTGAGGAAGGAATGCTATTGCAGCAGGACTTGAAATAAGTTGGAAGAAAGGGCAAAAAAGTGGCAGATGGAATACAATGTTGGGAAATATATGATAATGCATTTTGGTAAAAGGAAGAATAGTGCGGAGTAAAGGGGAGAAAATTCAAACATCAGAAGTGCAGAGGGATTTAGGAGTCCTTGTGCAAGACTCCCAGAAGGTTAATTCAGAGGTTGAATCTGTGGTAAGGAAGGCAAATGCAATGTTGACAGTTATTTCAAGGGAAATAGAATATAAAAGCAAGGAGATAATGCTGAGCCTTTATAAGAATTTTTTTAGCCGAAGAGTGGTGAATCTGTGGAATGCTCTGGTTCAGATTATGGGTGATGCTAAGTCTGTGGATATATTTAAAGTGGAAGTTGATAGATTCCTGATTGGTTGGGGTATCAAGGGATATGGTGAGTGGGCAGGTGTCTGGGTTTGAATGGGATATGGAATCAGCCATGATGAAAAGTTTGAGTGGACTTGATGTGCTGAACGGCTTAATTCTGCTCTTTTGCCTTATGGTCTTAGGGTCTAGTTGTTGGTGTGGCTGTTGTGTTGACTGAGACAAAATCAACCTAAAATATTTTACAGTTTTCCCTCATGAACACGGTGAAAGAATTCCTGCAGTAATATTTGACTGATGGTCATCTCTGGCCCAATATCTGTTCTCAGAGACAAGGATTCTGAGGCAGAAGACAGAGAGGACGGGTCTGAAAATGGCCACATCCCATCTTCTACATCTCAATCTGATCATTGCTTGCTGGAGGAATTGGCAGGTCAGGCAACATCTGTGGAGGCAGACAGATGGGCAATGTTTGGAGCTGAAACATTTTCATCTCTCATTATCAGTTTATTTCATTGGAGCTGGAGGACAGGAAGAACTCACTGCCCTCTCCTCACCCCATCTATTCTCCTCACCCCCTCCTCCTCCCATTCCTGCTGTTTGCCTCCTGGCTACTGAAACGCTCTGCTCTGGAATCAGTAACCTGTGATAATCAGTCGACAGTCATAGTACTTCAGCCTGAATCTTCCCCAGTGTTTCTCCCTCTACTGATGCTGCCAGGCCTGTTGAGTGTTTACAGTGCTCTCTCCCACATTTAGCCCACACTGATGAGCTGTGTCAATCTGCAGCCCCCATGAGTGGGTCTGAGAAAGGCTCAGCTCTTACCTGTCAGATGACGAGGTCCCAATGTACCAGTGGCCTCTTCCAAGAACCTCTCCAATTTGCACCTCATGAGCTCATTTCTCTGTGTGAGTCAGGCAGCAGAGAATGATTTCATTTCTCGAGTGTGGCAATGGGACATACAGTTATTCAGCAGAAACAACTCCCTGGCTCTTGTGCATGTTTCATAATTCTCATGCTAGCTCAGAATTCATTTCATGCAACACCAGACTGCAGGATCAGACCACAAGCACAGAAACTGCATATCAAAACTTTTCTGGGTTAAACCCCTCTCTCACCTGCAACTGAGCCAAGGACTGAGGAGAACCAGACATCTCCCTCCTCAGGATTAACTCCGTTAGTCCCTCCTCCATTAGTCCTGATGAAGGGTCTCGGCCCGAAACGTCGACAGTGCTTCTCCTTATAGATGCTGCCTGGCCTGCTGTGTTCCACCAGCATTTTGTGTGTGTTGTCACTCCCTCCTCAATCCCCCCAGTCTCCTGTTCCCCAGCACACTGTTCCCCAATCTTCCATCCCCCTGCACACTGCCCCCCAGTCTCCTGTCCTGCTGTACACTGCCCCCAATCTCCAACCCTCTCCCCACCACACTGTCCTGCTTCCCCGGACACTGCCCCCCAGTCTCCTATCCCGCTGTACACTGCCCCCAATCTCCCATGCCCCTGCACACTGCCCCCCAGTCTCCTGTCCCACTGCACATTGTTTATTGGAGTTTGCTAAAGTTACACATGCTGTGGATAAAGGGCAACTGGTGGCATTCTGTTCTTAGATTTCCAGAATCAGAACACGATACAAAAGATTTTCTGAGGTTGGGTGGGACTGCAACCAGAGGTCATGGGTTAAGGGTGAAAGGTGAAAAGTTTAAGTGGAATATGAGCAGAAACTTCTTCACTTAGAGGGTCATGAAAGTGTAGAATGAGTTGCCAGTGCAAGTGGTATATGCAGGCTTGATTTCAATGTTTAAGAGAAGTTTGAATTGGTACATGTTGTGGTAAGAAGGGCTATGGTCTGGGAGCAAGTCGATGGGAGTAGGCAGTTTAAATGGTTTGGCATGGACTAGATGGGCCAAAGAGCCTGTTTCTGTACTATACTCTAAGTAATGAAAAAAGAGAGGAAAAAGTGAACCAGTGTAAGTGGGTCATTGTCTGTTCAGAAATCTGACAGCAGAGAGAAAGAAACTGTTCCTAAAATATTTGGGTGTGAGCCATCAGGCCAATGTACCTCCTCCTTGGTGGTAGCAATGTGAAGAGGGCATGTCCTGGGTAATGATGGTCCTTAATAATGGATGCTGCCTTTTTGAGGCATCACCATTTGAAGGTGTTCTTGACGCTGTAGAGACCAGTGCCCATGATGGTGCTAGCAAAGTTTACAACTTCTTGCAGTTTTTTTTCTGATCCTGTGCAAAGTCCCCTCCGTACCAGATGGTGATGCAACCAGTTAGAATGCTCTCTTCTGTAGAAACCTGAGAGTGTCTTTGGTGATGTACCAAATCTCCTCACAATCTCCTAATGACTCGAAACAGTACAACACAACAACAACACACACAAAAGTCCTGACGAAGGGTCTTGGCCCGAAACATCGACAGTGCTTCTCCCTATAAATGCTGCCTGGCCTGCTGTGTTCTACCAGCATTTTGTGTGTGTTGTTTGAATTTCCAGCATCTGCAGATTCCCTCGTGTTTGCTCAACACAACAACAGGCACTTCGGCCTACCATATCTGTGCTAGATACAATGCTGAATTAAAATAAATCTCTTCGTCTGTGGATGATCCATATGACCCATACCCTAACAGCCTTGAAACCATCTTCAACATGAACCCATCAACACTATCTCCCTAATGTACCTTTGCACCATCCATCTGTCCATCCGTCCAACCATCCATCTATCCATCCAACCATCTATCCATCCATTCATTTACCCATCCATCCATCCATCTATCCATCCAACCATCCATCTAGCCATCCATTCATTTACCCATCCATCCAAATATCCAGTTATCCATCTGTATATCCATCCATCCATCCATCTATTCATCTATCTATTCATCTATCCAACCAACCATCCATCTACTATTTATTCATCCATCTATCCATTTGTCAGATCCATCCATCCATCTATCTATTCATCTACCTGTGTATCCAGCCATCCATCCATCTTTCCATCTATCCATCCTCCTACCTATCTGTGTAACCATCCATCTATCTATCCATCCAACTATCCATCTACCCATCCATCCATGTATCCAACCATCGATCTACTGATCCATCTATCTATTCATCCCTCCATCTATATTAAACTATCCATTCATCCATCTGTCCATCCATTTATCCATCCATCTATCCTTCTATCCATCCATCCATCCATCCATCTATCCATTCATCACATCCATTCATACATCCACTTATCCATCTATCTGCCCATCCATTTGTGTATCCATCCCTATTCATTCATTTATCATCTGTCTATCCATCCAAACCTCCATATATTTATTTGTTTCTTTCTTTATTTATTTTATTGTAACTTGGTATAATTTGTTCTGCCTGCACTGTACTGCTGCCACAAAACAACAAATTTCACAAATTGCTGTATACCAGAGACAATAAACCTGATTCTGCTCATATCCGCCTCCACCACCACTGCCGGCAGCCACCAATCTGAGTTTCAAACAACCTGCGCCACATACCTCCTTTAAATTTGAAAGATTCTCCAACTTCTGGTAATTTCCAGAACAACCCCCCACCACTCCCACACTTCTCTCTTTTTCAGTTCTCCACTTTGGACTCTTACCTCTCACCTCTCCCTTGGTGCCCTTCCCTTTCTCTCATGGTCCATGCTCCTCAAAGTTCAAGAAGTTCAAAGTTGAAAATACATTATTGAAATATGTATAAATGATACAACCCTGAGACTCGGCTCCTGACAAGCAGCCACAATAGAAGAAACGTGAAAGAACCCATTAACAAAAAGGCCAACAAATGCCCAATACAGGGAGAGAAAAAAACACAAATCACGCAGACAATTAAAGCAAGCAACAGCTTTCGGAACTAAAGTGGGTCCATAGACACAGAGCCCAGAGCTGCTGGAGCAGACCCATAGCCTCAGCCTTAGTTTCACAGAGAGTAGAGTAAACACCATGGAGAAAGGGGAGAGTGACTTGACCCTCACCTCCGGTTCCAACACCTGGCCTTTTCAATCCATCCATGTCCAAACATCGGGTCATTCCTCACTCTGAAGGCTGGGCCCTGTTGCATGGATATGCTCTGGGCCTAGACCCTGCCACCACGTGGCCTATACCTGACCTTTCCAAATCAGCCTGGCACTTAGATTGATCGGACTTCGTTGTTGACTTAGGTGGACAGACTCTTCTGTCCAAAACTCCTCTGCTCCAAATTCTCTCTGCTTCACAAGCTTGAATATGTCTCAACGTTGCTTTAACTTTGCACCACACCCACTTGCATCGACCCTCAAGTCAGCTTTGCCTTCGCTCGCTTCTTCATTGTGATCATTTACCACAATTTTCCACTGTGAAGCTGATATTAATAAAGTATTTCATTGTATTTCTTGCTTTATGAACCACCAGTAAGCTGTCACTCATCTCCAGTAGCGCCATCTTACACTAGAATGGGCCTTAACCAAAATCTCCAGATTTACCTTTACCTTTTCCATCTATCACCTCCCAGCTTCTTATCTTATCCCCCCATTCCCCACCCACCTGGCTTCATCTATCACTTTCTAGCTTGTCCTTCCCCCCACCACCAACCCCAACCATTCCAGCTTCATTCACCTTCTTTTCCAGTCCTGATGAAGGGTCCTGACCTGAAATTTATTAATTTCCTTAGATGCTGCCTGACCTGCTGAGTATTTTGTGTGTGTTGCTTCTTTAAACTTTCCCCCAACACCTCAAGTGCATTTCTTAGAAACACAGAAACATAGAAACATAGAAAACCTACAGCACAATACAGGCCCTTCGGTCCACAAAGTTGTGCCAAATATGTCCATACCTTAGAAATGACTAACTTTATCCATAGCCCTCCTTTTTTCTAAGCTCCATGTACCTATCCAAAGGCTCTTAAAAGACCCTATCGTATCCGCCTCCACCACCATTGCCGGCAGCCCATTCCACACACTCACCACTCTCTGAGTAAAAAACTTACCCCTGACATCTCCTCTGTACCTACTTCCAAGCACCTTAAAACTATGCCCTCTCGTTCCCTGGGGAAAAGCCTCTGACTATTATCTCAGAATGATCTCATGATCTCAGAATGGTGGTGCAGGCTCGAAGGGCCGAATGGTCTATTTCTGCACCTATTGTCTATCCACACAATCAATGCCTCCCATTATCTTGAACACCTCTATCAGGTCACCTCTCATCTTCCTTCGCTCCAACGAGAAAAGGCCAAGTTCACTCAACCTATTCTTATAAGGCATGCTCCCCAATCCAGGCAACATCCTTGTAAATCTCCATTGCACCCTTTCTATAGTTTCCACATCCTTCCTGTTGTGAAGCGACCAGAACTGAGCACAGTACTCCAAGTGGAGATGACCAGGGCCCTATGTAGCTGCAACATTACCTCTCGGCTCCTAAATTCACTCCCACGATTGATGAAGGCTAATATACTGTACGCCTTCTTAATCACAGAGTCAACCTGTGCAGCTGCTTTGAGCGTCCTATGGACTTGGACCCCAAGATCCCTCTGATCCTCTACACTGCCAAGAGTCTTACCATTAATACTATATTCTGCCATCATATTTGACCTACCAAAATAAACCACCTCACACTTATCTGGGTTGAACTCCATGTGCCACTTCTCAGCCCAGTTTTGCATCCTATCAATGTCCCACTGTAACCTCTGACAGCCCTCCACACTATCCACAGCACCCCAACCTTTGTGTCATCAGCAAACTTAGTAACCCATCCCTCCACTTCCTCATCCAGGTCATTTATAAGAAGAAGATTCTGACCATCTATCCTATCTATGCAGCTTGTAGTTTTATAAACTTCCAGCAGGCCTCCTCATTTACAGAGAAAACAATCCGTTTGTCCAACCTGGTGTGATAGCACGTGCCCTCTAACCCAGGCAGCACACTGGTGAACCTCTTCTGCACCCTCTCCAAATCCTGCATGTCCTTCCTGTAACTGCAGCAACACTAAAAGTGCAACCAACCCAAAGCATGATGCAGCTGCGGGGTGCAGAGATGTACTGGAAGCTGTTCAGTCCGGCTGTAAATGGAAACCAGACCTAACGAGAACAGAAACCAGAAAACTGCAGATGCTCCAAATTTGAAAAACAAAGAACAAAAAGTGGTGGAAACACTCAGCAGGGCAGACAGCATACGAGGAAGGGTCCTGGTCCTGAGAGCTTAATTTGGCTTCTCTTTTTCTGTGGATGCTACTTGACCTGCTGAGTGTTTTCTGCATTCTCTGGTTTAATGGAGAGAGGCTATGCTCCCTTCTCTCTGCTACCATCAGGAAGGTATACAGGAGCCTCAGGAACCACACCATCAGGTTCAGGAATTGCCCTCAACCATCAAGTCCTTGAACCAATGGGAATAACTTCACCCACCCCATCAGAGAACCCACAACCTATGGTCATGTTCTTGGTGTTTATTGCTTATTTTTGTATTATTATTAGATTTTTTTTCTTTCTATTCTTTCTGTACTTGCATGATTTGTTGCCTTTCACACACTGATTGTTTGTCTATCTTGTTGGGTGTGGTGTTTCATTGATTCTATTGTGTTTCTTTGAGGTTGTTTCCAGTGAATGCCTGCAAGAAAATTAATCTCAGGGCTGTAAATGTGATGAGTATGTAGTCAATAAATTGACTTAGAACTTTAGAAGCAGTAGGTTAGTCAGACTGAGGCTGTGCTGAGTGGGAGAGGACTGCCTCAAGCACGAAATCTTGGAGGTTTCATATAGGGTGGGACAGAAGGAACCTATCCTCTGGAGGGAGAG